>NC_044328.1:50267310-50957727 GCF_007399415.2 Gopherus evgoodei
CATCATCTAGACACTGTATTTACTACTGTGAGAATCCCATTTGAGTTGATGTGCCTACTCAGAATCATGAATATTTGTGTTTAAGGTTGCACCAAAGGGCTCTACCCAAGATCAGGGGCACATTGTACAAGGTATTGTACAGAGTAAAGCCAGTCCTTGTTCTTCAGAGCTTACAGCTGGACAAGAGCTTATGGGGGGAGGGATACTTCCGTGGTTTGAGCACTGGCCTGCTAAACCCAGGGTTGAGCTCAATCCTTGAGGAGGCCATTTAGGGAACTGGGGTAAAATTCTGTCTGGGGATTGGTCCTGCTTTGAGCAGGGGGTTGGACTAGATGACCTCCTGAGGTCCCTTCCAACCCTAATATTCTATGGTTCTATGAAGACAAAGGGTGGTAGGAGGGGATGTAACATATTAGTCGAGTGAATGCCATGGCATGTTAGTTCCATGATTTAACAAAAAAAAGTTGGGTGAGTTTGGTTGGTGAGAGGGATAGGTGAACTGAGACAAAGGAAAGAAGAAGGGCTATCACAGGGAGAGGAGATTAAGAGTGTCTCTGTACTGTGAGCTGGAGGTATAAATTCCAGCTTGCAGAGACATACCTACACTAATATGTTAAAAACAGAGTGTAGCCGCCACAAGCAGGTACTCAGCCAAAACACTATGCACTTGCGGTGGTTAGCCCCTTGTACTGCTGCTGCTACCCTCTATTTTTATCATAGCTATGTCTCCTTAGGGTGACCAGATGTCCCAATTTTTAGGCGTTTATTCCGCATCACGATCGATATTTGGTCAGGATGCAATTTGTCCTGATATTTCATACTCCTGTTATTTTTTTTTTCTTTTGTTCTGTTCCGCTGGCAGGACTCCACTCCCTCCCACCCCCCTTTCTCCTCTCCCCACAGCGGCGGGACTCCAGGACTCAGTTTTTTTCTTTGTTGTTTTTTTTTTCCCCCTCTCTCTGCCAGTGGGACTCCAGGACTATGTGCTCTTTTTTTTTTTTCTTTCTTTCTTTTTTTTTTTTTTTTGCTGTGCTCCTCATATGGCAGCTGTTCCATACCCCTAGTAATTTTTGTTGCCCTTTTCTGAACCTTTTCCAATCCCAATACATCTTTTTTGAGATGGGACGATCACATCTGCACGCAGTATTCAAGATGTTGGCCTACCATAGATTTATATAGAGGCAATATATCTTTTTCTTATTATCTATCCCTTTCTGAATAATTCCCAATGTTCTGTTAGCTTTTTTTGACTGCCACTACACATTGAGTGAATGTTCAGAGAACTATCCACAATGACTCCACGATCTCATTCTTGAGTGATAACAGCTAATTTAGACCCCATTACTAGTCTGTGGGGTTGGGAGTAGAACCTATGTCTCCGAGGTGCAGGATAGCCAATGCCTCCATGCCACTACCTAGCAGCCATGCTAGGGCCAAATGCGTTACCATTGACTCTGCGGCGAGAAGTACCACAGGATGTCCCACTTTGGAAGGCTGTACAGACAGCTGCCCTGGCCCCTGCTTGGTCCAGGAGCCCTGTTTAAGTGCAGAAAGAGTTCTAGGAAATTTCTATGCAATGAGCTGGACTCCCCCGCCAGCCATAGTGATGGACCTGCCTGCAACTTGCCTCACTATTGGATTCCTGACTTTGGCTTATGCCCTTGAACTTCAACTCTGATCCTAACACCTGGTTCATCTTTTGACCTTGGCTTCAGTACTTCGGACTCCAACTTCGCCTTTTTACCCCGGACTCCGTTCCTGCCTTCTGGCATCAGTAGTCCTGGTCCTGTTCTCAGGCTACTACCGTTAGACTTTGATCCCAGTTCTGACCCTGACTAGGCCACTGAGTGCTGATGCCAGCCCTGACCACTAGGCCTGACCAGCAGAGCCCTGGTTGTGACACTTGGTAATTGTTTGAACGGCTAATGTTTCTCAGTCTTGGCTTGAGTTTCTGTAACTCCTGTAATGATGATGGTTGTTGATGATTGCTCATGAAGGAAATAGTCAAGTAATACAAGTATTATGAACTATCTTCTGGTCTCTGTCTCAGAGCAAAAAATCCATGTTGAAGAGTTTTACACTTTGTAGTAATCAGTTCAGTTTGATGATAATAACATATACTGAAACCTGCAGGAGAGGGGCAATCCCTCTCAGAGATTTTTTGCTCTGAGACAGAGACCAGAAGATAGTTCATAATACTTGTATTACTTGACAATTTCTGTGCCGGGGAAGATAATGGAGCAGGTAATCAAAGAAATCATCTGCAAACACTTGGAAGGTGGTAAGGTGATAGGGAATAGCCAGCATGGATTTGTAAAGAACAAATCATGTCAAACTAATCTGATAGCGTTCTTTGATAGGATAATGAGCCTTGTGGATAAGGGAGAAGCGGTGGATGTGATATACCTAGACTTTAGTAAGGCATTTGATACAGTTTCGCATGATATTCTTATAGATAAGCTAGGAAAGTACAATTTAGATGGGGCTACTATAAGGTGGGTGCATAACTGGCTGGATAACCGTACTCAGAGAGTAGTTGTTAATGGCTCCCAATCCTGCTGGAAAGGTATAACAAGTGGGGTTCCGCAGGGGTCTGTTTTGGGACCGGTTCTGTTCAATATCTTCATCAACGATTTAGATGTTGGCATAGAAAGTACGCTTATTAAGTTTGCGGACGATACCAAACTGGGAGGGATTGCAACTGCTCTGGAGGACAGGGTCAAAATTCAAAATGATCTGAACAAATTGGAGAAATGGTCTGAGGTAAACAGGATGAAGTTCAATAAAGATAAATGCAAAGTGCTCCACTTAGGAAGGAACAATCAGTTTCACACATACAGAATGGGAAGAGACTGTCTAGGAAGGAGTATGGCAGAAAGAGATCTAGGGGTCATAGTGGACCACAAGCTTAATATGAGTGAACAGTGTGATACTTTTGCAAAAAAAGCAAACATGATTCTGGGATGCATTAACAGGTGTGTTGTAAACAAGACACGAGAAGTCATTCTTCCACTTTACTCTGCGCTGGTTAGGCCTCAACTGGAGTATTGTGTCCAGTTCTGGGCACCGCATTTCAAGAAAGATGTGGAGAAATTGGAGAGGGTCCAGAGAAGAGCAACAAGAATGATTAAAGGTCATGTTCTCAAGACCTATGAAGGAAGGCTGAAGGAATTGGGTTTATTTAGTTTGGAAAAGAGAAGACTGAGAGGGGACCTGATATCAGTTTTCAGGTATCTAAAAGGGTGTCTTCAGGAGGAGGGAGAAAACTTGTTCACCTTAGCCTCCAATGATAGAACAAGAAGCAATGGGCTTAAACTGCAGCAAGGGAGATTTAGGTTGGACATTAGGAAAAAGTTCCTAACTGTCAGGGTAGTTAAACACTGGAATAGATTGCCTAGGGAAGTTGTGGAATCTCCATCTGTGGAGATATTTAAGAGTAGGTTAGATAAATGTCTATCAGGGATGGTCTAGACAGTATTTGGTCCTGCCATGAGGGCAGGGGACTGGACTCGATGACCTCTCGAGGTCCCTTCCAGTCCTAGAGTCTGAGTCTGAGTCTGAATCTGTGTTAAGTTATTTTGTTGGAGTTCTTGCAGGAAAGCAAGGTTTATCCCTCCATGGAGTGTACCACAGGACTGGCCTCTGAACCCAGCAGATTCTCCCTGGAATTGCAGAAGACCAGAGCTGGTAGCATGGAGTTCTTGATTCTTTCTCCATTAGCACTGTAGAGATTTCCTTGAGTATGAGAGACTTTGGGTTTTTTAAATCTGCTCTGTATTCTAGGATTTTGCTGCTAGGAAAAAGCCAGAGAGATTCTGCAGCAGCATTACTACTGCACCTGAAACAGCAATTATGATCTGAATAGCTGAGATGAAAATATTCTTTCTGTTGTTTGAAATTTGTAATGCTATGGCTACATCTTTTTAAAAAAGTTCATTTATCATTTTCTGCTGTTTTACTGGGTACTTAGTAATCATTTTTTGGTAACTGTAGTCCCTTTGAAAAGAACACTCATATGTCATAGTGTGATCTTTTTCTACATTTAGTATCATTCTTTACTATATATTAAGGGGCAGAGAGAGAGTTCATGAGTGTTTGTTTTGTTTTTCAGTTTGCAGAATCTGGTAGGGGGCAGTGTGCTGTGAGAGAAGTAGAATCTTGATGGCGGGGGAGTGGGGGTGGAGTGATGGGGGAAACAGAGCTTGCCTATAAAAGCAGCCAAAGGAGCCAGCAGAGAGAGAGGAGTGTGAGTGGGAGTTTGTGGGGGGTTGTCTGATGATCTCTCTGTGTGTATCTGTGTGTTTTGACAGGCATTTAGGAAGGAAGACTGTGGCAACTACAGAGGCAGCAGTGGTAGTGCCCTAAGGAATGGAAGAGACAGTGAAGATGACTGGATGTGGAAGCTGGGGGATGTACATTATTCTGGAAAGGGTACCTGAAAGGTGCTTCTTTTATATGAAGTGCCGCTTGATATTTTTGAGGGAAGAGAAGGTCCAAGCTTTGGAGATACATCTAGAAACTGTGGCTGAGTTTCCAAGGGGATTTGAGTGAATGATGGAGGGAAGGAGAGAGGAGGCTGAAGGGAAAACTCAACACTTGCAGATGTAAGCTGGACCAGAGAACTGTGGGGGTAGACTGCTAGATGAGGAAAGTGGCCAGTGGAAGTATGTGACTATGAGAAAAAGGCAGTGGAATAGATCAGTTAGTGAAGGAGAAAGAGAGAGAGAAGAGGAACAGGCTTGCTGAGTTGGAAAATGAAGGGGAAGAGATTGGCAGTAACACATGATGGGGCAGCAAGGAAGAGAAGAAAGACTAGTCCTATAAGAAGCAGGGAGGTAGAATGGAGATAGAATTTAAAGCCCCAGGGCAACAGAGGATGACTCTCAGAAGGCTGCAAAGAGTCCTGTGGCACCTTATAGACTAACAGACATTTTGGAGCATGAGCTATTGTGGGTGAATACCCACTTCGTCTGATGAAGTGGGTATTCACCCACGATAGCTCATGCTCCAAAACGTCTGTTAGTCTATAAGGTGCCACAGGACTCTGCTGCTTTTACAGATCCAGACTAACACGGCTACCCCTCTGATCTCAGAAGGCTGTAAGTGAGAACAGAAGACAAGAAGATTTGCAGCCAGGAAGAGGAAGGCCAGAGAATTGCGCCAACACCAGGAAGAGGCAGGTCTACATGATTGGGGACTCCTACTAAGGAGAATAGACATGCCTGTCGCCAGTGGTGATCTGGAGAACAGAAAGGTGAGTTATCTGCTAGGAACTAAGATATGGGATGTGGACCTGAGGCTGAAGAAGATCCTAATGGAAACAGGAAAGAATCCACTGATTGTTCCCACATGAAGGACAAATGATACTGCTAGATTCTCATCAGAACTCATCAAGGAAGACTACACCGGGTTGGGGAAGATGGTTAAACAAATGGAGGCTCCGGTGATCTTCAGTGGGATTTGAACTATCCTTAGAGGAAGATAGCAAAGACAAGACCAGATCAGATGATCAACAGAGATGGCATGTCAAACAGCGGAAAACCAAGAAGGAATGGATCAGCAAGAAAAGTTACCTCTTGGAGGTCAGGAAGTATAGGGAAAAAGTGAGAACTGCCAAAACCCAAGAAGAGTTGGACCTTACAAAAGAAACTTAAAACCAATTTAAAAAAAGGTTCTTTAACCATATAAATAAAGAGAAAACAAGGAAAGAAGTTGGATTGCCGTGTATTGAGGATGGGGTGGAGATTAAACGTAATTGAGGCATGGCCCAATACCAAAATGAATACTTTTGCTTCAGGAGCTTGGGGACAGTGGCAAGGTTGTTAATGGGAATGAGAATATGGAAGTGGAAATTATCATCACTTCTAAAGTGTAAGTCAAACTCAAACAGCTTAATGGGACCAAATCAGGGGCCCCAGGTAATCCCTATTCAAGAATATTAAAGGAAATGGCACATGAAATTGCAAGATGAATAGCAAATTTTTAATGAACTTGTAATCTTGGAGGTTGGACCCCTATAACTGGAGAATGCAAATACAGAAACTATATTTCAGAAAGGCAAAAAAGTGAGCTGGAAAACTACAGACCCGTTTGAACTCAACTGTGTGCAAGATCTTGGAACAAATTTTGAAAGGAAAGTAGTTTAAGACATAGAGGTAAACCAGTAATTGGGATAAAAAACAACATAGTTTTACAAAATGTAGATCATGCCAAATCAACTTGATATGTTTCTTTGAGATGACAACAGATTTTTTTTTTTTAGACAAAGGAATTGTGGTATCTAACTGATCACCATATTTTGGGTTGGAAAGGAATTTTCCCCTAGGTCAGGTTGGTAGATACCTGGGGGACAGGAGCGGTGCCAGGGTTTCTGGCGCCCTAGGCAGAATTCTGGGGTGGGATGGTGGCATTTTGTGCACTCACCCCGGGGCACGCAGGAGCTTATGGTTCTGCTCCTGTCACGCCGCTGAAGAAGGACCCTCCACCAAAATGCCACAGGCAACAGCGGCAGTCATTGCCGAAACGTCGGCAGTAGCTCAATTGCCTGCCGCTGTTTTCCACGGCACGTCGGCGGAGGGTCCTCCTTCGGCAGTGTGATGGGAGCAGAACCCGAAGCTCCCCCACGAGGAGCGTGCAAAATGCTGCCCCCTGAATCTTGGCGCCCTAGGCAATCACCTAGGGTTGCCTAATGGAAGCACCTGCCCTGCATGGGGAGTTTTCACCTTCCCTTGCAGCATGGGGCAGGGGTCTCTTGCTAGTTTGAACTAGTGTAAATGGTGGATTCTCTGTAACTAGAAGTCTTTTTAAATCAATATTTGAGGATTTCAGTAACTCAGCCAGAGGTTATGGGCCTGTTACAGGGGAGGGAGGATCGGAGAAGTTCTGTGGCCTGCGATGTCCAGGAGGTCATATTGGATGATCATGATGGTCTCATCTGGCCTTAAAGTCTTTGATAATGCCCTTTCCTTAGCTATTGAATGGTTAAGACACTTAGTCTAAACGTGGTTGGCTTGATTGTCTGTGTAGATGCAATCACAAAATATATATATATATATATATATATATATATATATATATATATATATATATATATATATATATATAATATATATGTTGCTTAATTATAATTAAATATGTGTGTGTGTTTGTGTATATATAGGCTATTTTGTAATAGAAGTGACACATATGTACAAGTGCTGATAAGCAACTTCTTTCTATTTCCTGGCCCAGTATACAAACGGTAATACCCATATCACATAGCAAGGGTCATTGTGCATTGACTCCAGCTGAAAACTGTTACAGCTTTGCTTTATCTTAATATAAATTCAAATGCATATAAAACATACAGACCACAAGCTGTACTGTGCTTATAATCAATTTGTATTAAATAGAGCCACTTTGTCTGCACCGAGATCCATTCTATCTGCACTTCTTGACATAAGATTTTTTTTTTTTCTTCTTGACTATAACTAATACAGCTTTGTGTTCACATGGCTAGTACTTGTCTTCAAAACAATTCCTTCTGCTGTGGTCTGTCCACCTGATAAGGTAAACACAGGTGAACAGACCACAGCAGGAATCATTGTGAGTTTCTGGGTATATGAGCATGATCTGAAGAATTCTGTATGTTCACAAGAAACCATGTTCTGCATGGTCTTATTTAGATCTTTTATTTGTCCTGTAGGGCCGATCTTCAAAAGAAGCTATGTGTAAACGTTGATGGATGTAGAGTTATTACTCTTGGCAGGTTGCCTGCTACTTCTGACTTTCCCACTCACCAAGTTGATTGTGCTGAAGTGATATAGCAAGGAGAATTGCTCAAATGAGCTACCTATGAATTGTTACCATATTTAGAATATTCCATGATGAACAAACTAAGGCTTTTTTAATTGTTTAAAGATTTAAAGGTGAATTGAGCATGCAACTGTTAATGTTTACATATGTATCCCAATTTGAGACCAGATGCAGGCATCTAATTTCACTGCCAGCTACACTTGTTAGAACAAAGAAATTAGGTAGCATTCTAATAAATTCCTTAGCCAGCCTTTTTACCCACATCTCAGCACAGTGGAAGTTTTGTAACTATATGTGAAGTGGGTGACTGGTGTTCCTAATTGTTGTTTAGTTGTTATAGCTTGTGTTTGACTAACTATTATTAAAACAAAATAAAGTGTAACTGCTCATAAGAGACTGATCCTGCTTGAATTGAAGTTTATGGTAAAACTCCATTCATCCAACTTAGTGTCTTTGTTTGCACAATTAATTTTAAAGTAAGTGTACACCATACACTTGAATAAAGAATATTCTGCCCAAACTAAGTGATGTAGTTTTTTGTAGTTATCATGCTTAAATTATTAGCCAAATGGAAAATTGCATGCTTAGCAAAATATAAACTGGAAGAGAGTAAAACTTTAATATGTAGAAGTAGAATGCCTTGGAATGGATAAGTGTGTATTTCATGTCATATTATTTTTAAACAAAAAGTTTGAATTGGCATTTATATACAGCACAAAGATGTGAAATTAAGAGATTAAGTGTAGGCACAGAGATCTGTGCCTCATTCTTGATTCCAGAAACCATCAGTAACTGATTGCAGTAACTGACTTTAAACTTTTGGACTTCAAAAGCCTGGATCTGTCACTTGAACAATATTAAAATGTTTTTTCCCCCATTCTTGTGTAACTCAAGCGAATGGGCAGAATTTAAGTTGTCAGCCTTAACAGTGATACATACTGTAATGCTATAATAGTAGCAAAATCTTCAGATATGGGTGACTAAAGTTGGGCTCCTGGATTCATATTAAAACCCCTAAACCTAGGTGCTTCGAGATGAAAATTTTGGCCATAATCTGTAATCATTAACAGCATTTCACTCCTGTTGGTCTGTGAGAGTGATTGTGAGTGTGGGTCTCTCTCTTCCCCCTCCCCCTCAAATCCTTGTTTAGGTTTCTGAAGAGGTAATATTGTTTTAATGTGTGGATTGCTCTTTGACCTAAGTTATCTATTGGAATTTAATCCTTCTTTCGTGGTATATTTAAAATAATAGAAACAAACTAAATTGCACTCAATTATATGAATGTAAATAGAGCTATAGAGTTCAACGCCCAAAGGATCACCTGATCATATAGTTTGACCTCTTGTATATCACAGGCCACCGACACCCACACATTGAACCCAGCAACCAAAATGAGGCTAAGGTGTTACAGCCCACAGGAGACTAGACTATTATGTGCCGCTGGCAGCGTATAGAAGGTACTGAAGTGCACCAAGGCCTAAGGCCCCAGCAATGGCATGGAATTGAAAAGTGAGATATACTCACCTACACCTTACAAAGGAAGGCAAACTCGCTTCCTCCCCGCCTCTCCCCCACCCCCCAAGTCACTGCCAGTCTGACCTGAGGGAAAATTCCTTCCCAACCCCATGTATGGCTATCATCTAGACCCTGAGCATTTGAGCAAGAAGCAACCAACTAAGCACCTGAGAGAATGCTCCCTGACACCTCAGAGCCCTGGACTTCCCTGTACAATGTCTTCTCTCCAACTGTGGCCATCTCTGATGCTTCGGAGGAGGAGACAATAATAAACAAGCACAGAATCCCCAGAATACAGTGGGAGGTGGGGGAAATTCCTTCCAGATCCCTGCAGGTGGCCGGCTGAAGCCATGAGGCATGAACTTTTAGGAACATAAGACATGAACCGCAGGATACCTGAGCCCTGCACCCCACCATTACAAGCAAGTCTGTCATGCAATCCTACTAATTTGTCCAGCTGTCTCAAAACTAATTTTGTTTGCCCCCACAGCTCCTGTTGGGAGGCTGGTCCAGATTCTTACCCTTTTGACTGTTAGAAAGCTTATTTACAGCCTGAATTTGTTCATGGCCAGTTTTATATCCATTTGTTCTTGTGCCAACATTGCCTTTTAGCTTAAATAGCTCTTCACCCTCCCTGCTGTTTACCCTTTGATGTTTCCCCTCTCAGACTTTATTTTGGTAGACTTATCAAGCCGAGCTCTTCTGTTTTCCTCTCATAACATAGGCTTCCATTCGCTTGATCATTCTAGTAGCCCTTCTCTGCACCTGTTTCAGATTGAAATCATCTTTCTTGACTAAGTCTTTAGAACACAGAAGAGTTATTTGGATTTATAATGGTGTAACTGAGTAGAATAGAACTTGGATAATTCTGTTATCTCTTTGCCTTCCCTCTGCCCCACCGTCAAAGGATACTGATTGCACTTTCTCCATTGCCTAGCAAGAGCCAAGTGACGCTATTGCCACACAGTAATATTGTTGTGCTCCTTTTTTTTGCCTCTAATCCCGATTCAGGAAGGCACCTAAGAACATTCTTGCCTTCAATAGGAATGAAGCACATGCTTAAGTGCTCTCCTGAATAAGGATGTTTTCCTGAATCGGCCATTAGGTGGCAACAGCATCACAATTTGTAGTGCTGAATCCCGCAGTAGGAGTAAAAAACCTGGCTGTAGAGAATTGGATGGGATTTCCAGGCTGCATGTAAGCACCAGAGTCATATGCCAAAAACACTGACCTAACAAATAAGGGTGTAGTCAGTCCCCCATCATGTGACTATTTGTCCATGTCATTCAATTTGAGTTTTGCATGAATTCAACTCTTTGTGTTATATTTATTTAGCTATAAAATGCCCAAAGCAGAGGGTAGAAGCAAGAGTCTTGCTGGTTTCAAAGCATGAAGTGTTCCAGAGGCATTGAGCTGAACAGCTCCAGAGCAAGGACATCGAAAGTTCCTGTGATGCTCTTTTAAGAGGGAGTTAAGGATGCATAAGGAATACTGCTTCAGGCATATTATGTGTATATTACTGACTCACAGTATCAAAACCTAGCCAGGCAGCTGAATTGTTGTTGAGCTTTTGTCAAGGTTCTTCCCCCAGTCTGAACTCTGCAGTACAGATGTGGGGATCCACCTGAAAGACCCCCTAAGCTTATTTTTACCAGCTTCAGTTAAAAATTTTCCCAAGGCACAAACACCACCTTGCTTTGAACAGTATTCTGCCACCGCCAAGTGATTTAGACAAAGAATCAGGGAAAGGACCTCTTGGAGTCATATTGCCCCAAGCCCTGCACTCCCTTTCCTGAGGAAGGCTTGAGAATAATATCCTCACCAATTGATACAGGTGAACACAAACCCAGACCCTTGGATCCTAAGCACAATGAAAAATCAATCGGGTTCTTAAAAGAAGAATTTTAATTAAAGAAAAGGTAAAAGAATCACCTCTGTAAAATCAGGATGGTAAGTACTTTACAGAATAACAAAAGATTAAAAAACACAGAGGATTTCCCCTCTAGGCACAACTTTAAAGTTACAAAAACAGGGATAAACCTCCCTCTTAGCACAGGGAAAATTCACAAGCTAAAACAAAAGATAACCTAACGCATTTCTGTGCTATTTACTATTTCTGAAATATTAGATGTTTAGTTTAGATATGACTTCGGAAGATGTATTTTCCCTGCCCTGGTTCCTTGTTGATGCCAGGAGATACAGACAAAAAACCTTCCCCCACGGATAAGTATCTTCTTCTCTTATTGGTCCTTTTGGTCAGGTGTCACCCAGGTTATCTGAGCTTCTTATCCCTTTACAGGTAAGAGGAATTAACCCTTTACAGGGTAAAGAGGGATTTTATGCTACCCTTAGCTGTATGTTTGACAGCTTTGCAGTAGATTCTCCCAGGGAGATACTGTGGCTGGGAGGGGCATACTTTCATAGTAATTGCTTTTCCTCACCACTTTGAAAACCGGCTCCCTGTACCTGTGGTATGCACTTGTCATCTCTTTAAAATAAATGAAGTGAGAGAGACTTGTGGCTTATCAGTCCTGAATCAATAGCTCTGCTTCCATGGAGAATGTAAGAATTCAATTTCTGTTCAGTCCCCAAATTCCAGCACAATGTGCTGTGTCAAATCAATGGCATCACTCTTTAAAATGTATTTATATTGCTCCTAAAAGCATGTTAATAGACTCTGTCACCAGAAGCGCAATGGTAGACTCTAGTGACAGATAAGATAGATATGGTTCTTGCTCCAAAGAGCTTAAAAATCTAACGTTTTGTACAGGAAGCAGTGAGTGATAACATGATTGGTTGGGAGTAGGTGGAGGGGAAGGAAGAGGTCACAAAATAATATATTTTTATACGTACTGAGAGCTGCTTGTGTGGTGCACTAAATGCTGAACTCTGCAAGGGACTGAATTAGTTTGATTTTTGTGAGTAATTTTTTTATTATTATTTTTTAAATTAATAGTGTTGTAATTGCTAAGCAAGGTCATGACACAAACCTTGGCTTAATTCTATCATAATGATACAGTCAGTCCAGAAAATCTTGATTAAAAAGCACAAGAACAAGTTTCAGAAACTTGGATTTCTATGAATTGTAGATTCTCCATCTGCACAAAAGTGTGTGGGAGGGGTACAAATTAATGCCAGAGCTGCAACTGAAATATAAACATTTTCTCTTGCTCCCACCTGTCCCCAGTGGCAGGAGTGCAGAGTGGTCAGGGCCCTTCGAAAAGGCACTAGATGATGGGAAATCTGCAAGGATCTTATATCCAACCCCTCTCCCTTGCAGCTTCTGTCAGCCATCAGAGAGCTTGTAGCCATGCCGTTCATTGTCATTGACCCCCAGCGCAGCTCTGACTTCAAAGGGGAGAGGCAGAGTGCACAGTGGGAATTAATGGTGTTTTGCAACAATTTTCAGCTCTTGATTTTGGCAGAAACATGCTGCTTCATGCTCTCTACCTCCTGCTTCTTCTTTTAGCTCCAGCTGAAGTGAATGAAAAACATGAGCACTCTTTCATTATTTTGGAGATTCAAGAGGGTATTGTGTTCTCTTTGGGAAAAGTGCTAAAAAGGAGCCTGGTTACCACACGCAAGCAGGCAGATGGTTCATAGTGTGGGGACAGGACAAAGAGAAATTGAGAATCAGCAGACATGGACAAATTTAGTCTTTTAAATGTATTGTGGCCTCAAAAACCTTCGTAAATCTGTATGAATCATTGACTTCTGGATACCTAGAAGGAACAGGCTGAGAAACTGGCATTGTAATGACACTCCTGAGAATACCTTGTTCCAGATGTGATTCGTCTTGCTATGACATCATGATACATAATGACTACTTGGTGCGCCCATGAGGACAGGCATTTTTTAGTGTATTCCTGGGTGACAGGCCAGTGGTTTATCTTCCACAGCCCATTCGAAGTAGAGGAATTGGATTTTATTCAGAGAGAAATTACAGAGAATGCCCTGAGACTTTGCATATTTATGGTCTAGTTTATTGACCATTGTTTAATAATTATTGACTTGGCATGTGAGTCAAGTATTGGGGTTCCTCTAAATCTGCTGTATATTGTGTGAATACACGCAGCAGGCTTATACAGTTTCTCACATAATCTTTTTCTACCAATAAATGAGCTACTGTGTTCTGAGAATGGTAATATGAAGTCTGAATAGTGTATTCAATGTGTACAGGAATCTAATCACTTAACATTCTGTGACTTGCCATTCCCTTAACAAAAGAAAAATGTAAAGATGAAGGTTTCAGAACAGAAAAATCAGAGACTAAAATAAGTGACCTATGAATTGAGTTAAATATTTAATATAAATGTGTAATCATTAGTGCAGGAATGGGAGTTATCCACTGAGCCTCAAATTTATTGCCTTGAATTCTCCCCCTCCCCCTGATGTTATATAGTATGTGTATTAACAATTAGGTGCATTATTGTAGGATCACAGATGTGTTTATTTTGGGTAGTGGACTTGCTTTGATCTGGTTCTCCCAATATGAACCATTTATGTAAGCCGTAAGTTAAAAAAACAAAACAAAGTACATATTTATTACATATGTGGAGAGCACTGAACAGAAAGAAAGTGTTCCTCTTGTTAAATGTTTACAGTAGTTTAGCCCTAATATACTGTGTGTGAAATATTTAAAGTTCTTAATGAAGGCATTGGAAGAGTTAGAAAATGTTAGATCTTTTCTTTATAGCTAATAAAAGAATGATAAAGGTGGTGGTTTGGCTAGAGGTGTACATGTTATATGTTGTATTTGATTGCTAGGATGAAGCAAGAGTTAGATTTCAAAAAATGGTCAATAACCAAAGATGTTTTCTTAAAACCAGAATATTAGTTGGACTATGAAATACACATGTTCAAAAAGAAAGTGAGTTTGGCTTGATTGTGGCCTCTAAAGTTTATAGTCTTGCTATAATTCAAAAGTAATTTATGGTAACAATTTCTGCCTCTGGCAGTTTTGGTTCAGCTGATTTATTCTGCCTTCTCTCTTTATGGGCTTTTAAATTTTAAATGGCTAATTTTGCATGAAACAAGTTTATACCGGATCTCATCTGGTAGATCAAGGTGATACTAAAACGTAGTTACTGCTAAAGTTGCATTGTTAGCCTTAATTTTATATTGAATGTACACAAGTTTTAAAAACTGTTGGCCAAAATTCTTAAACCTGGTTACCTGAAGTAAGATTTCTAAATCCATATTTAAACACTTTATTAGAAGAGGCCTAACTTCTCCGTGTGAATTGGTTTTGCTCAGCATCTTCTGCAGTTTTTTAGGTGTCTAAATATAGAAATCTAAATTCTGGCATCCAGGTTTAAATATTTTGTTCCCTGTCTTCAAAACATGCAATTTTATCCATACACAGCATGTGCTGCCCACTAATAATATTTATGTGTGGTTTGCAGTGTTGTAGCTGTGTTTATCTGAGGATATGAAAGAGTCAAGGTGGGTGAGGTAATAACTTTTATTGGACCAATTTCTGCTGGTGAGAGAGAGAGAGAGAAGCTTTGAACCTCCTTACAGTGAAGAAGAGCTCTGTGGAGCTTGACAGATTCTCTTTCTAGGGTTGCCAGGCATCCGGTTTTGGACCAGAATGCCGGGTCGAAAAGGGACCCTGGTGGCTCCAGTTGTCCCCGCTGACTGGTCCATTAAAAGTCTAGTTGGTGGTGGTGCAGCAGGGCCCTGGGCTAAAGCAGAATCTCTTCCTATCCTAGCTCTGTGTGGCTCCCAGAAGTGGCCACCAGGTCCTTGCAGTCCCTAGGCGGTTCCCAGCCAATGGGAGCTGCAGGGATGGTGCCTGCAGGCCCGAAGGAATGCGTGGAGCCTTCCTGGCTGCCCATGAGCCAAGGGGCCACAAGGACCTGGTGGCTGCTTCTTGGGAGCCACAGTAAGCGCCTCTGGGAGCCCGCAGCCAAGGGCAACCCCCTGCCCCAGACCAGAGTCCCCTCGTGTACCCAAATTCCCTCCCACAGCCCGCACCATGCACCCCACCAACACTCCAACCCCCAGTTATGAGCCTCCTCCTGCAACCCAAACCCTTCATTCCCAACCTCACCCCAGAGCCCACACCACTAGCTGGAGCCTGCACCCCCTCCTACCTTCCAAACTCCTCGGCCCCAGCCCGGAGCCCTCTTCTGCACCCAAGCCCATCATTTTTGGCCCCACCCCAGAGCCTGTACCCTCAGCTGGAGCCCTCACCCCCCTCCTGCACCCCAACCCCTTGCCCCAGCCCAGTGACAGTGAGCGAGGGTGGGGAAGAGCGAGCGACAGAAGGAAGAGGGATGTAGTGAGAAGGGGCCAGGCAGCGGTGTTCAATTTTGTGCCATTAGAAAGTGGGCAACCCTTTCTCTTTCACCAACAGAAGTTGGTCAAGTAAACGACATTACCTCACCCACCTTGCGTCTTTGTTCATTTTATAAACATTTTATATCTGCTAGCTACTGACAGCATTAAAGTTACTTTTGCCATATGTACAATCATCATTTGAAAAGCTAAGCAATCATGAACAAAGAAGGGTAATATCTTATTGACACTACTTTTTGTGTCCGCTTTTTATTTGAGATAGAAGCTAGATACTGAAATAATATCTTAATAATATGCTGTGTTGGTATAGATTGTCTAGTGGCACATTCATTTCTGCAGTAAGGGCTCAAGCTCCACACCAAAATGTGGGCTCATGGGAGGTGAGGGGGAAAGGAGTGTTGTATTATCTCAGATAAAATCATAAACCCAAGATCCATTTATTGTTCTTTTGAAGTTGGAAAAGATCTCATGACATTTTCTGAAAAGAATAAGAGGAACAGTGGTACTTGGGCCACGTCCACACTACAGAGTAAAATCGAAATTAATAAAATCGATTTTATAAAACAGATTTTATAAAATCGATTTTACGCATCCACACTAGGGCACATTACTTTGGTGGTGTGCGTCCATGGTCCCAGGCTACCATCGATTTCCGGAGCGGTGCACTCTGGGTAGCTCAGTAAAAGAATGGGACCAATAACTTAGATTTCCATCCACACTAACCCTAAATCGATTTAGTAATATCGATTTTAGGGTTACTCCTTTCGTTTAGCTGGAGTACAGAAATCGATTTTAAGACCCCTTAAAATCGATTAAGTACCTTGTAGTGTGGACGGGTACAGCGTTAAATCGATTTAACGCTGTTTATATCGATTTAACGCTGTAGTGTGGACCTGGCCTTGGCTAATGTGCCTTCTTTCAGTAAAATAGATATTTTATTAGTTTACTATTTATGAAGTGCTGTGGGTGTGCACGGTGTTTATAAAAAAGTACTTTGACAACTTCACAGTCTAACACACAATGCATGGCTTCCAGCTCAAAGCAACTGGAGTTGTGGGTGATCTGCACTTTGGAAGATTAGGTCCTTAATGATGTCTATAAAACAGGCCAGAAATCTGACGTTTGATTTATTTTAATTTCTGTGGTTTACACCAAAATTAAATAACTGCAATGAAAAACAAAATTCTGTAATTACATAAAAATCTAAAAATAATCATAGCTGATCCCTCCCATTTCATTTATGTGGTGAAAAATAACTTTAGCATGTCTGTGACATGGCTTCCACACCTGGGGACTGATGATTGTTCTTGTATGTACATGTGTTTTAATTAATTTGTTTTGCTGTTTTTTTCACCCGAGGTTCCTTTTGGTTCCAGAACATCACTGAGGCAAAAACATTTCCACAACCATTATAAAACAAAGGGTGTAAAAAAAGTTTATCACTTGTACTACTGCCAAAGTAGTCTCAGATATATGCCTTTGTCTTAATGCTTTGGAAGAAATTCTTGAGTCTTATAGCACAAGAGTAGTTTTTCATGTTGTACAGTACATCTTTACCAGATCATTTGAATCATCCTGGATAGAACTGGTTTAAAAAAAACACCCTGAACATTTTAATCAAAAATCAAATTTTTGTTTTAATTTAAAAATTTTGCCCAGCTCTATTTCTAAACTATTTTTTATTTTTTTCTAAATTAGACATTAACTCGATGTAGATTTTGTGGGCCCCACAAATACAATATTCTCAAAGCATATTGTATTTCTAGTGGAATAGTTCCAAGTTTACAATTTAGTCATTAATTTAGGTCATGAAATAGAGAATATTAAAATAGTATTGTCTGCACGGTATCTTTTAAAAACTGACATTCATCTGGTTGACCTTTAAAGCACTAATCTATATCACTCCACATTCAATGAGAATTGTAGGTTAGAATGAAAATTGAAAGAGGTGTGCTGTTGCAGGCTCCTAGGAGACTTGTTTTGTGTAATTTTAGAAAGCATACATGTGAACAGGCTCTGAGACCTTTACTGCACAGGAACACCTTAGCTGAAATATTGGTAGCTGGTTCTAGGAATCATCTTAGAAACTCTATCTCTAGCTGTCTCCAGAGTGCAGGGCACCCCTGCAATAAGAAGCTCTAAGGACATAGAATGATTCTCCCTACACACTTCAAATTTCTGAAG
Organism: Gopherus evgoodei; assembly: GCF_007399415.2. Lineage (NCBI taxonomy): Eukaryota > Metazoa > Chordata > Testudines > Testudinidae > Gopherus > Gopherus evgoodei. The sequence goes on from NC_044328.1 coordinate 50,285,107, forward strand.
CTCTGGGGCTTACCCATCAGAAATGTTGCCATGTTCTCTGGAACTCAACTAACAGGAAAGCACAAGAATGATTGGAAAATTTTAAGTGAATAGCAGCTCAAAATTTAGTAGATTTATTGTCTGTCATGTTGATTTTCAAAGGCAGAGGGAAGGGAACCATGTTGGTAAAGGGTTGGATTTGTGTGAACAAAATAGGTCTAATTAAATGGGTTTATATATTGACACAAGCATAAATATGTTTTTCAGGCAGTCAGCTCTAATCAGCTGTCTGTTATGCACCTGCTCTGCGCTATAACTGTAAGTGTTAATAATATAATATCTTCACTTTATTTAACTTTTGCATAATAATTTAGGGACACTTCTTTTAAAAAAAAAAGTGCTTAGAATTAATTTGCTATTGCCTTTTTAAAAATAATAGATTATACTCTTATTTGTTCTGTACAGTTAAAGCCTGTTAATTTTCAGCTGTTTTATGGCCTTTGTGTGCTAAGGGTGTGCTTGAGAGCTCCCTGCCTGCTGTGGAAGGCCTACAAAAAGCTTATCAAGCTGAACTTTTTAATTCTTATTCTCATTCTTTACTATTGGTGTAGTAAAACATGGGAGTATAAAAGTACCTGGGGCCTGATTGTTTGATCTGCAAAGGCAGGGTATAGTGGGTGGAGAATTTTCTTGAATAGGGGATCTCTCCTCTGATGGAAACTCTGCACAGGTGACTGCAATGGGTTTTTGTGCTAGCTGCCCTTCCCATCCCAGCTGTAAGGGCAAGGAAGGGAATGTCAGGGATGTTCTGTGGTCATGGGCAGGATGGGGAAGAACTCCACTGTACCTGCTTTTCCACTGACATAAGATCCATTGAAGTCCAGACCTTGGACCAGTCATGAAAGTTAGAGCAACTTCCCCCAGGGCTGGCTAGCTGAGAGTCAGGGAGTTGCAACTGGCTTTGTGCAGCGATCACTCTCTCCACCCCATCCAGACTACACTCCGGAGTGAACAATCAGGGACTTTAGGTGTAATTCTGCTCTGAAAAAGTGACTATAAATGGAATTGTAAGAGTCCTTGTTAGTGACTTGGTTATTTATTGTTTAACATGCTCTTTTAAAAAGCTGAGGGTTGTTTGCTTTTTCAATTTTTTTTTTTTAGGGCTTCCAGAAGTGTTGTTTTTTCCAATTTCTTTTGAAAGTGGTCAGTATTCATGTCAGCTTGTGACAGTAGAAAGTAAGATTCTTAGGCTTAAATACCTTGGGGGTGGAAGAGTGGGTGTCATAATTTGAAAATTTAAAGGTGTGTTTGGTCACTATGCTACCATGGTATTAGCAGCCAAGGTATGTTTTATATAATGTGACTGTTTCCAAAATGATTTTTCTTTTGCTTTTGTTTGTTCCTTTTTTTTTTTTTACCCTGACATTAATTTTCTTGTAAAGATTCAGTTTCCCTGTTGTGATTGTTCCATGCATATTTTTCTAACATGCCATATAGCAACATGCTCATCCTTCTTATAATTTTTCTGTTCCTTTTTGCCAAACTGCTGGGTCTGTTTCTGCTTCAGATTTTTCTCTGGGGCATGGTCTTGCAGTGATTTTAAGGGATAAAAGCGAAGAAGCAGTTAGTAATAGTTGCTTGCTTTCCTGCACTTTTGCAAGGGGCATCTGCCCATTCTATCATCCTCCTTTCCTCATGACTGTAAGTGTCTGGTGTTCAGACTTCAGTGGCTCAGGTCAGACATAATGATTGCATAAGGATCACAGAGAACTATAAAATATGCTTGATTAATTTTTTTACCCTGGGAATGCCAAAGTCTGTATATTTGGTGTGTCACTGACACGAGCAAGTGAAGCAGAAAAATGTTTTTGGCAGAAGAAAATGAATCTAATGGACTCGATCTCTTCTATTTATCCAGCCTCACTTAGTAAAATGTAGTCAGAGGAAGATGTGGCTTTTTGTTTGGTATCAGAAGTGTAAAATGTTTTAACCTTTATTCCATCTTTGTTTCTATGAAAAACCTTGTATGCTTCCCTATCAGGCTTCAGAACCATATTGTCCCATCCACACTACCTAACGGTAGCATTAGAACACACATGTCCCAAACTGTGCCACACAATTTTTAGATTAGAATGGTTGCAGATTTGCTATGTGTCATTCATGTCATTCAAGTTTTGTATTTAGAAGTCATAGACTTCAAACAAACAAACAACTCCTGTGTGAGACAGGACATACTACCCATTAAGTAGTACGCCCCATCATACTGTGATTAACTGGAAAATAAAATCGGATATTCAAACGTTTTAGGCAAGCCTGGGTAGTCAGCACACTGTCACTAGTGATGAGATAGCAGAGAAATATGAGACTTGTCAGTAGATGGCACTCTAGTCTTATACTTGCAGAGAGCTTTGTAAATTACCTCATATACTGTAGCAGCCATCTGTTAAAATTTAGCTGCTCATATTTTTCCATGTTGCTAGACACTTGTATGTTTAGGAGGGTTTCTTTGCAACAGGTCTTAGCCGTTTCCTGCAAATGGTTACTTTACAAAAAATGAATGTAGTACAATTGTGTTCTGTGGCTTAAACGGTTCTTGTGCTTATTGAACGTAAGTTTATACATTTAAAAAAATAGACACTTTTAAAGATAGCTCTTTGCATTCATTAATTTCCCTCCAATGAGTTAAAAATAGGAAATGCTAAGCATAACATTTTTTCCCGCCCAAATTCTTGTCAAATCACAAAGTTTTTGTTTCAATGTGCTATTGGAAAACAGAAATGCACTCCATATCTGGAAATTCCTATTCAGTATGTCTCTAGAGTCGCAAAGATTTTGCTGATGTCTGGCCCCACTTATTCAATGTACTTAAGCATGTGCATAATTTTAAGCATGGGAGTAGACCCAAGACAATGTGCCTACTCCCTTGCTTAAAACTATGCACTTCAGTGGGACTCCTCATATGCCACTGCACAATGCAGAATTAATGTTCTGCTCAGAATTTAATTGTATCCCACAAAATTGGCCCTGCAGAATTGCTGGCTGCCATTAGGGGCTGCTGAACCTGGCAGAGCCCAGCTTCCCAGCTTGCAGTGTGCCTGCACAGGAGGCATGGGCAGGGTGCAGTTCCTGGCATGCCCTGAATGAAGGAGGTGGGGTGTTGGCTGCCGCCACCCCATGGTGAGTGGAGTGTCTGGCCAGGTGGGAATGGAGGCCTTGCAAGGTGATGCGTAGGGGGTCACGTGCCCCCCCTCGATTTCTGCCAGGGTGCCCTCCCTGTCTGGCAGCTGCTGGAGCTGGCGAGCTGTGAGCTCCGTTGTGTGGGGAGAGGCAGGAGCAACAGCTGGGAGCTACAGGGAGAGGCTGCTGCTTTCTGGGAGGGGAAACTGAGGGTAAGGGGGGGGCATGACTCGAGCTTTCTGTCCTTGGGTATGGGTCATCAATGCCTGCAACTTTGTGTGCTCCAGCTGCCGGGTCTGATCCTCATCCACCCAGGGATGAGAGCAGGCCCAGGAGATCTAGTTGCACTGGCTCTCAGAAGGGTGAGGAAGGATGGGGTCACACTGTGTCCCTGGTGGGACAATAATGAAGCTGCACAGAGTGGAAGATGTTGTGGGGGAAAGAGGGGTGTGGGTGTCTGTGCTGGGGAGCACTCTATGCAGCCCCCTCCCCTCCCAGTACACTTACACCACTCCAGCAGCTCCTCCCCCTCTCTCCAGCAGTTTCCTCTGTTTGGGAACTTGGTAACCCTATGGGGGCAGGGTGAAAAAATGGGAATCATCTGAAAAACTGGAGGGCCAGAGTTTTCCTCGTAGACGTGCCAGCCGGCACATGTGATACACCCAGACTGAGGTGACTGACAAAAGCATAACAGAGAAATAGGAACAGGTTTTGTAGGGGTTTCTTTAACTCTCTAATCCTAGCGGAATCATTTTTGTTGTCTTTATTGTTACAGACATGCTTGCTGACAGGTATTTTGAAATAAAGTGCCAAAAAATTGAAACTGGTGTGATTAAATTATGTTATTTTAACAAATAAAATATATGCAGAATTTTGCAGAATTTTTTGGGACAGACTTCCCTCAGGAGTAGCTTATACACACAAACCTTACTGAAATAGGCCATAGTTAGAGAATTTACCTATCTGTTACATGATACCTTGCATTACAGTGAACAGCACAATTAACCAATTTTTAAATATATTAACTATAACTGCATAGTTAAACATGTTTCCAAAAGTGCATTCTTTAAAACTTTGTTCTAAACCTTATCTATAACTTCCTAACTCAAAAAGTGTTGCAGCCAACATCAGGGAATTCTCTATTACACCTTGTCTTAACAGATAAAGAGGAACTGATCACAGATTTACAGAGCTGAAAACAATTAGCCAATCATCAGCCAAATAATGTAATAAAAAAATATGAATAACTGGGAATCATTTAAGAATGTCTTACAAGATGTCCCAAAGCTACAGTCGTACAATTGAGAAAGAAGGTCATACTGGTTTTTAAAAAAGACCGTTATAGAGAGGAAGTGAAGGCAGCTATTAAACCCCCCCCCCCCCAAAAAAACATAACTAATGGAAGAAAGGGGCCGTTGACAGTAATGAATATAAATCAGAAATTTAGAATTTTAGAAGATTGATAAGGGAAGCAAAGGACACAAGAAGAAATCTGTGACCAGCAAAGTTCAAGATGATGATAATGAGTTTTTTAAATACTTAGAAACAAAAAGAATCCTCACAATGGTATTGGTCCATTACTAGAAAGAAATGGTAAAATTATCAAGAATAGTGCCAAAAGTGCTGAAGTGTTCAATAAATATTTCCATTCTGTATTTGGGGTGGAGGAAAGGGGAAGATGATCTAGTCTCTACATATTGGTCATAAGACTCTTTCCATTCCGTTAGTATCTGTGAAGGATGTTAAACCAGAAACAACTAAAGTTAGACACTCTTTAAATCAGTAGATCCAGATAACTTGCATCCAAGATTTGTAAAAGAGCTGACTGAGGAGCTTGCTGGATCATTAATGTTGATTTTTCCATAAGTTTTGGAACACTGGGGAAGTTCCAGAAGACTGGAAGAAAGCTAATGTTGCACCAGTTTTTAAAAAGAGTAAATGGGATAACTCTGGTAACTCTATAAGCCTCTTAGCTTGATATGGATCATGAGCAAGATAATGGAGCAACTAATACAGGACCAAATTAATAAAGAATTAAAGGAAGGTAATGTAATTAATGCAGTCAGCATGGGTTTAACTGCCTTGATATCTTTGTTTTTATGAGATTACAAGTTTGGTTGATAAAGTGACAGAATATAATTAGACTTTTGTAAGGTTTTTGACTTGGTACCACATGATATTTTGGTTAAAAACCTAAAACCATATAAAATTAACATGGCACACATTAAATGGATTAAAATCTGGGTAACCTAAACTGTCTAATCTATAGGTCTCCAAAATAGAATTCTAAACAGGGAATGGTCATTGAGTGGGTGTATTTTCTACCGTGATCAGTTCTTGGCCCTGTACTATTTACCATTTTTATCAATGACCTGGAAGAAAACATAAAATCATCGCTGATAAAGTTGGCAAATGATACAAAAATTAGGGGAATGGTAAATAATGAACTGGTCAGTGATTCAGAGTGATCTGGATTGTGTAGTAAACTTGGCTCAAGTAAGCAATATGCATTTTAATATGGCTAAATGTTTACATCTAGGAACAAAGAATGAAAGCTATGCATACAGGATGGGAGACTATATCCTGGGAAGCAGTGACTGAAAAAAATTTGGGGTCATGGTGGATAATCAGCTGAACATAGTCTCCAATGTGACATTGGCCAAAAGACCTAATGTGCTTGTGGAATGCATACTCAGGGGAATCTTGAGTAGAAGTAGAGGGAAATTTTACCCCTATATTTGCAATGGATGTGACCACTGTTGGAATACTATGTCTGGTTCTGGTGCCTACAGTTCAAAAAGGAAGTTGATAAATTGGAGAGAGTTCAGAGAAGAGCCGTAAGAATGATTAAAGGATTAGAAAACCTGCTTTATAGCAATAGACTCCAAGAGCTCAATCTATTTAGCTGAACAAAGAGAAGGTTAAGGGATAACTTGATTACAGTCTCCAAGTACCTACATGGGGAACAAATATTTAATAATGGGCTCTTCAGTCTAGCAGAGAAAGATATACTCTGATCCAATAGCTGGGAGTTGAAGCTAGACAAGTTCAGACTTGGAAATAAGGCGTATATGTTTTCAAAGAGTAATTAACAATGTGGGATGTGGCAGCAGAATTTTTCCTATAAAATGAAGGTTTGTCATGTTGTGTGTTATGATGATGTGCAAACAAATTTTTAATCCTTTCTTTCACTTTCTTGTCTAATTAAATTTGTAATTATAAATTTAATGTTTTATGTATAAATTATTTGTCAATAAGCTAATTGATTCTAAAATTAGTTTGTGCCTTGGTTCTTGTCTTGTTTTCACTGCATACCCAATGTTTATACCAGATCACTCTTATCCATGCTACTTAATCTGTGTTTGCAATTCATTAAAATCTGTACATTACAGATTCTGAATGTGTATATTACATTGGTCTAATCATATGCATTTACAAACATACAAGTTAATTAGAGAGGACAAGGCAGCAAGGCTTGGAACCAGGTTAGGTTTAAGGTTAGGTTTGCCACAGAGGCTGAATAAAGGCTGCATTTCAGGTTCTATGACTCTGAAATATTGTGAGCTCTTCTTGTGAGATTTCAGCCCTAAACTCTGGAAGTCTTTCAAGATGAGCTGCTCTCATGAGATCCCTGTAGCGTCCAAGCTGGAGAATAACCCCTTTATGGTAAGTTTTGTGTTCAGGATTTCAAACCTGAACACTCCTCCCCCTCCCCATCATGTACAATTAAAAAATGTTGATAATTGAGCTTCCGTTTGGCCCAGGAAAACTACATTTGGGGAGATTAGATTGGCGAACATAGCTGATACCTCATCTCTAGACAAAAAAGGTGTAACCTCTATGTAAACGCTTCTGCCCACAGGCTTAGTACCTCCTTGAGTTCAGAGTCAGAGTTGCACTGATCTTAACCTCTAACACTCCTTTTGGCAGCTTCTGCTGTGCTTCACCAGCTTGTCTTTGTGTTCACTTAGCCCTCTGGCCAGGACCTTTCTCCAGTCTCATCCCTTTTTGGGGTATCAAAAATTCAAAGTAATAAGCTTCAGTCAGTGGTAAACAAGAAGATCCTTAGCCCCTTCACAGGGCTACATCAAAACTGCCAACTTTACTCTCAGTTCTCCCTGAGGCTTATCTCACAAGAGCCTGTCTACATCTCTGTGACTCTCTCTTCTTGCAGCAGAGTGCTGCTTTCTCCTCAGTCTCCACCTACTGAGCTTCCCCAGGCTTCTGATAATACCCAGGTGTTTAATGGTCCTTACCTAGCTCTGCTCTCTCTGGCTGGAAGGCAATCAATCAGTCACTCAACAGCTGATGGGCATGACTCCACTTGGGGTTCTTTCCCTTCTCTAACAAGTGATGAGAGAATCCCACCACGCTCAGCTTTAGAGGGCTGTGTCTTTGATGTCTGAAGCTACTTGTTTCGAGAGCACTTTAGGTTTGGGGCTTTACTGTTGCGTAGCATCAGCTGTCACGGTGACTCTGAGTAATAGGAGACTGATGTCTGAGCAGCTGTGCAACTGTAAAACTGTTGTGACATATCCATAACACAAGGCAGATTTTTAACCTCCAGTTACCAATTCATTGTTCTGTTATATGTGAGATATAGTAATTGACTTGTATACATCCAGAGACAGTGCAGTGTAAATACATGAATGTCATGGGTCAGATTCTGGATGATCTTGCACTGGTGTGCAAAGGAGTGGAGGAAAACCAGGTATATTTTCTTTCCCCCAAGCGGGGGCTATTAAATTTCATGTTTGTGCAACTCCCAGTGCAATGAAGTCCCAATCCTGATCTAGATCTTTGGGCCTTGCCATTATACAAATAATAACTAAAAAGCAAACTTCTTCTCTCCCACTGCCATGTGCACCTGCATGGTGGGAGCTGAAGTCTTGGTGCTGCACTCCCCAAATGCCTAAAGTAGCCTAAGGCCTTCCTGCCTCGGGCCTTCTTTTCTCCTTGTGTGATACCTCTGCTGATACAAACAAGGGAGGCTCTTAAGCTTCTGCCTCCTCATTTTAAAAGGGAGGGAGCATTTAACAAAGTCCTTCACTTTGAAACTGTGTGTGAAATAACCTTCAAGCCATTCTGCAAGACTCAGAAATTGTCTAGAGACTAGCATTTGTGAAGGGTTGGCTATCTGGGTTCTGAAGAGGGTGAGGAACTGTTGAGTTGGATGCCTTGGCTGGTTGCTTGTTTGTGTGTTCTTGAGTTGGTTGTCTGGACTGTGGTGGTGTTCATTTCTTATTTTGTTTGGTGTTATTTCATATACTTTTGCAAATTGTGGTCGTCATCTTTTATAAATCAAAACAAACCTAAAATAAGCACTAAGGTAATGAGAGTTTGGTCAACACTGCTAGATCTCTCCTCACCCCTGCACTGCAAGGAGAAAAGTGAATGCATTGACGACACCCTCTTTCTGCACCAGCTGGCTGCAGCATCTCCAGAATGGGCCTGTAGTTTGATCCTCTTTAGCTTCTATTGAATCATTTCCCCCATTCTTTTCTTTACAGGCAAAATGCCTCTGGGACTGCAGCTGGTGCTGCATTCCTGCTTCCCACCCATAGGAACATGTCAATGTTATAATAATGTGGCTGTAGAAGACAGAACCACAATAGAGCTCTGAAAAACAGGAAGAATCTCTGGTCAGACATCAAATATATCATAGCTAAAAGTGATAATAGAGGCATGGTAATCCATAGATCATGGTCAGATGAAAGTTACAATAAATGTAGAAGAATAAAATCCAGGTCTGAAATTAAAATTTCCCCTAAATATTGGCATTTTCTAATCCTATGTGAATGCCCTCAGTTATTTATTTTTTTAAAAGTCATAAAGCTTCTCTGAGCTCCTTTTCTCCTCACAACCACATATATAGAATGTTTGTTGAGCCCTGACCATATTTATGGTCCATCTAACAGTGTTGAGGGAGAGCTGTGTAGCTGTTTTGTTTTACTCAATTTTTTTTTTTTGAACACTTTGGGTTCGGTTGGTGATTCTAGAAGCATTGAGAAGAATTTTCCCTTTGGATTTTGCAGTCCTCACAACTGAGTTTCTGTTCAGGAGGTGTTACGTGGAGATTTATTTTAGAGCATCAAAGAAACTAGAGGGGTAAAAATTGCAATGGTGGTGCAATCAGTGAAAACATGTTTATGAAGAAGGAAAAGTCTGGACCTACAATTTAATTACCACAAATGCCAGTTAGTACAGAAACTCTCACCTGTAATTCCAAATTTGTTCCTGTATAGAGTAAAGCATTCAATCAAGGATCTAACACCTCCCTCCCTTTTCCTCCCCTCCCCCCCCAAAACCCCAACCCTTACAATGATGAATTTAATGAAACATTCTTTTTAATGTAAGTAGGGTACCTTGACACCCAAGTCCCATCTTCTCACCACTGGTCAACACTATCTGCCCCTATCAGAATAGTCACACAATGACAATCTGATACATGTCAATTGCAATATAGTGGGAAAGAGTTGCACCCTTTTCTGTACCTAGAATGTTGTGTCCCTGCATGTTTCATTAGGATTTGATAATAGTCCTTTGTAATGCATTCCATATGTGGAAGACATGTAGAGTTTGGGAACCCTGACACTAAATTTTCTGACATTTGTGAAATTCAAACACAGCCTTAATATTGCATTAACATAGTTCTCTGGATTTATGCAAGTAATGTAACATTTTACATTTCACAGCAGTGCCCTGGATTACTTTAATTCTATTTTGATGGTTTCAAAAGCCATTGAGATTTTTCTATAGTAAATGTACAAATATATTTATAGCTTTTGTTATAAATGATACATGAAATATTTGATCTCCAGACATCCTCTCTTTAACTTCCCGTTGCCATGGGCACTCATTAGTATTCCATGGAGGTCTGGTTGCCATGGCAAAATATGTAGTTGTTCAGTGTTTCCATAGTAACTTTCCACCATTATGTACCTTCAGTGTATCAGCTAGCAAATCTGTTTGAGTAAATCTGAACTATTACAGTAATCTCAGTGCTATTAGCAATAATATGCTACTATTCCATGTACAGTAGGTAGATATGCATATTGTAAATATCTTTAATATCTTAACTTGGACCATTTAAGGTCAAAATAATTCAGTGCAATTTCAGGCTTTCAAGCAAATCTGCTACCCAGTACCTGTAAAACTTGACCCCCTGCAAAGGTTAAAATGAAATTGCATTGTTTTGGGTGTCTACATATTTCACATGACAACATACGCATCATATTTTGAAGTGTAAATGTTTTTGTGCTTGTACCTGTATTTGGGATGACCTTCAACAATAACAATTTCTCTGTATGTACTGTGTTTGTGAGATGATCTTGGTCTTTGGGATTCATGTCAGAGAGAGGAAATCACCTGATGAGTCATCGTGGCTTTCATGGGGTGGGGAGGGGGAGGGAAGCAGCGTTGTAAACAGACTGCATTGAATCAGTAAATCCTGCAGCTGAACAAGACCCTCCTATTCATTATCTGAAAATGTGTTTTGATGTTGTAGACCTTTAGAACTGTGGTAGATAAATTACATCTGTCAGCTCTTTGATAATGAGCTGCTGTTTACATATCTTAATTTTTACCAGTGTTTTCCATTTTCTCTGTGTAGTAAAACCTATGCAAAATACCCACTTGAATGACTGATGAATATCAGTAGCTTAGGAAGGTTTTAATCAAGGTGGAACCAAATAGCATGCAATACATACAAAGTGGGGAAATGACTGCCTAGGAAGGAGTACTGCGGAAAGGGATCTGGGGATCGTAGTGGATCACAAGCTAAATATGAGTCAACAGTGTAATGCTGCAAAAAAGGCAAACATCATTCTGGAATGTATTAGCAGGAGTATTGTAAGCAAGACACTAAAAGTAATTTTTCTGCTCTACTCTGCGCTGATTAGGCCTCGCCTGGAGTATTGGGTCCTGAAATGTGGAAAGATGTGGATCAATTGGAGGAAGTCCAGAGAAAAGCAACAAAAATGATTAAAGGTCTGGAAAACATGACCTGTGACGGAAGATTGAAAACATTGGGTTTGTTTAGTTTGGAGAAGAGAGGACTGAGAGGGGACATAACAGTTTTCAAGTACATAAAAGGTTATTACAAGGAGGAAAGAGAGAATTTTTTCTTCTTAACCTCTGAGGGTAGGAAAAGAAGCAATGGGTTTAAATTGCAGCAAGAGAGGTTTAGGTTGGACATTAGAAAAAACTTCCTAACTGTCAGGATGGTTAAGCAATAAAATGAATTGCTTGGAGAGGTTGTGGAATCTCCATCATTGGAGATTTTTAAGATCAGGTTAGACAAACACCTGTCAGGGATGGTTAGATAATACTTAGTCCTGCTGTGAGTGCAGGGGACTGGACTTGATGACCTCTCGAGGTCCCTTCCAGCCCTATGATTCTATTCTAAATATTTTACATCAGTATAATTCTTAAAGAAAAAATAGCTGTAATTTGACATTTATTGGCCATGTCCTAGTCCCACTGAGGACAAAATTTCTTCTGGTTAAAATTGGTATAGGATTTGATAGTACACTTTTTTGTGATGACAGTTCCATAATGAGGTGGAATCATCCTGTTTCCTCCCCTCCCTCCACAATCTGTGTGAACAGGGGATTCTGTGTTCAGATGTTTCCTTGCTTTCATGTAAATTTCATAGCACTGGCCTTTCCTGCCTCTCCTGACCCCAAAGATGGTGCTCCAAAGGTCCAGAGTCTGTGCTAGGGTAGAGGGTCAAGTTTGGGAAGACTGGAGACAAAAGTGGACATTGGGAGGTCTGGGGCTGAAAAGGACACACACTTGTTACAGTTCCACAGACATTTCCAGGGAGAGTTATTACAGCCTGGAGTAATATTTTTCTGTCATCCCAGATAGCATGAGCCACTCCAGACAGCATGACATCTGGTACAGTAACTCCTCACTTAGAGTTGTCCCGCTTAATGTTGTTTCATTGTTACGTTGCTGATCAGTTAGGGAACATGCTCATTTAAAGTTGTGCAATGCTCCACTCTTACGCTGTTAGGCTGCCTGCTTTCTCCACAGCTGGCAGCCTCCCTTTGCTCCCCGACCCCCACCCCGGCACCTCCTGCCTGCCAGCAGACCCCACAGATCAGTCCCTTTCTCCCGCCTCCAGCCCATGGCAATCAGTTGGCTTGCAGCATTTTGGAGGCAGGAGGAAGGAGGAGAAGCGAGGACTCAGCGTACAGGCTCTCTCTCCCTTCCCTGCCTCCCTAAGGTGGCAAGCCAGCTGATTGCCCCGGGCAGGAAGGAGGGGGAGGAGTGAGGACTCGTCCTCCCAAATGCGGCAGTTAGCTGGCTTCTGGTGTTTAGAAGGGGGGGGGAGCCAGGATGCAGCATGCGAAGTAAAGGGGGAGCAGATTGGGGGTGTGAGGGAAGAGGCTTGCAGATTAGGGGAAGCTGCCCTGGAGCTTAACCCCCCCCCATTTATATTAATTCTTATGGGGAAATTGGATTTCCTTAATATTCACTTAGTCGCATTGTTCAGGAACATAACTACAACATTAAGTGAGGAGTTACTGTATATACAATTTTTGTATATAGAAAGGAGAGGGGAGTCTGTTTTAAAAATGTAGTGATGGAAAGGTTCAATGCAGAAAGTTCAACATGACTATTTTTCACAATGAGCAGCTGAAGTAACGTGAATAGATCTTGCGGGTGCTCATCTGCTTAGAACTGAACACGGAAGAATGATTAGAGACTTTCTGTATACATTTAGCTTCTGTGCATCTCCGCGGTTTTCAGACTGGTTCAGATAAACTAAGAATTGTGAACTGAATGTTTTGAGGGTTTATACATGTTTTCTTTAAAAAAAAAAAAAAAAAAAAAAAAATATGGGGCTGGGCCCTCCACTGATATATACTGCCATAGCTGTATTGACAGTGGCACATGGTTTGTGGTTTTTTGTTTTTCTTTTTGAAGAGCTCTTCACTCCTTGGTTCCAGGTGGGACCAGAAAAGATAAAATACTGCATAACAAGCCACTTAGCATGTGTTCTGATGGGGCTTGAAATATAAAAATCCCACAAAAAAGCCTGTTCCTGTGTAACGTAGTTTCAGTTTTGTAGATTCAGAAGATGAAGAAAAGCACCTAAATTTTGGGTGCTTTTGTGGGGAGAACCTTTAGTGATTTGCCCATCACTAGCCTGAATTTGTCAGATGCAACAAGAATACATTCAGGCTCAATTTCACAGAGGTCTTCCTTGAAGCACTTTAATGATCTGGAGGATTAATGATCTGGAGGACGGCATGGACTGCACCCTCAGCAAGTTTGCAGATGACACTAAACTGGGAGGAGTGGTAGATATGCTGGCGGGTAGGGATAGGGTACAAAGGGACCTAGATAAATTAGAGGATTGGGCCAAAAGAAATCTGATGAGGTTTCAACAAGGACAAGTGCAGAGTCCTGCACTTAGGATAGAAGAATCTCATGCACTACTACAGACTAGGGACCAAGTGGCTAGGCAGCAGTTCTGCAGAAAAGGGCCTAGGGGTTACATGGATGAGAAGCTGGATATGAGTTGACAGTGTGCCCTTGTTGCTAAGAAGGCTAACGGCATTTTGGACTGCATAAGTAGGGACAATGCCAGCAGATTGAGGGACGTGATCATTCCCCTCTATTCGACATTGGTGAGGCCTCATCTGGAGTAACTGTATGGATGTTATTTGGGAGCTATTTGCAACTAGAGCACTATCCAGATCTTTTGCACTCTGTTGCGTTTTCAGTTTGTTGCCAAACCTCCTGTTTCATTGTCATGAATTAACTTTGATCTTTGCTTCTCTCATATCAAAATGTAGAAACCTGTGTCAACGTGAAAGCAGCTTCTATGACATGAGGCTAGATGAAGTCCAAGTGGATTCACTAAGGTGGTACATCATGCTGGTCTTTTTCTAGAAGATTCCACAAATTTCCAGCTTACTGATAACCACCTCAACTATTTTATGTTTTTTCTCATATAAGTACATCTTAAACGAGTTTGAAACAGTAGTTGTTATTGCTAATATTTTTAAACCCTTGTAATTTCCTGTATCAGGAATAACACAGAAAACTGCAAGTGCAATTTTGATTCTTTTCAGCATTTTATAGCTAAATTATAAGCCCTTCAAATAGACTGAGGAAATCTAACACTATTGTTTATATAGTAATGCATTTCCTGATCAGCTGTTAATTGTTTTTTTTCAGTATAATCCAGTAAGAATGAATATTAAATAACTAGATGGTAGTTGGGCCACCTCAAGGCGTGTAAAACAGTGGAAGTGTAGGCTGTTGAGAAGAAGCAACAGTCACTGTAAGAATGTAGAGTAGAATAAAAGGCTAATGAAAAGTTATATGTCCAGCAGTTTGGCCTAATGCTAAAAAAGCAAACACTAAGTATTTGGAAGTGTCATTAATCTGGAGTAAAAAGAATCCATTGTAAACATTGAGATTTCCTTGATTTATTAGAGAAGGTAAAAGTAACTTTGTAAGGATTTAAGTGTTAAAATAAGTACAGCCTGATAATTTAGAGCCTGAGCATTACTTATTACTTAATGGCTGATATTGTGGAGTTTTTGTCTAGTTTTCTGTTTTAAAAACAAACAAACAAACAAAAGAAGCCCTGAGAAGATTCTCAGTGTATGGTGCACAAGCCTGGATTGAGTCATTAAGTCACTCTATTCTTGTGAGCTTTTTAGGCAGAAGCACCAGTCAAATTTCATCCGTCTTTAGCAAGGAGGACTTGGTCCTGCCTGAATTCTCTACTCACTCTTTCACTTCTGCCTTTTCATGACGGGGCGAAAAAAGAGCAATACAACTCAGCATAAATCATAAGGTGCAGAAGCTAAAGTGGTGCAAGAAGTATTCAGTTTGTGAAGTGGTGCTACAATTCACCTTTGTTGGGTCTATTTGCCCATGTTGCCCTCAGGACTCCAGGCAGTTTGAAAGAAAGATCATCTTGCAAAAAGGTCAAGGGAGTGCTTTTTGTGTTGGAGGGGCCCAGAAAGGGTGCCAATGAAGAGCACTCTGTGAGTGCAAAAACTTCTCTCTTCAACAGAAGTTGGCCCAATAAAAGATATTAACTCACCCATCTTGTCTCTCTCATGTCACTACAGTAACTTTAGCTTACCTGACTTAAGCCATATGTGGGAATAGGGTTGCCAACTCTCTTTAGATCTATTCTGGAAAGTTTCATCACATGACATTATGGCATTAATGACTGACCTACTGTACTCATTCATTAGAGAGCCATCATTGTGCCTTCAGTGGAAATAAGGAGTGTTATATGAATAATAATTGATGCATATTGCCTAAATAAACAATTTTGTAAAATCTCCACTTGTAACATGAATCATATTTTTAAATAGCAAGGTTGGGTTTAGGTTATGTTGCTTGTTAATGCATCTTTAAATGTTTGTGTGCATGTCTGCATTAGTTAATTCCATTGTTTAAAAATACAGAATATAGCATATCATTAGAGAATGACAGATACAGCAAAAACTCATTGATTAGACTTAAAATCAAATGTTATCGCATTTACCTTATAGAAGTTAGGTGTCTTGTAGTGGAGTAACCTTTGCTCACAGTTTTTCTTCTTAAATCTGTACTTCAGTTGGCCTCTTGCTGCTTTCAGCAATTCGGGGGACTTTTTGATGTATTCATAAAAGTCAGTGCATGACATACTGTAGTTCCCTTGTACCTATAACTCTGTTTCTCAGCACTTCCACTCAGTCAGTTTCTGTTTTCCAAAGCTGAGTCATTAAAGTGAAAACCCTTTCACGGTAGGCATTTGAGACTGGAATTGAAAGTGTGAAGGACATGAGTTTAAACATTTGACTGTTTCTACTTTCTGGTATTTGTTTGAAAACTTCTACTCATCTTTGATCTATTTTTTGCTTCTTTGAAATGATTTCTCCTCTTACTTGCTGTAAAACACAATAATCCTCAAACAGCTTGTCAAAATCAATCTCAATGAGAAGAACTTCAGCCAATATCTAGAGATCAGACCATTTTACTTCATTGTCCCAGAGAGAGAACTGACATTTTTTTGAAAACAGATGTCTTGAAACCAAGGTATGCAGTGAATTTTGACAATTCCTTATCTGCTTCCTCCTTACACTTTCGCTTATTAGATGGAGAGACACTGCACAAAATAGTTTCCGCTGATCTGCCGTGGAACTTGTCCTCTTTCCATCTCTTTAGTTTAGAAAGAAGACCTTCCGTGACACAATCTAATTCTGTACAGCTGGCATTATTGCATTTGAGCTTTGAGTGCTTCATGAAATACTCCCAACAGGTTATGCAGAAAGTAAATGTAACAAAGAGGGAGAGACTCCTGCTCATCCTCACTGAATGCTTCCCATATGATCTTGACACAGTCTTCTTCCCCCTCCAATATGAAATGTGCCTCTAATGAAGGCCAGCATTGTAGGATTTGTTCTATCGCAGGCAGAAGGGACAGCCACCTCGTTGGTATGTGACGCAGGAGTTGCTTATGCTCAATAGCTATGAATTCGAAGAATGAACTAAGAGTGTTTTTTTAGCAGAGGAAGAGAACTCACTATATACTTTCAGGACAAGACTTTCAACATCATAACTCAAAGCTTTCATGCCATTTTTAATACAGTTATGGATGATATGTCATTTGTGTTCAACCTCAATAATTCTGTCATTCAGTTGTTTAAGCTTCTGATAATCTGACCCACGTTTTCCAAAATAAGCAGAGGCATTATCGGCTACATGAGTTGACACAGTTTATACTAGGCTGTTTTCTTCTATAATATTTGAAATGCATGCAGTAATGGCCTCGCTTGATTTTTACCACGATAACAACAAGACAAGTAAGTCATGTTTAATCAGTTCTGTCTTGGAAAAATGATGAACAGTTACTGGGAAAAACTTCCTATTTCCCTTATTAGAGGCATCCAATCCAACTGAAAAACACCCTGCTAATTCAAGATCATTAAGCAAAAGTTCTTGCTACTTTGGTGCCAAAACATTCTCAGTAATACCAGTTGCTTTTGTCCATCAACAAGACATTTTTCTTGCAATTTCTGATTTCGGTATAAACCTTAGAAACACTTTGTTACCACAGTCTTGACTAGCATAACTTAAATGATGAACTATACCATGGTAAATTCCTCCAGCTTCTGCTGTCATCACTAGAATTTCTTGAGGTGTCTCCTCTTTACCAAAAAGCCACCCCCCCCCCCCAAAACCAACAAGACAAAACAGGATGTAATCTGAGGGTTTTTTCTGATTTTTCACAAGTTCCTTATTTCATACATTCTGCATGGATTTTAACAACCTTTAAAGGAAAATGCTTGATGATGTATAATTCATTCTGCTGTAAATTCATCGACTTTGAAGCTGGTTTTCGTAATCAGAGTCTTTACACAAGTTGTGATTGTAACAGTACTTTATTTTTTACGGCACTTTTGGAGCTGCTATATTTTAAAGAGCACTCACCATAATATATATTTTTTTTTGACGTGAGGCAGTTGCTGTGTAACATAGTCTAAGGAGACAATGCGAACATGCCTGTGTGCATGTGTATATCAGTTACGGTGCACAGATTTTAGGTCATGACATAAAGTCGCAACCACACAAGGTAAAGAAATGCCCACACAGTGCAACTGTTGGGCAGGCAAATGCACATTACCATGGCATTTTAAACACCAGCTGGACTACTGTATAAATTGGATTCAACATTCAATATTCATTTTCAGAAAACCCTATGATTTGTCTCCTGGGTTGCTCTCAGCAGTCTCCTGGAGCTTTATATTTAAATCTTGGAGACTCAAGGGCAATCCTAGAGGGTTGTCAACCCTGTGTGGGAGTCCTATTTGGTTGAATTCTCTCCCCTGAATATCTCTGTGTATGGGGAGAGGTGATACTTCAATGGAAGACTATGTATGTGAAGTCACAATGTGATCTTTTTTGTAATCCTTCACCAGGCATTATTAGACTGGAACATCTTGACAAATGTGTTTGTGGGGGGGTTTTAGCCACAGTGTACTGAGAGCAGTTGTCTCTGAGATTCTTTTCTCGGGCATCACCTCTCTCATATTAGAGACTAAAGGAGTGTTCCAGAATCTAGATTTTCCAGATACGTGTACAAGAAAGTGAAGAAATTCACCAACACATAATGTTTTTGCTTCTCCAGAATGCTAATTGGGCCATCCTTCCCTATTGCTGCACCTATTACTTCTATTTTTATATTAACCTTCAGTTTTCATGCTGCTCATCATGTAACATTTTTTCAAAGTTGGCTTCCTTTGTTCCTCTTAGCAATTAAGGATAGAGCCTGGTCCATCTTTTGCTGTATCTGTCGTATTAGCTACCTTATGTAGTTCTGAGTGCTATAGCAGCTGAGAACTACATAAGGCAGATAGGTCTGAGAAATTCACAAGTGATTGGGTAAATCTAAGCCCTGGTCTACACTACGAGTTTTGGTTGAATTTAGGAGCATTAGATCGATTTTTAACCCTGCACCCGTCCACACGATGAAGCTGTTGTTTTCAACTTAAAGGGCTGTTAAAATTGATTTTGGTACTCCGAGGGGATTAGCTCTGAAATCGCTTGCCAAGTCAACGGTATTGGCCTCTGGGAGCTATCCCAGAGTGCTCCATTGTGACTGCTCTGGACAGCACTCTCAACTCTGATGCACTGGCCAGGTAGACAGGAAAAGGCCCATGAACTTTTTTGAATCTCATGTCCTGTTTGGCTGCTGTGGCGATCTGCAGGTGAGTGCAGATCTCATCAGCAGAGGTGATCATGATGGAGTCCCAGAATCACAAAAGAGCCCCAGCATGAGGTACGGAATCTGATCGCTGTATGGGAAGATGAATCCATGCTATCAGAACTCCTTTCCAAAAGACGAAATGCCCAAACATTTGAAAAAATCTCAAAGGGCATGAAGGACAGAGGCTATAACAGGGACCTGCAGCAGTGCCGTATGAAACTTAAGGAGCTGAGGCAAGTCTACCAAAAAAACAGAGAAGCAAACTGCTGCTCCAGGTCAGAGCCCCAGACATGGCACTTCTATACTGAGCTGCAGGCCATTCTAGGTGGTGCAGCCACCACTACCGCATCCCTGTGTTTTGACTCTGTCAATGGAGTAGCACATAACAGGGATGTGGGTTTTGGGGATGCGGAAGATAGCTCACAGCAAGGAAGCAGATAAACTGTTTTCCCTGACAGCCAGGAACGGTTTCTCACCCTGCACCTGGAGTCAGTATCCCCCGCATCCACCCAAGGCTGCCTCCCAGATCCGCCAGGCAGAGAAGGAACCTCTGGTGAGTGTAGCTTTGTAAATATTATACATGGTTTAAAAGCAAGCGTGTTTTAATGATTAATTTGCCCTGGTATTCGCGGCCAGTACAGCTACTGGTAAAGTCTGTTAACATATTTGGGGATGGAGTGGAAATCCTCCAGGGACATCTCCATAAAGCTCTCCCAAAGCCTTTGCGAAAGGTTTCTGGGGAAGGCAGCCTTATTCCGTCCTCCATGGTAGGAGACTTTATCATGCCAGGCCAGTAACACGTAGTCTGGAATAATTTTATAGCATTCTTTATCTCTGTGTTCTCCTCAGGAGAATATCATTCCTGGACACCTGGTTGAAATAGGCTGATTTTATTAAGGAGACATTCAGAGGTGCCTATTCCTGCTGGGCTGTTAGCCTGTGGCTGAACAGAAATGTTCCCTGCTGTTAGTCAGGCTGAGTGAGTGGGTGGGTGGGGGTGTGTGTGTGTGGCGATCAGCCCAGAGAATTGGTGTGTTTGGGGGGATTTAGCTGGGTTTCTGCTGCACGTTAATCTGAAAACCGCAGCCCCTCCTCCTTTTAAATGGCCAACCCATTTTAAATGGCCAACCCAATGGCTGCTTGGTATGGGAAATGAGGGCACTGCTGTTTGAAACCATTCCCACATGTTATGAAAGTTAAAGAAGCCAAAAGACTCTTGCCCAGCCCTGCATGAAAGATCTCTCAGACCAAACTGGCATACCTTCAATAAGAGGCAAAATGCGACCTTGTACCAAAAGCGCATGTGCTATGTAATGTTAACAGCAAGGTTTACTGTGAAAGAATCTACCCATTGTTCTCTAAAATGTGTCTCTTTAACTACCCCTCTCCCTTTTTTTTTTCTCTCCACCAGCTACAAATATTTCAACACTCACTCTATCTTCTCCTTCCCAGAGGCTTGCGAAGATTAGAAGGCAAAAAAACCCCACTTGCGATGAAATGTTGTCTGAGGTCATGCAGTCCTCCTATACTGAAAGAGCCCAGCAGAATGTGTGGAGGCAGATAATGTCAAAGTCCAGGAAAGCACAATGTGAGCACGAGGACAGGCAGTGGGCTGAAGATGATGGGTGGCATCAGCCTGGTGACAGAAGGCAAGAGGCAATGCTGAGTCTACTGAAGGAACTAACTGATATGCTCTGTTGTATGGTTGAGGTTCAGGAAAGGCAGCTTGAGCACAGACCGCCGCTACAGCCCCTCCCCCCAAGTTCCATAGCTTCTTTACCTAGACACCCAAAATCATTGTGTGTGTGTGTGGGGGGAGGCTCTGGGCGCCCAACCACTGCAGCCTAGAGGACTGCCGAAGCAACAAAAAGCTGGCATTCAATAAGTTTTAAAGTGCAGTGTGGCCTTGTCCTTCTTTCCTCCCCCACCCCTCCCTGGCTACCTTGGCAGTTATCCCCCTATTTGTGTGATGAATTAATAAAGAATGCATGAATGTGAAGCAACAATGACCTTATTGCCTCTGCAAGCAGTGATCAAAGGGGAGAGGGGAGGTGGTTAGCTTACAGGGAAGTAGAGTGAACCAAAAGTGGGGCGGGGGGTTTATCAATGAGAAACAAGAAGAACTTTCACATCATAGCCTGGCCAGTCATGAAACTAGTTTTCAGAGCTTCTCTGATGAGCACCGTGCCCTCCTGTACTCTGCTAACCACCCTGGTGTCTGAGTGCGCATAATCAGTGGCCAGGTGATTTGCCTCAAGCTCCCACCCCACCATAAAGGTCTCCTCCTTACACTCACGGATATTGTGGAGCACCCAACAAGCGGTAATAACAATGGGAATATTGGTTTCACTGAGGTCTATCCAAGTCAGTAAACTGCACCGGCACACTTTTAAATGTCCAAATGCACATTCTACCACCATTCTGCACTTGCTCAGTTGAACAGCTCCTGACTACTGTCCAGGCTGCCTGTGTACAGCTTCATGAGCCACAGCATTAAGTGGTAGGCTGGGTCCCCAAGGATAACTATCGGCATTTCAACATCCCCAATGGTTATTTTCTGGTCCGGGAAGAAAGTCCCTTGCTACAGCTTTTGAAACAGACCAGAGTTCCTGAAGATGTACCTTTCCCGGCCATCCCATGTTGATGTTGGTGAAACGTCCCTTGTGATCCCCCAGTGCTTGCAGCACCATTGAAAAGTACCCTTTTTGGTTTATGTACTGGCTGGCTTGGTGCTCTGGTGCCATGATAGGGGTGTGGGTGCTGTCTATTGCCTCATCACAATTAGGGAGTCTCATAGCAGCAAAGCCATCCACTATGACCTGCACATTTCCCAGAGTCACTACCCTTGATATCAGTAGCTCTTTGATTGCGTTGGCTACTTGGATCGCAGCAGCCCCCCCACAGTAGATTTGCCCACTCCAAATTGATGCCCAACTGACCGGTAGCTGTCTGGCGTTGCAAGCTTCCACAGGGCTATCACCACTCGCTTGTGAACTGTGAGGGCTGCTATCATCTTGGTATTTGTGTGCTTCAGGACAGGGGAAAGCAAGTCACAAAGTTCCATGAAAGTGCCCTTACACATGCAAAAGTTTTGCAGCCACTGGGAATCATCCCAGAGCCCACCAGTCTGTGCTTGTTTTCTGGGCCCAGAATTGCTGTTCTGCCCCATTAACACCATGATGTGCACATTGCCGGGGCCTGTACTTTGAGAGAAGTCTGTGTCCATGTCCTAATCACTGTACTGCCGTCACCTCTTCGCCTGGTTTTGCTTTTGCGGGTTCTGGTTCTGCATATAGTGCAGGATAATGCACGTGCTTTACAGTGCTCATAATTGTGGCAGTGACCTGAGCGGGCTCCATGCTTGCCATGCTATGGCATCTGTGCTGAAAAAAGGTGTGAAATAATTGCTGTTGCTCTGAGGGAGGGGCGACTGAGAACATGGTTTACAGGATTGGCTTACAGAGTTGTCACACAGACCAGCCCCCTCAAGGATTGAGCTCACAGCCCTGGGTTTAGCAGGCCAATGCTCAAACCACTGAGCTATCCCTCCCTTCATTATTCATGGAGAGGAAGAGGGGAGCAAATGAATACAAAACAAATCTGGTCTCTTTATTGTTTTGATCCACTCCATCTCTCATACATCTTAGGCTGGCAGCAGATGGTACAGTACGACTGCTAGCCATTGTTGTCTCCTGGCTGCTCGCCAGAAGACGGTGCAGTACGACTGCTGGCCATCGTCATCTTCCATTTATGTCCAGGCACCCCCAGCCAACCTCACCGAGGCCAGCCAGGAGCACACATCTGCCCAGGCGCCCCCGACCAACCTCACTGAGGTCGGCTAAAAGAGCCCAGGAGACAATGGCTACCAATCGTAATGCACCGTTTGCTGTCAAAAGGCAATGAGTTGCTGCTGTGTAGTAATGCAGTACCATGTCTGGCAGCACCCAGGAGACGTACTGTGACGGTGAGCAGGCTCCATGCTTGCCGTGGTATGTCGTCTGCACGAGTAACCCAGGAAAAAAGGCGAGAAACGATTTATTGCTATTGCTTTCATGGGATGGGGCAGCTGATGACATTTACCCAGAACTACCCACGACAATGTTTTTGCCCCATCAGGCATTGAGAGATCAACTCAGAATTCCAGTGGGCAGCGGAGACTGCAGGACCTGTGGGATAGCTACTCACAGTGCAATACTCCGGAAGTGGATGCTAGCCTTAGTACTGTAGACGTACTCTGCTGAGTTAATGGTCTTGAGTGGGGATACACACAATTGACTGTATAAAATCGATGTCTAAAAAATTGACTTCTATAAATTCGACCTAATTTCATAGTGTAGACATACCCCAAGAGTCCTCAGCACCAAAACTTTTGGCAGAGTTTTATTGGTGTTTTTGCTTGACGCTCATGCTGATACTCAAGTGTAAACCTGATATATTTGAGACTTAGAAGCAACAGTTACAGATAGTGTTCCAAATCTTCATTTAAGCAGAAGACATCAAGTATTTCTAGATTTCAATATCCTTGAGCATGCAAATGATAGAACTCTCGTTTCTAACATGAACCCAAACTCTCTACTGCTGTAAATTGATGGAACTCTTTTAATTTCAGTAGAGCTGTGCTGATCTACCCACAAGAGAATTTACCCCATTGTTCCAGAATATAAGACATTCTCAACTGATGTCCATCATCCTGGTCTATCAGGCACCCCTTCTTAGATACCAGTTTAAAAACCAAAGAGACACACACAACTATTTTAATCTTACTTTATACTGGAGTACCACACTGAATGTTGTGGGCACTGAATCACAATGGAATACTTAGTTTCCCGTTATCAGCTGCTGTGTCTGTGAAGGCTGCAATACTAAGCAGCTGTGTTCTGTCAAACTGTACCTGCTTATTGGATCAGAGCAAGGATCTCAGCCAGTGAGAGAACAAGAATGGTGTTGAACAGTCAGGATAAAATAAACTCACACCTCTCAGTTACAGTGCTAGAGAGCAGTTGCAGGGAAGTTAGCCACTGCTTCAGTGCAGAAATCTTGGGGAATGTGGTAGTTTGTTTTGATGAACATGAGTTACAGAGGACTAGAACTAAAATCTGGGGGTGAAAGCCTGACTCCACTGAAATCAATGGCAAACTGCCAGTGATTTCAATGGGGTCTGAGTTGCACCAAAAGAGTTTTACCCATTTTCCTGTTCATTGCAAAACTGCATAATTCAGTGTGTAGCAATCAGTGTTGTAAACACCATTTCCACTGGTATTCTATTTTGTATTTCCATGTGGGATAGTGAAAGTTCTACATATGGCTGATCTCTTTAGATACTGATTTGATACTTCAGATTTAGTTAATATTAATATTTAGTTGAATACTAGCATTGTTCAATTCTATTGGGATCCTAGAAGTGGTTATCCGAGATAATATTTTTCAGTGGCCTTCTTTCAGGGTTGTTCTTTGTGATGTTCAGATTTTATAAAGTTAGAGCTAGGAATAACTATAAAATTTGCAAGTTTTTTTACTAATTGGAGTTGTAACACAGGAAAACAAATTTTTCACTAGGGATTAATAGAATTTCTTCGGGTACATTAAGGATGGTTTATTCAGTACCTATGTAATGATTTACATAACTTATAAATAACTGGAGACTCAGACTGGAGCTGGCAGAACCTATTATTTCTTTAGAATTATAGCAAAATGACTATTAGACTGGAATGTCATTTGACTTTATAGATGTGGGGACTTAATGAGTGATTGAACAATCTAGTTTGCTTTTGGCTTTTCCCACAGTTACAAAAAACAATTTAATACTATGAAAACTAGATGTGGGAATAAGAAATCAGTAGAGATTTTTGATGCTGTGTATAGGTCAAAATATTTTACTATTCATGGTTTTTATTGTAATTGGCAGGCATGCTTAGATTTTGAAAATAAAATACTTTGGAATTAATTTTGCATCTGATGTGTAGGGCGTTAACCGTGTAGTTTCTGTTGTTAGTGCAATATGCAGTCTGAATTCCCAGTGTATTAGGCATCTAATGTATGTGGTAACAAAATATATTTGGGTTTAAAGTTGCTCACTAGGTGTTAAGCATTTTGGACCAAATTCTCCCATCCTTACTCTCATTGAGCCTTCAAAGGGATTACCGTAACTCCTCGCTTAACGTTGTAGTTATGTTCCTGAAAATTGCGACTTTAAGCAAAACAATGTTAAGCGAATCCAATTTCCCCATAAGAATTAATGTAAATAGGGAGGGTTAGGTTCCAGGGAAATTTTTTTCACCAGGCAAAAGGCTATATATTATATAGATATACACACAGTATATGTTTTAAACAATTTAATACTGTTCAGAGCTATGATGATGAAGCTTGGTTGAGGTGGTGAAGTTAGAGAGTGGAAGAGGGAGGGATATTTCCCAGAGAATGCCTTGCTGCTAAATGATGAACTAGCACTCGTCTGAACCCTCAAGGGTTAACACATTGTTATTAATGTAGCCTCTCACAAAGGGCAGCACGAACATGAGGGAGGGGAGACAGCATACCAGAGACAGACAGACACACACCTTGTGTGTGTGGGAGAGAGAGAGATGCACACTGCCCCTTTAAGTAAGCTGACCCACTCTTAAGTGCATTGTCTTTTTAAGTGGATCAGGAAGTTGAGACAGCAGTTGCTGCTGCAAGCTCTCTGTCTCTCTCTGTCTGTGCCCCTCCCTGCTCTATATGGAGAAGGGGTTAGCGGGGTTCAGGAGCAGGGGGGAAGGGGACACCCTGACATTAGCACCCCCACTTCCCCTCCTGCACAGCAAGCAGGAATCTCTGGGAGCAGCTCCAAGGCAGAGGGCAGGAACAACACATGGCAGTGGGGGGAGGGACAGCTGAACTGCTGGCAATTTGGGGGAGCGGGGAGCTGATGGGGGGGGCTGCCAATCCATCCTGGTTACAAGCCCCCACCAGCTAGCTGCAACGGGCTGCTCTTCCTGCAAGCAGTGGACAAAGCAGGTGTTAGGATGTAGATATTCAGGCCTGTCTGCAAAGGCCTATACTTTAAGAATTTAGGTGTAATCTTATCACTTAGCTAGTTATAGAGGTATAAAAGAGAGAATCAAAATCACTGTCTATGGAACGGCCTTCTCTTACTGTGACAGGCTAAGGCCATCAGCTAAGATGTAGTTAGGCAGCCATAAGCTGGGAAGTGTATGGTCACATCCTCACATTCCAAACTAGTCACATTGAAATAAGGTTCTATTGGGCTATTAGGAATACAATCCTGTCCTGATATTCCGATCACCTCCAGAGAAAGGGTAAAGCCTAGAAGATGTAAAAGGAAACTTAGTTTAATGGCATCCTGTTTGGCAGGAACTCACTTGTCAGTAGACACAGCTGGAAAACCCTTATGTCTGTATAGATGTAATTGTGAAATCCTCACTTCTGTATTGTTTTGTATGTTTATTTGCATGGTCTTTGTCTGGTTCTGTGATTGTTTCTGTCTGCTGTATAATTAATTTTGTTGGGTGTAAACCAATTAAGGTGATGGAGTATAATTGGTTAAATAACCATGTTACAATATGTTAGGATTGGTTAGTTAAATTTCAGTAAAATGATTGGTTAATGAATAGCTAAGCAAAATTCAAGTTTTACTCTGTAGTCAGCAATCAATCAGGAAGGGGGGAGGAATGGGAACAGGGACTGGGGATGGGAGAATTGGGATCATGTTTTGCTAAAGGAGGAAATGGGAACAGGAGATGGGAAGAGAAACAGGGACATAGATAAGGCTCTGTGGTGTCAGAGCTGGGAAGGGGGACACTAAGGAAGGAAACTGGAATTGTGCTTGCTGGAAGTTCACCCCAATAAACATCAAATTGTTTACGCCTTTGGACTTCAGGTATTGTTGCTCTCTGTTCATGCGAGAAGGACCAGGGAAGTGAGAGGGTGAAGGAATAAGCTCCCTAACATCAGGCATCTGCCAAACGACACTAGAAGGGAGCATTGCACAACTTTAAATGAGCATGTTCCCTAATTGATCAGCAACATAACAGCGTTAACCAGGACGACTTTAAGTGAGAAGTTACTGTACTTGCATAGTAGGGTTATAATTCAGGGTGAGTAGGTGTGGCGGAAACAAGGCCTCCCTTAGTTATGTTATTTAATCTGGACAAAAATGTGTTATATTTTGATATTGTGAATATATAGTTCAGTGAGCATGTTGTCTTTCCAGCCAAAGTAATTCGTTTTGTAACTTTCCATTCCATGCTTCTACTGCCATTGTAAACAGAATACATAGATGGAAGGGATGAAGTGAGCCCAATGTAATTATCTTGAAATGACTGTGGAAGTAAAGCATGGTAAAAGTTAAGGCTACATAAATTGGTGAGGGGGAAAAAGGGGTGGAAGAAAGAGAGTATGTACCTAGAAGAAAAATGAATGCTTTCTTAGAAGTCAAGATGCTTTGCCTGTCATATCAGCAACTGGGCAGATAGGCAAAAGTTTAGACTGCCTGGAATGATTTTAAATCTTCTCCATTTATGCTATGTATTGTTTTTCTTTCTTTCTGTGTCTTATACATATACACTCACACAATTACACATTCAGCTCAATATCTGTTGTGTGTAAATTTGTGTGTTCTCTTTTTCCTTTTGTCCCCCTTGCTCAATAAGTGCTTTTTAGACATTGATATTCTTGCCAATCAGCTCCCAGCCCTTCCTTCTTAGGAAAGCTTGTTGAGAAGGTTTTGGTAAAGCAGCTCTGATATCATCCATAGCATATGGATTTTCAACCCTGTCAATATGGTTCAGGGCCTGAGTGTATTATGGAGAATGGCCTGACCTTGCTGGTTTATCATCTTCAGCTAGCAGGGAGCAGATCTTCACCACTGAAGTTAATGGAGACATGCCATTTTACACCAGCTGAGAATCTTGACTGGCTCTGTTCTTAAGGTAATGGCATGTATTTTTGAACAATCTCTAATCAGCCATGTGGTGTTCTAGACCCTTGTAGTCTGTCAGTTAGTCTGTTTTAATGTCTGTATGAGGCCACTGTGGGAAATAATGAGACTGCAGTACCATTGAATGCTGCTGCTGATACTTAGAAATATGTCCCATTTTCTTCGACCTCAACAGGTATGGGATTTGCATTCCCAGGGCCTCGCGTGACTTCAGTGGGTTTTGGATTGGTCTGTAGTACATGTTGCAATGGTTTATTGCGCCTTTATATATTAATATTATGTTTTTGTATTAACAGCACACATTACTTACAAGTTTTAATTCTTCTCCCTTAAATTTCTACTTTTTTGTTTTTAGTTGTACCACAGATTGTACCCTCCAGGAAGTCCTAGGAAGGTAACAAGAAAATATATATTAGTTCATTCACACTGATTAATTCCTCTTCTCTTCTTGAAAGTCCACACAATTATTTTGTTCCAGCTTTATACTTTACAAAGTAATATGCAACTAACATCTGAATAGATAAGAAATGATATACAATGTTTATTCCTGCCTTCCCTCCACTTTTAGAGCATTGCGAAGTCTTAGTAAGCATCTCATTCTTCTTGGAACACTGAATGTGTGCCTGTCTCTCAATCTCTTAAAATTTTGCCTTTATACTTCACCTCTTCTGCTGTTGGAGTCTGTTAATGTGTTAGTATCCATTGGAGTATCTTATTGTTGGTTCGTACTTATTTTTATCTGTTCTACATGGGACATGTTGTGATTGCGGTGTTCATGATTTCTTCAAAATCTTGTGAAATGCTTTACCCTTTAGATCAGTGGTTCTCAAACTTTTTTCCGCAGACACTTGAAAATTGCTGAGGGTCTTGGCGGACCACTTAATATGATCTTTTCAAATGTTGTTTGTTAGTTAACTATTGTAAAGCGCTTTGGATAAAAGCACTGTATAAAAAAAACCTTAACAATAATGATTTTTTGTTCTACAGATAAAAGCACAGAGCTCATATTTTTATATCAGTAGTCTTACCTTTCTAATGTGATGGATGTGCCCTCTCTCCCCTGCCGTGGCAGCCCTGGCCTGGGGGTGGACAGGAGTGGGGGTCTATCACCCACCAAAACAACCACAGAGCTGAGGCTGGGAAGGAGTGGGGGGTCTCCCCCTGGGAGCTGCAGCCCTGGAGCTGAAGAAAGTCACCTCTTTCTCTGGCCATCAGCCCAGCATGTCCCAAATTCCCCCACCCGCTCTTCTCACCCCACTGCCCCCTCCCACCTGCCCCTAGTCCACATAAGGCCACCACTTCCCTTTACATGTGAATCTTCTCCAGGGTCCGGTCACCTAATTAGTGGAGCCACGCAGGCGTGGCTCCAGTAATCAGGTGAGTGGACTTTCATTCTCTTGTGTGCAGCTGCCCAGGCATGCACCTTAGAGGGATCTGTCCATGAGCTCCATTCAGGTGGTCCGCGGACCACAGTTTGAAAACCTCTGCTTTAGATTGTTTCACAGGAATTCAAGTGAGTTAAGCCAAACTGAATCAAGGCCACTGATTCTGAACAGCAGCAGCCACACAGGGATTTAATGTGGTTTAATTAATCCACTTTAAATTACCTTTAGTTGATTCAGATTAACTTTCCTGGACATCCTTGTGTAGACAAGTCTTAAGTGTTATATATCTGTACAGCACTTTCGCATAATTGCCATCTTCATTAGCCAGTGCTTTCTTTGGTATACTCCTTTTCCATGTGTAATGAAAGGTTAAAATAAGGTGACAAAACTAACAGAATTGAGGGAGATTGGGTCAGGATGATATCTACCACCTCTTCACTCCCCCCTACCTCATCCCTCTTCCCTTCCTCTGGGTTAAGTGTCTGTGCTAGAAGAAGTCACTTGAGAAACAGATGGTAAGTAGAACTTTGCACAGTGAAAGATATGCTTCAGGTAATGTTTCTGTAAATTATTCTTATATTGGGAATTTTTGCTTTCTTGACTTTGAAAGTTTTTTTTTTTAAAGTGTTCACATTTTTCTGGTATAACTGCAGAAGCAAGTTTAAGCAGTTTGTGGAAGAATACATCAGAGATACTTGTGCTGTTGTGATTGATTAGAGGCCCAAAATGTGATCTGTTTTTCTCACTAGTGATCATTTAATTTGAAAACTTGGCAGACCCCAACTGAATCTTCATTCTCCTTCTCCTTCCTCTTTCCCCACTCCCCGCGATTAAACTTTAGGAGGTTCTACTTCTCAGATTCACAAAAGGGGTACTTAGTAAAGCAGGTGCCTCCCTTACTTTTCAGTGATGCTCCCTGACCATTTATTTCTCTTCTCCGCAAGAGCCTTTAGCAGAGCTGATTCTTCCTCAGAGTTAAGGGTGCTGGGTCTTGTGAAATTTATATAGCCTCTAACAATGGAGAAGAGGATCAAATGGACAAGGCTTTCAGGCAAGAGAAATCTGTCTTTCTCTTGTAATAATTCAGATATGAAACTTCGCCTAACCTGAGAGAGAACGATGAGGTGCAAATTAGCTCCTTCCCATGTGAGCAATCCCCCATTTGTATTTAAAAGAACCACATTTAATATTTTTATGCCTTCCAATTTTCAATAAGCTTTTCAAAATATCAGTTAATTAGAAGTTCATAACATGCTCCAGTTAAGGTAAGAGTAATCCTCAAAAACAGAGGAAGAAATATACCAATCCTGAAACTGTCACCTCTTTGGTAAGAAACTTAGACATTCTCAGTAATACTCATTGCTTCATCTTCTGGATGTTTGAATCCAGCTTTCAGAACAACTTGTGACTGGCCACTAAAGACAAGTATTTTGGCCAATTGGCTGCAACTTTCTGAAACTCTTGACTTTAAATAAAGTAACTCCCAAAGGAAACCTGTCCTTGCAGATGAAAGATGGGGAAAAAACAGCCACCCTAAACTATTGTGTGGCCAACCCAACCACCTTTAGATACTTTAGATACCTTTAGATTGAGAGCATCCTAAAATGTTCTAGGCTTAACTTCATCCACCTCAAGGAAGAGGCATTACCCTGGCTTCCAAACTCAGTAGGAATGGGAGACCCAACCAGAGATCCCAGTTAATTCTGTCCCCCTTGGAAGGAAAGTCTAATCCCTGCTGCTGGACTAACCATCTAAAGCTGTGATCCTGTGAAACAGATATGTGTGAACAATAAATCCAGTCATCATTCAGCAAATAGGCTGTAGCTGCACAGCATGAATCCACACAATTATTGCAAATTCAAGATGTACCCATGCAGACTGATAGGTGGACACAAGATGTTGCGGCTATGGCAGACCCACAACCCTATATTTACAGAGGAACATTGAAACTGAACCCTATGCAACCAATAACTTGAAGGAAAGGGAAAGGAACAGTGGGATTTTTCAGGGAAGATCAGGAATAGATAGACCTGTTTCTTCTTGGTGCTGCCGTATACATGTGGTGCCTCTCTCCTTGTTGATCTGTCTGAAACTCATCCTCCACTAAGAAAGGAGAGGTGCATTGGCCAGCAGGTTGCTATGATGGCCCTCTCACCCGGAGATGTGTCTAGAATGTTTTTTTTTTAACTTATGTAGTGTCAGATTTTCAGACCTTCTCAGCACTCATTGAAAATCTGGCCACTGCATTTAGCAAGAGAGTCTCTCTCTCTCTCTTGTTGAAGCTGTTCCACTTTGTATAAATAATTAAATATCCACTGGGCCAGAGGGGGAGAGATCGACTCTGTTGCCTGGTGATGTGAGTCTGGGCTCCTACCACCCACATGCATGCCCTATTCACCAGGCCATTGGCTATTCTCAGGCGAGCCTTCTCATCCCAGGTTTGATTAAATGGCATTTTTGTTGGAGAAAATGTTTTGTCAAGAACTTTTTGACCAGCTATAATAAAGGTCTCAGCATGGTCTTATGAGGCAGAGTGCTGCTGAAGCTTTCCATGTGAGCTGCTGGAATTTCAGATAGTTAAGGTTAAGATTCTGTCATGAGTATTTTTAGGAAAAAGGACAGAGACAGGTTGCAGACAATAAACAAAAATTCCCTGCAGCCCATGACCTGTCCTGACTATTACTAAAAGTATCTTGGGGTGGAGGAGACAAACAGAGCACTGCCAGGGACTTCCAGCTGCACCAGCCTCACCCTAAAAAGTAAGTGTACAAGGCCTAACCCCCTGAGGGTGTGCAGTCAAAGGGGTCAGAGGTGCAGCTAACCCTTCAATTGTAAAACTGGCCACAGGCAGGGAAGGAAATGGATGGCATCTCACAGTACTACTTTTTAGAGGGTCCCCCCCAAACCTACTACTACTCTTGGCTCTAAATGTGGAGTGTAATGAAGATTCTCATATGTCTGAGGTTCAATAGCCAGATTTATGTGGAAGCAGAATTTACTCAATATTATCATTATTTTATACATTGATTACCCAGCACCCAAAGGCATGGTAGGCATCTAATTATTTGTGAAGGCAACACCGTTCCTGTCCTGCAGGTGATGGGAGGTGGTTAGTCACACTACTTCTCAAATATGTCATGAATATACTGTAAATCTCATTGTACTTCAGTGTTTGTAAGTAATAAGTGTAGTATCTGCCAATGTAAAATATATTTAGTACATTCAGTTCTTTAAAACTGAATAATTGCTATTATTTTTCACTTGTTTATCCAGTCTGAGATATACTAATAGGAGTAAGCACTTTTGCTTCTCACTTCGGGGTAGCTGTCTTGCTCTCTGGGTTCAAGTTATCTGAGGTGGTGTCATGTACTTCAGCAAAGCCTCTGATACCTCATTAAACTATGATTCCGCATATGTTAAGGAGCTGGCTACAATTCTAAATTCAGTCCAATAGGCATTATGTAAAGATGCTAAAGCCAATTTATCATTGCATGACAGAACCAAGCCAGAGGCTCTTTGCCTTGGTTATGCACTCTGGTTCAGCTAGACATCATGACATTGAACATTTCTTTCCATTTAGATGTTTTTTTCCCCCATTCACAAAAAGTAGTGTATGTTAATAGCAGTGAGCTAAATCAGAAACCAGTTTCCTTTATTTCCTTATTCATATCCTTAAAGTATGTGAATATGAAACATAATCAGGTTGTTCTTATTTGCCCTAATACATTTGTCTCTAAATATATTTATTTAATTTTTGTGTATTGAAGTAGCACTTAGAGACCCCATCTGAGACAAAGGCCATATTGTGTAGGCACTGTACACATACAGAGAAATAGACACAGTATTGCCAGCTCTTGTTGAGATTAGCAATATTTGGTGTGGAATTTCCCCCCACAAATGCCCCACTTCCTGGATTGTGAGATCTTGGCTTACTTTTTGTTAATGAACCTTCACTGCGCACTGCTCTCGCCCATGGGTACCACACCCAAAGCTCCCATTGGCCGCAGTTCCCCATTCCTTGCCATTGGAAGCTGTGGGAGGGCAGAGGTGCCTGCATGCGAGGGCAGTGCACAGGGCCTTCTGCTCTCCCCGTCCCCTGCCCCCAGGCGCCATAGGAACGTCATGCCGGCCACTTCTGGGACCGGCACGAGGCCAGAGCAGGGAGGGAGCCTGCTTTAGCCCCTGCTGTGCCACAGGGCTGGCAATCCCATGGGCCGGATTGAAAGCCCTGATGGGCTGGATCCAGCTGTGGTCCTTAGTTTGCCCTCCCCTGCTGTAGACAGTCCCTGACCTGAAGCACTTACGATCTAGATAGAAAAGTCAGACGACAACATGGATAAAGTGGAACAGAGAAAGTCAAAAGCGACAGAGAGTCCTGTGGCGCCTTATAGACTAACAGACGTATTGGAGCACAAGCTTTCGTGGGTGAATACCCACTTCATCAGATGCAAGTGACTTTCCCAAGAGAATGCAACACCTCATTGGTGGAACTGGGAATAGAACCCTTTTCCTGACTCTCAGTCCAGTGTCTTGTCCACTAAAACACACTCCCTCCACAAAGCAGTAACTGTCACATCCTTGAGTGGGCTCAAATCCTCAACCTTTGGGCTGATATATGTATGTGATGGCCTATTGTATTCCAGGGATGCATTGCAAGATATAAATTAGAAGATACTGCTCAATTTCCAAATTGGTGGAAAGTTAACTGCCAGGGGAAGAAACAAGGGAGAGTCATCTGCTTATTTATCATATGAACCAAGGAGAATGGGGGCATAAGAGCCTGGTGACTGATGGAGGTGGCCTATCTTTCTTTGGAGGTTATTTGATGTGGGGAAGACAGCTCCTCTCTTTGGAGTAACGGTTTGGTGCCTCAAATTGAATGGAACTGATTTTAGAGATTAGGGATTGATCTCTCAAATTGGGGGTCAGGAAGCAGGAGCGACTCTCTGTAAGGCGGGTCTTTAATATGTCCAACTGTGGGAACAGGGAAATGCTTTGTTTGTGGAAAGGACCTTCACTAGCCTCTTCATAAAATACCTATTGGGGGTTTCTAGTGTTGCTAGTTCAATGATACTGTAGAACACCCTGTAAAAAATATTTGCTCCAGTTGTTAGTTTGTAAACACAACTTTGCCAAAAAGTCTAAATTCAATTTGAAATAAAGACAAATATATGCATGTCTGTATTTTATTATAAAGTACGCTTGAACTTGTTCTTTCAACTTGGACAAAAGTATAAATTGGGAACTTGTCAGATGGTAAAGTAATTTCATTGCAGAGCATCACATGGTTCAATGGGAGAAATTTTTGCAACTGTGGCTTAAAAAACTCACCAACTCTGATTCAGGGGTTCCAGTCTAACTTCTGTCTAACCTAAAAATATGTTTTAGAGTTTGCAGCCAGTGGTAGGAAGATATTCCTCTTTCCTCTGTACTACTAACCAGTCAACCAGTAGAGATATTTTGGCAGTGTAAACATTACTGCAGTTAAATATGGATTACTCCAGTCCTTGTACATTTTCATTAAATGAGAGTCCACAATGATTGTGAATGGGAGAGATTTTCTTTCCTGGATTTAGTTAGACCTGTTCTAGCTTACCTCAAGAAAATGAGGTCAGTAGAACAAAATAGTAAATAGAATTGGAAATAAGAGGCTTCCTACTGACTAACAAACAGTTGTGACTCTTCAATCCATGTTAAAAATCCTCCATATGTGTACCAGTTCAATAACAGCAATACAACTATGAATTTTGGAGAATAATTGTATTTCATTTGATTTTTAAAAAGTCTGTTCTTTGGTACTGTGGGGTAAATTTTATCATCATAGTATGATCCTATATTTTCCATTAGGCATATTTCAGACTGATTTGTAAAGCTTTTGTCTCAGAAAAAAAGCCCTTGGCATAAAGCATCTTCTTCAGTTGTGATTTCCTGCATTTACCTCTCATAGTGATTGCAGTTTTGATTCCCCCACATCTACTTTAATAATTGTTTCTACTCCTCAATGCAGCAGGTTCATATGCAAACTATCAGGGAGGAGGAGTGAGTTCTAAATGTTATTTTTCCATGACTTCAGTATCAACAGAATAAAATGATGAATCCTGTACAGAAGATGCCAAGACTGCTGGGCTGCTCTCCAAACTTCCATTATGCGATCACTTTGTTATATCTGTACAGCACCTGTTGGAGGAGGGGTAATAAATGAATCCTTAGTTTAAGCAATAAGAGTTTACAGAAACAGTCAGCTGAGGACAAGGGAAATTCCCAGACATAGATAAGCCTAGTATCATTAACAACAGTGAGAGACTACTCATGGGCAGGAGGAGATATACAAGTAGAATGTCTAAAGGTTTAAAGATGCCTGTCAGGGTGAAGAATTTTTCTTTTACTATGTAATTGTGATGGTATTGCTGGCACTTCTTGTGGACGGAACCCACAGTCTGTCACCTCACACCTAATCAGTCTCACTGCCTTCCTCAAGTCAGAAGATGAGGTAATCTTCTCTATGATCAAGAAGAATAAGTAACGGAGAAGATATTTCGATTTGATTAGGAGGCCAGCTGTTATCTTGATCAGGGCTATTTTGCCAGCGGGGTGGTAACCAAGGAGAAAGTTGGAGGAGGCATGATCAAGGCAGCATGAGTAGATTTTGTGGTCTAGGGTACTTGAGAGAAAGAGGAGAAAACAAAGGGTGGCGATTAGAAAGGTAAAAGGGATTGAGGGGAGGTGTTTAATATATGAGGATACAAGAGCATTCTAGAAGACAGAGAAGTGATTAAGAGGTGTTGAGGATAGTAGGCAAGAAGGAGGCTAAGCTAAAGGAGACATGAAAGAATGGGGTCAAGGGAACAGGTTAAGGTGCTAAAAAGAGATAATTGAAAGAGGAAGACCTCTGAATAGGAGAGGTATGAAGGATGAGAGGGAGGAATTTGGTTCCTTTCTCCCCATCTTCTTCCTCCAATTAGATAGGCAGGAGGAGAATCTTTGCTGGATTTTGTCTAATTTAACTTCTGCAAAAGTAGGTGAAATTCTCATCTAAATGGTGAGAAAGGGGGCAGAGGAAGGTGGAAGAGTTAAAAAGACGTAATTGAAGAGGGAGAGTTGGGCAGGTGTTGGTAGTGTCACAGTTAATTAGTAGGGAGGAATAAAGCTGTTCAGAAGGAAATAAGGCAGAGCCGAGAGACATGATGGAAGTGAGCAGAGTCACATGA
Source organism: Gopherus evgoodei (assembly GCF_007399415.2). Lineage (NCBI taxonomy): Eukaryota > Metazoa > Chordata > Testudines > Testudinidae > Gopherus > Gopherus evgoodei. Next base: position 50,321,524 of record NC_044328.1, read on the forward strand.
CTTTCTCCAGAGGTGCTGTGGGTCTGACTGGAGGTAACAGATGTTTGGGATGGACAGTATGGAGGGTGAGAGGAGAGTGATAGAGTGAAGAGTAAAGGGGATGATTAGGAGTTAAATAGTTAAAAGGAGGGACTTTGGCTTTGACCTAACTGAATGAAGATAGACGGAGAGAAAGCTGAGAGCAACTGGTAATTGGAAAGCTTCAGAAACTGGGGATCCCTCATGAAGCATGGTAGGATGGATGAGTTGTGCTGAAGGGAAGTTGTTCTGAGAGATCTGAAGTGAGGGAGTTGGTCATAAGTTGGAGGCTGAAAGTAGAGGCAAGAAGAAACAGAAGTGTCAATGTAGAAACTGATCACCTAATATAACGGTTGGAGATTGTGGTAAGGGGGAAAGAGAGACAAACAGAAATCAGGAAAAGGATGAGGAGTTAGGAGTGCAGGTGACACAACACACAGTTGAAGAGAAAGTGGGGAGAAGAGTCAGATGGAATTTCCTTCAAAGCGGGAGTGAGGGAAGGAATTGGCCAGTGGGAAAGAGGAACAGACCAACACTGTCACTATGAGCATCAGCCTGTGCGAAGCTAGAGGAGAGGCCTTGGAAGGCAAGGATATTGATAGATCGAGAGTGAGAGAGATTTCTACATATTGTGTTGCATTCTACCAATGTTCCAAAGACGATTATTGTGCATTCTTAGTTGTGTATTCCAAGTTTAGTCACAGTCCATTAGATGGAAGCTATTAATATATTAACACTCCTTTTCTTTAGCAGCTATTCTGTGTAGTCATTGAGTTTAGTTATTTGATTAAGTAAATAATTTAAATATTACAGTTTGATATCACAGTCTGTATTAGTCTGTGTCTGGTTATCATGGAAGTTGTCCTCATTATTTTTCTTGTTAAATTACTATAATTGTATAGCTCCACCCAGTTAGGCATAATGCAGACATATCTTATTCTTGCACTAGTGTTTTAAAAATGTGCACGTGTAACTTACTGCTTGGTTCTCTGCATATGTCTGTGTACATTCCAATTCCTAATCTTTAAACATACATTTGATGTGCAAAGATAAAATTTTTTGCTCTACATGTTTTTTAATCCATTGTGTAGTTAAATTAATTAATAAAAGGAAATGCAAAGGATTTTAAAACTACTTTGGCTCCAAAAGTTCACGCGCCTTTATCTGGTTCTTCCTTTTCTCTTGTGATAATGAATGGGACATGGTAATACCAGGATACAAAATATATAGGAACGACAGAGTTGGTCACACTGGTATTGGATTAGCACTATATGTGAAAGAAAGCATAGAAGCAAATGCAGTAAAAATATTAAATGAATCAAATTGTACCTTATGGATAAAAATTCAATTCTTGAATAATAAGACTATAGCAGTTGGAATATACTACTGACCATCTTAACAGGATGGTGATGGTGATATGCTCAGAGCGATTAGAGAGTCTACTAAAAACAACATACTGAATAGTACGAGGGGATTTCAACTATCCCCATATTGACTAGGTATATGTCACCAGAGGACAGGATTCAGAGAGAAAATTTCTAGACACCGTTAGTGACTGCTTCTTAGAGCAGCTAATCGTGGAACCCACAAGGGGAGAGGCAATTCTTGATTTCAGGGATCTGAACTGCACCTGAAAACCAGTTCAGAGAGGCTTTCGACTGAACTGGAACCGAACCCAAACTCTAAAAACCTCTGTTGCGTTAAACCTCAACTGAAAGCAAACTCAAAAACACAAAACCTGGAAATTGGTTCAAAATAACAGGTTCAATAATCAGGCACTGAGGGAGGATCTTTTGGGGATGCCGAGGAATGGTCTCTCTCTGCTCCAACCCTACAGAGATAGCGGGACAGAGACTACTCTTCCTGGGAAACCACTGGAGGAGATGAGAAGAGGGGGAGAAAGGGATTCTGCGATTGGTAGTTCTTCTGTCTGTTATGTCCAGGTAAAGGACTGCCCATGGAGGAGAACTACATCTCCCAGAAGTCTTCTCTCCCCTCTTCCTCTGGTTCCTCCTCCCACTTCCTGCTATGCAAGTCAGCACAGAAAGGGCATTTTCTGGGCTGAAATTCATTTTATCACCTCATTAGTCAAATATGGCTGACAGAGTTCTGGAGGATGTTGTGTTAGTGCATGCAAATACCTTGATTTAAAAATAAATAATTTTTCTACAGGGAAGGAAATACTTATACTTGCACTTTTTTGCTTGGAGCTACAATGTGAGCATAGGTGTGTGTGACATTAATCTGCAAGAAATATATCTGAACTGGTTAAAACAGGTTCAAAGTGGTTAAATTGGTTACAAACCATGATTCTAAGTTAGTGTCTGAACCAGAAGTGAAAGTTAGGAAATAATGATAAACCAGAACGGAAGCAAAATTCTTAACAATTCAACTGCACACTAAGTGACGCACAGGATCTGGTCCATGAGGTAAATATAATTGAACTGCTCAGTAATAATGACCATAATGTCATTAAATTTAACATCATTGTGGGGGGGGGAGCAGGGGAGGGAGTGGAAATACCAAAGAAATGCACCACAGTAGCATTTATCTTCAACAAGGGCAACCAGGGAAAAATGAGAAAGCTAGTTAAACAGAAATTGAAGGGAATAGTCACAAAGGTGAAATGCCTGTAATCTGCATGGGAACTTTTAAAAAATACCATAATAGAGGCTCAAACTATATGTATATCCCAATTAAAAAAAAAAACAGTAAGAGGACAAAAAAAATGCCATCCTGCCTAAACAGCAAAGTAAAAGAGGCGATTTGAGACAAAAAGACATCCTTTAAAAACTGGATGTCAAATCCTACTGAGGAAAATAGAAAAGAACATAAACTCTGGTGAGGCAAGTGTAAAAAATATAATCAGGCAGGCCAAAGAAGAATTTGAAGGGCAACTAACAAAAGGCGCACAGACTATAACAGCAAAAAAATATTTAAGTAAGTTAGAAGCTGGAAGCCTGCCAAACAATCAGTGGGGCCACTGGTCGATCAAGGAGTCAAAAAAGCATTCAGGAAAGGGAAGGCCATTGCGGAGAAGCTAAATGAATTCCTTGCATCAGTCTTCCTTGCAGAAGATAGATGGGAGATTCTTATACCCAAGCCATTCTTTTATGGTAACAAATCTGAGGAACTGTCCTTGATTGGGATGTAAGTAGAGGTGGCTTTGGAACAAATTGATAAATTGAACAGTAATAAGTCATCATGACAAGATGGTATTCACCCAAGAGTTGTGAAGGAAATCCAAATAGGAAATTATAGTACTACTAACTGTGGTCTGCAACTTTATTGCTTAAATCAGGCTCTGTACCAGATAACTGACAGATAGCTAATGAGTGGTTTGAGCACTGGCCTGCTAAACCTAGGTTTGTGAGTTCAATCCTTGAGGGGGCCATTTAGGGATCTGGGGAAAAAATCTGTCTGGGGATTGGTTCTGCTTTGAGCAAGGGTTGGACTAGATGACCTCCTGAGGTCCCTTCCAACCCTGATATCCTATGACTTATATAATGCTGATTTAAAAAAAAGAAAAGGCTCCAGAGGCAATCTTGACAATTATAGGCTGATAAGCCTAACTTCAGTACCAGGCAAACAGGTTGAAACTATAGTAACGAACAGAATTATCAGACACATAAATGAACACAATATGTTAGGGAAAAGTCAACGCAGCTTTTGTAAAGGGAAATCATGCCTCACTAATCTATTAGAATTCTTTGAGGGTATCAACAAGCATGTTGACAAGAGTGATCCAGTGGATGTAGTGTACTTGGACTTTTAGAAAGCATTTGACAAGTTTCCACACCAAAGGCTCTGAAGCAAAGTAAGGAGTCATGGAATATGAGGGAAGGCCCTCTTATAGAACAATAACAGATCAAAAGATAGGAAAGAAAGGGTAGGAATAAATGGTCAGTTTCACCAGGGAGCATAAATAGTGAAGTGACCCACAGATCTGTACTGGGACCAGTTCTGTTCAACATGTTCATAAATGATCTGCAAAAAAGGGGTAAACAATGAGGTACCAAAGTTTGCAGATCATACTGAATTACTCAAGATAGTTAAGTCCAAAGCTGATTGCAAAGAGTTAAAGAGATCTCACAAAACTGGGTGACTGCATAACAAAATGGCAGATAAAATTTAATACTGATAAGTTTAAAGCAATGCGCATTGGAAAACATAATCCCATCTGTACACACACAATGATGGGATCTAAATTAGCTACCACTCAAGAAAGATCTTGGAGTCATTGTGGCTAGGTCTCTGAAAACATCTGCTCAATGTGAAGCAACAGCCAAAAAAGCTAACAGAATGTTAGGAGCCATTAGAAAATGAATGGATAATAAGACAATAAATACCACAATGCCACTATATAAATCCATGATATGCCCATACTTTGAATACTATATTCAGTTCTGGTCTCCCTATCTCAACAAAAATTATTAGAATTGGAAAAGGTACAGAGAAGGGCAATGTTAGGGGTATGGAACAGCTTCTGTATGAGGAAAGCTTGAAAAGACTGGGACTTTTCAGCTTTTAAGAGAGATGACGATGGGGAAATATGACAGAGGTCTATAAAATCATGAATGGTGTGGAGAAAGTGAATAAGGAAGTGTTGTTTACCTGTTCACATAAAACAAGAACCAGAGATCATCCAATGGAATGAATAGGCAGCAGATTTAAAACAAATAAAAAGAGACTTATTACTTTACATAATGGGCCATGAACCTGTGGAACTTGTTGCCAGGAATGTTGTGAAGGTCAAAAGTGTAACTGAGTTCAAAAAAGAATTGGATAAGTTAATGGGGGATAGTTTCATCAATGATCATTAGAAAACATGTTTAGGGACACAACCCCATTCTCTGGGTGTCGTTAAACCTCCAGCTGCCAGAAATGGACAGGTCAACAGCAGATGTATCACTTGATAATTGCCCTGATCTTTTCTTTCTCTCTGAAGCATCAGGCATTGGCTGCTGTTGGAAGCAGGATACTGGGCTAGATGGACCATTATTCTGACATAGTATGGCCATTCTTATGTGTTCTGTATAGAGGACAAAGATTTTTTCACTCAGACTTTTCCCTATGAAAGGGAAAAAATTCTTTATTATCTAAATAGGTTTAAATTCAATCTCAGAAACAGGTAGCTCTAAAAACCTTCTCTGTCTTATGAAAAGAACAGCTTGATCACTCTGCAAGAGCAGAAAAATAGGTTAGCCGCCATGAGACTTAATGGGTGAAGTGTAATAGAATAGATGTTTTAAATGTGAAACTATATATTCAAAATTATTTCTACAGAAGTTCCCCATCCATGCTTTGTGCTTAGTGTGAGAAAATTAATCAACAGTTTCACTTACAAGCACCAGTAATAAATGGGGACTGTCCCCTCATTCATATTAGAATCTGTACAACAGCAACCATCCAAAAATTAATGCACACGTAAGATTTTTGCAGATTTAAATTGAATGGTAACATGGATTGAGGCCACCTGACTGAACAATGGTCCTGCCCAGAACAGATACACTAGTGTTGTAATATGCATATGGCAACATAAAACTGGAACTAAACCAAAAGCCTGTTTTGAAGTAGCTTTTTTTTTAATATATTCAGTTTAGCAATAATGTTGTTGACATGGAACATCTAGTACGTGCCTTAGGGATTAATAATCAACTGGGGTTAATCAGCTCATCCAGTTGGTAATTAATCCCTAGGAAATGCCCTTCTTAATTATACTATATCTAACTTAATAGTCACTTTCATTTGCTTGCATGATGTGATAATGAAAGTTAAACTGCTTTAGTGTCTGTCACAATTATGTAAACAGAAATTGAAAACTGACATTCTGAGAAACAAAACTGTATACTGTTTTTGAAATGTGAATGTTATTAATGCATCTTATGGAATACCATTCTTCTAATGCCTTCCATTACCGGCACAAGTAATATTATTACTGTTAAAGGACTTTGTGATGATCTCCCTCGCAGCAAGGGAGATGCATTGCAAGACTACATTCTGCCAAGTAAGTAATGTGGAAACTGCACATTGGATAATATGTAAGGATATGCCTTGAGAAAAAGCTAGAAGGCATGATTGCTGAGCTGGAAAGATGTCCATATTAACTTAAATGTTAGTCCATTTGATGCAAGAAAATACCAAGAAACTGTGAACTGCATGTATTTCTTTTCTGACAATAACCCAGGGATCCTAACTAGGATTAAATAAGTAGCCAACTGCAGGATAAATACTAAAATAAATGTTTATATGTATATATTTTGACTTGAGGTCTAGGTTAAAGTTAATAGTTTGTCTTTGTCCTAACCATAACCTTAGTTTAAACAAAATTTTGTTTTAAAAACAGTATGTTGAAGTTGCTAATTTTTTGCCTACCTATATCCTTTTTGGCAAGAACAAAGCTCATATTTGGAGATAGAATGTTTTTCTTCCTTCCCTCTTCCCCTCCCCCAGCCATTCCTCCTGGGGATATTGCCAAAAAGACAGTGCAGTCCAAAAATGTGCACAAAACATCAGGATTAGGAGGCATGAGTTTTAAACATTTGCTTGCTTTGTCTTATTTAAATGATCCAAATTCCAGCACCAATGGTACATTTAGGTCCTTTTTATGTCCTACAGCTTCAGATGGTGGGAGAGGAGCGACGAGGGAGTTTTAGAGCTATGTCAGTTTTTACCCATTCTCAAGAGCTACCTAATTTCCTTAACATTTAAAGCTATAGGACAGCAGTGCAATACTAGAGGAAACAGTACTTAACACTTCAGATTGATGGAATTTATTTTTAATATGCAAAGTTAAATTCTAAAGAGAAGATGCTTATAAAACCAATAGCAGTGGATGAATGTGACAGGGCAATTTCCTGCAATGTCCTTGAAAAACTTTACTTAAACTTAATTCAATATCTTTAGAGTCTATTGTATTGAATGCCAAGTTTTATGTATTATTATTGGATTGGAAGAAACTTCTCTAGGGGGAGACATGGCCAGTGTAAACTTTGAGAACTGTTATGAGTTTCAAAGGACTATTTTAAACAAGGTGCCAGACAAGAAGGAATTTCTGGGACAAAGAAAAGCTAGGTGAGTTTCCTAGGAAATACTTGGAGGAGGAGGTGCATGCAAACTCCTGCCTCTGGACTCAACCTTTTGAAGCTACACCCTGAGCAGAGAATCATTGTCTGCCGATTATATAATTCCCAGAATCTAAAGCTTAAAGGCCCCAGCTGCATAAAGGAGACACTAATTTATTCATAGGTATGCTTGTTCTGAGCAGAGGCTGTTATGAACTTGTAATCACAGAAAAACTGCTTTGTGGAGTTTGAAGAATCAATTACATACAAGAGCCCTTGTTGGAGTCAGGCTGATCTCTGGTAAGCTTATTACCATGCATGTAGGTTCCATTATTGTTTTAAATATGTTTTCTCTGTAATGCTTTCACCTAAGAGTAAATGTGGTTGCTTAGAAAAGGCTGTGCGATAACTTATAACTGGGCAATTACACTATAGACTCTGGAGAGAAAGTAAAGTGCCGACACTGGCTGTTTAGGCCATCTGGTTTGCTGGGGATATCAATCTAGGCAGGGAATTGTTCAACTTGGAAAAACTAGTCAGGAGGAAGTGTGTCCCAGGTTTCTACTCAAGAGAGGTAATGGGTGAAGAGCCGGTAGCCTAGAATGAATGTCTTTGAGGGGTTGCACTGAATTGTCACAACCAGAGTATAAATTTCAATTACAGTAAGATTGGGAGTCCCAAAATTTAATCTTTTTAGTTGTATTTGGTTTGCAAAAGTGAATACAGCTTTGTTTTATTCTAAACCAAACATTTCAATGATTTTTTTTCCCTTCAGTGCCTGCCAGTACTATGGCATCCCTGAGTTTTTGTTTACTAACAAGTTTGTACATGTAATAGAAGGAAGCAGATTAATTTTGAACTGTAAGTTGGTTGTTATAAGTACTAAGAACAGATGATGACTTGAAACATTTTGAATACCTTGACAGCGTTCTAGCAATAACTAACGTGACTGCAATGTGATACTTTATACGTACAGGGTTTTAGAGTCTCTCCAGTGCTATTTTACTTTTGTTTACTTAAAAATCTCCTTAAAGGGAGACCAGTAACTTAGACACACATTGTTCTAAAATATTTTAACCTATTACTATTGCGGATAATACCTAAGATGACTATAATTGTAGACAGGTCCTAAGAGAGTTGTTGCCGATTAACGCTGTGTGTGAACTCCATTATTCCAGAACAAGCGTGATCACGCATAGAGTTAATCAGGAACAAATCCATATGTAGAAAAGCCGAAGTAGATCTGTGCCTCAATCTTAAAACAGTAGGTGATGCATATTAGAGAGAACATATGCAGACAATCGTTGTTGCCACCTCTGACTTTCTTCCCAACTGACTCATTTCACAATAACTGGAGAAAAAAAGAGTGTTTGTAGTTAGAGTGATCAGACAGCAAGTGTGAAAAATCAGGACCAGGGGTGCAGGTGTTAATAGCAACCTATATAAGAGAGAGACCCAAAAATACAGACTGTCCCTCTAAAATCGGGACATCTGGTCACTTTATTTGTAGTAGCCAGAATTCATCAGCTACTCCAATATGATTTTGCATGTCTTGAGTCAGCTGCAGGAACAATATTTTATCAAGGCCTCAGTGTTTTACTCCTTTCCCTGGAATAGTCCAATCATGCAGGCATCAGGAAGATAAGCAGATTCTAGATCTTCTGAAGAGGGAGGTGTCCTCTGATTTAAGGGAAACTGTTGAAGGAGGCAACAGCTTGTGATAGTTGATGACAGTCTGAAAGGAGCAATTATAAGCTCAGGAAAGATGGCTGCAAAGAAATTAGAGTATAACTTTTTTTTTCAGATCAAATCCGATTGACTAATCCCTTTAAGCTTCAAAGACCACATCAAAATGAGGATAATGATACTGGAGTTGAGCCCAATTACCATATTGACTGGATAAAGAAATAGTCTTATCAAAAGAACATCTTTTTTTGCACAAAGCCAAATGTACACCAATGCATTCTTTTCGGTGAATGCTTGATAAAGGAATATATATGAGTTATGGCTGGGATTTTTAAAAATGCAGGAGGAAGTTAGGCACCCAGGTGCCATTGATATTCAGTGGGAATTGAATACTTTCAAAAGCACAAGCTTCAGTAAAATAAAGGGTAAAATACAGTTTTTTAAAATGAGAAACAAATATGCCTGTCAGATAAGATTGTTGCAACTGATACAGATTGAGAAAGAGAGAGTGCTTCTGAGGTATGTCTGCACAGCAAGGTAAAACCTACTGCTGGCCAGGCCAGCTGACTAGGGCTTAGGCTGCGGGGCTGTTTCATTGCTGTGTAGACTTCTGGGCACAGGCTGGAGGCTGGGCTCTGGGACGCTGTGAGCAGTCATGTCTAGTGGTTGGAACCTACATTGTTAGCCAGAAATAAGGCCCAGGGTCAGAGCCAGAGGCCAGAGCCAAGGATCAGAAGTCAGAAATTGCAGCTGAGGGTCAGAATATGATCAGATGCCAGAGATGAAGTCAGAAATCAGAGCCAGTGGAAACTAGAGTGAGGCAAGGCAGGAGCAGGGCAGGAACGAGGCAGGCATAAGGCTGGGAATGAGCAGGTGGAGAAGCTGTCACAACTGTGGGCGAATGCTTTGAGCAACTGCTGAACTGCTGCTGCTGCTGCTGCTGCTGGACTTAAAGCTGGTCTGATGACTCTTCCTACCAATCAGACTGTGTGGTCAGTCTGGCAGCCTACTACAGTCCAGCTTCACTCATTAGGTTATGTGGAGGCTGGCTAGACTGGCTCTGCTGAAGGCTCTGATTCCCAACAGTACCGGGAAAACGTGTTAGACCCTGCCCCTCATGAGGTGGCTCCTGCATCCCATCTGTAAGTGAATGGGAATGCTGTTTAGCTCCAAGTTGTTTTATTTGTTTGAGTTAGCATGAGATTCTCTTAGCTTTCCCCAGGCCAGGTCAAGAGGGAGTCTTAGATGGAGTCAGAATGACACAATAAAGACAGTCAATACAGTGGTTGTATTTATTTAATAGAATCACTGAAATATATGATTGAAGGGGACCTCAATTGGTTGTCTACTCCAGTCTATTGCTCTTACATTCCAGATTCTACTAATTCTAGTTTTGTGTCTGTCTCAGTTTTGGACGTTTGTGTGGTCAGTTCAATAAACAGGTTGTCAATAGGAACGTCAAGAATCTCCTCTTCCATCCCAAATAGTATAACTTTCTCTTCCCAAATTATCTGCTTTCATTCAGCATGATTGAACAGAAATACTTAAGAATTCCGGCACAGTGGATCTATACAAGAAAACAAAACAGAACAAAATTACATGCAAGAAAACTAATTATGCTTTTTTTGTGATAGTTCACAGTAGTGGAAATATTACGGGTTACCAAAATTTATGTTGGGATCTGGGTGTGCAAATCCCTTTCTTCATATTTTCCATATGATTTTAACAAGGATTGATTTTTATTTGAATGGGAAGAGACATTTTTGATTCTCATAATTCATATTGTGAATTCTGGGAAAGGGCACTTTGAATCCCTTCAGTTATGTTTAGTTTTACTTTATTTCATGTTAGGTTATGCTTCCAGTTGCTATGGAAGCCAATTGTGAGAGTTCGTGAATTAGTTATTTGAATTATAAAGTCTTGTATGCCCCTTTTATTAGGAATTGATATTTCTGCTTTTTGAAGAAACTGTTTTGTTTTACCATTAATCCAGAGACTGTCTCTTTTGCTGTGCACAGTGTTAAAAAGATTCATGAAGAATTCTGCAATATGTGAGCTAGTTTCTTAAGAAAATTTGAACCCATTTCAGTATTGAAACCCATACACACTGTGGATATGACTTAGAATGAGAGTAATTTGCTGATACCCTTTTTCCGGGTGCTTGTCATGATCTTCAATATTTCTGTTCAGGTGGCTATTCTGAGAATTTGCCAGTTTTTGTGGGGTTATTTTTAACTAAGTTTAAAAATTGTTTTTTGTTTTTATTGTAATGAACATCACTTGCAATGTAGCTTCATGGATGAAGAAATGCTTTGCAATCTATACCCCAAGCCTTAAAAACAAGAAAACCAAATTCACAGGAATGTGATTTTACATTTATTTTCGATTTATTTTCTTAAACCCTTCACAGTCAGTTTAGAGATGTGAGGAGATATGTTTATATGTCTATATATAGTTATAGGCCAGTACACTATGGTAAATCTTCATAAGCTGTTTGATTCAAATCTGCTAAAATAAATACATGAAAGACTTGTAGATGAAAGATGTTACCCTTGACTTTTATGTTAGTTGTTTTCATAACTTCAGATAGCAGTCAACATTTCTGCTGGGTAGGTGCTAATGCATTGCAACTTAAAAGCAATTCTGGCAGGCTTAATTCTTTAATTGTTGTTACACAGGAAGTGCTTGATGGCAGAAGCAGTAAATATAGATTCTTTTGAGTTATATGATCGGGAGAAGATAGAAACTGATAGCACTTTTCATAAAGTGTACCCAACTTTGTAGAGATTTTTCTCCATTTTTAGCAATTCAGTCAGATGTTGCTGATTGTTACTTGATTTAAAAAAAACTTAAATATTCAGTAAAGGTACTTCTTCCTCGAGTGTTTGTTCATGTCTATTCCACATTAAGTGTGCGTGCGCCGTGTGCATGGACATCGGAAACTTTTTCCCTTATTGGCTGCCGTTGGGTCAGCTGCGGAGCCCCCTAGAGTGGTGCCTCCATGCTGGTGGTGCATATATACCCCTGCCGACCTGACCCCGGTTCAGTTCCTTACCCTCCGTGGCGGTGTTGGAACAACTCTCTCTCTCTCTCTCTCACTTGCAAGTGATCCCTTAGCGCAGTTGTAGCAGTTATCAGTAGTTAGCACTTCTTAGTTGTTAGATAGTTAAGCCTCTTTTGTTAAAGGTGTCTGGAAGTTGCTTCCAGCACCAGCCCCAGGCTGTGGGCCATGCCACAGGCCCAGGGGTTTAAGGCTTGTGCCATGTGCCGCAAGCCTATGCCGATCAGTGATCCCCACGACTTGTGTCTCCGTTGTTTGAGGGAATCGCACCAAACTGAGCGCTGCAAGGTCTGTAAGGCTTTCAAGCCCAGGACAGAGAAAGAAAGGGACTTTCGCCTCAACAGCTGCTCATGGAGGCCACACTGTAACCTTTGGCCTCGGACCGTCCAGCTTCAGTGCCGGTGTCCTTGGTGCGGAGTGCCCCAGTGTCAATCCGGGATCTGGCACCGATGGGGCACTGTAATCCTCCGGCACCGAGGCAGCAGGACAGGCCCCGGCACCGTTCGACCTGTCTGGCACGGTCAAAGGGGCATCCAAAAGGCAATAGAGGGCACTCCCCACATAAGAAGATGGCGCCTTCCAAAGGGCTGGGCACCCAGAGGGGCAGTGTGGCCCCAGGACATTCACCGGCACTGGTGGCTCCGGCAATGCAAGGCTCATTGAGCCCGGGCTAAGTGGTTTAAGTGCCAATGAAGGGCTGGAGGAGATCCTAGAACAGTCCTCCACGCCAGACACCTTTGAGGTGGCAAAGGACCTCATCAAGCAGTCGGCGGCAAGCCCCGTCCCTGGCAAGGAGAAGCCTCCGGTACCATCACCAAGGGTGCCGTCCAGAGGGAAGCTGGCAATGGTGCGCTGCTCGAGGTCACCGCCCTGGCACCGCTCCCGGTGCCGGTCCTGGTCAAGCTCAGCCTCCGTGGACTCTCAGATGCTCTGGACCCAGTCGGACTTGGTGGCACCGGAGCTGAGACAGCATGCGGCATCTGTCTTATTGGTGTACCTCTCCCCAATGCCGTCGCTAGGCCGTCACTGAAGGGACATAAGGCCAAGGTCACCAGCCCTGGGCAGAAGGCACCGATCCTGGTCCGGAGAGCATCGGTACCAATCCCAGTTGGTGAGGAGCCGTTCTCCAGCCTCCCAACAACACCGAACCACGGCACTGCCTTGGCCATTGAGGTCGGCATCCTCGGAGTCCGAGGTCAACTCAGTCCGCTCCAGTTACATATGCAGGGCGCCAGTGGGCATGGAGCCCCAGACTGCATGGCAACCCCAATGGGGCCTGCCAGGACAATGGCCTTTTTGGACCCCGTGGGCCTATCATCAACCAGATGATATCGCCACCAGAGCTTCGAGGTCTGGCTATTCGGTGCATCGGTCCTGGTCCCCGCGCAGGCACCCCTCGACAACTAAGGAGGCCATGGTGTCCAGGCCACGGAATGCTTCTCTAGAGCACTGGCGAGCGGAAGTGGTGCCGAGCCCCGTGCCGTCCCGGGAACAGTCAACCCTGCAGGACCCGGATGCACCCCCTGCCTACGAGGAGGAGCAAGAAGGGCAGGTGGAGGAGGCACAGCAGCTGCTCACCTTCTCATCATCCTCAGACAAGGTTGTGGTGGGCACTGCACTGTTGGAGCCACCTCTGATCGACCACAGAGCCCACGAGGAGCTGCTCTGCAGGGTTGCCCAGAACTTGGACCTACAGGTGGAGGAGGCGGTTGAGCAGAAAGATCCTATGGTGGACATCCTAAGCCATGAGGGTCCCTCCAGAATTGCACTTCCCCTCATAAAGACTGTCCAGACCACCTACAAGACGGCATCTGGCGTGCTGATGGCCAAATGGGTAGAGAGGAAGTACTTTCTCCCTTCCAAGGGCTACGAGTTCATCTTTTGTCATCCGGCCCCCTGTTCTCTGGTCATCTCAGCCATTTATGAAAGGGAGCGTCATGATCAGCAAGCCCCATCCCCCAAGACCAAGGAGGCTAAACGTTTGGACCTCTTCGGAAGGAAGGTCTATTCCTCTGGAGGCAGCCAGTTATGGATTGCAAACCAGCAGGTGATCCTGAACACGCACAATTTTAACTCCTGGGTGGCAGTTCCAAATTTAAGGACTGCTTGCCCCAGGGCTCTCAGCTTGAGTTTATGGCCCTCATAGAAGAGAGAGAGGCAGTAGCCAAGACCTCTTTACAGGCCACTCTGGACTTGGCAGACACAGCAACCAGAACGATTGCCTCGGGTGTGGTGATGCAGTGCTCGGCAAAACAGCACGCCTAACCAGAGCCAGGGCCAGAGTAAGCCCCAGCCTGGCAATAAGCAGGGGTTTTGAAGGTGTGCTCGAGGACAGTGTACCAACCCAGGTCCCAGATCCTTCCCCATGTTTCTTGAATCAGTTGTCCCACTTTTACCATGCGTGGTCCTATATAACATTGGACCATTGAGTCTTACAAATGGTACAAGTGGGATACATGCTGCAGTTCTCCTCCTTCCCTCCTACCCACCCCCCTTCCCCATCCCTCTTCAGGGACCCCTCTCCTGAGCAATTCCTTATGCAGGAGGTTCAGTTGGTCCTTGAGGCTGATGTGGTGGAGGAATTCCCTCGGGAACTAAGGGGAACTGTGTGTGCATGTGTATAACTGAAAGAGAGATCCCTTAAATCTATAGTCTATTTTCAGAACTTGTTTGCTGAAGTGTTGAGCTGTTTATTTGATGGTGATGATAATGGTGATAAATTTATAATCCATAGAAAATCTATTAAAAAATCCAAAATACTCTTCAATGTATTGTTCCCCAGCAAGGAAATTGAGCTAGAAAGAGAAGTAAAGTAATATGGGGAAAAATAAGGGTGTGTTTAAAAAATAAAACAAAAAATCTCAAATGTGACTTGTCCACTTAAGGTAGGACAAGAAGTAATGGGCTTAACCTGCAGGAAGAGATATTTAGATTAGATATTAGGTAAAACTTTCTAACTATAAGAATAGGTGAGCACCGGAATTGGCTTCCAGGGGAGATTATGGACTCCCCATCATTGAAGGTTTTTAAGAACAGGTTGGACACACCATCAGGAAGAGTCTAGGTTTACTTCTTGTGTCAGCGCAGGAAGCTGGACTAGATAACTCCTTGAGGTCCCTTTTAGTAGAGCCCTGCACAGACAGGAATTTGTATCCACATATGCAGATATCTGTGGATATAAATCGGTATCCGCGGAACCGCAGGGCTCTCCTAGGAACTGCATCAGTGAAGGAAGCAGAACGTGGGGTCACTGCTTGCAGGAGCCAGCGCCTTGCACTGGCAGCTCCTCCAGTGCGGTTGTACCGTCCCCAACCCTGTCCATTGGGGCGGGCACCAGGCTCACTGACGGCTGTCTCTGCTTGCGCTCTTGTGTTCAAGTGGCACACACGCCCCCAGACAGGAGGCGCAGACAACTGTGTGGAAGGTGTGGGGTGGGGTGGGGCTGGAAGTGGTACAGCCGCACCAGAGGAGCTGCCAGTGCAGGGTGCTGGCTCCTAGGAGCAGTAGCCCCACATTCTGCTCCTTTCGCCACTGCCGTTCCTGGGAGAGCCCTGCAGGTACTGATTTATATCTGCACCCACAGATATAAATTTGTGTCCACACAAGGCTCTATCTTTTAGCCTTACATTTCTATGAGTTTATAAAACATGCACCCAAATAATAGAGTGCACAAAAAACGAAGGCAAAATTCAACTAGGTCTACTCTTAAAACTTTCACCAGTATAGGAATGTCACTTAAGGGTTTGATTTTTATTATTCTTATTTATTGTTGTTTTATTTATTATTGACACTTTGATGCTGGCAGAAACCCTATTGTAGTGACCCATACTGCCAAAAAAGTCATTTTGCTGACATAGCTTATTTTGTTCAAGGAACTAGTATAAATTATACCTTTGCTGGTATAGGCTACATGTTGTCAATATGCTACATAGTGAAAGCTGATATCTGACCCATTCTGCTCCCTTCGCACTCCTCAGTCCCATGCTGGGAATTGCCACCGGCAGGCATAGAGCTGGCAAGCAGGCCTCCAAACCCTCCTTGCTCCAGTTCCTGGTACTGGAGGCATGTTCAAGATGGGAAGAGCTGTACTGAGGAATGGGTCGGAGGAGTGGCCAGAGCTTGAGGCAATTCCCAGCTGCCATACAGTCCCAAGTAGAACATAGCCAGCTCACCAATTTACAGCACCTCCCAGATAGCTTTAAACTGTAACTAGCTCTCTGCTGGTACCTCCTGGGCATAATGCAGAGTCTGGCCTCCAGTATAGTGATTAGAGGTATGTCTACACTACGGGATTATTCCGATTTTACATAAACTGGTTTTGTAAAACAGATTGTATAAAGTCGAATGCACGCAGCCAGACTAAGCACATTAATTCGGTGGTGTGCATCCATGGTCCGAGGCTAGCGTCGATTTCCAGAGCGTTGCACTGTGGGTAGCTATCCTGTAGCTATCCCATAGTTCCCGCAGTCTACCCCGCCCATTGGAATTCTAGGTTGAGATCCCAATGCAAAAACAGTGTCACAGGTGATTCTGGGTAAATGTCGTCACTCAATCATTCCTCCGTGAAAGCACTGGCAGACAATCATTACACACCCTTTTTCCCTGGATTGCTCTGGCAGACGCCATAGCATGGCAACTATGGAGCCCATTTTGCCTTTTGTCACTGTCACCGTATGTACACTGGATGCTGCTGACAGACGTGGTACTGCAGTGCTACACAGCAGCATTCATTTGCCTTTGCAAGGTAGCAGAGACATTTACCATCTCTTTTGCACTGTCTGCCATGCCATTGTAAATTGGTGATGAGATGACGGTTTTCATTCATTCTGTACCATCTGCTGCTGTCATGGGTGCTCCTGGCTGGCCTTGCTGAGGTCGGCTGGGGGCGCATGGACAAAAATGGGAATGACTCCCCGGGTCATTCCCTTCTTTATGTTTTGTCTAAAAATAGAGTCAGTCCTGCCTAGAATATGAGGCAAGTGTACTAGAGAACCAGAGAGCACAGCCGCTCCGTATCAGAGCCCCAGATATCCCGCAGAAATGATGAGCTGCATGCCATTCTAGGGGTGCCCCTGCAACAACCTCACCCATTGCTTCCCTACTCCCCCAACCCTCCTGGACTACCATGGCAGTGTTCCCCCATTTGTGTGATGAAGTAATGAAGAATGCAGGAATAAGAAACATTGACTTATTAGTGAGATAAAATGAGGGGGAGGAAGCCTCCAGCTGCTATGATAGTCCAGGCAGGACATTAAAGGGCGGCGGGGTGGAGGAGCCCAGCCTCCCGTTGCTATGATAGTCCAGGCAGTACAGAATCTTTTCTTTAGACATGGAAGGGGGGGTGGGCTGATTGAGCTCAGCCTCCAGTTGCTATGATGAGGACAGTTACCAGCCATTCTGTACCATCTGCCGGGAATGACCGGGAATCATTCCCATTTTTACCCAGGTGCCCCCGGCCGAGCTCACTGAGGCCAGCCAGGAGCACTCACGGGCTGCTGATGATGATGGATAGCAGTCATATTGTACCATCTGCCACTGGGAAGGGGACGCTGGTGTTCAGCACTGCAGCACCCCGTCTACCAGCAGCATGCAGTAGACATAGGGTGACATTGAAAAAAGGCAAGAAATGTCTTTTTCCCTTTTCTTTCAGATGGGGGAAGGGTGTAAATTGACAACATACACCCTGAAACACCCGGGAAAATGTTTTTGACCCTTCAGGCATTGGGAGCTCAGCCAAGAATTCAAATGCTTTTTGGAGACTGCGGGGACTGTGGGATAGCTGGAGTCCTCAGTCTTCCCTCCCTCCCTCCATGCGTCCATTTGATTCTTTGGCTTTCCGTTACGCTTGTCACACAGCACTGTGCTGCGGCCTCTGTCTATCATAGCTTGGAGATTTTTTCAAATGCTTTATCATTTCATCTTCTGTAACGGAGCTGTGATAGAACAGATTTGTCTCCCCATACTGCGATCAGATCCAGTATCTCCCGTACGGTCCATGCTGGAGCTCTTTTTCGATTTGGGACTGCATCACCACCCATGCTGATCAACGCTCCACACTGGGCAACAGGAAATGAAATTCGAAAGTTCGTGGGGCTTTTCCTGTCTACCTGGCCAGTGCATCCGAGTTCAGATTGCTTTCCAGAGCGGTCACAATGGTGCACTGTGGGATACTGCCTGTAGGCCAATACTATCGATTTGCGGCCACACTAACCCTAATCCAACATGGCAATACCAATTTCAGCGCTACTCCTCTCGTCGGGGAGGAGTACAGAAATCAGTTTAAAGAGCCTTTTATATCGATATAAAGGGCCTCGTTGTGTGAACAGGTGCAGGGTTAAATCGGTTTAACGCTACTAAATTCGGTTTAAACGCGTAGTGTAGACCAGGCCTAGCTTAACCATGGAAGTAGGCCAACTGAACATTCAACCCTTGAAATGGACATTTTCAATTTTATTCTTGCCCCCTGCAAACAACACCCTCCGCCCCCAAAAACCCCTGCTGTATATCACAGTTATCTCCTGGGGCTTATCCAGTAGTTATGGACCACTGCAAACATATATGTAGAAACATGGTATAATGTAAAAGCATATTAAAGCTGAGATGGCCCGTGAAACTGCTCTGGCTGACCACAGACATGATAACTTGTTGGCCCTGACTTCAGACCTTAACTTCATGATGTTATGCTTCTTATGTATATTTTGCCATTCTGGAAACTTGTCTGAGGAGAAGAGTGCTCTTTTTAGTTTTAAACACTTTCACTGATAATCATATTTAGATCCTGAATTTGGGTTTTTGAGAAACAAGTGCATGCAGTCCAAAGCCACTGTTATCATTGGTCTTTGATTGTAAGCTCTTCGGGGCATGAGGCGTCATTGTTCCATGTTTGTACAGCATCCAGCACAATGGAATCCTGGTAATTTAAAAAAAAATAATTCAGCACATTTGGAACATAATCCTTCAAGTTGTTGAACATCTCCTGTAAGGTGCTGTACTCCGATAGACTGAATGGTTCCCACAGGACTTGAGGGTGCTCACCAACTTGCATAATAAGGACCTGAAAGCACCAATAAAGTTCAGTTTACCTCCACTATATTTAATGATCAGTGAAATAGATTCATGACTAGGGCTAGCTATCTTGGTAATATAATATTTTAAATGTTTTTCATAGACTCTACACTGCTGTAAAAAAAATGACACAGCTCTGTATGAACAGCAAATCCACCATACCTAGAATTTCCTACATCATCAGCCATAACTATTAGTTTTTAATACTTTTTTCAGAAGATAGGAAAAACATAAAATTTCCTGAAGTTAACTGTGATAATCGAAAATCATCTTCAAAATTTGCAAAATCAGGTAGAACTTGTGAAAAATGGTGCTGCACTGAGACTCTGTCTTCACTGTAAAGCAAACAAAGAAACAAAACCTTTGAGATTGCTAACCTGGGGTAAACAAGGCACAAGTAATGCTTATCTTGATGTAATTAGTTGAGAGAAACTCCCGGCAGAGGAGTATAGGATTGAGTATGGAAGCAGACTACGAGGGGAACAGTGAAAAGGTGAGGATGGAAGATATGAGAGAGAGAGAGAAATTTGGGCCAGACTATCAAGAGTAGTCTCAAACTTTGGCAGCTTCAGTTTTGAGTACCCAATCTGTTTGTGGGGTTCCCGTTTCTCAGAAGTGATGAGCACCCTGCTGTCCCATTATCTTCAGCTGGAATTGTGGGTGCATAGCATCTCTATAAATTTCAGGTCCCAGGTTTTTGTCCTCTGCCACTGCCTCTTATTCTACTATTATCCCCTGCATCTGATAATAGATTAGCACATTAGCTGTATGTTTCTGTTAAAAAGATCATCAGTGAAGTAGTTAATGTTAGTGTTTAAATTGTCATACATTTGTTTTAATACCCAAGTTAAAATAATGGACTTGTAAGATGAATGGAGTCTGCTCTTAGAGCTACTCTTTCAGCCTCTGTGTCTGCAAACATAGGAAGTAAGAACACGGAACCCTTTCGTATTTTTGCAACACCAAAGACTAGGCACACTTTTTTGGATTGTATAAATTCTGTATACATTTTTTTCTTTAAGTGGAGTTGCGGAAACTCCCCTTTTTCTCACCCTTTCCCTGCAATGCCTCAAAGCAAATGCCACCAATGTAATAATTTAAAGTTCAGAGTTAAACATCATAAAAGGGAATAGTACATAAGACATGTGGCAGAAATAGCCAATCTACTTGCAAAGTGGACTTTTACAGTAAGCACAGAATGTTCTAGACTTTTTTCAAACTGTGTTTTGGGTGGATTTCAGCCCTCCTGGAAAGCTCCCCTCCCTCTTTTTTTTTTTTTCCCTTTGGTCTTTGTCTGGATTTCGGTATTTAGGATATTGTTTTGTTAAAGAAAGTGACTGAATTTCTTCTGGTTTTCTTTCTAAAACACACTATACAAAGTTACAAAATAGATTGCCAATAACATACTGCCTTCTTCTGACTTCTTGCATGCAAGTCATTTTCATTTTATAAATAGAACTGTCCTGATCGACTTAACTTGGCCTATCCTGTTGTCCTCTTATGCGAGTTATTTTTGATTTAAAAATAGAACTGTCCTAGTAGATATGTATCACTGAGTTTGTGAAAGTTCACATCTAGACTATGCTGTAATTAAGCAATAAGTTATGGGAAGAGGTGTGGCTGCTATTGTGATCCAATCACAGTCTTCAGATTTCTAAAGCATGACACTACAGCCTCTGATTTCCCAGATCCCAGCAATGCTAAGTATTATACTTCGGTACATATGCTAGAGTATATTGAAAAACATATAATCCCCTACAAGACATACAAACTTTCACAAGGAAATAAAATACTTGTGTGTGTGTCTGTTTATGTATATGTGTGTGTATATATATTTATATATAACCCAGTTGGCATGAGCAGGGAATGATGGGTTAACATTGTGGCTGGTCCAGACTAGTAACTGTTCAGAATGTTTTCTAATCAATCCAAATGCTCTCTTGATGAAAGCAGTATTGCAATGTATTTAAATCTCACTAGAAACGTTCTGTATTGTAATGTTACTTTAGTGGTTTTGTATGTACTGTAAGAGTACTCTTCATTTTCTTTGAAAAGTTTTTTTAAAAGCCTTTATTCCTCTCAAATGTCTTCTGTATAAGTATGACATTTGAATCTTCCTGAATTTCTATTATTTTTGTCAGTTACTTGCTTCCTATTTTATGTTTTTTACATTGGCATGATTTAAATGCCGCTAGTGTGCTTGGCTCATTAAGGCAAAGATGACTACGTGGGGCTGGAGACCTAGTTCTCAGTTACACTGTGGCTCTTTTATACCTCTCTGGCAGTATGAAGGGAATAGAAGTGGCCCCAAGAACACCTGCCCTGTGCAACGTAGTTTACTAGCATAAGTTCTGTGCATGAACCCTTCTTCCAGCCCCCAGGGTAGACCAAGAGCACTATCACATCACACTTATACAGCTATTCTGTGCTTCCCAGAACCCATAGGGAACCATAGGAAGCAGAGCATAAATTAGAGAAGCATCAGGGCTACTGTAACTTATACTAGGAACTGGGCAGGTCCACAGACTGTACCACTCTATGAGGCATGCAAAGGTGGATTAATGGCGCCCCCGCCCCCCGTCCATTTTACTGTCCAAGCATAAATATGGGGGAAGTGAGAATCAGGACCAGGGTTTCTCTGTAAAGGAGCTTACAGCTGAAGGCCCAAATCCAGCAAACCTTTATTCTTACAAGTACTCCAAACTGACTTCTTGAGATCAGGCATATGAGGATAGACTATGCAAAATACTGGCAGACCAAAAGGATAGCACTAACTTAGAGTCTTAAAAATATCTGTAAAAAAACGACAGAGTCCTGTGGCGTCTTATAGACTAACAGACGTATTGGAGCATAAGCTTTCATAGGTGAATACCCACTTGGTCAAAAATATTTGTGTTACTGATGGATTAGTGTCAACCATTAACTGACAGCAATTTTACTGTCAGAGGTTAACGTTTGTAGCCTCTGAAAAAGAAGTGAGTTGTAAGGAGCAGGAGGGAGAGACATTTCCTAAGAAATCTTTATTCTTCTTGGATATTTCTAATATTTTTGTTTGTAATACTTACCTCATCCTTCTGTGGTGTTAGTGGTTTTACCTGTAATAAAACATTTTAGCAAATTGTCTTAGTAAAAGATGATGGGCTGTGCTTCGCTGATATGTGCAGATCAGGGAAAACTCCATTAAAAAAGTCCAAATGTTGATGTCTAAACAGCATCATACCCAAGTAAGCTTGAGGAAGCCCATTTATTTAATATCTGTGCAATTGGATCTCCATGGACTGAGGAGCAAAAGGATACTTGGGTGGGTGAGGAAAAAGCTAGAGAGAGCTCTCTCAAGCGTCATTTCCCTCTTCACCTGTGATTGGCAAATTCTTCTGGCCTTGTCTCTCATGTGGACTGCTCCTATGTGCCCTTAAACATCCCTGTGCCCAGAAGGTTTTTAACTCAGGAATAGGTGGGAATGAATGAGAGTAGGGTTCCTGAGTGAGCCACTCTGCCATAGAGCATGTGGAGAGTGGGGGCTGTGCAATATCGTGAATGGACCGGTCTTCTGTAGATACCTTGAAATCTGCAGTTGGAAAGGCCTCAGGAATCCATACCTTTCAGGAGCCCAACACCATTTCTATCCTGACCAAATGATCTGGATTCATAGGAAACTCTGCAACCTTAAGGCCACTTAACTTTTGTCTTCCTGCAGGCTTTATCTAAAGAGGGCATGATTTTATGCCCTTGGCCTCAATTCATCAGAACACTTGCATGTGCTTTATTCTTTAAGACTAATTACTTGCCCTGGAATGTTATTTTTTTATTCCATAATGAGGGCTGATATTAAGCATTGCAATTTTTAGTTACAGTGACTTCCAATCAATTTTCTTCACAGACAGCTTGTTATACTGACAATCTGCCACAATTAAATGTCATTTTATTAATCAAAATTTTACTTTTTCAATGCTTGCTTTCTTTTTTGTAAAAGGATATGCTTGAACAAGTGTCTGTGGGACTGTTAGACAAAGCAAAATAGTTTATTTCCAGAAATGAGTTTTTATAATTTACATACAGAATAGACTATAGCATTATTTTATGTGTTAAAGCACTGTTTTCCCCCCTACTAACCAGCAGAGAGCACTTCAGTTTATAATGTAACACTACACAAGAAGAGGAATGCAGGAAGAGCTGTTTTTCCACAGGAACAGCCATTAAGAAATTAACTGATTTGAAGATGAAATATCAGGTTTTGGAAATTTCCAAAAGGTTTTTACATGTTCTGTAAAAAATATATAAATATAATTCTTATCATATGCCAGTGACTTCCAGCATGCAGCCTTGAAGGTAAATCTCAGCAGGAGGCCCTTGCTTGTGTTTTTAGTTAAACCCTACAGTGTTTAGGGCACTGTTCATAATCAATGTCAAAATCCATGTGTTTGGTGTAGAGCATTAATTTCCCAACTTTCATGAAAACTGATGTTCAGGTGATGATGGTCTGTTTGCAGTGCAATCAGATTCTAAATCAGAGAACATGCTGCCCACAAATAAGAGGGAGCCCACATGTGATGACATATTGGAAGTAACTATTATGAACATGCAGAAAAATCATTATTAAACAGACACAGGGGAGAAAGCTTTGAGGCAAATAGGATATAATCAATCTCCCTCAGAGATAAAAGTATCTTTTGCTTAAGAACATACGAATGGCCATACTGGGTCAGACCAGTGGTCCATCTTGCCCGATATCTTGTCTTCTGAGGGAATGAACAGAACAGAGCAGTTTATCGAGTGATCCATTCTCTCTCGTCCAGTTCCAGCTTCCGACAGTCAGATGTTTAGGGATACCCAGAGCCAGAGGTTGTATCCCTGACCATCTTGGCTATTAGCCAATAGACCTATCCTCTATGAACTTATCTAATTCTTTTTTGAACCCAGTTATACTTTTGTCCTTCACAATATTCATTGGCAATGAGTTCCACGGGTTGACTGCATTCTGTGAAAAAGCACTTCCTTATATTTGTTTTAAACCTGCTGCCTATTCATTTCATTGGGTAAGTCCCGGTTCTTGTGTTTATGGGAAGTGGTAAATAACATTTCCTTATTCATATACTCTGCACTATTCATGATTTTATAGACCTCTATGATATCCTCCCTTAGTCATCTCTTTTCTAAACTGAATAGTCCCAGTCTTTTTAATCTCTTCTCATACAGAAGGTGTTCTGTACCCCTAATAACTTTTGTTGCCCTTCTCTGTACCTTGTCCAATTCTAATATATCTTTGCTGAGATGGGGTGACTAGAACTGAATGCACTATTCAAGGTGTGGATGTATCGTTCATTTATATAGTGGCATTACTATATTTTCTGTCTTCTTTCTATCCATTTCCTAATGGTTCCTAATATTCTGTTAGCTTTTTTGACTGCTACTGCACATTGGGTAGATGTTTTCAGAGAACTATCCACTATAACTCTTTCTTGAGTGGTAACAGCTAATTTAGCCCCCTCATTTTGTATGTATAGTTGGGATTATTTTTTCCAACATGCATATTTTGCATTTATCAACATTGAATTTCATCTGCCATTTTGTCATCCAGGCACCCAGATTTGTGAGGTTCCTTTGCAGCTCTTTGCAGTCATCTTTGGACTTACAATCTTGAGTAATTTTGTATTGTCTGCAAACTTTGCCACCTCACTGTTTAACCCTCTTTCCAGATAATTTATGCATTGTTTATGGTACACAGGATGCTGGTTGTGAGCATTTCCATGCTGCTGAGCTGCTGGAGCAAGAAAGGGAGAGTTGCTACGGATTTGGATGTTAATGGAAGAAGGAGCATTTGCAGCAATACGCAGGCTGCATATTGCCTGTCAAAACTCATTGTCACTTGGCCCTCTGATGTGGTCAAAATTCCCATAGAATGTGTAAACTAGCACATTCTCAGTTAAATAAAGGAATATGAGTGTGGTAAATAGGCCACCATATAATCTCTGAACATATCTTTTTTTGAGAGCAAGAGTCTAAACTGGGAAGTGCTAGCAGGGGCGGCTCCAGGCCCCAGCACGCCAAGCATGTGCTTCGGGCGGCATGCCAGGGGGGGCGCTCTAACAGTCGCCGGGAGGGCGGCAGGCAAGCAGCCTTCAGTGACATGCCTGCGGAGGGTCTGCTGGTCGCCGCGGGACCAGCGGACCCTACGCAGGCACGCCTGTGGGAGGTCCACTGGAGCCGTGGGACTGGCAACCGGCAGAGCGCCCCCCTGCGGCATGCCGTCATGCTTGGGGCAGCAAAATGTCTAGAGCCGCCCCTGAGTGCTACACATAATAGAGATACTGCTCATATCAAAAGGGTTGTGCCATTTTACATGCAGCAAATGGTATAATTTAGACACATCTTGAATGAATGCTTTCATGGCCACTTAGTGGTTTATGAGTCATGCAGAACATGACTTTTACTGGGCATGGAGAGGAGAGTGATGGTATATTGAAGTGTCCACCCTTTTTTTTGATTCTCCACATAAGATCCACACAGAACTAGCCAAAATTTTCTTGAGTAGGTCAGCAGAGTGTGGAAACATGATCTGAAACCTTCTATAGATTTAAGCATACGTGAGGCATGAAACATTTCAGTCAAATAGAGATTTATATTAGTAAATTGGTCTTATAAATCCAATCATATGAACAGGCATACAGAGAGGGTGAGCTATTAGAGACAGTAATAGTTGTAAATATATATTGTATGGAAATATTGGTGGTAGTTTTATGTAATTAATTGATGTTGTTATAAATTTTAATGTTCAGATTGGCAATTTGCAAGTCTCCTGGACTGGGACATGTAGCAGTGGGAAATGTAAACATTTATCTAGCAATTTCTTCAGTAATGTTTTGTGCCTTTTATTGTTTGAATCAGTCTGGGAGTGGCTTGAAGATCCAGTAACCTGAGCTTTTATCACTCTCTTGGCGGCTTCCTTTTCTGGTATGCTCTGATGCATTCAACACATGTGTTGTGTATGCTATCAGCAATAGAAGTAATTTACGCTCAGTTTTTCCTTCTGCAAGAAAGGGCAAATCATCCATTGGTGAAAGCTTCTAAGATTTGTCAGCAGTCTGCAGCTAATTTCTGTGCGTGGCTCGTCGACACCATTAGAGGCTGGAAATACTGTGGATGAACAAGCGGATGAGTCTTGTCAAGATTTTATCTCAGGGATAATGATTAGTTTAAAATGAGAGGAAAATATAGATTTTATTTTTTTGAGAAATACAATATTTGATGTGAAGAACTCTCAGCTTGTTTTTGAGGAAAACAGAGCAAGGCTGTGAGCAATTCAAGTCTGTGCAGGAGCAGGGGCTGTGTTTAAACAGCAGTTATTCTGTTACTTGTCTGAGAAACGTCAGCAGATGGACTTTGGTTTCAATGCTGTGAATATTTGCAGTGGCTTTGGATGTTGGAATATAAGGAGTGATCTTCTTTTCTCTCTCTTGTATTTACCTGCTGAAAATGAGTGAGGAAGCAAAGGAAAAAAATGCAAAACCAGCTCACAGGAAGAAGAAAGGAAAAAAGGTAACCCACTATATAAACAGTGTGTTGAAATGTCTTGTTTTCAATGATTTTACATTGTGAGCATCTTCCTGCTGGGTTTGGCGTGGTTTAGGTTTTGATTTTTAGAAATAAAGAAGATGCTAGAATCAGGATGCTGTTGTTTATGCTGGATGCTGATGGGTGTGTTCTCTGCTAGAAACAGTAATAACATTGAAACTCGGTTGCTTAGCATTATTTAAATATTCAAATAATTAAATAAACAGTAGACATAGAATTTCAGTGTGGCTATATTTTTTCAAAGAGATATTCATGCCCAGGACTAATAAGTAAATACATGCAGTAATTAAGTCTTTTTTTTAAAGGCTGCTAATCAACAGTGTGTAGTTGCTAATGAACAGTATTGACAATGTTAAGACTCGAGTAAGTTTCAAAGGCACTCCTATATCCTATACATTATTTTATTATTGTAAGCCAATTGTCATCAGTTTTAGTTTTATTTATATAATATATATGGGCTGAGCAAATTTGTGATAGAATTTACTTCTGGAATTAAAACCTGGTTTCAGTGGAACTAATTTGTGGATTGTGCTTTTTAACTGCAGACTCATGCAAGAGATTCAAAGATGATTTTGTTAGACTGTTACCTGGGGCTTTCTTAAGTGTTGGGCTTATTTACTTTTGCTTTGCTGACATCCACATAGTGTTGTTTATTGCTTCTTTTTTTTTTTTTAAATAAAGATGGATGTTTTTCATCTGTTCTCCTTTACGAATCAGGTTCCCAAGCTAACAGAAGTGGAAATCAGCTTCCTAGATACAGGATTTACTGTACATAATTAAAATGTTAGTTCAATGTATTAACTTATAATGTGAATGACTTAGGATACATCACAAGAGCAAAGAACTAGAAATACTTATGAAAAATAATTGTTGTTAGAGAAGATATTAAGACCGCCCACTCTTATATTTTTCTGGGTATTTGGTTCCTTCCCCCGTGTCGCCACCCCTTCGCTCTCCTCCCCCCCCGCGCGAGACATACTGACAGCCTCTTTGTTGTTCCATTTATTCTGGTAAATCATTTAATTTAGATTAAAAAAACCTGAAATAAAATGTATTTTGTATAACCTAGGGATAAACATCCCATTAAAATGAAATTTAGTGGTAAATCATATTGCCTCTGTACCATATGAAATGCTTCTTTCAAGCATAATATATTACATACGTGATAGAGGATAAATTGTCAAATAAAATGTGTTAATGGTTTTAACTTTTTAATATTTCAATAAAATTTCTACCATGTTATGCAAGTGATTTTCACTTTATTTAACTATCCCTCTGCTATTTCTATCGAAGATGTATGTCAAATGTGTTTAAAGTAAATAAGTTTTATGACTTGTGTTCATTAATATATATGCGCGTCTTCTAGAGGACCAGCCCAATAGCCTAGAAGATAGACGCGCAGGAGACCTAGGTTTATGCAAACCTTGACTTCTCACCAATCGCTCCAACAGTGACTGATATAATTATAAAGGTGATACTCAGCCTCTGGGGTTGAGGATACAGCTGCAATATCCACATGCATCCTGTAGTGACTGGTACAGAGTGGTTAGTTGTGGGGAAAACTGTCAACTGCACTCAGATTTGTGAGTCGTTGCCTTGAGCATTGAAAGCCCATGGCATAATGCTTGGTCAAGGCCTGCCAAGGCAGTGGAAAACCCACATGTACATGCCTAAATGTACCTTCACGGCACAAATATTGTAATAATGTTATAATGAACTATAGTATGTGATACAAATAATTGGATTTCAGTGGGGGAGTCATTCAGATTTTAAAATCTACTAAAAATATCATACCATTGCTTTATTTAATTTCCGTATGCTCCTTATTTTGTTGTGGTATTTACATCACTGAAATTGTTGCTTGGAGAGGTGGTCTGGATCAGTCAGAAGCATGTCCACGCTGACCAGTGTGCGTCAAGGCTGATAATTAATCAGTATTATAGCACAGGCCCATAATAAAGATGTAAAGTGCACCCAGAGGAATCTGCTTTTCCTTTTTATAACAAGAGGCAACCATTTATTTTGGTGTCAGCACAAGTAATTCCCTTCATATCATAATTTACTGGTCAAGGCTTTGTTGATTCTGCTGTTTTGAGCCTTGAGAAGATGTATGCGTGGATGGCCAACAACTTGACGGGACACTTTTGTCTACAAGAAAATTTTGGCAAATGGTGTGCTTTGGAAGTAAATTCCTGGGGCAGATTAAGGTTTAACCTGAGCCTTGGATCCCACCCAAGTTGCACCCCCTCTACCCCCGAACAAAAGAAGTGTATATCCCCAGACAGGCATGTCCAGCTGTCTGTTCCCTGTTGCCTTCCAGATACTTCCTTTTTCCCAACTGTGCTAACCCCCATGTTTATCCTGCCCCACAGCCTACTGCCCCATTTCTTCCCTATGCCTCAGCTTCAGGGATCCTTCTTCTGTTCCGTCCCAACTGCTGGGGTCATTGTCGTCATTGTACTCCCCTTTTCTCCAACTCTAGGAGTCTTTCCTGTTCAGGTGTCATTTTTTAAGATTGCAGCAAGAGAACAGTGGTAGAGAGTGAGCAAGTGGGCAGGACAGCAAGAAGCTTGCACGGCTTACCATGGAACTTATTATTCAGATAGTGCTATAGGTTTCCACAGAGCTTGGAGATTGGCATGATTTACCAAACAAACAAGACTGTCTGGTGTGCACACTCTTAATTCTGACCACAAAATTCATCCACAAAATGTGTGTTTATAAAAACTCATCCACAGTAGAAACCCTCTACAATGATTTAGAGGTCTAGCTAGGATTTGGAGGTGGGCAATGTATATGCATCGTTTTTGGGGCATTGAGTTTTACTCTTAAGGAAAGGGAAATTAAGGCTGAAAATCAGGACGTAGTTTTACAATGCAGAAAATACGGTAGGCTGTGAAATCGCATTCCAAGGGAAATGGAGAAAACCCCATTACTTTTTTATATTTAAAAAGAGTGAACAATGCACTTGTAAATCTTGTAGTATAAGGGTAATTGACTAGATGACCCAATAGGACCTTTCCATCTCTGACTTCTGTACTTTTTATTCCTTCTCAGCTGCAGCTCCATTTCATCTTGACTCTTGTAAATCACGGTAGACTAAAAATTCCATGTGATCTGCAGAATCAATATATTAACACCATCAAGTTTAATCACTGGATAGCTTGTCCTGGGAATATTTTATGTGATGATTTCATGATTTTTAAATTAATCTAGTAGTCTTTGTTAAAGAGGAGAGTAGAGAACAGTCCTTGTAAGAGGAGAAAGATTGTCAATAGACTATGCATTCTGGATTTTTTAAATAGAAAAAAAATCTTTTTTCGAATGAAAAAATAGAATGAAATTACCCATGTAATTTATGACTAGTAACTTAACAGTGCAACCATGAGTGTGTGTTAGGGTAGTTCAGAATGTTAGGTAACTGAATTAATTTTCCATTGATTTAACAAGTATTTGAGGAGTCTGACCCAGTTTTCGATAACGGGGAATTTCAGAGGATGGAAGTTTGGGTCACTGAAGTGTTAGCACACTGGGGGAATGTATATTTTTGATTTTGGTATCTTTCCCCTCAACCCCAGTGGAGATGAGACAAGGACCATACAATCAAATATACATTTTCCTCTCTCATTAGTCAGGAATCTCTCATACAAATGAATGAGGCTGTATTCCTGAATTCATACAGGTGAGACTGCATATTGAGCTCAACCTGTGATTCTAGAGTAATCTATCTAGCAAGCTACCCCCTTGCTATATTATTCAATGTACTTTTATGCTAGCTCTTCTTCTCCTTCCTTTCTGCTGCTTTTTCCTGGTGACAGTCAAGATGACAGCATGGAGAATAGGGAGGACCAGACTCCCTTTTCCTCCACAACAGGTTCCACCTCCTGGGGGATTCCTCAGTGTTCCCAGGCCAGCTGGGAAATACAATTCCTCCAGTGTGTCCTCGGTCAGCCTCAGGACCTCCACCTAGTAGGACGTGCCTGGTACGTGGAAGCCTCCCAAGGGGCATCCTTATCATGGTCACGAACCAACTCAGCTGACTCCTCTCGATTTGGAGGAATAGTGGCTCTACTCCGAGGCTCTCCTGAGTAGCTGAACTCCTCACCCTATCTCAAAGTGTAAGCCCAGCCACCCTGCGGAGAAACCTCATTTCCTCTGCTTGTACCCATGATCTCATCCTTTCGGTCATCACCCATAGTTCATGACCATAGGTGAGGATGGGGATGTAGAGTGACCTATAAACCAAGAGCTTCATCCGAGAACTCAACTCCTGCTTCACAACCATGGATTGATTGCACCAATCTACTGGTTGATCTCATGCTCCCACTTGCTATCACTTGTGAACAAGACCCCTAGATACTTGAACTCGTTCACTAAGAGCAGCTGCTTTCTCCTCACCTGGAGAGAGCAGTCCAGTTTATTCCAAGAGAGGACCATAACCTCTGATTTGGAGGTGCTGATTCTCATTCCAGCCGCTTCACACTGAGCAGAAAACATTCGAGTGCGCGTTGGAGATCACAGTCTGAAGAAGCAAGAAGGACAACATAATTTACAAACAGCAGGGATACCACGTCCGAGTTCCCAAACCAGATGCACTCCATGGCTTGGCTGCACCGTGATATCTTGTCCATGAAAATCACGAACAAGAGCGAGGACAAGAAGAGGACACCTCTGGTAGAGTCCAATACCCTCCTTGAACGAACTTGACTTAATGCCAAGAATCCAAATACAACTCTCACTCTGAGAATAGAGGGACTGGATAGCATGCAGAAGCGGCACTGGCACTTCATGCTCTTGCAGCACTTCCCACAAGACATCTTGGAGAATGTGGTCATATGCCTTCTCCAGGTCTACAAAACAAACTCTCATGACCTCTTGAGAACCTGTAAGAGAGCAAAGATCTGATTCATTGTTCCACAGCCGGGACGGAATCCACACTGTTCCTCCTGAATCTGAGTTTAAACTTATGGGCGTAACCTCCTCTCCAGCACCCTGGCATAGGCTTTGCCAGGGAGGCTGAGAAGTGTGATCCCCCAGTAGTTCGAACACATCCTCTGGTCTCTTTTATTAAAGATTGGGACCACCGACCTGTTTTCCTGTCCAGAGGTACTGCACCTGCCTTCCATGCAACATTGAACTTTAAGAGATGTGTTAACCATGACACCCCAACATTGTCCAGTGCTTTCAACATCTCTGTGTGAATCTCATCCACCCCTGCTGCCTTACCACTATGAAGGCACTTTACTGCCATATCGACCTCCGCATCAGAAATAGATCCGTTCTCACCAGAGGTTTCCGGCCCTGACTCCTAGAAGGGGGGCATGTCCATTGGGTTGAGGAGTTCCTCAAAGTGCTCCTTCTGCCTCTCAATGATCTCCTCAGTTGAAGTCAACATTTCACCACCCTTCCTGAGTACAGCCTCGGCAACATCCCGCGACCCTTCATAAGGCAACAAATGCTAACTTTTCTCATTGTAATATGTTTTTGGCAGTGTGCTTCATTACTTCACGTAAAATATAAATATACTAACCAGAGAGAAGTCAGCTACTCATACACCACATGAAATGCCTGTGTTTTTTGGGGTTAGAGCATTTGACCCTGCCTACACTACACCCGGTATTCAGAATAATGAGTCTCCGGATCAGTCCCCTTTTCTGGAGTGAATATATAGTGGGTTCTCTGTTGAAGGGAACACACTCAGTAGATGAGACAAGGAACTCCTTATCTTGCTCTGTGGTAATCCTTATTGCTGCTGGCTCAGGAGTGTCAGTGACAGACTCCAGCATTTTATGCAGCTGGAAATCTGGTTAGACACAGACCTCTGCTGGTGTGAGAACTTTAAAGGAAAAATTGGGAGATGTTCAAGGTTTGGAGGATCCTGTGGTGGTGGTAAACAGTCTCCCATGCCCCAAAGCATGATGTTAAATAGGAACTGGATTGGACCATTATTAAGTCAGTGATTGCAGTGGGAGCTGGATCAGGCCCTAAAGGGGACCAATCCTGCTCCCACTGAAGTGCAAATGACATTGACTTCAATGAGAGCAGGATTGAGCCCAAAGGTCTCAAATCTACAAACACATATGTTTAACTTTAGATACATGAGTAATCCCTTTGCCTACGTGAGAAGTCAATGGAACTCTTTGTGGATGTCAGTTAAGCACATACATAAGAGTTTGCAGGATGGAGCCCATGTTTTTAAGGGCAAGTTTAGATCCAGTGCTTTGTCCTAGGGATTTACAGCCATGTTAAATCACATTTTGAATGGGTTTTTTTTGGTTTTGTTTTTTAATTTTTAGCAACACTGTAAATTATTTTACTAGTTATAGTAAAATATTTTACACTTTTACAACCATATTGATCTACACTCTATTCTTTCTTATATTCAGCAGGAGATTATAGAGTCTTTGTTGAAGATTATTACAAATGCAGAATAAGTAATTGGTATCTTTGAAAATGTTCATTGTAGGTTTAACTAATTTTTCATAAATTCAAGTGACATTTCTTGGAGGTGAAAATTTTCATTTTTAATGTTGGTTTCCTCTTAACAAACTAAGAAATTAAAATCCATAGAGATTTGTGTAATGCAAAAACAGCCTAGAAGGAAGCTATTTCTTCTTCTGCCTTGGCAGAATAGGTTTTCATTATTTTGTTAATTCCTCGTCTCCAAGCTGAAATCTTAGCTTTTACAGATTTAAAGTTGAATATATGATGGAGTTCTTTTACCCTATCTTGTCAGTGCACTCTGTGCTGCATATTTAATCCATTGAATGACACAATAAACAGAGCTGTTACAGCGTAGCCTGTCAGTGTGTACTTACGGAGCTTTAATGTTTGCTTTATTGACCTAATACACTGTAAGACCTGTCAAATTCAGCATGGGTACTTAAATAAACCAAAAATGTAACCTCTGCAAGATATTGCGTATGTGCATGTTAACTATAAATGCACAAAAAGGAATAAAGGTTTTAAAAATAATGGTGAAATGCAGTTATTCCATATGTAGACAGGTGCTGTAAACATAATTATCTCACCTCTGTTTAGTCCACCTTTTTAGCAACTAACTTTAAAAGTTTATTTTTTACACTGATGGCCTTTGAATTTCATGAGGCATTCTCCCAATCAAAAAGCTTTAGTTTTAAACAAATTTATTTTTCTTTTAAGAAGTGCTTCTGTTCTGAGGCCTTGTACCAAACTTCCAATGGTAATAGTATTTGTGACCCATCTGTCAGGTGGAGCCAGCAGCAACCAGTGACAACTTCAATATCTAGGGGTTCCTTTCCATTGATACAACACAGCACTGGCTCAAGCCCCATCCAGTAACCTGGGTAAATTACCCACCACCCTTGGGTGCCTCTGAGAGGAATACGTCCCCACTCACAAGCACAGAGTCTGAGTGTAGAAAAGAAACTTTTAATAAAAGGAGGAACTTAACACTGTGTTAATTTTGGAAAACACCATAAACAGGGTTCATAAACATAAGCCATGATCAAAAGACCCACCCCCAAGTAAGTTGGGCAGTGTCCTTTTCCCCTCAGGTTCTTAAGTCCAGCAACCCAAAAGTCCCTGTAACATACTCTACTCTTCTCTGCACCCCACTCGCAGTTTCTCTCTTTGGTCAGTGCAGACCCTGGGTGGAGGATGTGTGTAAAGAGGCACCTTACTCACTCCACTGTCTGGGCACTCACTCGGCTCCCCTCTTTGCCAGCCACCCTGCCGGCCAATTGCAGTGCATCTCTGTGGGGCCCTGCTCTGTCCCTGTACAAGGGTTAGCCAGGGCTCGACCCCCTTCAGGGTGGCGGGGAGCCACACCGGCTCACTACACACAGTTGTTGTTCTGGGGGAATTAGTCTGTCCGTGGAATCTCCCTTGGCAGCCCTTGCGGTAACTGAAACAAACACTGTGAGCCCAGGCCCTGGGTCAGGTCAGGGCAACAATGAGTCAGGGCGCAGGGCTAAGCAGTAGCGGTGCAAACAGTGAGGGGCCCAAGCCTTAGGTCAGGGTGGGGCAATACGTAGTCAGGCCCTCAGGCAGGGCTGAGCATGAACAATAGGCCCAAGCCTCCTCTGGGTAGTGGGCGCCGGACAGGCCCAGCCAGTCCCGGCGGCTGCCTTGGGCCGCAGGGTTTTCTCAGTCGCAGGCTAGGCTGGAGATGTCTGGTCTTTCCGGTGGCTAGGGCCTTACTGAGCTCTGTCCAGGGAGGGTCCTTGGGAGAGGGTCCACACCTCCTGGCTGGGACATCTGTCCCCACCTCTCTTCCTTTCACAGGCCTCTGGCATTTGAGCCCCTGGCTTAATGAGGTCCTTTCATCTGAGGGTGACCCCCTCATTTGGGATAGGTTAAGTACTGTTCCGCTCCCCTTTATTCATACAATAATGACAACATTGGTGAAAGCATTGTACTACCCCTGCATTCAGTACTAAAGTGATTTGTAACCCAACACCAGCCAAAGTTGATTACTTTGAGCAACACATCACTCTCTCTGCTGGATTTCTAAGCAGAGCAGGAGCAAATGGTATTTACAAGAACACACCTAAAGTATCTCCCCCTCCCAGCTAGGGGATAATTTATTCAGGGAATAATTTATTCAGACCCTGCTTACATATTTTTATGGCAGAATTGTAAAATCCTGGAAAAAGTATGGCTTATAATGGAGCTACTTAGATACTAAAGTAAAGCTATTCAGAAAAGTGCTGTTTTAATAACCAATGGCTGTAAGATACAATAGATAAGGTTTCTGGTTCCGCATAGTTTGTTTTACTGACTAAAACAAAATAAGATTGACGGTGGCAGTTTAAATATCTTTCAAAACAGCTGCTTTCAGAAGATCGGTGACTAAGTATTTAAATTTCACTGGTAAAAACATTTTCTTGCTGACATTTATCTAGTGCGAGAACTTGTATACTGACTTTCTGAGTAATATTACTTGTGTGACTGAAATGAAAGCTAATCAGATTGCATTTTTATATTATCCTTGTAGAAAACTATATAGAAGGCCTTTTGTGACTGTGCTGTAAAACATTATTCATTTTGCAAATAACTATTACAGAAGGCACAATTAGATTTGAAGACGTTAGAGTGAATGACAACCCTTCCATTTGTTGATAAATTGAAAGTCCTACAGCTACAGAACTGAGCTTGCTTCTTTGAGAATAATCGTGATGTAGAGAAACACCAGAGTTTTAAACCAAACTAGTTTTCTGAGAATTATTTTGGACTGTTTCCTACTCTTTGATTTTCCTTTTTGGTCTGAGGAACCGAGATTCATCTTTATTTTCCCATCGTAACTTTTTAGCAATGTTTGAAACATTTTGTTTGATGTGAGCTGAAAGTTTGTCAGTTATTATACTGTTTGGCATTGTGGTAGTTCTTGGCAGTAATTATTTAGTCTACTCTGTTCTGCCCTGGTTCTTACACTACCCTCATCATCATAGTATCTGAGCACCTTCCAGAAGTGCATTAAGTGATGTGGCTACGTTTTGTCACATATGACACATTCTACCTTTCTCTTTCCAAGGCAGAGTCCATGACTGATATCATTGTGACATACTATACCTTGGGGGAGCGTCTTGAAACCTCCATATTCCTCATCTGTATGTAATTGTGATATTGCATATAAACATGACATGTGACGTATCAGGGAAAAGGTTATGATCAGTTCAAAGTCACTGTTCTAGCTAAACATATACATCTGTAGTGCATATGAAGTTATGAGATTGTATTGTGTGGTTGTCACTAAAACATGCTGTAAGTTGGGGAATCAGCCAGACCAGATCTTAGCTCCCCAGAGACAACAGCAAGGAGAGTAACCAAGGCCCAGGTGAGGTGTCAAACAACTATCAACAGCCATTGTCCAGCAAGGGAGTTACAATTCAGTGACTCACCTGCATAAAGTCACACCAGAGGAATTGCTCAATCTTGCCGGGGACTCAGCAACACTCATCAGACAAGCCTGGACTTGTGTTCTCCAAGTACGTCGGACTGAGGGTACAAAACAGATCACGGGGGCGGGGGCCATGCTTCGCCTTTCTCCAGCCTGCACCTATGCTGCAAGTGACAAGGACGCTGAGAAGACTTAAGACTCCAACAGAGGAGACTGGCCCAGGTTTCAAGGGTGAAATCTGCATACTATGAACTGCAATATCCAGTGGGGTGAAAAAACTGCTTAATCTAGATGTTAACTCTATTAGACTGGGTGAGAGTTTAGACTGCGTGCTTATATTTTCTTTTCTTTTGGTATCTAACTCTGACTTTATGCATATCACTTATGATCACTGTATGAGTTTGTATGAAGTGTATGGCAAAACTGCTTATATTTGCAAAGGCTGGTGTATATCCACTTTCCATTGATGAAGTGGTGAACCAATTAATAAATTTGCACTGGCCATTTTGAGCAGTGCAAGATGGTATATTCATAGGTGCTGGAACTAGGAGTGCTGGGGGTGCTGCTGCAGCACCCCCTGGGTTGAAGTGCTTTCCATTCTATACAGGGTTTACACTTTGGTTCAATGGCTCTCAGTACCCTCACTATACAAATTCTTCCAGCACGCCTGGGTATATTCCTGAGGTACAGTTCTGGAAGCCAGGGGGATTTGGCTGGTGCCTTTCCCTGTGTGATTCATGAGTGGTTCTGGGAGCATTCATGCAATCTAGCTGGGTGTGGGGATTCACATGTGGTTGTGCTGAGTGATAACAGTGTCTGGTGGGGCTTGCTGCATGTCACTAGCAAGGCATTGTGAGAGACAACCCAAGCTGGAGAGTGTAAAGAGGGTACAGTGGTCCCATGGTCCCAGGCTGTGCATGGGGATCCGGTCACAATCGTGATAGCATTCAGTGGCCTTTACTGCTACAGACCTCTGTAGGTGCTAAGATGTTCCATATCTAAGGTACGCTATATTTTATTTATATTTTGATTTATAATAGTAAGTACCTATAATCGGGTTTAGAGTAGCCTGCCAATTATTTAACATTCCCAAAATCAAATATTCAATTCAGTCATCTCATTGCTTCTACCAAGCTCATAATCATATTCTACCCCACCAAACATGGCAGTGTGCTGGGTGGAGAGGTAAACTGTTAGGTAGCCAATCATAGGCCATTTTGGGCTTTACAGGTCAAAATCCCAAGTGCAGATCCTAAAGCACAGGTGCTCCAAGCAGATCCAGCTTCCAAATAGATTTAACAGGCAGTTCAACGTAGGATGCATGCAAATAGCCTAACCTTCAACTGTCAAAGACATGGTTGATGGTGTAAGATTCACATCTAAAAGACATAGTCATATCTATCTGGCCAGGCACAACTGGTGAAATGCCACTGTTTGACTATCACTGCAACTTGATCTCTTAAGTGTGGATGTTGGTCTCACCAAACTACCAAGCTATAGACTCATGTTACGAACAGAAGTTAAACACCCTCAGGCTTAGGGCAGATTATAAACTGCCATTTCTTGTTTATTCCAACCTGCCAACATCACTTCTTTCTTATTCAGAATGGTCCTCGGCCAGTTCATTCTTATCCATGCTCTTACCCCAACCAGGCTACTAGGTCAGTCTCTGAACTGTCTTTGCTGGATCAATTGAGATAAAGACATAAAGTTCAGGGTCTTCAGCATACTGAAAATACAATTACTTAAAAAAGAAATAATTGCCCAAGCATCCTCACTAGCACCCTTTTACAGCCTAATATACATGTTGAACAAGGGAGGCAATGACTGCATATACTACTATGCCTAAAATATTACAGGTGTGATATTTGATATTGATATTTCTTTACTATGTAATATTCACTTTCTTATTAGGTCTAAATTAAATGCATAGCTAATTGTATTTAAGACACTTAATTTAAAGTGTTACCATCACAGATGTACTTTCAGCTTCATACTTTGGAAGGACTTGGTGGTTGTTGAGAGATTTCTATAGCGCATTAGCAATTTGTGATATAAACAAGGATTTGGTTGGCTTTTTTTTAAAGAGAACCAGAATTTTGTGAAAGTGGTGCATCAGGAGAATTATAATGCTTCACCATCTTTGATGAACTCAGTTTGTGTTACATAGTTGTTTTTTAAAATGACTATTAAATAAGTGTAATTAGTAGCTCCTTTCTAGGTGACATTAGTTACATAATAATTTTGTATGGTTGAATCTTGTCTATGTGTTGGGTAGTTTTTTAGTTTGATAGTTTAGATCAGTGTCAAAATAAACAGATCACTGCAAGATGTAGCTCTCCTCTTTCCTTTCTAGATGTTTCATTCACAAAACAATCTATAATAAACAGTTTTACCAGTTACTTTCTTAGTTCTGTTTAAATGAGGTAATATAAAGAACAAATGTTAAAAAAAATGAGCACCACCAAAGATGATCTTACTCTGCTTCCCAAACTCTAATAACTTTCACCAATGTATGGGTGTTTAGTGATGCTAACATATTTTACTTTATGTGCAGAGGCACTACTTAATTTTTATATGTTCTATTTTCTCTTTCTGATCTACTAATTGATTATTTGAAATCTTATGAAGAAGTATGTGGGTCAGTTTTATGATCTGTATTGATTTGAGTGACTCTAAAATGGCATGAAGGATTTTTTTTTGTATGAAATGTGTGTGGAAGAAGTGATATCTTAGCATAGTAAGAGAGTGTGCAGGTGTTACATTAATGAGATTTTCAAATTAAACCCAAGTAAGTTAGGTACCAGCATCTCACTGACCACTGCTACTTGGCCATATTATTCATTTAGGCTCCTTTTTGCAGATTTCAGCCTAAGAGATTAGAATAGCTGACAAATCATGGAGCTAAAATAAAAAAGGAATGGCAATGGGAAAAGCATAATTTATTAACCATTTCAGAAACGGGACAAGCATATCATTGCTCTTCTGAAGAAGGGACTATAGGACAGATTCCACATAGTGTGGAGTGCTTCCCATGATGCTATGACTTCAGGGGGAGCTGGATATTCAGTCCTTTGAAGACATGCTCAGAATATGATGGAGAATTGGGAGTATTATGCTTTTTCCCCCATTGCAATTCAGGTTGCTGTTCGGGGCTTGTATTCATAATAATAAAGGGGACTCAGAAATGTTTGTATTGCTGTATTAAATGAGCACAGATAATGCAGAAAATCTCTTTATCTGGAATTTTAAAAGGTAAAACTGTTTATCTACAGAGCGTGTTTGTTTGATGTTTAGGACAGGGGAAAAAAGTCAGGACTCTTGGGCTCTCTTCCTGTCTCTTCCATTGACATGCTGTGTGACTTAGGCCATACCATTTAACTTTTCTATACCTCAGCTTGCCCATCTGTGAAATGGCAGGGTGACCAGATAGCAAGTGTGAAAAATCGGGACAAGGGGTGGGAGGTTAATAGGATTCCATGTAAAACAAACAAACAAACAAACAAAAAAAACAAATATCGGAACTGTCTCTATAAAATCAGGACATCTGGCCACCCTATAAAAGGGGGATGAAAATATTTACCTCATAGGCTTTGTTGAGGCTTACTTAATGTTTGTTAAAATACTTTGAGATGAGAGGTGCCATACATAGGGAGGGTGTAATTCTTCCTGACAGAGGGTCAGCTCCGGGCAGTGGTTCAGCTGCACATGAGGAGGGACACCAGCAGAATACAGAGGCCCCAAAGGAAGTGCCATAGGATCTGCACTTACACTGATTAAGTAGGACTAACACTGTGGTGCAGAGGGCACTGTTCAATCGTTGGATCTGAGTTGGGGGGACTGCATCCCCTGTGTGGCTGCTGCACTTCATCCCCATAAAGGTTGAATATGTGGGTGGAAGTACCAGTGGTGTTACTTTATTCATTAATTTATATGGGCAGTACTGTGCCTGATTAGAGTTATACCGTTTTGCTAAGGCTGTAATAGTGTCAGTTCAAATGATTTCATGCTGATAACCTCTATTAAAAGATGGTCTGTGTAAATGTTGCAGCTAGTTACACTCCTACTATATTGAGTCTAAAGGACATATCCCTGAAAGATACTTTGTTATATTGTAATATAAAAATAATGATATTCTAAAATAAAAAAATGAAATTACTTTAAAAGCCTTACCTACGTTAAGAAAATATAAGTATAAGAATGCCAATCCATCTTTAAAACACTTGTCTAGCTATTTCAACCATATGAGCTAAGATGTGTTAAATATTGTGTATATACTTATTTTTCACAGAATTTAGCTTGGATTTGTTCTGAACATTTCAGTATTCTTTGTTCATGTAACCTTATATTCATGTATTGTCAATCAAATGTGTCAGTGATATAAAGACAAATGACCATGGAAGCAACTAAAATGTTGTCTCTTCAGTACAATTTCTACAGATTTTTCTACAGCACACCTTCTAGCTAGAGCATCCTCAGTTTAGCTTGCATACAACTCAGTGTCATTTGCCACCTAGAGATATGGCAGAGAAACATTTTCATATATGAGGAATAGCTGGTAAAGCCATTTGGGTAAGGCAAATATTTTCCAAGAATTGAACAATTTAATTAGCAAATGAATATAGAAGATTTATCTACTGGAGCAGGGAGACTCAGTCTTCTTGATTACTAGTGTCTGAAGAGTGCCCTGGTTATAAATCTTCTGAGACAGGTTTTTACCCACTAAAATAGAAAATGTTAAATTACTTAATTTGTTTATACAACTTAGACAAGAATTATTGGAAGTCTTCCAGGAGTCTTTAAAGACAGGATAAGAACAATTGTTTGTTTTTTAAGTGGTCAAGTGGCATAACGGGGATGTTTCAAAAGATGGTTTCCTCATTCAGGGTTCTATATTATACTCAGAACAGCTGTTGAACACTTAGCAAAGGGATGTTACATTAATATGCTGTATTTTTAACCGCTGTCTTATAGGTAGTGTTCATGAAAGTAGATGTTTGAAAATACACTAATGGCCTGTAATAATCTAATACAGTTTAGAATGATTCAGAAAAATCCTGAAGCATTGCTTAGCTTTTCGCATGTGCTTAAGTGCTATACTGATTAAAAATTCTTTACTGAATTGGGGGCTTTAGTTTTTATCCCGATTTTAAATTTGTTGAGCATTTAGAATCTACATTTATACTGGCCTAAATGAAAATAAACAGAACCTATTGACCTACAGTATTATCACCAAGTTGTTATTTTGTCAAAGCCATGGTTACAGTATTTTGTTTTTTAAATCACATGGATTCAAGGTGTTTCCAGATAAGTCTGTCAAGAAAGGTTTTTGTTTTAGAGAAAATCTTCTAAGAACATGAGCCCATTTTACATTGCAATAACAATATTGACAGCAAAACACTACCAGACTACAGACTGCACAGAGATGCAGATGCAGACTCTTCTTCTGTATTGCCCTCTAGTGTTTGAGCTAACAATAAACAATAATTTAGAAGCCGTCATCACAGCTAGATGCATTTTCTCTCATTGAACCAATCCTGTACACTTATCACCACTGCACAATTTCTATGTCATTTCATTCAGTAAGTAAGATCCCATGGAAAGCAAGTCTAAGGGAAAACTGTTCAGGAGAATTGACAGTTTTTAAGAGAGACATTATTATGGGCACAAGAGCAAGCTATGCAGATGCACAGGAAACTATGGCTTACCCAAGAGATCTTCAATGACCTGAAACTCAAAAAAAAGAGTCATACAAAAATGGAAATTGTCAGATTACAAATGATGAATATAAAAAGAAAACAACGCAGGCAGGTAGGGACAAAATTAGAAAGGCTAAGGCACAAGATGAGATTAAACTAGCTAGGGATATAAAGGGTAAGAAAGCATTTTACAAATACATGAGAAGCAAGAGGAAGACCATGGACAGGGTTAGACCCTTTACTCAATGAAGAGGGAAAGATACTAACAGAAAATGCACCAATGACCGAAGTGTTAAATACCCTTTTTCCCCCACCTCCCCAAGTCTTCATCAAAGAAGTTAGCAGTGATTGTACGACTAACCTATCAAACATCGGTGTAAATAGAGTATGATCTGAGCTGTATTAGCAGGTGTATTGTAAGCAAGACTGAGTAATTCTTCCACTCTACTCAGAACTGATAGGCCTCAACTGGAGTATTGTGCCCAGTTCTGAACACTACACTTCAGAAAAGATGTGGACAAATTGGAGAAAGGAGAGCAACAAAAATGATTAAAGGTCTAGAAAACATCACCTAAGAGGAAAAATGGGAAAAAAAATGGGTTTGTTTGGAGAAGAGAAGACTGGTGTGTGTGGGGGGGAGGGGGCAGGGGAATGACATAGTCTTTAAGTGTATAAAAGGTTATTATAAAGGGTGTGTGTGTGTGATAAACTGGTCTCCTCAACCATTGAAGACAGAAAAAGAAGTAATGGGCTCAAATTGCAGCAAGGGAGATTTAGGTTAAACATTAAGAAAAGCTCAAACTGTAAGAGTAGTTGAGCACTGGAACAAATTACCTAGGCAGGTTGTGGAATATCTATCATTGAAGGTCTTTAAGAACAGGTTAGACTAACGGTAGACAGGGATGGTCTAGTTAGTGAGGCCTCAGTTAAGGGGGCTGCACTAGATCACCTATTATGGTCCCTTCCAGACTTGCATTTCTATGATTCTGTGGTTATTTTAGCAAGCAATTTCATGCTCTGTTTGCTGATTTTGTTTTCTCTAAAATAGCTGTGTTTTGGAAATTAAACTGTAAAATACAAATCTGTTATTGAAGTTGCACCTCCTGCCATGTGCTTCATGCAATCTTTGTTATGCCCAGGGCTTAAATGATTAAAATTTAACAAGGGGATTTCTCCTTCCTCTTTATTCTTCTCCTCTGTGTTGTACTAATTAATTTATTTTAGCAGGAAGAACAAACTTCCTTCCCATTCCATCTCAATTCTCAACCCTCCTGGCTATCTGAGAAAATCATTCTGATACAGTCCCTGTGACTAACAATTTAAATTTGCTTGCCTGATATACTGTGAAACTTTTTACTCTAATTGACCAGAACTTCTGTTCCTTCAGACTTTTACATTTACTCATGGTCTGTTGTTTAGATTGTTAAATATTGTTATCTGAAGCCTATGTACATTATTATAAACAACTTTATAATAATTAAAATATAGCATGTTATTTTCAAACCAGGTGTCTTCATTTTTCACTAGTATATGTGTTATGCCTATATATTTGCAAGGAGAATATAGTGTCATGGCCAGATAGTATCAGACAAGGGGGTCAATCTAAAAAGTGGATACGGCTAGTTTGGAGGGGCAGTCATCATGTCTTTCTGGGAATCTCAGCTGACAGAACTTCTGTGGAGCCCTTGTTGCAAAACAAAGCTGCTTCCTCTGGTGGAACCTGAAGTAATTGGGGTGAGGAAGCTGCAGTTGTGCTTACACGCTAGAGGTAAGTGCTTCTGTCAGCCAGAGATACTCTTGACGACATGGGGATAAAAATTACAACCTCCCCTCCTTACCCCTGGTGCCCATGGCTCATTATTTTTCAAGTGTTGTTAAAAATGAGCAATAGCTGTTTGGAGACGTTTGGATACCTCTGATTACACACAAGTATGGAAGTTGTTTTACTGAATGGCCACTATCTTCTACTTGTTTTGGATTTAGTTGACCAGGGTAGAAGTGAAGGAGGCTACTTATTTCAGTCAAGTTATTTATTTTGAGACAGAGGAAGAAATGCCATTATTAAATAGACACTCAATATTGCTAAATTCCTCCAGTACATGGGGACACATTCACTGCCAGTCCAAGCTTTTGTTGTGTGCACATTATGGGCTGTAATGAAGTGAGCTATGGCTCCTTTTTTCAGAACCCACCTCCAAGGGGTTACTCTAATTTGCACCAGCAGGCTAGGGTTCTCAAAGGGCCATGAGCGAGCTGGACAGGGGCTATGGAAAGGGATAGTTAGCAGCTGGATACTCTGTGCCTCTTGGGGAGTCTGCTGTGCTAAGAGAATAATCATCTGGCTGGGAATTTAGGGGTAATTTCTGCTCCCTTTTGCTTTATTGTAACAGGACAGAATCATCTGCCCTTTCAACTAAAGATCATACCTCACTATTCTTGTTGTTTCTTATTTT
This sequence comes from Gopherus evgoodei, assembly GCF_007399415.2. Classification (NCBI taxonomy): domain Eukaryota; kingdom Metazoa; phylum Chordata; order Testudines; family Testudinidae; genus Gopherus; species Gopherus evgoodei. The sequence goes on from NC_044328.1 coordinate 50,366,022, forward strand.
TTAATGTTATCATATATTGAGTTGCAAAATTTGGAGCAGATACACAAATCTACTTTGAGATTAAGCTATTCTGAATAGAGAAGCATGTTCCTCACAATCACGTTTCCCTTGCTCATTTCGTGAACATTGTTGAGAAAATAACAGAAAGTAACCTAGAGCCCCCAACTGAAACCTCTCCAGCACATCATCAAGGATCTACATCCTATCCTGAAGGATGATCCCTCACTCTCACAGACCTTGGGAGACAGGCCAGTCTTCGCTTTCAGACAGCCCCTCAACCTAAAGCAAATACCAATAACTACACACCACACAACAAAAACACTAACCCAGGAACCAATCCCTGCAACAAACCCCGTTGCCAGCTCTGTCCGCATATTCAAGGGACATCATCATAGGACCTAACCACATCAGCCACACCATCAGGGGCTTGTTCGGCTGCACATTTACCAATGTGATATATGCCATCATGTGCCAGCAATGCCCCTCTGCCATGTACATTGACCAAACTGGACACATTCTGCACAAAAGAATAAATGGACACAAATCAGACATCAAGAATTATAACATTCAAAAACCAGTAGGAGACCACTTCAGTCTCCCTGGTCACTTTAAAATAGCCCCATAGTCCAGAGTAAATTAATTCAGCATTTCTACCTTCTACATTTTCTTAAGGTTTTCAGATGGGGTCATTATTATTTTATGAATTCTGTCTAATAAAAGGTTTTAGATGAAAATGCTCACTATATAAAATGAGATTTTTACTAGTTTCATATCTGTTTTAAGAATGTAATATTTATAAATCCAATAGCTTTTTTTCGTAGGGCTGTCAGGCTATTAAAAAAATTGTGTGATTAATCTCGCTGTTAAACAATAATAGGATACGATTTATATAAATATTTTTGGATGTTTTCTACATTTTAAAATATATTGATTTCAGTTATAACACAGAATACCAAGAGTACAGTGCTCATTATATATTTTTTATTATAAATATTTGCACTGTAAAAATAAGTGTTTTTTAATTCACTTAATAAAAGTACTGCAGTGTAATCTCTTTATGTTGAGAGTTGAATTTAAAAATGTAGAGTTATGTACAAAAATAACTGAATTCAAAAATAAAACAATGTAAAACTTTAGAACCTACAAGTCCACTCAGTCCTACTTCTTGTTCAGCCAGTCGCTCAGATAAACAAGTGTGTTTACGTTTCCAGGAAATAATGCTGCCTGCTTCTTGTTTACAATGTCACCTGAAAGTGAGAACAGGCATTCACATGGCACCGTTGTAGCTTGCGTTGTAAGATATTTAAGTGCCAGATGCTCTAAAGTTTCATGTGTCTCTTCATGCTTCAACCACCATTGCAGAGGACATTTGTCCATGCTGATGATGGGTTCTGCTCCATAACGATCCAAAGCAGTGCAGACCAACACACATTCATTTTCATCATCTGAGTCAGATGTCACCAGCAGAAGGTTGATTTTCTTTTTTGGTGGTTTGGGTTCTATAGTTTCTGCATTGGTGTGTTGCTCTCTTAAGACTTGTGAAAGCATTCTCCACACCCTGTCCCTCTCAGATTTTAGAAGGCACTTCAGATTCTTAAATCTTGGGTTGAGTGATGTAGCTATCTTTAGAAATCTGACCTTAGTACTTCTTTAGTACCTTGTCAAATCTGCAGTGAAAGTGTTCTTAAAATGAACAATATGATGGGTCATGATCAGAGACTGCTATAACATGAAATATATGGCAGAATGCGGATAAAACACAGAGCAGGAGACATACAATTCTCCCCCAAGGAGTTCAGTCGCAAATTTAATTAACACGTTATTTTTTTAATGAGCACCATCAGGATGGAGGCATGTCCTCTGGAATGGTGGCCAAAGCATGAAGAGGCATTTGAACACCTAGCATATCTGGCACATAAATACTTTGCAATGCTGGATACAAAAGTGCCATGCGAATGCCTGTTCTCACTTTCAAGTGACATTGTAAATAAGAAGCAGGCAGCATTATCTCCCGTAAATGTAAACAAACTTGTCTCTCTTAATGAGAGTGTACTTGTGGGCTCTAAAGTTTTACATTGTTTTGTTTTTGAGTGCAGTTATGTAACAAAAAAAAATCTACATTGTTAAATTGCACTATGTTACTTCTATGAGGTGAATTGAAAAATACTATTTATTTTGTTTGTCATTTTTGCAGTGCAAATATTTGTAATAAAAATAAATAAAAAGTGAGCAGTGTACACTTTGTATTGTGTGTTGTAATTTAAATCAATATATTTGAAAATGTAGAAAAAACAACCAAAATATTTAATAAATTTCAATTAGTATTCTATTGCTTAAATGTGATTAAAACTGCGATTAATTGTGATTAATTATTTTGAGTTAATTGTGTGAGTTAACTGTGATTAATTGACAGCCCTACTTTTTCGTATTTATTTCTTGTTACTCTTGGTCCAAACACAGCTGAGAAAAATTGAGATGCAGACTTTTATTTTTCATATCTGCTGTGGGTTGTGATAGGAAAGACAATGATGTATAAAGCAGAGGAAGACTTTTTTTTTTTTTCAGTTTGTCTGCTAATCCTTCAGGATTTCAGGATTATTAAACTGTGAGAAAACATTAGGAGGAAGCTATAGAAGAAATAATCTTTGTGCAACATTGGAGTAGTATTTTGAATAGACTTATTTTTTAACCTTCTCAAGTCTTAGCCCATACTTACACAGAATCTCTGCAAGAAAGGGCAAAACTGGATAATATTTCAAAACTGGACGTCTTTATTCAAGTCATTTTTTCCCATTACAACATTTTTTGCCACCTGGGATAGCAGCAATGATTTCCCACAGCCCAATGCTAATATGCCTTGTCATCACTGAAACAGTTAACGTCTAAATGTCTCCTGTATCAAGATTATTTTTGCAATCAATTGACCAAACTTTTTATTGAAAACAAAGTACGGTAACATTTATATGGTGCGACCCATTGAGTTGATTGCTTTCAAAAGCTGACTGTAAACACTGTATGCAACGTGTGTTGTGATTTCTGAGCTGACTGTTCAGGACTCAAAACATGAAATTTCGTTGGTTTCATGACTTAAGGAACAGTCAGTTGCCTTACTATGTGCACTTTGTGTAAATCTCATCTATTTGCCAAATAGGTTGACAGAAAGAAGGTGACAATCTTGACATTTTGACTGTCAAGTCTAATTCAGGAATTGTAGTGCCAGATACTGATTCCATAGAAAAATAAAGATCCTAGGATTGGCAAGTTATGTTGTTGACTGAACCAATAGCTAATCAGTGACATGTCCTCACCATGTCTTCTTAATTACTTTATTTATTCAGGAGTCCCCATAACTTTGGGAACAAAAATTTATTTTAACTCACCCATTTTAAAAAAATGTGCGTCTCAAGAGGTAAAGCTAATGAAAAATAAAACACAAAAATGAAAACTATGTGGAGGCCGAAGAAAAGAGGATCTGAGTGTGTGTGTATTTTCCTGATGTCTGGCACATCTGTCTCTCTAATTACAACTCAGAGATTAGACAATAAAAGAGAAAAGATGCTCTTGCTCTCTCTTGCTCATGTGATTGTGAAAATATGGCTTAAGGGTCCTTACGTCTGAGATAGTTCGGGTTCTATCATCTGATCCTTTTTTGCCCCTACCAGAGGCTATATCTGAGTTGGAACACTGGAGTGTATAGGACTCAAGTTCTAAAACAGACTGATAAATTTTAATCCACAAAGGTGCAGTATGTCACACAAAAATATCACCTGCTGTTTAAGGCCCAGAGCTTGAAGTGCACCCTGTTAGGAAGTAGAGTGTAAAACAAGAATCTGCAGAAAAATCATTCTCTGGGTTTTTTTAATATTACATTTGCTATCATGAGCACAATAAAGGAATCTCACACAAGTAGTAAAAACAAATTCCCCCCCTCTTCAAATAACTAGCATAACACCAAGGCATTGCTGAGACCATTATGGGGAGGGTAATTATTAAATTCTTAACATTAACAATGGGGGAAGGGGTTATAAGTGAATTTAGCACTTAAAGCCAAGATTTTCAAAAAAAGGAGTCTAAAGTCAGACTGCTAAATAAGTGCTCTGATTGTCAAGTGTTCAGCATTCACTAATTCCTACAGAAGTCAGTGGGAGCTGTTGTTCTGTTAGTGGCTCAGCACTTTTGACATTGGGCCACTAATTTAGTAGTACACCTCCACCCCAATATAACGTGACTCGATATAATTCGAATTTGGATATAACGCGGTAAAGCAGCGCTCTTGGGGGGGGGGGGCAGGGCTGTGCACTCCGGCGGATCAAAGCAAGTTTGATATAACGCAGTTTCACCTATAACATGGCAAGATTTTTTTGGCTTCCGAGGACAGCATTATATCAAGGTAGAGGTATATAATTTCAGACTCCTATTTTTGAACATCAGAGCCTTGATTCTTTCATTTCACTAAAACACACTTCTGCAGTGACCCTCCCAATGGCATTACCCTATTTCTTGTCATTCACAATGACAGTCCTTCTGCAGAATAAACTCAAGGACATGAGTCCAACAAAATTATTGATGGATTTATAATTGGTGCAAGAAACAATTATTTGAGACATTTTTGTTTTTTGCCTGTTTCTGAAAATGTTACTTCCTTCTCGAGCATAGCAGTCTCTGTTGAAAAGTCTGACTGAATATTCTGACAAGCATCTTTTCACAGTAGCTTCTCTTTTATTGTTCTAAGAGTAATCTTCCCCCGACACAGCCATGTCAGTGATCTATTTTAATTAGCTGAATTGCAGCTGCACTTGGAAGAGTACTCCAGAAAGGCACATACAACATAGGAGAGACAATGAAATCAATGCTGTGACAGTCTGTGCTTTCTGTTCAGGACCTTCAACAGTAACGTTTTCCTTTAGTGCTTCCCCCCCAGCAGTGATATGCATAGTTTAAAATCCCAAGTGTTTACCATCAGCCCTGGTTAAATGGTCTGCAGCTAAGAGAGACTATAACTCTGAGCTGATTTCTCCTCTTAATAAAATACCTAGCTTGAGATAATGTAATGTAGATATTCTGTCAAATAAACTCAGTATTCAGGCATCAGTGTTGAAACTTTTAGACACAGTGGTTCTCAAACTTTTTTTTCTGCAGGCCACTTGAAAATTGCTGAGGGTCGTGGCAGACCACTTAATGATCTTTCTAAATGTTTGTACCATTAGATTACTATTGTAAATCACTTTGGATTAAAGGGCTATATAAAAAAAAACCCTTAATAATTAACATTTTTTTGTTCTACAAATAAAAGCACACAACTCATATTTTAATATCAGTAGTGTTACCTTTCTAATGTTATGGATGTGCCCTCTCTCCCCCACTGCAGCAGCCCATGAGCTGGGGCTGGGAAGGAGGGGGATCTCTCCCTCTCTCTCCCCCACCACAGCAGCCCCCTAGCTGGGGCTGGAAGGGAGAGGGGTCTCTCCCCTGTCACAGTAGCCATAGAGCTGAGACTGGGAAGGAGAGCTGTCTCTCCCCAGCAGCTGCAGCCCTGGAGCTGGGGAAAGTTGCCTCTTTCTGTGGCCACCACAGCCCTGCACATCCCAAATTCCAACCCATCCCCTCCCAGCTATACCCTATTCCCTCCAAGGCCACCACCTCACCTCACATGTGGGTCTTCTCCACAGTCCAGGCACCTAATTAGTGGAGCCACACCTGCGCGGCTCCACTAATTAGGTGGGTGGCCCTTTATTCTTTTGTGTGTGGCTGCCTAGGTACGCACTTTAGAGGAAACTATCCATGGACCACTTGAATGGAGCTCGCGGACCACTGGTGGTCCACCAGTTTGAAAACCTCTGTTTTAGAGCAATATATCATCTCCAGGATTTTCTTTTTAAACATCTTTCTTTTGCTTCTTGTAAGCTCAGGCTATAAGTGCCTGGCTTAAGTTTAAAATGCCTTGTTGCTACTGGACATACTCTTACAGGTTCCACAACATTTGTTACAGAACAGACTTGTCTCATAGCATTGTTGTATGCAGTGCAGCTGTAGCCATGTTGGTCCCAGGATATTAGTGAGAAATGGTGGGTAAGATAATATCTTTTATTGGACCAACTTCTGTTGTGAGAGAGAGACAAGGGTTTGAGCTACACAAAGCTCTTTTTCAGCATTGGGTAAGGAACTCACAGCATCACAGCAAAATACAAGGTGGAACAAATTGCTTAGTATAAATCGTAAGTGTGTATTGTAAGGGACTATTCAAGGAAGAGTAGTCTCATCCAGTAAAAGAGATTACCTCACCCACCTTGTTCCTATGATTGTTTAATGTTAGTCAAGTGGCAAGTTAAACACTGGTTGAATCAGGGCTCCCCCCACCCTCCATCATGGCAGAAATTTGAAACAGTTTCTAATAATGAGGTACTTTTATATGCAGATTGTAGGTAATCTATTATTGTACTTGATTGGAGTATTTCAGTTCACATTGGCAGAAGTTGGATTGAGTTTTGAGTAGGACAAAAGGAGGAATGTGTGAAAACCTGTGTGTTGGTGGGTTCCTCATGCTCAGAATTACCTGGATCTTCACAGGATTGCCTGTAAATTATCCATTTAAAATGTGATCCCCAGATACAATGTTCTGAGCACCTTGTGTTGAATGCTGTCCACTAAAAGCATTGAGAACCGAGGATGCTCACCTTGCTGGAGTGAGCCTGTTTCTTACCTAAAATTAAACAGAGCCTGATTCATTTTATACTTGGAGCAGAAACACCTAGTTGGGATTTTTAAATAACCTTTAAAATTTCTTCCTTAAGCTATTACATATTAATTATATTCTATGAAAGTATGAATCATGCCATGATGCAGTTCATGGTTTTAGTCATTTTATTGATATTAATACCACAGAGTACACACACACAAGGTATTTAATGTCTTATTTTCTTCACAATTTTATACTTTAAAATTAGTTTTTCATTTAGCGGTATTATCAGGCAAATAAACGTGTTGCTATTTATTCCTTTATATTTTAATATACAAAATATTAATGCATGTTTTCCTCCAAGTTATTCTATATCTGTTATGTGCAAGTAACCTGCCACATAGAGAACTAGAAATTTTGAAGCTTGTCTATAACTGACATTCAACAGGAGTTTGACTTGTTGACTTTTTATATTTTCCATCCGTTACAAGGATTCCAGCTGCTATATGATGGTGTGGCAGCATAGAACCCAATTCTGCACCCCTTGCTCTCTCACATGTATTATTCATGAAGCCAATGGAAAACTACTTGGGAGGTAATGGTTGTGGAATTGGGCCCATATTCTGTACATAAGATTATATGAATTCTCATAATGATGCAGAATATTTGTAATGTATCTGACAAACAAAAGGCCAAATTCTGGCTTCAGATGAGTATGTGCAACTCTTTTTGATGTTAAGAAAAAAATACATTCCTGCCATACCGGGGGATTGAATTCAATATCACAATTTATAGAATAAGTTTTAAACTAAAATCTTCACCAAGGATATTCTCATTTGGATCCAGGGGAAGAATTTTCCACAGGGAATACATACACGGAGTAACCAAGACAAAATGTTTTTTTTTTTTCTCCTCCATCTTAAAATGTTAATGTAAATAACTTCTGGCTCTTGAAGGTGGGCAGAACTTGCAAAGATTTCACATTTTGGCCGTGTTTTCAAAAACCATCTCTACTTTTGGATCTACAGTTTTGTGATTGCAAACAATTATGAGTACAATATTGTAAATGTAATCCATATGAACAAAAATTATATAACTGGGCATCAACCTGACAATTGCATAGTTAGCCATCTAGAGGCTGATTCTCCATTTGCTTGCCCGTGTGAAGTAATTCATTTATTTAGCATACGCAATCCGATCAAGACAAGCCACTGCATTCTTATCAACAAAGTTCAAGGCATGAAGACCTCCAGGAAGTTGTCATTTTGCAGTCCTCAGCAATGTGTGTCATGCTTTGTGGCTGCCCATGTTGATGGAGTGGTATGTCTCTAAAACGCCACTGAAATTCTGCTGAAGTACAAATTCCGTGTCTGGTACCAAAGCAGTTAAGAAGGCTCAATTGACTTTGTGATGAATCAAACCTGGGTTGATGTTTAGTAGGGTCTGAGATGAGATAATTATAGTAGTAATTTATACTTGTGTAAAATGGATTTAAATGGTTTCTGAATAAAAATTTGCCATATGTTTATGCAAGTGGTAACACTTTACCCTGTTTTGAACTCACTCTGAATAGATGTGAATGACTACAATGTACAAAGCAGAGAAGAATCAAGACTTTGAATTCTACCATTTGTGCCCACAAATTTGTGACTAAAGGGACAAAACTGTAGATGTAAAATTAGAGGCTGAGCCCTTTGAAAACCTGGCCTTTTTAGACAAACTCTAGTTACTTCCAATATATATAGGTACCTGACTAAGATTATTTCACTACTGCAAATCCATATTACCATATTGGATTGCCAGTTTTCGGTATACAATATATGTATGTACAAGATAGCTATTACTATTGGTGCAATAGAAATCTTAACATTTACCAAACCATGGGGTTTTACTATATCATGATATATGAAATATTCACTACACTTAATCTGGGAAATTCTGCCAATGGAATAGTAAATTTTAACTATCAAATGCCATAACATTTAATAGCAACTTCACACTGAAGTCTGAAAAACGTGATGCTGCCACTATCACTTTTTTAGCCAGCAAACTTCCAGGAACAAAATAGTTTATTACAGCTAGAGCCTTTCATGTCCTGTGAACATGATATGAGGATGTATAATAAGAATGATTTTGAACTCAGCTGATGGCTCATCCGGTGGAGGATTTAAATTTTTGACTTAAATCCAACACTTCCGTTGCTTCAGAGGGGTGAGAGTGTGTATCAGAGGGAGTACAGACTGCTGGCAAGAGGTAACAACTTCATTGCATAATGTAAAGGAACTCGTACATTATTAGTTGCTATTTTCAATATATACTGGGTGTGGTTGAATATATTAAAGTAATTGCACTTTTAAATCTTTGACCTTTAGTGGTCTTTAAAATTGTCATACACACTCATTCTTATTTCAAATGAGAGACAATGTTGCACCAACAATGTTAAAAAAGACGCTCCTGGAGGATTTTGTCTCTGTGTGTGGATCGTTGAGTAGCGGTACTCATGTAGGGGGCTTGGCCAGGCAGAAGGACATGTGATCAGGTGTGCTTGCATCCTGGCTGCTAAAACAGTCCCTTGTGGTCATTAGCACATGATGGCTGCTCTAACCTGCACTGGGAAATCAGATGGGTGCAGAGCATCTTCTGAACTGGGGAGTGCAAAAGGAAACATGGCATCCAACTGGTTGTTCTGAGCACTCCTTTGCTGCAGCTGAGGTTCTGGCCTGAAGGTTATAAAAATGTGGAATGTGTATGGCTTTGTATAGGATAGCTAAGGAAACACCATGGAATTTTATTTGCATGGATTTTGAAATTCATTGCTCCTTTCTTGCTTCTATATGAAGTACTTAGATCTTACTGAATTATATTTCACTACATAATTTACCCCAAAGTATGCTGGCAACATTGCCGTTTTCTGCAGCCATGGTAGATTTTCTTTGTTAATGCTCATCCTGGCATTGGCTCAGCTATTGAACAAATTGGCTTGCTGTAATTATTTGGATTGCTTACATTTAGCAAAGTGTCAGTCATTTTATTTGGTGACAAGATATGTACATTTTCTTGCAGAAATCAAAGTAAAAACTTTCATAGGCAACAGAAATGGCTTCTTTGCTGTGTATTTGGCATTTTGGAAACTGTTTAGGTACAACTTTATATCCATTTGATATCATGACCTTTCTGTATGTATCTATATGAAACTAAAAACTCCATTTTGTAATCCGAACACCATTTTGATAAGACTATTCTGTGCTTTCACCTTAGCTCTTTAGTCTCCATATTGAGCCAAACCTCACAGAAAGTGGGAAGAGAAATTCTTGCACCTGGCAACAGGTAAACCATGGATGGTTATTATTCTTAGTTAGTCTTCTATTCAAATGAAAGTATCCTTGGATAAAGAGCTAGCTACCCAGGGCAAACTAGTTTTTCAAGTGTGGACTTCCGGGACTTGGTGGTCAAGCAACAGATCACCTGATTTGGTGGACTGTAATGGTCTTATGTGGGAGTTGAGTTTGACCAGAGGGCCACATGACAAAGGAGACTAGAAGTTATAAAAGGACCAGATCTGCTTGGCATAGTTCTCTCCGATTGACCAGAATAGGAAGAGAAATGTGTGCTGGTGGAGTGAAGTTCAACGGAGGGGACTCTGACCAAATCCCAAAGAGGATGCAAGAGTGATGAGGAAACTGAGGCAGGAATTGCATGCAGCCGTTTCTTATTTTGCATAGATCTGTATTTCTCTTGTGCTGTCTACAGTAAAGAGTGATTGATAGATTTTGGAAATCCTTTTGCAAAGTCTGCGTCTGTTTGCATCAATTATCTTGTGTTCATGAAGTGGTAAAATATAAACTAGAGTGGAGCTCTGGGAAAAGGTAAAGCTTAAGGTACTGGAGGGTTTAGGCGGCTCAAAAGCAGAGCTTAAAAGAAAATGGGCCCAGTGTCCAAACATAGCAGCCTGTTGTGTTTCAAGCAAGAGGAACTAGAGCAGGGCTGTGACAATATCAGTATCCAAGTTTCTATGGTCTATAGCTCTGCCTTTTAGGGCTTTCCAGGGTTCCCAGGCTCCAGTCCTGTAGCTACAAGCTTGGCAACCCTGGAAGTCCTGGGAAGACCTGGTTCAAGCCAACAGTGTGGCAGAGAAATACTGGGGGCTCTTAAGGCTTCCAGTCTCATGGCCACAGAGCTGGCAGCCTGGAGGTCCTAGGATGTGCTTCCAGAGTCTGTGGCTCAAGGGTAGCCCTGCCATGTGGAGTGGCCCAGGGACCCCAGAGCTTCTAGATTCTCAGGCCATTTTTACCAGTTTCACTGCTGCTGTTGCTATTAACAAGAATGTCAGTTTCACTCAGCATCTACAGGTCTATGTCAGTGTTTCTGAAACAATTTATTTTTCAAGATTACCAGTTACAAGAAATTTTGAAAAATTTGGTCGTGTTCCACTTTGGACTGAAACCATATTTCAAAATGTTGCAATTTCTCACAAAATGGAAATCCTACATCTTGGCCTGTTCTGGAAGAAATATTCTCCATTAATTTAAGTTACTCATCATATACAGGTATACACAAGACTACAAGTGTGAGTCTGAAAGAGCAAGGGCTATACAAGGGCTAGCCATTCTGTTTTTTGAAATACTTGTGTTATGTTTGTCATTGTAGAACACCTTACAAATATATAAGAGGGCAACATGTAGGTCTTTGTATCTCTCTGCTTCTTGATTATGTAGGATCTTTTTTCCCTTTTAGGTATAGTTGTCTCTTAGAATATGAATCCTCAGCCATGTGATAAAATTTCTGTTTAAAAAATGTTTGTAAAGTATGATTAAAAGTACGTGTGCATGGGCAAACAATTATCTTTTTAAACTGTGTGCTTTGTGTGGATGGGCCATTTTAGCAACTTTTGTGATCCCAGAAGTGGATACATATTACATGTAACCAATCAATCCCTGTGCTGTTTGAGCAGGCTGTTTTAAATTTCACAGTATCATTTCAAGCTGTAATGATAGCAATGAATCTATCTATATCCGCTTTGTACACTTCCATTGCTATACAGAGTAAGCCACTTAATATAGAATAATGAGGGAAGAGCAGATTTGTTAGTCTGACACGTTGTTGGTCTGGAGTGCCTCGACTGAATAAGGAGCAGAGCTAACAGAGGAAAGATGATCAAATTGACTGCAGGGGAGGAAGAACTGATTAGGGAATGTCTACCCTGAGCATGATGCCATTATAGGGTGTGGCTAGGCTGTATCCGTCTGTTCAGGGATCCTTGACTGGTAAAGATGGCCTGAGTGAGTTTAAAGAAGGAAGGATATAATCTGAGAATCTGTTTCCTCGGAGGAAAGCCAGCATGAGGAATAGAAAGGAAGGAAAGTGTCCTCCTAAATCAGTCAATCAATCAATAGTTTCTGTATGGAGTTAACTCTTTGGAAACTGGCATTTGACTGGATTGTCCCAGTAATTTGCATCAATATTTTAATTGCCTCTACTGTATTGTATAAGGAGTTATCTTAAAGCAATTGGGGCACTTGCTGATGAACCAGTCACATCTTAATCAAATAAAATAGTCATTTTTTGTTCTGTGCGTTAGATGAATAATATATTGTACTTGTAAGGCTTGTTTTATTCAAGGATCTCAAAACACTTTAGCCAGATGAATTAAGCTCACAGCACCTATGTGAGGTAGACAAGTGTTTACCCCAATTTATAGATTATAAGCAAGATCACATATGCATTCAGTGCCTTTCTTCTATCCACTAGACACTAAAACACCAGGGATGATTTTGGCCCTGATGTCTGACTGGGGTAGCGACTCAGCCATGTAGGTGCTAAGGGGAAGAGTACATAGTTCAGTGGATCTGGGTTTTTATTTGACAAGGGAAATATTAAAAGGTGAGATATAATTTAAGTCTCTGGATTCCACCAATGAAAGATCATGTGATAATATCTTCAAATATGAGGACATCCTTTCTGTTTTGAGCTAACTTGTAATAATCCTATATTTTATAGGCTTGGAAAGGTTTAAAGTAATAATTTTGTAGCACAGTGAAGCAGTTTTTAAGTATGATACTTGGAGACTTAACTGGAGCCTAATCCCCATGTATGTTAATGGAATCACATGGCCAAAGACCAGACGTGTTGACTATTTGTTCTGATATACTACAATTTTGCTTTTGTGAGTTTAAAGCCATCATTAACATGCCATACCTGGCTGGGACAGGGGAAAAAGAGTTTCTCCTTCATCGTCTAGAAATAACATTACATAAAAAGCTGGTCCAGCTCTTCAGTTGTGGTAAATACAAAACAAAAAAATACCCAATCAAGATTTCACCTTCTATTCATGTTTCACGAGATGTTAATCATTGTAACAATTGCACTGAGTTTTAAAGCTATGATTTCAAACTATTTAGCTTTCTTTCTTTAATCTAATAGCACTAATTTTCTGTGTTCAGAAGACTGTACTTTCAGGTAGAACTGACAAGCTACAGGGAAATGGAAATGTGGCATATATCCCTCTAGGAAATCCACAGAGTTGTTTAAAGATTAATAGCATGTACTGTAATACATTGATTTATCTTCCACTAGAATTATTTTTTTTGTATAATTTAAAGGTCTTTGCTCTATGAAATACTTTTCTAATAACTGTAGTGATTTTATTTCTGTTATTTTCCATATTCAGAATGCCACCCAAATATTTATTTTTTTAAAAACACTCATTATCTAACATTAGTTAGAAAACCCAACCGCTACCTTGTTTTGGAAATTAAAAATAACTTAGGTCTAGCAGTAGGGCAAGGCACCAGAACATGAAGGGACCAATTTCAAGACCAGGTGTGTTAAGGGCTAATGGAAACTAGACAGTCACAGTGCTCTCAAATTGGAAGGATACGTGTCATATTGCTCTTGATTGTTGACCCACTTTGGCCAATCCCAAATCTCTCTTAATCTCCCACTCCTGCTGTCTTGATTCCTTACCTGTTCTGATTCCTTAACCCCCACACTTTACTGATTGCTTTCTTTCCTCATCTCATCTTGGACTCTTCACCTTCTATTCCTACCTTCCTTTTCTGCATCCCATACATTTTTTGGACCCCAACACTTTCCTTACCACTGCTGTCTGACTTAGCGGATGTCTGTCCCAGTAAATTCTTCAGCAAACAAGGTAGCTACAGTTTGGAGTTAGGTTACTCACCATGTGCTAGTAAAAGGGTGGACCTGCTTCAGTCTGATATACAAATATAAAAGATACTGTTATAGATTTTTTTGTATTTTTTATAGTTATCTAATTCATATAGTACCAACTTTAATGTGTAAATCAGAAGCAAGAAGACTGCCAAAAACAATTGAGCATTCAAGGAAGACAAGGCTATTGCAGAGAAGCTAAATGAATGCTTTGCATCTGTCTTCACGGCTGAGGATGTGAGGGAGATTCCTACACTTGAGCCATTCTTTTTAGGTGACAGATTTGAGAAACTGTTCCTGACTGAAGTGTCAATAGAGGAGATTTTGAAACAAATGGATAAATTAAACAGTACTAAGTCACCAGGGCCAGATAGTATTCACCCAACAATTCTGAAAGAACACTAATATGAAATTGCAGAACTACTAACTGTGGTATGAATATTATTGCTTAAATCATTCTCTGTACCAGAGGACTGGACAGCTAATGTAATGCTGACTTTTAAAAAGACTCCTGAGGTGATCCTGGCAACTACAGGTTCAGAAGCCTAACTTTTCGTATCAGGCAATTTTGTTGAAACTATAACAAAGAGCAGAATTATCAGACACAGATAAACACGATTTACTGAGGAAGAGTCAACATGGTTTTGTAAAGGGAAATTATGCCTCACCAACCTATTACAGCTCTTTGAGTGTATCATCAAATGTGGACAGGGGTGAGCAAGTGAATATAATGTACTTGGACTTTCAGAAAGACTTTGACAAAGTCCATCACCAAAGGCTCTTAAGCAAAGTAAGGAGTCATGAGATAAGAACGAAGGTCCTCTCATGAATCAGTAACTATAAAAGATAGGAAACTAAGGGAGGAATAAATGGTCATTTTTTTACAATGGATAGAAGTGAATAGTGGGGTCCCCCAAGGATCTGTACTGGAAACAGTGCTGTTCAAATTATTCATAAATGATTTGGAAAAGGGGGTGAACAGTGAGGTGGCAAAATTTGCAGACAATACAAAATTACTCAAGATAGTTAAGTTGAAAGCAAAGAGTTACAAAGGGATCTCACAAAACTGGGTGACCGGGCAACAAAATGGCAGATGAAATTTAATACAGATAAGTATAAAATAATGCCAAAAACTGGGATTGGACAACAAGAGAAAAATCACTTGATAATTTGCCCAGTTTTGTTCATTACCTCTGAAGCATCTGGCATTGGCCATTGTCAGAAGACAGGATACTGGACTAGATGAACGATTGATCTCACCCAGTATGGGCATTCTATGTTCTTAGTATAGTGGACTAACCAGTAACTGGGACTCGTTACTCACTAGAATTTTTATTCATGTTAACTACTACTGTTGTAAGTTCTCATGTAAGTAGGACATAAATATCAGTTAGCTGAGTTTAACTCTACATGACAAGTAACAAATATTTGTCTCCTGGAGCAAATGTTTTTGACATGTATGCCGTAGCATACCCAACCATATTATTAAACTTCCAACTATGTTTTAACGTGTTTAATGTAGACCCTCCCCCTCCATTCCTGTGAAGTAATTAAGTGCTGTTACACAGAACCTGCATTTCAATTGATTCATTTGTAAGTTATGAGGTCACGGGATGGAAAGTCAGGAGATCTGACTTTTATTCCTGATACAGCCTTGACTCACTGTGTGGTCTTGGGAAACTTACTTTACCTCTCTGTGCTTTGGTTTTCTCATCCATAAAGTTTGGGAGGAGGGATGATATTTACCTTCCCTAGGAAAATATTTCTAGCTTCATGCATAAAAGTGCTATATTAGTATATAATATCAGTATTTATTTCTTAGTGAACCATTAACAGAGCCAAAAATAAAACTCAGGGGCGCTGCCTCCTAGTCTCCCACTATGGCCTCTAAACTACACTCCCTAATATGTAGTATGACTATGAACAACCACTAATCATTATTTTCATTAAATGACTCAGGTTTCTGACAGTGTCTGGTATTGTCGAGTGTAGTGGTAATATAATGCATTTCAAACCTCACATTCACGCATATGGGAACATCCTGACACACATGTATGTCAAATGCTGTACTTGCCTCAAAGTAAAGAGACGGTGTTAGATTTTACTTTTCCATTCTATTGATATATAACTGAAGTATTTATTACAGTAAACTAAAATTATATTCTGAGAGGAATTGATTGAACATGTTCATCGTCTAGAGGGAAAATAATTTTAACAATAGCAACTCCCCCTGTAATTTAACTGTCACCATTTAGATTCTTGCATTTGATTTTATGAAGAAGGCATTAAACAGACTGTGTTTGGTAAGTGGAAGTGTAGTAGAGATCAAAGACAACAATAATATTTAGTAAGGAGAGAGGGGGATAGGCAGGGAATGGAGTAGAACACAATGGGCTACATTTTTGCTCTCATGTATTCTAGTAGATACTGTATTTTAGATTTAAGCTTGTAAAGTGGGATTTTCAGAAATGCTCCACTCTGGCATACCTCTGTTTTACCAGTGCAGAGTGCTTTTGAAAATCCTACCCATCACATCTACCTAACATGAATGTGTTCTCCTCCAGTTTCCAAAGATCAGTACTCAAAGAGGTTGACAGAATGTTTCTTCTCCTCCCCAACTCACCCCTGCTGTGACTGTGGAATGCTTTGACCAGTACTGCACAGTATGGTCCATCTCTATTGTCATCTTCTTGGTTGACTCATATAGTCTACACTCAGCCTAACTACCATATAAATGAGGCAATCATACTGTTAGGAGTGATTTGGGGCATGTTCAATTATTTCCTCTTCATTCTCTTCCTCACAAGAAGACTTGCTAATACAAGAGGGTTGTTGTCTTTTCTAAATCACCAAATGTAAAACATTCGTCCCTTTTTTGATTACATGCACCCTTTCCCACCTTGCATTCTAGGTTCCTTCCCTTTCGGTATAATTTGTATTCAGTGTAATTCATATGTGTGAACAGACTTTAAACTGATCACTTGCATACATTATAATACTTGTCAGTTGTGTTGTACTTTTATTCTTCAAAGTGCTTTGCAAGCATTGACTAATTAACAAACATCTCTGGCCAGAGAGGGAATCAGGGTCAGGAGAAGAAGCCAAGGTACATCTATACTGCAATAAACTCCCGCAATACAGATTCTCAGAGCCGGGGTCAGCTGACTCTGACTCTCAGGGCTCAAGGCTGCAGGGCTAAAAATTGTAGTGAAAATTCAGGCTCTGGCTGAAGCTCAGGTTCTGAGACCCTGCCCTGTTGTGGAATCTCAGAAGCTACACTGCAGCCCGAGCCCAATATCTACACTGCAATTTTATAGCTCACAAGCCCAGTGAGTCTGAGTCAGATGACCTGGGCCAGGTGCAGCCATGCTGTGGGCTGTTTATTGCAGTGTAAACATACCTTTTGTCTCCTAGTCTTGTGCTAAGAATTCTAGATTATGCAGTTACACCATAAGATCAGAAAGTATTGATAAAAGATGATGTTTGCTCTGTCCCCTTCATGACTTTACAATATATCTGTCACTGAGATTTATATTAGAAACTGAGTTTAAGTAAAATTGTACCTGATGCTGAACTTGGTTACACTGATAGAAATCAGAAGTAATTCACTGAGGTCTACAGAGTTACATCTGTGAGGTAGAATCTGTATTAGGCCCTGCGTCAGCAGTGTTGTAATTTAACTAATATGTATTTATTTTTTGTTTCATGGGCTTGCTACAACATTT
This sequence comes from Gopherus evgoodei, assembly GCF_007399415.2. Classification (NCBI taxonomy): domain Eukaryota; kingdom Metazoa; phylum Chordata; order Testudines; family Testudinidae; genus Gopherus; species Gopherus evgoodei. Next base: position 50,383,593 of record NC_044328.1, read on the forward strand.
CTGAATGCATTAGAAAAATGACTGGGCTCTCGGATGATGACAATCCAGTTTTGTTCTCTTTAAATGATTTATCATCAGATATGTAAAGTGCAAATTAGGTCCAGTTCTGTCTGATTTAAATCAAAATATGCAGTCTTTCTCTTCACATGAAGAGTATTTAGTGTGAATGTCTTTACAAAATGGACTATAAACCATGAACTTGATATAGATGGAAACAGTTGATTATATGAACACTGTAAAATATGTTATTCAGTAACAGTTCATCCATTTCTCCTTTTTTCGGTGTCACCTTTCTTGCTCTTCAGAATCATATGAATTGAATAAATTCTTTAACACATCATGAAACACCCTTTCCTTCATAGTTAGGAAAACCTGATTTATTAACTATATCCAAAAGTATTACATGGTTCACTGTCAGGGTGAGTATTTTGGTGCTTAAACAATACAAAAGACATACAAATGCACACATGCAAAATGGGAAATGACTGCCTAGGAAGAAGTACTGTGAAAAGGGATCTGGGGTCATAGTGGATCACAAGCTAAATATGAGTCAAAAGTGTAACACTGTTGCAAAAAAAGCAAACATCATTCTGGGATGTGTTAGCAGGATTGGGTGTGAAGGACAAACTCTGGTCCCTCAAAATAAAAATTCCAAGGATAGTCTCTTAGATGAATTTGAAGGAATTTCCATTTTTACTGAATGGTGATAAGTGGCACAGAGAGAATGGTGCCTTGGGGGTTAAACCCACTTTCTTCAAGGTACTCCTGGTAGAGCGGAAACATTATTCTCCTTAACTTGGTTCAGGGTAGAGATTTTGCTGCTCTGGTGAGCTGTACAGATGTGGAATTCCCCCTTCTTCCATTTCTATCATATCCAGGCCAGTGTAGTGGAACATGCACTAAAGAAGCAAAATTCAGTTCAAATTTTTTTTTCACCAATCAAAGCTGAAAACTGTTTAATTTGAGGCGTGGGGGATCAAAAACAAAAACCAACCACCTCATATTCACCCAAAGTGCTTTTGCATTATGTCAGATAATTTTTAACCCAACAAAAAAAAACTTTCTTTTTGCTGTGGAGAAGCCATCTTTGAGTGTGTTTGAATAAATAATTAGACTGGAAGAAAAAGAATATATTGGTTTAGGGCAAGACAGCTTTTAGAGCTTGGTAAATCTTTCTTTTTTCTTTCTCACTTGCTAGGAAGAGAAGTTGCCTTTTTCTCTCCCCCCCATCCCCCCCGGTGGCTTTCAGAAAGCCAAAAGTTGTTAATTTGTGATCATGGTTATCTCATACATAAATGTCCTTTACAGAACAACCATGAAAACATATTAAAATATCATTAATATCAATGCAGGGCAGCCTGTGGGACAGTTCAAAGCTGTTCCATCCTGAGAGGAAAGTTTTGTGTGGTGTTATGATACGGTGACTCAGTTCAGGTTAGGTGGGGAGTTTGAAGAGTAATAATCTAATATTAATATTAAAGAACTTTTAGGTAAACAAATCCCAGTTTAAGAAGGCATTATTAATATATTTAGTCTGATTTTTTTTTTGTGGTAGCACAGAGAGGCCTTAGTCAGTATGGGGGCCCTGTTGTGCTAGGTGCTGTACAAAGAGAAACTCATGAATAACATTGAAATCTAAAAGGGTAAAAGGGGAGGTCAGTAAAATATATAGTCAAAGAGATTAAATTGAAGATGGGCACATGGCTTGATAGTGCCATGTTCTTTATTTCTTGGTTTATTTATTTATTTTATTTTATGCCAGAGAAGAGGAGCCAGGTGGAATGCTAGGAGGGGATAAATAAATAAGAGTAAGGGAGTGTGAGCAGTGGGGAAGGTTGGAGAGAACCAGGAGAGGTTGACAGTGGAGAGACAGAGGAACAAGTGAGGTAGCAATTCAGAGCAATCAGTCAACCAGTAGTCAGAAAATAATGTCTAGAGTTCAATTGTTAAAGCAGTTTGTTGGTATCCCTGGTATTGAAGTGCTGTTGATGGTCTGCTGGGGTCAGGAGTCTCTGGGCTTCCCCTGGCCCTGCTGCTCTTGGGGGCTGCTTCCTGGTCTGCTTCCCCTAGCTGGAGCAGGAGAAAGCTGCCGGGGCCAGGTGTCAGCAGGGAGATGGGGCTTTCCCCTGCCCCATTGCTCTTGCTAAGTGTCTGCTTCTCCTGAGCATTGACTCCACCCTCAGGAGGTCCTGCTCAGCTTCCCAGAGCCCATGGGGGGAGATTTTATCTTCCATGCCACAGTTTCAGTTAAGGGGGACAGAAAGCCTCTGCTACTGAAGTAACATTCTTATGATGGTTTTCATATTATTCCTCATCATTTAGCTGAATAAATCCAGAATTAGTAATTACTATCAGTAACAAAAAGAACAAGTGATTTTTCAAGCTGTGATCAGTGAACTGATAAATATTAGATGATTGAGAGGGGACAAATTCATAAAACAAGAGTGCAGATGCAGATTAATGTTTTGCTTTCTTTTCTGATTTTTATGCTCAGTAGTGTGGCTTGTCATCTTAGAATGCCCATTCTCACTAAACTGCTGACCTTATTTGTATGCAAGCCTTCTGCCAAGTGTCAACAGCCATAACAAGGGCTGGGTTCAATATATATCACTATACTTCAACACAGTGTGGAGTTTCCCAAAGTTGTCTTTGTTCGTAATTTAATAGACTGGACCCAGGCTCCACTTATAAAGGGGTACTAAAGCAGGCACCCCTAATGAGACCCCTCCCAAAAAGTAATCCTTCTTCTAGATCTCCATATCAGTAACAAGGGTTAAGTTCAATGTGATATGTGTGGGTCCCTTTTTAAAATGAATAACATGTTTTGCTGAAGCCTCCAACTAGAGCTATACTCATATTTCTAGTTCTAGGAAAGCAAAATCTAAACACCTTGGTCACTTTTACTGGTATTTTTACCCTCTTACAAGCATGCACTAGAGCCCTAGAAACCAGGGAACATGACCAATTTTATTTGCAGGAGCAGGAGCAAACAAAGAAGCAACAAGTTGGACAGCTGATTGAGGCCCCCTCAAACTCTGCCTTGAAGCAGAAGCTCCACTCAGGCCTCACGTACCAGTCCAATCTAAGCCCAGTGTTGTTAAGTGAGCACAGGAGCTCACATCAGCTTGTCCTCTCAATTGTGGATGTGCGCCGATCTGCTGACATTGATTCAATCCAAACTATTCCTCCCTAATCAGGTCTTTTTGGGACCACAACTCCCAGCTTGCATCTGGTTTACTGTTGCCATTGGTAGCTCCAGCCTGCAGCTGACAGTTTCATCTGGTTCACTGGAGAATTCTGAGACCCTTGGCTAGGAGAGGGTCACTTGCCAGAGCCAAGATGAATCTCCACAATAAATGTCCCCATAGGCTTTTCCCTCTCTACCTTCTTGGACCTGACTGCCCAGTCTGGTCCCTCTGACTTCCTGACAAGGGTGGCTTATCTTCCCCATTGAACAACTCCCATCAATTCTCACAAGTTCACAGCCTTTCATATGTGTGCAATTGTAGGGCACATTTAACAATGCTCAGGAAGGTGGAAGGTGGTGAAACTCTGGATGATACGGCTTTGGGCACTTAATGGAACCCCATTGAAACATATGATTATACCTGTCAGAAAGATGAATTTCTTCAGTTTTCCCTGGTTATCTAGAAGAGAAGCCAGAAAGCTGTATATGCAAATTAGCCTGGCAGCAAGATGAAACACACCCTGAATTCTCCCATGTCACATGAGGAAGCAGCCAAGTTTTATGCCCCCACTGTGAAATCCAACTTAAGCCAGTGGGGTTCCACAGAATCACCTAGAGGATAATTTAGCTCAATGTACTTATCAAAGCATTATTGTTCTAAGTTTTGTATTAGATTCTCATGGCAGCCTGTATCAATCTAGTGAAACCTGGATCTGACCACTGCATTCTGTGCCTGGCAAACGTGGACAAACTTGAACCACAGGAAACAGATTTGTCTGATGTAATTTTTGCTTTTGGAAACTATGCTTCTGATTGCTCATCAAACACATCTCTTTTATTATTTGGCCAAGTACTGTATCTATCTATGTAAACAAGTAATACTCCATTATCCAAATGTAAACAAATCAACCGGGCCAGATCATATGCACCTGATTTTTGCTAAAGAACTGTCAAATAAAACTGTAGCATCACTAATAGTCATAAATAATTGCATTTCAATTTTTGCAATATTCTTTGATATCTGAGGACTAGAGAAGAGTAGATCTGTGATACTGGTCCTAAAACCAGTTTTAGAGAGAGAGAGAATCCCTAGTCCTTGAACCTTCCATTAACATTAGATCTAGAATTGTTTTACATTTGGTTGTCCTTATTTTCTAGCAAAATTCGAAAACGTCCTTGGTAATCCTGTATTTTGTTGTATCTGTTGCTCTCCACAATAGGCTGTGCAAAGTACCTTTTCAGTGTGATGCCTGTCATTGAGACACCTGTATCTGTTTTGGCTATTCCCTTCTGATCTTGTAGTCTGCAGTGACCTTTCTTCTGAATCTTCCTTTATTTCTTTTCTCTTGTGTCACAACATAAAACTTCAGTGTTGCCGCTCCTTTCATTATCTCTTTGCTTTTGGGTAAATGTTTTGAAGAAAAGCACAATTTTTTATTTTTATCTCCCTTCTGTCACCATCTAAACTATTATTATCTATATGTATTGTGGTAGCAACTAGAATCCAACACCCCGTTTGTTATTCACTTTACAAATACATAATAAAAAGATGGTCATTGCTCCAAAGAGCTACAAGCTAAATGTAACATGAAGAGACAAAAAGTAGTTACAACCTACAGACCAGTGGGCGGGGACATAAGGGAACAGTGAGATTATATATAAACTTTTATTTTTCAGAATGACCTTTCTAGTCAAATGATTTCTTATTAAATTTCAAAACAAGCTTGTAATTTCCTTAAAGCTCCTCTTCTTCGGCCTGGTCTACACTGGGGAGGGGTGGGGTTGTATCTTAGATTGACTTACCTCCCATCCTCACAGCGCGAGATCGACGGATGCAGCTCCCCCATCCACTCTGCTTCTGCCTCTCACCTTGGTGGAGTTCTAGAGTCAACGGGGAGTGCATTTGGGGATCGATTTATTGTGTCTAGATTGATTGCTACCCGCCGATCCAGCAGGTAGTGTGGACGTTCCCTTAGCTTTGCTAGTACTTGTGTAAAGACTCCTAAGGTAAATATTGTTCATCTTTTCCTGACAGCTTTTACTTTATCTTGTTTTCTTACTTTTTGACCTGTCCTTTACATTTTTTCCCTAGCTATAATCTTTTTGGTGCAATGTGACTTCCCAGTGACCTCCTATCAGTTCATTTCCATCATTGTTTCTTTCCTGCTCTTTTTGTTAAATCTTTACAAGCTCTACCATTTTGTTTACTCAGCCCAAGTCCCAGAAGTTCTCCTTGACTCAGCCTTTTCTCTAAATGTCATTGCTACCAGTAGTTGAAAGACCTGCATTTTCCAAGATCTTATACACTTTGTGGCAGATCTTCAATAATGACACTTAGGAGGTAATATTGCATGTCTGTTTCTTCAGATTGGAATTCACTTGATTGGTATACTCTTCAGAGAACTTTGTGAATTAATTGGACAGACCAAAGGTGTACTCTCATGCCATTGTACAAATGACTAATGCAATGAGAACATTTTATTTTTGCGTAATGTGCATCAGATGTAACTTGATTCTCAGTTCATAGGTTTTGTAAGGAACTTGCAGAATGCCTGTATAACTCAGTTTAATGAGGTGTATGCTGCTTTCTTGCAGAGTAAGCATCAATAGCAGTATAAACAGTCTATAGAGACTAAGATTATTTAGCAGTCTAATTGGGACTCAAGAGATACAAGCATGCTAATGTTATTTATTCTGTGTAAATCAGTAGGAGAACATGAAACTGATACATTACGTACAGGAAATAATAAAGATTCCACAATTATTTACAGGCATATATAGTGTTACGTTAATGCATAAAATAGAACACTTTTCAAAGACACCATAATAGAAGCCCAACTTAAATGGATACCCCAAATAAAAAAACACAATAAAAGAACTAAAAAAGAGCCACCGTGGCTTAACAACCATGTAAAAGAAGCAGTGAGAGATAAAAAGGCATCTTTTAAAAAGTGGAAGTCAAATCCTAGTGAGAAAATAAAACGAGCATAAACATTGCCAAATTAAGTGTAAAAATGTAATAGGAAAAGCCAAAAAGGAGTTTGAAGAATAGCTAGCCAAAAACTCAAAAAGTAATAAAGTGTTTTTTAAGTACATCAGAAGCAGGAAGCCTGCTAAACAACCAGTGGGGCCCCTGGATGATTGAGATACAGAAGGAGCACTTAAAGACGATAAAGTCATTGTGGAGAAACTAAATGAATTCTTCGCTTCAGTCTTCATGGCTGAGGATGTTAGGGAGATTCCCAAACCTGAGCCATCCTTTGTAGGTGACAAATCTGTGTCACTAGATGAGGTTTTGGAATTAATTGATAAACTTAACAGTAAAAAGTCACCAGGACCAGATGGCATTCACCCAAGAGTTCTGAAAGAACTCAAATGTGAAATTGTGGAACTATTAACTATGGTTTGTAACCTGTACTTTAAATCAGCTTCTGTACCCAATGACTGGAAGATAGCCAATGTAACACCAATATTTAAAAAGGGCTCTAGAGGTGATTCCGGCAATTACAGACCAGTAAGTCTAACGTCAGTACCAGGCAAAGTAGTCGAAACAATAGTAAAGAATAAAATTGTCAGACACGTAGAAGAACATAAATTGTTGAGCAAAAGTCAACATGGTTTCTGTAAAGGGAAATCATGTCTTACTAATCTATTAGAGTTTTTTGAAGGGGTCAACAAACATGTGGACAAGGGGGATCCAGTGGATATAGTGTACTTAGATTTCCAGAAAGCCTTTGGCAAGGTACCTCGCCAAAGGCTCTTATGTAAATTAAGTTGTCATGGCATAAGAGGGAAGATCCTTTCATGGATTGAGAACTGGTTAAAAGACAAGGAACAAAGGGTAGAAATAAATGGTAAATTTTCAGAATGGAGAGGGGTAACTAGTGGTGTTCCCCAATGGCCAGTCCTAGGAGCAATCCTAGTCAACTCACTCATAAATGATCTGGAGAAAGGGGTAAACAGTGAGGTGGCAAAGTTTGCAGACGATACTAAACTGCTCAAGATAGTTAAGACCAAAGCAGACTGTGAAGAACTTCAAAAAGATCTCACAAAACTAAGTGACTGGGCAACAAAATGGCAAATGAAATTTAATGTGGATAAATATAAAGTAATGCACATTGAAAAAAATGACCCCAACTATACATACAATATGATGGGGACTAATTTAGTTGCAACTAATCAGGAAAGTGATCTTGTAGTCATCTTGGATAGTTCTCTGAAGATGTCCACGCAGTGTGCAGTGGCAGTCCAAAAAAAGCAAACAGGATGTTAGGAATCATTAAAAAAGGGATAGAGAATAAGACGGAGAATATCTTATTGCCCTTATATAAATCCATGGTACGCCCGCATCTTGAATACTGTGTACAGATATGGTCTCATCTCAAAAAAGATATACTGGTATTAGAAAAGGTTCAGAGAAGGGCAACTAAAATGATTAGAGGTTTGGAATGAGTCTCATATGAGGAGAGATTAAAGAGGCGAGGACTTTTCAGCTTGGAAAGAGGAGACTAAGGGGGGATATGATAGAGATATATAAAATCATGAGTGGTGAGGAGAAAGTGAATAAGGAAAAGTTATTTACTTGTTCCCATAATCTAAGAACTAGGGGCCACCAAATGAAATTAATAGGCAGCAGGCAATCTGTGGAACTCCTTGCCTGAGGAGGTTATGAAGACTAGGACTATAACAGAGTTTAAAAGAGAACTAGATAAATTAATGGAGGCTAAATCCATTAATGGCTATTGGCCAGGATGGATAAGGAATGGTGTCCCTAGCCTCTGTTTGTCAGAAGGTGGAGATGGATGGCAGGAGAGAGATCACTTGATCATTACCTGTTAGGTTCACTCCTTCTAGGACACCTGGTATTGTCAGTAGACAGGATACTGGGCTGGATGGACCTTTGGTCTGACTGAGTATGGCCGTTCTTATGTAGTTAGGTTGTTCTCAATAAACAGTTACAAACACATTGGCTTATTTTTAAAGTTTAACTGTCAAAATAAAGTACCTACTGATGTACTTCTCTTGATAGTGAAAATTATAAATTATTCATCTCCTTCATATTTTCAGTGGCAGTGAGCAGCTTCTTTCTGGGGAAAGAAATGTGAGGTATATGTTGTCATTCATAGTATAGGTCAGTTATTGGGGGGAGGAACCTTAATTTATTGGTTTTTTGACTGTTGCTTCTTTAACAAACCTGCTGTGTGTACATATAATATCTTCATACAATAAACCCAGCTTTGACTCAAGCTCACAGCAAGGATCATAAAATATTTAATTGGCTATTTCCCTACTTAGTCTGCTGGTGTGTCAAAATTTTGAAAATTTTGTTCATGAATTTAAATAACAATGGTAAAGCATGAGTTATAAATTATTAGGTCCTGTTGTCAGGGTTTGGGGCTGTATTGTGTGCTGTTTTGTAAGGAATCCATTAAAATTATGAAAATAAGCGTCCCTTCAGTCTTTAGCTGACTTCCCCATTTTTGGGGAAGATTATCAGCAAAGTTCTCATTATTCAGCTTTGGCAATGCTGTATCATGATTTCTCAGAATTCTTACACTCATGTTTAATCTAGTTTAGACCTGGATATGGTACAGAGATTACTGGTTGCATTTGTAGATGGTGCCTATGCTGATACTTTTAGATCAGTCAGCAATGTAATACTAGTGGCCTTTGATCACAGGATACAGCTGATGTTCCTGTGGACTGTTTCATAGGTGGACAGAGTTATTTCTGGGTGGCTCTGATACTGTCCTTTTTGAGTTACATTGGTTCGTTATGTGTTCAGAAGGGCTTTCACAGGGTTTTACTGGTTGAGGAAGAATGTGTCTATATAACCTCCTTCTCCTCCATTTTCATGGGTTCAGACCCATCTCTAATCTAATTCAAAATTGTTCACTTGATTTATTTTTTTTTCAATACTCTGTGGGTTCACTCCACTCTTCCATAAACTCGGTCATCTGCTTATTTCCCATCCTCTTTCGCATTATCTTCAGTTAGAGGTTGCTCTTCTCGTTGTTGTCCCATCTGGCTGGACCTCTTTCATTACTTCTTAAATCTGTTTATCATTACTTTGTTTTACACACTGAAATATGTTTTGATGCTATGTAAGAAGTACTACAACATGTAAAAATGAAATCATATGCTGATAAATGTGATTGAGTAGCTGCAAAAACAAAAAAAAAATTGTTTGTAATTACAAATGTAGCATTGCCTTTCAAATCATAATACGAATGTCCAGTGTCAATCCTAGCAAAAATGGAATATCCTATAATGTATTGTAACTACTGTAGGTACATCTTATCTGGCTATTGTGGGCATGCATATTATTATAAACAGTGTCACATACTGTATCACTTTGAAAATTTCCACAGAAAAATACCTACAAGCAGGTACTAAAAAATCTCAACTATGATGTAAGATCTTATTCATTTACACTTTGCTGGCAGAGATGTATTTGACTTTTTTCTGTGGTTCCTGTGGGAAAAGTATCTCAGCCCTTCAGGGTAGGAATGATCTGCTTTGTGGTTTAATAGAGCATCAAACAAATCCCAGCTGGGGCCTTTGGGTGCTTCCATAATATACACCCACCATGGTTTGTTACCTGGACAGAATATATTCTTGTGAACTGTAGAATTATATATTAGTATATTAATATATAAGTAGGATTTCAGTGAATATCTACCATAGTTGTGTTTCAGATAAGGGGTGAGTTTCAGTTGTATGTGATTTTTTTTGTTAAATGAATGAATTCTAAATATACAAGTATCCTTTATTCACTGCACATGGCTGCCAGAAAGAATTTGGCTTTGTAACATCTCACAGTAATCTATTATGTTACACTTGCTAATGTCTCAAGAGCCCAGATATTAATAAATGACATCCAAAACATTTGTATTTATTATTTGATTTTTTATAAAGAAGAAAAAGTTCAGAGATAACAAATTATATATCCATTCTCTGTAGATAGTAAAAGCTAGAAGCTTGTCATTAGTCCTATACTGTACATGGAGACCCTAAAGCATATGAGAAGGAAGAAATGCAACAAATAACAGAGCAGAATAATACCAAAAATCGCATAATGAGTCTGCCCTTCTGTTCAGCATCCGCAGATTCTGTGACACATTTATGCAGGTGAGAGCCAGTGTTTCAAGGTCTGGTGCACATCATCTTGCAGATTGCTACGCTACATGGAGTCACAAGTCTTTGCCTAGCTTGCTTGTTATTGTAACAACAGTTTTCATACCAGTCAAATATGACTGATGTGCAGAGACCTTAGTCCACCCACAGCTGATAGTATAATCTTCTACACTGTGCGACAGAAAGTTAAACTTGTCAAATCAAAGATTCTTACAGCTTCTAGGGACTAAAACTCTGGCTTAGCCTGCTCTGTCATCTTTCTCCAGCTTACTAGAAGAATAGGAGAGAGGTTCTCGCAATCTGGGGAGCAGCTCTGAATGTAAATGATGAAAGCTATTGGCCCTGTCACTAGCTATGAAATAGGAGTTACAGGTCTTTTCAGAGAGCCACTGATGTGCCTGAAAATAGATCTAAAGTTCTTCCAAAGTGTCCGGAACCGCAGCTGAAACACTGACTTGAGTCTTCAGTTCAGACTAATTACTTACTCATGAGACAGCAGAACTTCATGAACTTTTCAGGAACACCAGCAGTAAAGTTTGAATTCTTCTGTATTGACAGGATCTTATAGAAATAACTGGAGATTCTTTGAGATGTGTGCTCCCTATCTGTATTCCACTTCCTGTCCACCTTCCCCTCTGCTTTGGCTCTTCCCTGATTGATGATGTAGAAGGAACTGGAGAGATGGTCAGTCCATCCCACCCTTTATCTCCTCAGAGGGAGGCACGGAGTGAGCCAGGGTGCATGTGTGGACCAACAAATACTACTTTCAAATTCTTCTGCTCCGGGCACATGGTGCACATGCATAATCCACAGTGGAATACAGATAAGGTCCACTTATTTCGAAGAACCACCAATTATAGTCAATAATTTCTCCTTTTCGGTCCACCTGTATTGCAATAAACTTAATTCATGCCATGGCTTCTTCCTGCTTGGCATACTGTAACCTCATTCTTTCCTGCCTCCTTTGACTATTCTCTTCCCCTTAAATCCATCCAACATTCAGCGGATAAAGTAATTTCCCTTTGCAGCTTCTTTGCCCATGTCTCTTCATTGGCTTCATGTCTTCCTCATAAAGTTCATACTCTTTGTCCTGACTTCTAAGTCTTTTCACAGTTCTGTCTCTGCCTCATTTCCTCTCACTCCCATTTGATTCCCTACACTCCTGCTTAGCTGCTTTTTTTTCTTCTTTTCCCACTCTTGCTGCTTCTAAGGCTCTTCCTTGCACCTGGAGTGAGTTGAGCAGATTTACTTGCAGTAGTATGAGAATCTATCATTGGTTATGTAGCCTTTGCCTCTTATTTTCTTAACCTTTTCTGGGTATGGTTTAGAATAGGGTCAGCTGACCATTCTGGATTTCTCATCAGCCCTTTCTTCCTCCCACTTTTTGACAGAACATGTTTAAACACATTAATAACTTGGTATTATTTACCACAACACCATTTCCATAGAAGGTCAAGCATCACTTGTAAGAAAATCAGCTGCACAATTCATACCTGAAACACCTTTATTTATCTTATGACAACTGTGTGATGTTAAATCATGCCCTCATGAGCACACTAGTTGATAATTATAATTTCTATTTACTAAGGTTTTTAGCGGGGCTTCTGCAACTAGCAGAGAATGTAGCAGTGTGGCTGCTTGTGGAATTCAACATCTAGGATATATTATTTATGCCCTGCGTAGACTTGCAGAAGTTGGGGGAACAGGGTTCACCACCACCAGGAAGCTGGCAAAACTCTTCCTCCACCATCTTATATCCTCTACTCACACCCAGCCCAGTAAGTTATTGAATCCCTTACCCACTTTCTTAAGATGTCATCTGACGGGGGCTGGGACTTGTTGAGGGATCTTGGTGTTTGCTGAGAGGCAAAGGCTGTGGTGTGGAGACTTAGGGAGGCCTGGCTATAGCATCTCCCTTCAAAGTCAGAAGTCCAGCAGAACTGTAAATGTCAGCTCATTACCAATCCCTGTGAAGCAGTCTGCAATTTGCAAGTCATAAATCCCTTCAGGAACTCAACCCCATGCATTTTGCCCAACCTTTGTGAACATCTTTTGGCAGTAATATATCTGTGTTTATATATACAGCATTGTTTCCTCTGACAGGCAGAAATTTGATAGCACACTACACCCTCCCTTCATAATTCTGTTTGTAAAGAGCAAAATAAAAGTATTTTCATTTTCTGACTCTGGATGTTAAATCCTGGAAAAGTATTGCACCATAATTTGCTCAGATAGCTGTGCTTCTCTACAAAGCTAAAGACATGCTGCAAAAATTGCCCATGTCAGAGACAGAACATTCCTTAATGGGAAACATTTCTAATTTGTTCTCTGCATTACACTCAGGGTGTGCAAGGTAGAGAGGATAACTGAGGAAGATTGCCCTCTTCCCCCACATTGTCAAAGCACCAACCACAATTACAGTCATTGTGCTTTTCTGCACTCTGTGATTCCTTCCTAGCAACCCCTGGGTCATGAGACACCCCAGAAAGGAGGAGGAGGTGGGCCTGTGGCTCTTCTCTGTTATTCCTGGCTGGATGCACAGGGAAGTACATGTTTCAACTCGTGATGAAGCATAGCACTAATGCACAATATCTCCTAGAACTCGGACTGGAGCAATGAAGCTCTGCATCAGCTCAGGGCAGTATCTATAAGGCAGAACATGGCCCTAGATAAACTGGGCGTCTGAGTTTGTTTTTCCTGTTTTAGTGTATTTCCTTCACTAAACGAATTTTCAGCAATTGTGTTTGCTGTCAGTGTTTCAGAGTAGGCAATATACTCCAAGGGGAAGGATGGTCTTGCCTGTTTAGGAGGTTTTGCTCCCTCAATATCATGAATCATCTTGCAGGAATATCTGTGATGATGCCACTTTCACTGACTGATTTGCGCACACATAATGTATCAATGACATAGTTAGCAAAATGAACCACAAGAAATTACTTATGAATATGCTTTTAGTACAATGTCATGTGGGACAAAATGTTACTGATTTTAGTATCCCACTTTAACTTGACCTCATATTTGCTGTTTACTCTTTTGGTGCTCGTTCTGAATTATGCTGCACAACTAAAGATGCCATTCTTTGGATGAGAAGCTGAATTGAGATTCTGGCCCATCGCTGATGGGTCTGCAAATGAGAATTAAACATCCCATGGCAGTTTTGAAAAGGAATAGGGAATGACCCGATGTAGGCAGTGCTGGCGGTTGTCATGCCAAAGAATTTCCTGTGTAGAAAAATAGGTTTTAGTTCCTAATGTTGTATGCTAGGAAGGTTATTGTTAAAAGCCCAGTTTTGATTAATTTTTTCACATACTTATTGTCTACCAGTGTTTAACACTTTATGTTTGAAAGCATTTTGAGATACAATACGTGTGGTAGGTGCTTGATTCTTGGCCTGGTGGCTCAGTATAGTTTAATTTCAGATATGCTGTTTAACTAGAGGCTACACATCCTAAATCAGTAGAGGCTGTACTAGATGATCTAACAGAGGGGTGGCCAAACTGTGTCTCATGAGCCACATGTGACTCTTTTACAGTTAAAATGTGGCTCATCACGCTGCCCCCCCCCCTGCCCCATTCTCCACTTGCCAGACTTGGGGTGGGGGAGCTTGGGACCACTGCCTTGCAACAGGGTGGTAGGGTAGGGGCTTCTGCCCAGTGGGGATGGGGATGGTGGGGTCTTGGGGCTTCGGCCCTGCAGGCCATGCCTTCCATGGCTGAGGGCTTCAGCAGGAGCAGGGCTGAAGCTCCAAGCCCCGGCAGGCGCCTCCTGCCAGCTGAAGCTCCGAGCTCTGGCAGGTATGCCCTGGCTCTCAAACTTCTAAAGATGGTCTTATGCAACTCAGAGGATCAGTAAGTTTGGACACTTCTGATCTAATAGGTCACTTTAACATCTGATTTCCTTGTGATTTTGTAGGAGAGAGACCTCAGTATTGATGCAAGAATGATATTAATAAAATTATTATAATGTGTTTTAATTAGGTTGTTACCAACTTGTTTAAGTTTTTCCTGAATATTAAGATATATATAGTTACAAATATATTATAATAATTTTATTAGTATCATAGCCAGGATGTTTGAAATTGTAACAATACATATGTTTAGCTAGTTACATTACAAAGTGTTAAAGCTAATTAAAGAAATTCCAGAAGTATTCTTCTATCTCACAAAGACAAGGAAACTCAAGAGGGCAAATAACATAAAATATCAGTGTTTTAGGAAGAAACCTGATTGTGAAAGGAATGTGGAGTGTGTTATCAGAGCTATAAATCTAGGTTGTAAAGTGGCCATAGCAACCACTTCTCTTTTCAAAAAGTAATCTAGGCTTTTGTTCTTAAAATTCTGGGAAAAACATGAGTAGTTGGAAATGTTTTAAACTTTTTTGTTTATTTCTTAAATGTTCAAATGGCAAACTACTTTGTCAAATGCATGCCTGCAAATATGTTTAGCTAAATGCAAAGCTTCTAATATCATTGCTGTCTAAATGATGAAATGCTTTATGTACTGGTGTGGAATTGAATGGCCTTGGTAAACTAATTACTAATGTAAGAAGCCACTTAAGTATAGAATATTTATATCAATGGGGATTGAACTAATTACTTGCAGTGCACAGACAGTCCTTCACCCAAATCAGGAAGAAAAGAAAAATAATCTTTCCAAAAATTGTCATGTAGAATCAACAACTTAAGATAAAGACTTTCTAAAAGTTATTTCATTTTAAGATATCAGAGGGGTAGCCGTGTTAGTCTGGATCTGTAAAAGCAGCAGAGAGTGCTGTGGCACCTTATAGACTAACAGAAGTTTTGGAGCATGAGCTTTCGATGAAGTGGGTATTCACCCACGAAAGCTCATGCTCCAAAACTTCTGTTAGTCTATAAGGTGCCACAGGACTCTTTGCTGCTTCATTTTAAAAGACTGTTTCAAGAACTGAACTTAGATATAAAAATCAGGAGTGTTCAGGCTTTTTGAAAACAGAATTTCATTTGTTGTAAAATTCTAATTTAATTGAAAGAATATATCAGAGAATGAACTGAATAAAATGAGTTAAAACTAGCTTTGAAAGTATCCGATGCTTTTCTGACACAAGAAAAACAAAGACAATTAAAGAAACTTCGCATATTCACTAATAGATTATAGTAATAAAATAAAGAGGCTCCTAAGGACAACCCAGTAATGCATGAAGTCAGTGAACTAGCAACCAACTTGAATCTAAACAATCCTGAAAAGAGGTGTGTGTTCCTATAATTTCATGGAAATAGGAAGGGGAAAGGAATAAAAGACTCTGAAGTGAGACACCCCCACACACACCATGTTAGTCTGCTAAGACATCAAGCACTCTGCAATTCCTCCTGTCTACCTCTACAAATAAGCTACCACAGACAGATAAGAAAAACAGAGAAGAATCCAGACGAAAAGCTCAAGGAAAACCTTCTCAAAACTTCAATGCAGCTTGGTGAGCAAAAGCTAACTAAGGCTATGTCTACACTACCCCGTTAAGTCAACCTATGCTATGCAACTCCAGCTAGGTGAATAATGTAGCTGGAGTCAACGTACCTTAGATCGAGTTATTGCAGGGTCTACCCCATGGGGGGGCGATGGGAGAAGATCTCCCATTGACCTACCTTACTCTTCTCTTTGGGGGTAGAGTACAGGGGTTGACTGGAGAGCGATCTGCAGTCAGCTTGGCAGGTCTTTACTAGACCCACCAAATTGACCACCGGTGGATCGATCTCAGAGTGTCAATCCTGGCTGTAGTGTAGACCTGCCCTAAAACACTGCCAAGGGATTAGATTTACACCCTTGTAATGATTGTACTGTGATATGAACATGCTGTTGTAACTCAAATTACTAACCATTTCTCCTGTTAATCACCAATGATTAGAACACACATTTCTGGAGAAGAGATAGAGGCTGAACATTGGGAAACAGAGAAATAGTGGGATTTAATTGGATTTAGTATTGCTTAATTGGTCTGTCTCAAGACAGCTCCTTAAATGGCTTCTTAGTAACTAATTTCAATATTTTCTTCAATTTTCATAGGATGTAGTTAAGATTCCTTGCTTCCCCCAATTATAAACAGTCTGGGTTTTTTATTAATAACTAAAAGGACCCACTTGCCCTTAAACCAATTATTTTGCCCATAAATAGACTGTTTAAGTATCTAATAAGATATTCAACTAAATTCACAATAATTTAAAAAACAATATGTTTTGGTCTTAACTTACAGGAGAAAAGTGCCCCCAGAGGAAATCCACTCTTAATGGTGCAATATCTGTTAAAAGCTCTCCACAAAGGGCTTGTCTTCACTACCAGGGAGATTGACAGCAGGGGTCGATTTAGCGGGTCTAGGGAAGACCCACTAAATCGACAGCAGAGTGCTCTCCAGTCGACTCCAGTATTTCAGCTCCCTGAGAAGAGTAAGGTAAGTCGACAGGAGAGCACACAGCGCAATGAAGACATTGCAGTAAATTAAGCTAAGCTACGTCAACTCTTATTCACTTAGCTGGAGTAGCATAACTTAGATCGACTTACCCCGTAGTGTAGACAAGACCAAAGAGACATATGGAAGAGATTGTAACAGGACTAACCAATTTATCACTTTATTCTGTCATTTATGTTGTTTTGTTTAGTTTTTTTCCTTTCTTAATAATAACATAGCCATGGTTATTAATTGTGATTATTTTGCTAGGTTTTAATCCTGGTGTCCCTTAAAATATGTAATAAAACCTGTATGACTAACATTACTTAGTTACACCGTTGAGCTGGCAGAAAGAGAAGAGCAGGCCTACCACTTCTTGTTTCTCTTTACTAAATAATTTTAGTTTGGCCTCCAACAATTAAAATTACCTGTTCTACCCCACAACTTGTTGGACCATCTTTCTGTTCAGTTGTAGTCAGATGAGTGTACTATTCTAATTTCAAAATTAAAAAATCAATACAGCTCAGAATTAGAGCTACATTGTTGGCCCATGCAGTTGTGCCAAATTACCATGAGATTTGGCATTTATTGAAACCACTCAAATATAAGTGGGAGCTATATAAAACTGTTCCGATTTTTTAATTAAAACTAGTGTTACCAAACAGCAAGTGTGAAAAATTGGGATGGGGTGGGGGTAATAGGAGCCTGTATAAGAAAAAGATCCAAAAATCAGGACTGTCCCTATAAAATTGGGACATCTGGTCACCCTAATTAGAACGGAACAAAAATTAGTGTGCGCACATGTGTATGTGTATCTATCTATAAAAATAAATGTAAATCTTGTAATATATAGTGGTAATCAGTGTGAGTAATGTGTTTATAGGTTCCTTGATGTCTTCAGTACTAAGAGACAGGATGACTTTACAATTTTGGTCTTATCTAACATTGAAACCATTCAGCAGAATCTCGCTTCTTTTGTTTTGATTGTGATTAATCAGCTTTATTTTGTTTGTTAGTGAATGTATGCCTTCTGTTGTTTGTGATCTGAACTCTATGGCTATTTATATCAAGTGGTGGAATTCTGTGGAAATTTTATATAAATAAGTTTAGGCTTTTAAAATTGAATGAATGTGTTTTGTGAACTGGACTCTGAAGTGTTCATATCACTGCAGGTTGGGCTTGTTATATTGACAGTTATAATACTGTTGCAATTACTGCATTTAAACTTGAAAAATACTGACTGTGTATTAGTACATCATGTCTTTTAGTTTGTAAAGTTATGTTAAGCAGTTCATGTACAAAAATTGTCATGAGTTGTAAAGAAAATTAGGAGAAAATAGACTGTTTAATGAGCAAGCATAGATGCTGAATTGTTCATTGTTAGAGGAGGATTTATTGAAATAATGTACACTTTGGTTATTTATAACAGCTGATAGCAGATAATTTCAAGTGTTCCAGGTTTGCACTTGCTATATACCGTTATTAGTAAATAAAAATACATGAGGGAAGTCAGATTAAGTTAATGAAATGAAATTCAAGGTAGCAGTGAAAGCTTAATGGAATAAGTTACCATTTATAATAATTTTACTCAGTCCTTAAAATAAAGTCTTATTTCTTCTTCATTCCTTGTGACAGATGAGTCTCAGGGAACATCTTGTATCACTGAATGGACTTAATGTGGAGAGTGCTAGTTGTTGTTACTTGAACATTTCTTGTAAAATCTACCAAACTGAAAACCGATTTTTATTGAAACTTTTCTTGCAATTATTAACACATAAATAAGATTGTTACTTCAGAGTTTTATGTTAGGAAAGGGAAATAAATGTTTTTATCATGAACATGCGTGTGTAGGACGTGTGTTGATTGCAGAATGAAACGTACAAGTGCAAAATGTTTGAAGATTGAAATTGGGGTTTGCTGCTTCTGTTTGTGGCTCCTTTGAGCTGTCAGTTGCCTAGGAGATCACTGGCAACATCCCAGCAACTATTTGTACCATACTGAAGAGAAGTAAAGAGAGAGCTGTAACAGATCTCGTGACAATCATTAGATGCTTCCTGAGAAAACACCCTGGAGTTTTTAGGAGGTTTATATTTCCACCACCTGTTTTATTGTCACATTTGCTGTTCAGCAAACAGAACAGGAAATATTCATAATCTCCTGTTAAATATAATATTTGTTTCTTTGCCTAGGTTAACCTATCGGTATCTATTAAAAACCACAAGATTATGTATTTCTTTTCCTTCATCACATAATCCTTATTTGAGTCTAAGCTAATTAGCAGCCATGTAAAAAGATTAGTTAACCTTCGTGATTAGTGAGCTCAAACCTTGTGCTTTTCCTTTTACAGGTAAGTGAATGTGGCACTGAACATTCCTGTCGTCATTATTATCACTTTCTCTGGTTCTTATTGCCGATGCCGATTTATGGAATAAAAGCAATAAAGGCAATAGGAAAATACTGATATGCAGGTACTGTGGACACTATTGGAATATATATTCTGAGAAAAATGGTAAGTGCATGTTTTCCATCTCAGCATATATCATGACCGCTAGCATTTTTACTAATTTACAGCCAACATCTAGCAGCAGCATGTTGTCCTCTTGGTAACCAGCTCTATTTGGCACTGCTGAAAGGAGAATAAAATGAGAACCACTTTGCGAGATTGTTGGGTATTGATTTTTCTGTAGACTCTTTCCCAGACTGCAAGATTCTTTTGGCAGTGTGCCTTTTGAAACATCTCAGCATTTTACTTCAGATTTAGGCAATTTAGTATGGAAACCAGATATATGTTTGAGAAGCTTTAGTGTGGTGTTATTAAGAATGGACTGTCAAGCTAGGCAGAAAAGCATACATTACAAATGGACTCTGTCAAAATCGGGGAAATGTTCAGTTTAACAGGTATCCGGAAATGTAATATTTTTAGACTTCTAGTAGGCTTTGCAATTAAATCTAATTTGAGCAAGATAATTGCATTACTTTTTACATATTGGAGATTAGTCAGTGAGGTTATACATTATTTAATTTGTACCTCAGAGGAGGCTTTAATCAGGCCAGAAATACAAATTTTGGGCATTTTTGACTTGTTATTAAAAGTAAAAGAATTTGCTTGTTTACTGCAGTGCTCCACCACATGTGGTTGGAAGTTAGTTTGGCATTATATGGGAGTAGCTTGGTAGTGCTATTGTCAGTAAAGGAGAATTTTCGTTGTTGTAACAGCATCTGCTAATAGTGCAATACATAAGTCTTTCAACATTTCCCTTTTAATCCTTATAAATAGTGGCAGCTAACAGAACTGTACTTAACCCATATTTTAGCTTAAATATCTTTGGAGGCTTTAAGAATAACATTGGATTGTTTAGAAACGTGGTCCAGCTTAGTTTCTAGGCTTCAGTTAGACATTCTAAACTGTTTTAAAGCCTAAATATTTTGAAAGTAGTCAAGATATTTTTGACCAATTCCTGTCCTCTTTCCTTGTCTCTCCCAGCTCCTCTCACAACTGTAAGGATCCCCAAAGCAAAATTTTCCATAGAGTATGCTCGTCGTGCTGGAGCCTGCACAAAACGAGTGTGGGGGGCGGGGGAGGTCCCTGTGTGCTAGTTGGGTTTGAGGCAGGGCTGCCCAGAGAATTCAGGGGACCTGGGGCAAAGCAATTTTGGGGGTCCCTTCCATAAAAAAATGTTGCAATATTATAGAATACTATATTCTTGTGGGGGCCCCTGTGGGGCCTGGGGCAAGTTGCCTAACTTGCCTCCATCCCCCCCCCCCCCCCGGGCCGCCCTGGTTTGAGGGCAGGAGTGGTGAACCTGCCACTAACCACATTTGTCTCTCTTGGGGAGTATGAGTGCAACAGCAGGGAATACTGCAGTATTTCTTCTACTTCCAGTCATTTTGGGGCCTTTGCTTCCTATCTTATGGAAGCCTCCTGCTCCAGATCTGTGTACTTCGGATTGATTTTGCCTTCTAAACCATAAGTTCTGAGCATTGTCAACTACTACTTCTCACTCCGAACATTCTCTTTTTTCCAAATGATGAAATGAATGAAGCTCTATTTAAGTATTTTGATCATCAGACAATTCAGTGGGGATTTGCATTGTCAGAAACATTATGCTAGCTAATTCACTACAGTACATTTTCTGATGACACAATTCTTGGTTTGGAGAGAACCAGACTGATTTCCTAACCTCAAAGCACAGAGAACTTTTATATATACTTCTGAAAATTCTCTGGTTTCTTTCTTGTGAATGAGTCTCATCATTTGTACCATATTTCCATCAACTTTAACATATAGTCAAATAAGCTGAAGAAATATTGCTAACCTGCTTACAATGCTTCTTGAAATAGTAGTTAAAAAGCTACCTACATAACTTTCATATGAACATCTTTGCACCTTTCACAGAAAGTACCAGGAAATCAAATTAAAATACGATAGATTATAAGAGGGGAAAGCAACAAATGCTAAACAATTGAATTGCTGGCCCCTTGCTGTCTTCATGTAACCCCTACTAATGCTATTGAGTGTTACTCCTAGGCATCCAGGGAAACAAAATCCTGGCATGTAAAGACAGAATTTGGTTAGCTACCAGATGATTTTTTCAAAAGACACAAATATATAATGGATTTTGAATTGTCACTTGGACAGTGCATGTGAGAAGGCTTTGTGGATTCAGAACCTCTGCGTCACAATCACATAATTTGCACCTACTGAATCTGTGTATGCTGGGTTAGAAGTACATTGTGGATGGCCTCTTTTTTAGTTTGAGACTGTTGAAAATCTGCCTGGTTTTACTTATATAAATAATTACCTTACTGCTTACACTATTTCTCGTATTTCCCTAAACTTGAGTGACCTTGATTCTTTCTTAGAGAGAGGTCCCAGAACATATTGGTCTGCTGTCTAAGAGGTGTCCTCCTACACAGAGTTCTGTATTGTCATCATTTAAGATTAGATCTCTACAGTGCATTCTGGATCGAGCTACATTTCAGGATCTTTCAGTAGCATGCATTGGTACATATCACTATGATTCATCATGACCTGTGATGACGATTTTAAACACAGTTTGCCCTGTCTACAATAGATGCAAAGCCCTGTTTAAAATCATGAGAGCAAAATAAGCTTGCTAACATGTTCTTTTCCTAGTCTAGACATGGTGTCGTTCTAAATGGTGAATCGCATAGGGAGCATCTTACAACAGGGCTTTACAGCACTGGATTTTGGTTAGTTTATAGCTGGTGCTCAAGCTTCTGGCTTTGGCTGATAAAGTCCTGACTAGTTTTGGAGGTAGCTTCTTCAGAAATTGTCTCATTTTTCATGTAAACTCTATCACATTTGCAATCAGAGCTACTTTAACAAGCAGCTGCTAGAATAACAGGGAGGCAGGTGGTCACAGAGTATTTGCATGAGTGTTCCTCTGCTCTAGAACTCACTGCTTGTTCTGCCAGGCCCTGGGTTTTGTTTTACGTCAGGACAAATTACAAAGCTCATCTGTTCTCTTGGGCTTTTGGTGAGGAGATGAATTGAACTATGTGGGTGCGGGTATTATTCTGGATGAGTTTTATTAAATAGGCTGCCATTTAGTAGCAGTTCATTTTGTTTCTTTTATTTGTATACTTTTTGTGTATTGTAAAAGCTCCTAGAGCCATTGGGACTGGTGATTTAAAGAAATACTAATACATTGAAGTTTTCTTGGTATAGCCTTACTCGGATAGCCTTCACAACTCACGTGTGGTTTTGATAACTGCAAGTAATACAACTATTCCAAGCCCATGCTTATAAAGTCTTTATACCACTCCAAAACCACATGTACCCCCCCCATTCTCCCCTCTCCCATCACTCTATAGTCACCCTCTAATTTGTAATGACTTTTTCACTATAAGGTATAGCTTAAATATGTATTTACTAGTTAAAATCCATAATTGGGAATGTTGATAGAATATTAATAAGGCTAAATAAAACAGTTGCCTAGAATTTTTTTAATGCAGCTGAATGTCAAAGGCAAAACTAATACTATATATTGCACAATTATCCTTTGAATAGTGTCTGAAAATTATTCTTTAATACAGGTCTGTTTCCAAAAGATCTGGACATTGCAATTTTTACCATGGGAGAAGCTTGTGTCTCCTGTTTGTTGGACTTCCCAAATCCCCTTTAAGTATTGAAAAATAGACCATGAATCAAAGTGATATCTAACTCTTGTTTTTCTGTGCGTTTCTTAAAATGAATTGGAGAGAGAAAGAGAGAGTGTGTGTGTGTGTATAGGAAGCATTTCCCCTCTGTGGAGACTGCCCTATGATCCTTATATTTATCTTTTTTCTAGTAAAAATATTGGGATACTTCCTAGGTGCTGTAATATGAATGATAGAGCAGTCCTCCTGGGTTTAATTTTTACATATAAAATATTAAATAATTAGTTGAGCCTTTAATTTAATTAAACTAGTTCATGCATAATGGAAGCTACCCACACAATTTCACAACAAAAATGTAAATCATATTGAGACACCCATCCCCTTATTTTTCATGCGAATAGTTTCATGCTGTGCATAAATGCAAACTTAGGCATACTTGCCAATTGAAAATTAGATGCCCATCTTTCTCTTTTGCATCCAGACCTGTTTGTTGGTTTATGTGTTCATTTAGCAGTTCTTACATGAGCTTTTGATACACGCATTCCAAAAAAGTAACGATTGTATGCGAGCCGAGGTTCTGTCCACTTTTGGTAATTAAAAATCCAATGGAATTTTTTTATAAGAGCAAAAAAGTGCTGTCTTCCTTGATGTTCTGGCCAAATTCAAGTTAAGCTCATTTACATTCTGTTTGTATACATTTTCATTTCCATACTTACAAGTGTTGGTGCGGAATGGCTGCTATGTACCCCCCTTAGAAGTGGCTGCTTTTCAATGGGCTGAGCTGATTCCAGTCTGCAAAAGCACTTTGGGATCTCTGGGGTTATAGAAGCACAATAGTGCCTGAATAGTAAGGTTGGGGTAAATTTTTAATTTAAATTGTTTTTCAACATCCCAGGGTATGTCTACACAGCAAAAACTGTGCATTGGCTAGCCTAGCCAAGCTAACTTGAATCTAGCCAGTGTGGATAGCAATGACTAGCCCAGTGCAAGCATCAACATGGGTAGCCTTGTGCAGACCCTGTGTACATACTTAGCCTGCCCTGAAGCCTATGCTGCCCTGTCCTCACTGTCATTGTTACCTCTGCTAACTGGATTTAAGCTAACTTGGGTAGACTAGCCTGTGTGCAGTTTTAGCTGTGTAGACTTAACTCTTACTTTTACATCAGTAATATTGCATCTTTCCCAAAGTTACAACACACAATCTGTGAATAAAGACTGAGTTTTCAGGGGATTTGTAAATAAGTCTTTACTTAGTTTGAGTTAAAATTGATCAGAAATCATACCTTTCAGAATTTTCTTTGGTTTCTCTGATTTTTTTCAGACCCTTTTGCTAACCATGATTAGTTAATTGTTCATCATATTTTCCATTTAATTCAAACTAATTGTAAAATAGTGATGAATGTACATTTGAAAAAAATAGGTTGTAATGTAAAACTTATTCAGCCTTAATCCATTTTAGATGAACATTTTATGAAATTATATTAATCTGTAATTCTTTCTTGGTGCTCTACTAACAATAATGATAAATTATTTGTTTTAGTTGCATGGTTTTTGAGCTCATCTGAACTCTAACATGGAAACTGACTATGTGCATGTAGATCTGCATGACTCAGTATATACTAATACTGTACTGAGAGATGCACAATACATTTTATCTACTGTACATATTTAATTATAAAATAAATAAATAAATAACATACTGGAAATAATATATCAGCCCTTATCATTTCCTTCTTCAGATAAACACACAGAAGGGGTAATCTTACTTGGAAGAATACATAAGGTTTGTTCTGCCCCATTTGCCATCCATCTCTTCTGCTAGCTCATGTCACTGGCCCTGCGGAAAGGCTGAGGATGAGGCTGGATAGGCTGGGAATCTGTATAAAATTTAGGGCCAAGTTTCATAATTCCTCAGCCAGACCCCATGAAGCTCAAATACCTCTGCACGGCTCTAGGACGCTCCACCTCAGTGTTGCATGACTGCAGTCTCCTAAATCATGCTGTCATTGGCTCCCCTGCTGCAGTGGCGCACACCTATCCTTCTCTAGAGGGCTGGGGATTAGTGTCATAGTGGGAGAGTTAATGCTACAATTTCTTTCCCTTACCTGAGAAGCATATGACACAGACGGTGCGTCAAAACTCTGAGTACTTGCAAAGCTACAAATGTACAGTGTTCATACAGAAGGGCTTCTGCAGGCTTTGGAGCAGAAACCATGAGCAGTGAGCTGTAATACTTTCCTTAGAGTGGTTTGGGAAATTTTCTTTTCCTGTTTATGCTCCTTTGGTGCTCTCTAGGCTACGGAAGAGAAGAGGACCATCTGTCTCGTTGTTTTGAATGCAGTCTCGGACATACTTAATTCTTTGCTTTTGTGGAATTGTGCCTCACCCTTAATGTTTAATTAACACAGTTCTTGTGTTGCTACATTATTGCACCTCCATCACCTCGCTTGATTTTTAGCTTATTTTAAAACATTTGCAATGCGTTGATTTAATTAGCTTGACTACGTGCTGCAACCATTTTTGTTTTCTATTTCTTCTTGCTGTAGCTTCTCGATTTCATACTTTCATAACTTCCCGCTATGAGAAGAATTCAATTCCAGAATGTCATTGACTTTTACAATGTTCCCAAAATAGGAGTAAAACTGTGTAATTCACAGAATAATGTTAATTATGCATTATAATCCAGTTGTTTGTTTTTAAATGAAGGTGTATCATATAGTTTCCTACTTTTGAAGGTTTTGAAATATTGGAGTGTTATTTTGACACCGTACTAAATAAGCATTTGCAGCATTATCTGTCTGAGAAATTAAAGCATCGAAAGATCTGTTACTTTAAACCATCATCTCATCCCCTTGCTATTTTCAGGACTGTTACTACAAAGATCCTTCCATGTAACAGGATTTCAGGTTGAGTGATGCTGGGCTCTTTTGTTGACTCACCAATTAGCAAGAGTTAGTATACTTGCAAAAAGCTGGTGAAGGAATGCTCCTGATTCATTGTGGGAAATGTGGCTTGTTAACTCCACTAGGATCTAAAAGAGATGGTTAATCTTCTGGTCAGAAAGAATTAGGTTGTTTGAGTTACCAGGAAAGCCAAACCTATAGAAGGCAGGAAGGAAGCTTAAGTCTATAAAATGTGGAGCAGTGTGGGCATGCCACCTGTTAACAAGCTCACACAAGATTAGAAAGAACTCTATGTAGTGTAACTGAGCTAAGTAGAGATGAGTTTGAATCAAGACCTCTAGATCCAAATTTTCTTTCATGTTGAGAAGTGATTGTGAGACACAGAATGCAAATATAGATCTGAATTTTACAAAGTACCCCTATTTTTATAAGGGGCCAAAAGATTGAATGTGAAAAAACTTGAGGATGAGGGTTGGGTGGGTGCAATCAAAATCCAAACCTGTATCTGAATTTTATGGAAGGCCAATGTCTTAAAATGGCTAAACCAAAATCTCACATACAGATAGTACTGATGATGTTCAGAAATTGGATCTATGCTAACTGTTATAAAGCATATGGCTTTACCCTCAGACAGAGACCAAGCACTTTTCATGTCAAGTCTACAAAACGAAGTGGGCCACAGTTCACAGCAGAATTCTGGGAGGAATGCCATAGTAAGGAGAACTATCTGGGAATGTCCCAAAATGAAAGACTCTGGTCTGATGTCAGAAATTAGGCACAATTGTCGTTCATAAATTCATATAATAGATTTTTTTGAAGACCAGACGTGACAGTCTGATGTCTTACAGAAAACAGACCATACAATTTCACCTAGTGATTGCTACCTCAAGCGCTTAACATTTGTTTAAGCTGGAGCATGTATTTTAGAAAGGCATCCAAGACTTGATTTAAAGACTTCAAATGACAAAGAATCCACCACATGCTTTGGTAAACAATTCCAGTGATTAATTATTCTCACTGTTAAAAATTTGCTCCTCACATTTGGAGTGTAAGCTCTAAATTCTTGTTATTGTGCCATTAGCAAGACTTTTTGATTGACTGAAATTAGAAAAAGGCAAATATCTATTGAGAATCCTTGTGATTGCTGCCAGTGAATGTTTCATTAGTCTGGATGCAAATAGAAATACTCATATTAGACTTGAAATGCAAAGACTTCCTACGTGTATTAAGATGATAAAGGAGCTATTTGAGTAAACATTAAGCTAATATTATCATAGAATCAGAATCATAGGACTGGAAGGGACCTTAAGAGGTCATCTAATCCAGTCCCATGCACTCAAGGCAGGACTAAGTATTATCTAGACCATCAACTCATATTTAGCTTGTGATCCTCTATGACCCCCAGATCCAGTGATGAGCTGCCAAAATCTTAACAACCGGTTCTCTATAAAAAGTTCTAATTTAAGGAATGTGTCACAGTATGTATTTTTTGTACCTTTCTCCATAAGAAGTGGCTATGCACTGAGTCATTGGGAGTCATACTTAACAATAAAAAATACGTCCGTATTTTCCCGGACAGTGGTTTAAGAACCAAGAAACCTGACATGTCCAGGAAAATACAGATGTATGTTAACCCTCCCTAAAGTTCTTTTTAAAAAAGATGGGCCTGAACTAGAAATGAGATCCGTTTCACATGTGTGGGTCCCTGCCACTCCCTGGGGGTGTGCTAGTGTGACCAGATGTCCGGATTTTATAAAGACAGTCCCAATTTCTGGGTCTTTTTCTTATATAGACTCCTATTATCCCCCACCCCCATCTCGATTTTTCACACTTGCTGTCTGGTCACAGGTGTGCACATGTGTGGGTCCCAGCTGCTTCCTGCCCCCCAATGAAGCAGGTGTGCAGGGTTACTGACCTGGGAACTGCAGGGCACCAGTGGACGTGGGGCCGGCTGCAGACAGGGGTGTGGGGCAGGGCTAGCTGGAGGCAGGGGGTGCAGGACTGGCTGTGGGCAGGGTGGGGGTGCAGGGCTGGCTGGAGACAGGAGGTGTGTGGGGTTGGTTGGAGAAGGGGGTGTGAGGTTGGCTGCAGGCAGGGCAGGGGAGTGTGGGGCTGGCTGGAGATGGGGGGGGTGTAGGGCTGGCTGGCTTCGGGCAGGGCTGCAGGGCGAGTGCAGCAGGGTTTGGCAGGGCTGGAGACAGAGGAGTGCGGGGCTGGCTGGCTTCGGGCAGGGGGGTAAGGCAGGAGTTGTCTGGAGACGGCAGAGGGTGCAGCAGGGACTGGCTGTGGGCAGGAGGTGCAGAGCTGGCTGCAGGCAGGGCAAGGGGTGTGGGGCTGGTGCGGGCAGGGGGTGCGGGTACTCACAGGGAGAGCGTCTCGGAGCAGCCCGAGCAGCAGAACACAGCCCAGGCCCAGCAGAGCAGCCAGGGACCCACCAGGCAGCAGTGGGATCCCCAGGGCCAGGGGTCAGGGGAGCAGCAGCAGCAACAGGGCCAGCCGGTGTCCCACATGGCTCCTGCAGCGCAGTGCTCTCGGTGGCCAGAGGAGGAATTATGCACTTCCTGGCCGGAGCCCATCAAAGCCACAGTGCCCCCTCCTCGCAGGGAAGCGGGTTAACAATCGGTTCTAAAACCGCTTCAAAATTTAACAACCAGTTCGCGTGAACCAGTGCGAACCAGCTCCAGCTCCCTTTCTGCAGTACTCCTTCCTGGGCAAGTATCAGAGGGGTAGCTGTGTTAGTATGGATCTGTAAAAGCAGCAAAGAATCCTGTGGCACCTTATAGATTAACAGATGTTTTGGAGCATGAGCTTTCGTGGGTGAATACCCACTTCGTCAGATGCATGAATACCCATGAAAGCTCATGCTCCAAAATGTCTGTTAGTCTATAAGGTGCCACAGGATTCTTCGCTGCTTCCTAGGCAGTCATTTCCCATTTTGTATGTGTGTATCTGATTGTTGCTTCCGAAGTGGGGTACTTTGCATTTATCCTTATTGAATTTCATCCTGTTTACTTCAGACCATTTCTCCAGTTTGTCCAGATCATTTTGAATTTTAATTTATCCTCCAAAGCACTTGCAACCCCTCCCAGCTTTATCATGCGCAAACTTTTAAGGGTACTCTCTATGCCATTATTTAAGTAATTGATGAAGATATTGAATGGAACCAGACCAGAACTGATCCCTGTGGGATCCCGCTCTATATGTCCTTCCAGCTTGAATGTGAACCAATGACAACTACTCTCTGGGAATGGTTTTCCAACAAGTTATGCACCCACCTTATAGTAGCTCCATCCAGGTTGTAATTCCCTACTTTGTTTATGAGAAGGTCATGTGAGACACTATCAAAAGCCATACTAAAGTCAAAATACACCACATCATCTGCTTCCTTCCATCCACAAGGCTTATTACACTGTCAAAAAAGCTATTAGGTTGGTTTGAGATGATTTATTCTTGGCAAATCAATGCTGACTGTTACTTATCACCTTTTTATCTTTTAGGTGTTTGCAAATTGCTTGATTATTTGCTCCATTATTGTTCTGGGTTCTGACTTTAAGATGACTGGTCTGTAATTCCCTGGGTTGTCCTTATTCCCCTTTTTATAGATTGGTACTATATTTACCTTTTTCCAATACTCTGGAATCTCACCCGGCTTCTATGACTTTTCAAAGATAATCACCAATGGCTCAGATATCAACTCAGTCAGCTCCATAAGTATTCTTGGATGTATTTTATCAGACCCTGGTGACTTGAAAACATCTAATGTGTCTAAGTAATTTTTAACTTTCCCTATTTTAGCCTCTGATCATATCTCATTTTCACTGGCATTCATTGTTAGATGTCCAATTGCTACTTCCCTGAGAGATTCTGAAGAGGATTCTGATCTAATAGCAAGGGTTAGGGTTTGTTCTGTTAGGAGAATGGAGGTTCTTGGTGACACCTGAATACCATATATTTATTATTTGGATATATTGTGCGCTATAACCCTGTTCCTAACTTTTACAAAATAGAGCATACTGTCAAGCTTTGTTTTCATAAAGCCAAATTATAACCTCAGCTACACTACATGCTTCAGTTGATTGTTGCACAGGTGTTACTGAGAACAGAATTTAGAACATGTTGCCTGCCTTCAATAAAAATGTGCCCTTTTGCATAAATTGGCTATTTCATTCCATTCTCATAAGAGCAATTTAGTATTGCACAATGGGCTGGAAGCATCACTGGGCAGAGGACCAAACTCCTAGGAGCACACACACCAAGTGTCTTGTGATGTTCACTGAAAATCTCTTCTGACTACAGAGAAGTGTCAACAGGCTTCAAAGGGAGTCTCATTCCATCTTCTTCAGTCAGAAGGATGGTGGTTGTGATCAAGAGCAATTGGTTGTGGTGATAAATGTGCCTTTATGTTCTCTTTGACAGTCAAAGGGAGGAGGATTTTTAAACGAATTGCACCAGAAAAACTCAATAAAAATTTCTCATATCCTAATACTTAGCTGACTGACTAAAGGAAGAGGGTGCAGATCCAGATCTCATTTACACTTCTGTAAATATGAGCAATTCCATTGACTTGCGTGAGTTACTGCAGGTTTAGGTTCCTATCTTGCAAATGCTAGCATGCAGGCAGGAGCTGTGCCTGTGGGGTTCACTGACTTCAGTGGGGTTCCAAACAAGAGGCAGTAGTCTGCCTGCCACTTGTCAGTGGCAAAATGAGGGCCTTAAATGCATGTAACTCAGATCAGAATCTGGTCTGTTGGTTTTTTACTGCGGGATTATGGGTGCAGAGGTATTCATGTGTTTATCCTTCATTTGCAAAGCATTCACAAAGAAAGAACAGTCAACTTTTTTAAAGTTTTTTTTTTTATTTTTTAAAAACTTTTTCTTAAAACAAAGACACAATAAAATATTAACATGCTGCATTGTATATTACTTATTCAGGATCAGGTTAATATTCAAAGAACCTGGCTAAAGATTCTAGCTTGCTGGCTGAGGAGCTCTGCTCCTTTGAATAAGTGAAAAAGGGTATGTGAATAAACTCTCAAACTGAATGTGTATGGAAGAAGCAAATGAGCTCACCTGCATACTTCTGTGCTTCACAATAGGTGGAATCAGCGGGGTGGGGGGGGAGAAGGGGCTCTTCTTTTTGTGATATGCAGTGTAGTAGATTGTGAAGAAAATTGTTTGGTGTGTCTGGACTGGATCCTTAGCTGGTATCTGAAGTCAATGGAACTAAGCTGATTTACACCAGCTGAGAATCTGGTCCAATATGTCACTGTTCACTGTCCTTTTGCATATATGAAAATGTCTCTTAAACCTATTGAACTAAACCTACATACTTGTTTTCACCGGAGACAGATCTAAAGGTATCCACAGGGGAAAAAATCTGTTGTCAAGACCAAACTTTTTCAATATACAATAAACCACACAGAAATGAATATAAAAGAAAAAACACCCTTCCCCACATCTCAAGTATTTAATTTTAACTAGGGCTGTCAAGTGATTACAAAAAATAATCTTGATTAATCATGCGATTAACTGCACTGTTAAACAATAATAGAATGCCATTTATTAAACTTATATTTCAATTATAACACAGAATACAAAGTGTACAGTGCTCATTTTATATTTATTTTTATTGCAAATATTTGCACTGTAAAAAACAAAAGAAATAGTATTTTTCAGTTCACCTAATACAAGTACTGTAGTGCTATGTCTTTATCATGAAAGTTGAACTTACAAATGTAGATTTTTTTTGTTACATACCTGCACCGAGAAATAAAACAACGTAAAACATTAGAGCCTACAAGTCCACTCAGTCCTACTTCTTGTTCAACTAATCGCTCAGACAAACAAATTTGTTTACAGTTGCAGAAGATAATACTGCCCACTTCTTGTTCACAATGTCACCTGAAAGTGAGAACAGATGTTCTCGGTGGCACTGTTGTAGCTGGCATCACAAGATACTTACATGCCAGTTGCGCTAAAGATTCATTTGCATGTCCCTTCATGCTTCAACCACCATTTCAGAGGACATGCGTCCATGTTAATGACAGGTTCTGCACAATAACAATCCAAAGCAGTGTGGACCAATGCATGTTCTTTTTCACCATGAGTCAGATGCCACCAACAGACGGCTGATTTTCTTTTTTCATGGTTCCAGTTCTGTAGTTTCTGCATCTGAGTTTTGCTCCTTTAAAACATCTGAAAGCAAGCTCCACACCTCATCCCTCTCAGTTTTTGGAAGGCACTTCAAATACTTAAACCTTGGGTCAAGTGCTGTAGCTATCTTTAGAAATCTCACATTGGTACCTTCTTTGTGTTTTGTCAGATCTGCAGTGAAGGTGTTCTTAAAATGAACGTGCTGAGTCATCATCCGAGACTATTATAACATGAAATCTATGGCAGAATGCACCGCAGGTAATATAGAACCAGAGACATACAATTTTCCCCCAAGAAGTTCAGTCACAAGTGTAATTAACGCATTTTTTTTTAATGAGCATCATCAGCATGGAAGCATGTCCTCTCGAATGGTGGCCAAAGCATGAAGGGCATGCAAAGGTTTAGCATATCTGGTACGTAAATACCTTGCAATGCCAGCTACAGAAGTCCCATGTGAATGCCTGTGCTCACTTTCTGGTGACGTTGTAAATAAGAAGTGGGCAGCATTATCTCCCGTACATGTAAATAAACTTGTTTGTCTTAGCAATTGGCTGAATGAGAAGTAGGATTGAGTGGACTTGTAGGCTCTAAAGTTTTACATTGTTTTGTTTTTGAGTGCAGTTATGTAACAAAAAAGTCTACATTTATAGGTTGTACTTTCATGATAAAGAGCTTGCACTACAGTACTTGTATGAGGTAAATTGAAAAATACTGTTTCTTTTGTTTCATTTTTACAGTACAAATATTTGTAATCAAATATAATATAAAATGAGCAGTGTACGCTTTGTGTTTTGTGTTGTAATTGAAATCAATATATCTGAAAATGTAGAAAAACATCCAAAAATATTAAATACATTTCAATTGATATTCTGTTATTTAACAGTGTCATTAAAACTACAATTAATCGTAATTAATTTCTTTAATCACAATTAATTTCTTTAGTTGATCACGTGAGTTAACTGCAATTAATCGACAGCCCTAATTTTAATATGTATATTTTTCAAATGTTCAGTGCAGAATATTGTTCTGAACAGAATAAGTCATTTGGCCTCCTCCATCTCTCAGATTTGTATAATTAAACTGCTCGTTGGCAAAGGATCAGACAAGCAAGCTCATTTGCTGTGAGACAGCAAAAATAAAATACTCTCTCTTCAGCTCTGGTATGCCAGTTGTGAATCTTCTGGTTTTATTGTCGTGGTAGCTAAGTGGGACATGTTTACTTTACAACTTTGGAGACACAGAGAATACACACAGCTTTCTGAATTTCTGTCTCTCTGTCTGGAACCAAAGATGACCGAACATGGTTCTCAACACAGTGTGAGGTTTTATGCTGTTCTTATCTGCACCTTTCAGCCTAAACAATTGGTTCATCATGACAAATTAAGTGGGTGGGATGATCCATTCTTAAAATTTACCAACAGGTCAGAGGT
Organism: Gopherus evgoodei; assembly: GCF_007399415.2. Taxonomy (NCBI): domain Eukaryota; kingdom Metazoa; phylum Chordata; order Testudines; family Testudinidae; genus Gopherus; species Gopherus evgoodei. The sequence continues at coordinate 50,416,940 of NC_044328.1, forward strand.
CTTGTCCTTAATTTAGACTACAACACATAACTCCCCATAATGCCCTGAGCCTAGTGGCTTAAAAAAGCACCTTATCTGTTGAAGACAGAAAGTCCTGAAGAGAATTAACAGAGTGACAGATGATTGTCCACTTGTGTTTGGCTCTAACCAACCCTTCCCGCTCCTGCCGTAAATCCATAATTTAAGATTGCTGTTTTGTTTTTCCTCTAACTCTCCTGGAGTCTGAGGTAGGATGAAATATGTTTAAAGGAATGTATTTTAAAGATAAGTTGCTAGGTATCTAAAATCACATGAAAGCAGATATCACCATACATAATCATTTGTGCCTGTGTTTTATCCGGTTTAGACCTTTGTGCTGTCATTTGTGCATGTTTCCCTACAAATGCAATAACAATTTACTGCTACCAAACACTGTGGTCAGAATTCTTTTTCATGCTTTCAGATGGTATCTAAATGCCAACTGCACAGCCATCTATATTCATGTAGAAATAGTCTCTTCACTAGAAGTTTCTCTCTCCTAAACAGCTAGAATTTTAGTTTTTACAGATAATATTTTAGAAAAGAAAAGCAGTTGTAAATCAAAAAGGTCTGATACCCTTAGGTTCCACAGAAGCAGTTCCCCTCTAGAACTCCACAGATACTGGCCTGAACTAAGTAAGTAAGCAGAATCTGAGAAAACAGATGACTGTGAATGCTAAATGCTGTCTATTTGTATAGAGAATAACAGAAGTGCCATATAGAGATCAGTGAGAGAGTAGTTTCCTTTCTTTAAAACTCCTTCAGTGTGCAAAATGTGAAAAGAGCACAATTAGAACAGGTATATGAACTGAAGTTGATTCATCTATTGCCATCATTGATCAGATGTGATCAGAATGAATTCTCAGTGTAAACTTCTCATATAGATGGTTTAATTTTCTATCGTGCTTGGAAAGCACTATGGTGTGTTGGATTAAAGCACACATAGAAAACACCAATGTGGATAGATCCACAGATTCTTGATCTAGACACTATCTAGCTCTCCTAAATTTCTGTAGGTTGAATAGATTTTTCCTCCAACAATGACTGTTAAACCTCAACCATAATCTACAGCATTAGGTTCAAGAAACCTGAAATACACAAATTACATTTTCTCTTCAAATTTTTGACTAAAACTAAATTTTTTTAGTAAGTGTTGCATAACATCTTGTTTAGTACCCATCAACTGCTATGCAGAGAGAATACAAAACTCTTTACAAATGTAGAGAGAGCAATGGTTATCTGATACGACATGGTAACAGAAATATTGTACTCCAATTTATGAAGCAAGAAAATTAAATAAGATTATACGAGTAATGACCCCATCAAAGAACAGCTTTCCGTTTTAGCTGTCACTTTCTCTTTCCTGAAAATAAACATTTTGGGTGAAATCCTGGTCAAATTCATTGACTTCAGTGGGGCCAGCATTTCACTCTTTGTCTTCGCACATATAGAAAGCTTCTGCCTTGTTGTGCATCACTCTACAAAGGGAGAAAGAAGAGAGAGAGAATCTCTTTCCTCCTGTGAAAGCAGTAGGGCAAGATATTGAGAGAGCCCATTTGTTTGCATGCCAAGTCCCCGAAGCAGGCATGATCTATTTTTCACTGATGTATCTCGCTCTCCACAAGCTAGCTGGTACATATGCTGCTATCAGTAGTGTTGGCCAGGAGGTACGTGCACACATTGTTCCAATCAGAGGAGTGCAAAGTGTCCTCTGTAGTTCTGAGAGTAAGAATCCTGCTGGTCATCTGAGGACTCTATGTTGCATGATGGACCAGACACTGTAAAGATTTCTCGTTACTATGTCACTCAGGGCAAGATTTTGCCCTTTATCATTTATGATTCAGATTGCACATTACTTTGGAAATGAAAATTATCTGAACACCTTTTGGTCTGATTCTCCTCATGCTTAACAGCAGAATCCCACAGCTCCAATGAACTCCACTGCAGTTCATCCTGCTACTGTGTGTTTCACTATTAGATGATTATCCCTAAACGATCACATTTTCTGACCTAAGAATAATGTGTAACTTGGGGGCAAAGAAAAACATATGTTTCTGAATTTGCATCAGAGCATATATCTCTGAATGTACTTGATATAGTATCTCATAGACAGCATTTCAGTCACATAGTTCAAAACTTGATTTAATAACTTGCTCGTATATTTTACTGATCTATCCCACTGTAGCTTTGGGGAAAGAGCAGTGAAGAGAAAACAATTTAGGTAGGATTGAAGATTTTTTGAATGACAGGGAATTTTAAACTCTAGCTGAGTAAAGCAAGGTCTAACACTCAAGTCAATGGCATTTCTTTGTTGATCTGTAACATAGTAACTCTGGAAAACTGCATCCCATAAATTTCAAAAGTTCAAGGAATCTTCTAGGCACAACTCTACCAATTTTGCTTTAAATCAGAGCCCTGTGAAACCTGGCCTCACAGGAAAACCAGGACCACTAGACTACCTGGTGCTGCAGGCAAAGGAAGCTTTGTTGCTGCCTGGTGCTGCCTAAATATATTGGAGGCAGCAGTTAAACTTGCTATGTGAGGAGATTGTCTGTAGCCTGGAGTCTAAGAGAAATATACGAGTCTTATAGGAAGGGCTTGTGGGGTGAACAGGAACTTGGGGGGAGAGCATAGTGGAGGTGGGGTTAAGGGGAAGTCTAGGAAGGGGAGAGGGTTAGAGTAGGGTAGAGAGCAGCTGGGGCCCAGAGCAGGAAGTGGAGGTGGAGACGGGGACTTGGAGAGGACTAGGGTGCAAATGGGGTGTGTGTGTGTATGTGTGGGGAAAGCAGGGACCTAGAGGGGAGGAAGTGGGTGAGTAGGGGACAAAGCAGAGACCCACAAAGGAATGGGGTGTGGGAAGTGGTGATTATGAAGCAGGGCCCAGAAGGGGGGAATGGGTGGGTGGGTGTGGAAGCAGGGACCAGGAGTGGAGATGGGGAGGGGAGAGTGAAGATATAGGGGTGGGCAGAAGCAGGACTCTGGAGGATAGGGGCAGAGACCCAGAGGAAGGATATGGAGAAGGGAGGGAAGTAGGAACCTGATGTGGGGGGGGAATAGTGATGGGAATGGGGAGCACACAGAGACCTTGTTGTAGGAGGAAGCAGTGTGGGGAGACACAACCCCAGATATGTGGCAGAGGTGAGAAAAGGGGAATGGTGTGCTCACAGAGTCCTCGGCAGAGAAGGGGATGGGACGAAGAGGGGAAAAGGGGAATCGGGCTCATACAGAGCCCCTGCCATGGGGGGACAGAATAGGGAATAATGGTATGGGTAGGAGGGAGGGTCCCAGTGGGTGGACATAGAGCCCCTGTCCTGAGGGGAGGCTGGTGTGGGGGAACTGCAGGGTGGCACACAGGGAGCTTGTGTGGAGGAGAATGGAGGGATGCAAGTGTGCACTGAGCTTGGCCTACATGAGCTAGGATGTATGAGACTCCCTAGTGGTACCGGATACCTAAATAACTGATACACAGCTTTTTTTGTAGGGTTGGTGAGAAGAAGCTGTACCTCTTAAGTTATGCAATTACTTATAAGATTTTTAAAAAACCACCCGTCAATACTATATGAAAATCTTTCTTATTTCTTACAGTAATGGAGGAAAACAGGCAATTAGTGCTGAGCAAAATTCTTGTTGAGGTCAGTCTTGCTTTTGAATCAGCATATGATTAGAGCAAGGCATTCAAATCTTTTGTTCTGTTTTCATAAAACTCTGTGTGTTTATGTGGTGAATTTGATCACCGGTATATCTTGATAATTTTTCCAGGGAATGCAGTTTTCCATGGTAAAATGTCACCCTGGAGAAATAGGAAATGTTCATATAGTTGTCTCAGGTATCTGGTTCTCATTGTGAAAAACTGGAAAAATATATATTTTAATCTGATCTTGTTTTGTATCTGTGAGTAGAAATTGTTATTTAGTCACGCAATCATTAGTAATCTTGACTCTTCCCTCGGTGAATGTCTTAGAGCTTAAAGCTTGATGTCCATAGGAGTTTTGCCAGAATGAGGATGGCAAGATCAGGTCTCTAGAAACATCCTGATCCTTTACTCACTTGAGAAATCCAATTATTTAGGTCCCTATTCAGAAAAATAATGAAACACAAACTTAGTCACACTCAGACACACTGAGATAAAAGGATTGATTGTGCAATAGTACCAGTTACCAGTGCGGTATCAGATAGTCAGCTTCTTTTTGTGGGCAATGCAATTTGAGGACAAAAAAGAATCTCCAGATGATCTGTATGTTCTAAAAAAAGAGATAATTATTTCTGACATTACTATGACTCATTCCTGCTTTACTTTTTGATTTGGTAGAGACTAATGTATTTGTAGATTTTGATTAATAAAACCTGACATCAAAATTCCATGATGTATATAATGTTGTTATAGCCATATTGGTCTCAGGATATTAGAGACACAAGCGGTGATGTAATATCTTTTCTTGGACCAACTTCTTTTGGTGAGAGAGACAAGCGATCAAGCTTACACAGAACTCTTCTTTAGGTCTGAGAAATGTACTCAGAATGTCACAGCTAAATACAGGGTGAAACAGATTGTTTAGCATAAGTAAACACATTTCAAGGGACCATTTAAGGCGAAGTAGCCCTTTAACACCTCTTCTGTCATGGGGGAGGGGGACAAATAAAAACCGAGGGTTAGTGAGTTATAGACTGTTATAATATGATTCTATAATTATTTAAAATACTACCTTCAGGTTTCAAGCAATCTGCAGCATGGGCAAATCGTAATGATTAATTAGCAGGTCTCTTGGTCATCAGACACAGTCCTGGTGATAGTCCCTAAACATCTGCTAAGCTGGATACTTTTTTGGAGAGACTTCCTTGGTGCATGATAAAGCATGATTCTTCTCTTTCCAATATAAGGGAATTTCTCTAGTATCAAGGCACTGTCTTTTTTTGCCCTGCCCAGTTTTGAAATGGGCCTTCTTTGTCTCTGTCCTTATATCAATAGGATTATCATGTGCCTTAAATTATCGATATCTTAAAGAGCTTTCCTGGATAAGCCTTGTGTCCAGGAGGACACCAGAGCTTGCTATGCCTTGTATTGCTCCACAGCCTCTTGTGAGGCTACGGGTTAAAATAACAAAGAAGACCTGTGAATATTACCTGACCTTTTCGCTTCTTAGTTAATCAGGCTCTGCTTAGCACAGGCAGCCTTCAGCCTTGGGTAGGGAAGAGAGCCCAGATGCCTGCAGCTCCAACTTCTGACTCCCTGCTTGAGTCTCTCCCAAAGTCTCTCCCTTTCCAGTTTCAGAGATGCTTTTCAGCCAAGCCAAATTTCTTTGTATCAGCTTTCCCACGTCAAGAATCCCCGTCCCATATCCCAAGCAGAGGTTGTCTGTTAGCTGGGCTGGAGATGGTACTTTGCAGCAGGGGCGGCTTCAGGCCCCAGCACGCCAAGCGCGTGCTTGGGGCTGCATGCCATGGGGGGCACTTTGCTGGTCGCCGGGAGGGCGGCAGGCCGGCCGCCTTTGGCGGCTTGCCTGCAGAGGGTCTGCTGGTCCCACAGCTTCGGTGGACCTCCCACAGGCGTGCCTGCGGAGGGTCCGCCAAAGCCGCAGGACCAGCGGATCCTCTGCAGGCACACCTGCGGGAGGTCCACCGCAGTAGACCCTCTGCAGGCACGCCTGTGGGAGGTCCACTGGAGCTGCGGGACCGGCGACCGGCAGAGCACCCCCCGAGGCATGCCGCCATGCTTGGGGTGGCGAAATGTCTAGAGCCGCCCCTGCTTTACAGTCCCTATTGCTTTAAGGGTTGGTGAAGTATTGGGTGGTTGAGTTAATTCAGATAATTGTCTCTTTTCCTGATCTCTTGGATGGAGAGCTCTGGGCAGAGTTAACCCTTTGACTCCATGTAGCCCACAATACAGAAGTAGATGGGTAAACTCAGTCACATAATCGTTTTAACAAAATAATGCAGAAATCCCCCCATTTTCCACTGGCCTGAACTGGTATCCCCTACCCTGATTAACTGCTACTGGCTTCCTTTCTCCATTGGCCTATCTTAATACAACCCTGATATCAGAGGCTTGTAGGTTACTCTTCCTGCACATCACTGAGTTTGTTTTGTTTTTTTAAACTCCCACCAATGTCAGTCACTCAGCTCTAGTTCAGATACCAAATTCAGTCAGTCCTAACTTCAGGTCTGGTCCCTTTTTAATAAGGACTTGCTCTGGTTCTCTGTTGCTGTTGGTTTCCTGGCTAGAGATGGAATACTGTGTACAAGATTAGGATCCGTTGAAGTTGTATTGTTTTGGATTTAAATTAGGATTTATTTTCTTACTCTAATTCCTTCTAAATGACACTCCACTGCTATGAATATTTTAGGTTTATTTGCCATTGATCTTCACTGTGGGTCCCAGAACAGTTACAGAGAAGAGGCCATATTAACTGTGAACAGAGAGGTGTCCAGAGCTGCCATGCTCAAAGGGGTTCATTCTGAGATGTTGCGGGGAGGCAGCATTTTTATTGCCCCAGTCCCACAAAGCAAGGGTTGCTTTAAGTACATTGGGGAGCTCCACAGGATCTTCAGTGAAGGAAGCTGCAGAGAGAGACTGCATCAACTCAGTGTATGCCCTACCTAGTCTCATCTAGCCAAGCCACCTCCGTTGCCAATATACCTACAATTTGGACAACACTATTTTACATCTGATACTCGGAAGAGACAAGCTCAAGAGGTGGGGAGGTTATGGCAAAAATGATTGTTAGGGTAGTCTGAATTTTAGTTTTTCACCAATATTCTAGGTCCTATCTTCCCCACTTTGAGACATTGCAGGCAGTAATACACAGGTGAAGTTGAGGAGCAGATACATTCAGAGGGATGAAGTGAAAACCAGAGGCTTTTATCAAGGGGGAAAAATAATGACATCTTTGCTGTACTGTTGTAATCTAAAGACAAAAGAAGGCATCAGCATGGAATTGAGCCAACTGGTATACTACCAGTTGTAGTTCTTTCAGTAAATAAGTGCAGAATGAGCTTTAAATAGAACAGCCTTATTCTCAGCATAATATTTTTTAAAAGCTTAGAAAAATGAAAAGCTTTAGATTCTGCTTTTGAAAATAGCTTTGCAATTATTTTATGTTTCATGGATCATTGTAAATTGCTTTTTAAATTAAACACAGAAAAATCTGTCTTTAAATATCTAAAATTGCATTGGGGTAGCTGTGTCAGAGGACATACATGGAAAGCAGACAATAAATGAGCAGATGTGGAAAAAAATCAAATGCAGCACCCAAATTTATGCACATTTCTAACATTGTTAGAAAATACAGCTCTTATCAGCAATGAGTAACCGTGGCTACCATGTGATTATTATTTTCAATACAGAATTATATACAAGCACTAGAGAGTGGTCCCATCTCAGCTCATACCATATGTATTTGGCTGATAAGGATTATAGTCAATGAACATGATTATCAGTATGGCACATTTGCCTTTTTAAAATAGGTTCAGATTTACGTCTGCCTCTATTACTGTTATAGAGGGGAAATGTTACTGTATTTACTTAAATACTGTTAAATGAGTCATGGCTGTCTCCTTTTGTGTGTGCTTGTAAATGTGTGCATGCACTCTCTTGCGTCTCATGAGTTGGTACTAACCTAGTTGTTCCCATTAGGCATACTCAACAAAAAACACAAACTTTTGAAAATAAGAATATTATCAAATGACTATAATAGTTGATAGCTACATTTTGATAGTCAAATATTTATTCCGTGAAGCGTTTTATTCTTAAATCCAACAATCGTAGTATGTTTGTTTATTCCTTCATTTGGATTTGATTCTTCTTCCACTAAAGTCGGTGGATGTTTTCCCCTTGACTTTAATGGGAGCAGGTTATGGGCCATGAATTCCTAGCCACTGAAGTTTGGGTTTTAGAGTTCTCCTTTAGGTTAATAACATATATTAATTTCTGTAATCAGGCATATGGAAAGTTGAAAAATGCGGAGTTCTGAGCAATTAAGAAATTGAATTATGTCTTTTGGATTAAAAACATTAAATGAAATAAAATAAATAGTTTTTGGAGATTAAAAGTCTTTTTTTTTTTAAAGAAACAACTAATCTTTCAAGTGACTTTATGTAAATTGGATAATTTTATGGCAATGATAAATTAGTTTATGTGCATCGTCATTTGTATCTAAAATGCGTACATGTTCCATCACATTGTTAGTGTCCACACAGATTTTAAAGAAAAATCTGTGTAGTTCCAGCAGCTCCTCATTGCTTGCAGTGGGGCAGTTCCTTTTATGTTTTATTTTGTGTGTGTGTGTGGGAGGAGGGGTAGATGAACACCTTGATGGGGATCTCTGGAGCTCTGGCAGTACCGTTGTTGTCAGTGGAAAGCCTTAATGGCCGATTCAAAGCCTTCCATTTGCAAGCTGGTTGACAACCAACAATAACGTTTTGAGCAAACGGACTTCTAATGACCACTGGCAGCAAACAGAGTAGCTATAATGGCTGTTACATGGAGAGAATAGTTAAAACAGAGGTTTGCAGGGTTTAAGCCTAACTTGAAAACCGGGATTGGAGTGAGAATGGAAATCATGTATGTTGATAGTTTAATGAATGCAGTCCTCAGTTACAAATGATCACGTTTATCTGAATATTACCTGATAATGAAATTATCTGAATATATCACCACTAACCTTTCCATTTATGTTTGTTGTTTATGTTCCTTGTAACAATAATAAGCAAAGTACTTTCAGAGAGATGCATAGCTTTTAAGTCACTTGTGTCTTTTAAAAATCTTTTACAATTGCTGTTTGCAGATTATATTCCGCTAACGATATATGCTATGTTTTCAATGAATAAATGCCCTGGTAACATTAGTAAGGCAAAAAATAAAATTGTGGAGATTGTAATGGAACCACTGAACATCAGAGTATAGAAAGTGTGGGAATTGGTTTAATAAGTTCATCTCAGTGTTTGATGGCTAATTTAGTAATTAAGTGTCCACCACAACTAGATTTTTTTATCTCTCTCTATATATTCAGTATTGTTTTAGTGTGCAGTCAGCTCATCCCAAGTGTCTCTTTAAAATCTGTGACCAAGAGCTTCCCAGCCTTGCGGGGCAGGTGTCTCCTTTTCCTCAGCCATTGGGTTCTGCTCTTCACCTCCTGTAGTGATATACAATGGAAAGTATTTTGGGCTCTTTCCAAGTAAAAGGTGCAAGTAATAAAGAAAGAATTATTTTCAGAAGACCTCTTCCTCCCTCTTACAAAAGATAGTTTCCCAATAAGGGGCATAATAGTGTAGTACAGGATAACGTCTAGGAACATAGAGAACTCTGCTTTCAGGAACCACTTGATGAGAGAGGACTGTATATGTGGAGGAAGGAATAAAGCCTGAATATTGCATGGCCTTGGCTCTTTCTTCTCATGCTTGAACATTCCCGTTATTCTTTTCTCCTCGTCTGCCTGCCTTCCTTCCAGACCTCCTTTTATTGAAAGAAAAAATATAGATGTTTACTGAAATCTTTTTAAAAAATAATTCCTGTATCACTTGTTTATGATCATGTTTTCTGTCAGTGTACTCCTCACCCAGACTTATCTCCACCATAAGGCTCACTTCTCAGTCTCTACTTCAAATCTGAGATATCTTACCCCTGTTCCCCTTCCTATAGTGTTTAACAGTCCCCAAGCCACCTTCTTCTCTCTCTTTCTCCACTCCCCTAGATGCAGGTTTCTAGCCAGCTTTCTTCTTTTCTGCTTCAGGCTTTTCTCTAGTTTGCTTTCTTTTACAGGATTAATTTCCCATTCCAGCAGCTCACTGTTTTCCATCAGAAGTGTTTTCATGAATGTGTGTCATGTTGTTTCTGGCTGATACTGCCTCAGTTTGCCTTCTTTATTCCCCTTATTCTGGGGCTTACAAGGTCCTGCCTCTCCCTCCATGCACCTTCGTTCTTCCTCCCTACCTTCCAGTGATATAACATATACAGATGTAACAGTGAGGGGTTATTTCTAGGAGAGGGCAAATTTACTTTGCTTAATTTTGAAATTACTCAAACATCATGGGCTTGAAAACTTTACAGGCTTTCACTCTGCAAAGGTGTATCTGTGAAAATAACAAGAGACAGCAAATCCAATAGAAAAATAGGGAGGAATGAGGAAACAGATCGAGGAGAAATATGAGACACAAAACAAAAATCAGCCATGAGCACCAAGGAGGGGAGCAAAATTCTATTGATAGCTGCCTAGTTTTTATAGGGTGGTTCTCCCAGGTCTAATTTATAGCACAATATTAGCACTGTGTTAAAAAAAAAATAAAAATGGAGTCACCCCGGGGGGTAGCGGAGAGAGGAATGTCTTAAATTTCTTGGAAAAAATGGTTTTCAAATTGGAACTCTCTTTGGATGTTAAAAAATGGCCTTTGGGGTTCATGAAACCTCAAACTCCTTGTGGCTTGCCTACTTCTAGCAAGTTGACTGCTAGCTGGTTAAAATTGGGCTTCCTTGCCTCTGTTCACATTCCGGATCCTCCAGTCTTTCTGGGTACTCTATGTCCTAGTGCACTCTCAACCTTTCCCTGGTGCATCACAAGTCAACTCTTGTGTTTATGTTCCTGGCTTGTCCCTCTCTGACTACTAATTACAGTACCTACTGTGACAGATAATTATGGTCAATGCCGTCTTTGTGTGCTACTTATTACACCTAAAATTTCCATAATTGCTTCAGGCTGCCCCTTATAGATGATTGTCACTTAGATTCCCTTACCCATCTCAATCAAAGTCAAAGGGATAGCATCAAAATATTTCTTTCCTCTAGGAAATTTCCAAGTCACTCTATTCAAAATCTCTCAAAATGTATTCCTGCCATTCTTGCTTGCTCTAAGTCCTGGAAAAAGGCTGTCTGTAAACCAAGTCAAGGCTATATAGTAATTGTCTGGAAGGCAATTGTTTCCATATCAAGAAAAAATTGTATTAAATAATGGAAATGTCCAAAAGTTCTGAAGCTGTTGAACATTGTCTTAGCCTTAATATCTATAAATCCTGAATTTAATAAGCCACCACAATGTTATGGAAGTGTTCTATGGAAGAAAAGTCTGTGGTGGATAATAGAGAGCACTCTCCATGAGTTAAGGTTGGTAAAGTTGTTACTGTGATCTACAAATGGTTTTTGGCATATGTCTCTTAACATGCAGCTCCTAACTCTCACCAGCAGCTACTGATAGATGAGAGAGACACATCTGAAAAGAATAATCAGAAAATTCTTAAATTATTTACCTGGTTCTATACATAAGAACACAGATGGTACATAGGAAGATGGACAAATAAGAAATAGGAATATGCATGGAGTGTACAGTCTGAGTTTAAACTACCCCTCTCCCTATTACCTGTGACTAGAACCTTCCTGACCAAGCTATTGTTTCAAAAGTTCCTTCTCTCTTTTCTTTGAGACACTATCAGTTTGCATCCCTTCCCTGGCACCCTTACTTTAATAAGAAGTCATGGGTGAGTGATACTGTGAAATCTTGACATATATGAAAAATGGCTGTGATGTAGTTTTGGTTTTTTTTTTTTCCTGTGTTTTGTTTTAGTGCCGTGGAAAAAGAATATTTGAAATGAAAACTTCCCTTTTTTGAGAGAGAGTCTGCAGACAACACATTTTGTTGTTTTTCAGCTCTGGTTCAGGATTTTGGTGCTTCAGTTGTGCTGTTTCAAATTTTATAGCATTGAACTTAATTTATAAATTGCTCAGATGCCATTTTTGTTAACAGACCTAGTCTAAATCTGTACAACTATGTTTGAAATCTAGTGCTTCAGAAAACATTCTACGGAGTTGGCTTTCAGATGCTTCCTAGCCAACGTTTAGGCCAAAATAGTCTAAAGCAAAAAATAAATAACACAATATGTTATCTCCTCTGCCAGTTTGCTATTTCAGAACAAAGCTTTGAAGCAGCTGAGCTATGTAAGTTTGATGAACAGCTTCTGAGCATGCACAGTACTTACTTTCAATAATCATTCTGTTTTAATGTTAATTCTCTGTTAAATATCCTTACAAAGAAATCACTATTGCAACTGGTACAGGTATTGGCAAATAACCTTATCACATCAAAACAAAATAAAATTATGTCACTTTAACCATGTGGGCATATTACAATTTGTAAAAAAAAAAAAAAAAAGCAAAATTGAGCTGCTATATGTTAATATATTTCTGGACTCAAAGCCAACATGTCAAGGCTGTTGAAACATCACGTCACCCAGTCTTGTTTGTATTCAAGAAGTATGTGTTTGACTTGGACAGGGTTGTGTGATACAGATCTGAAAAGTTTCAAAGGGTTGGTTCTTAAATTTATCTGAACCACCAGCTTTTGAGCCACCTGTTGAATGAAACTGAGGAGAAGAATCTAGTAGAGAATTTCTGTCACGGGGGCCTTAGAAGACTCTGAAAGGTTGCATGACATTTGGAGGTAGAGATGAAGATAGACAGGTCATTGGCTGGGAGTTGTATAAGGTTGTGAAGTGAAGGAAGCTGTTTCCAGAAGTGTTTGTTGCCCAGGAGAGTCCTGAAGTAAGCTTCCATCTGAAAGGGGTACTAAGTGTGTCTTGCTGGTTCCTTTTGAGAGCCTCCAAAGCCACAGACTTCTGTTAAACAGAGAGAGAAAGAGGGAATGTTGTGTTTTGGGTGAGCAAGGAAATCCTCATGGAAAGAGAGAAGATGCTGTAATGTCTGGTTTAGGAATGTGTTAACTGAGTTTATTAACAGGACGTTGATGAAATCCAGGTAACTTGCTGACAGCAAGAGAGAATGGATGGTGTTGCTGTAGACCTATATGTCTTCTGGTCCCTCAGTGTGTAATCTTATACTGTGTGGTCCACACTTATGAGTCTGTGAGCTTCCAGTGAACCAATGCTACTTCTGTCAGTGTAATTAATTTTTTAATTATATATTACTAACTCTTACATTTTGTGGCCTTAAGCTTGTGTTTGAATTTCTGCATCCATAAAACATGTTATCATTTCTGATTGTCTATTATATACAGATTTAGCTTCCTGAAATTAGTGTTATTGCACTGGAAAAAAGGATTGGTAATTTGGATTGGTTTTAAAACAGTAGTACTTTTAAAAATGTAATGGGGATTAATTTCAGTTGCCTGCAATTCTGCACTTTGAACGCTATACTTACATCTTACCATGTTGCCCTCAAATCCCTCTGTTTTTGAAGATCTAGTGTGAGGCAAGAGAGGATTAGTAGCTGGTTCTAGGACTTTTCTGGTATTCTAGAACATGTCTTTAGCTGTCTCCCAGAGTGCAGGGCACCCTCTGATAAGGAGGTCCGAGGACGTAGAATGATTCTCCCTACACACTTCAAATCTCTGAAGTTCTAGCACTGTCGCATCAGAAGTGTTTCCATATTCTCTGAAGCTCAACTAATTGGAAAGCACAAGAATGCTGGGAAATTTTTATCTGAATAGCAGCTCAAAAGTTAGTAGATTTATGGTCTGCCATGTTGATTTTCAAAGGCAGAGGGGAGGGAACCATGTTGGGAAAGGGTAGGATTTGTCTGAATGTTTTTATTTCAACTAGCATGCTGTAGGGTTTCTCCATCAATATCATCGGTATAGTATAGTACTAATACATATTGAACCCTAGTTGTATGACATTGCAGTTGAAGATGACAGGTAATAGAGATTTGCATTTCTTCAGCTTCAGTTTGCCAAGGAGGAGAAATTTATAAAGACAGCTTGGCAAACACTGGCTACTCAAATGCACTGTGATATCGTTGTACCATAATTACATAATCACTTTAGCTAAATTATTTTTAAAATGTTTCGGTCACAAAATGTTCTTGCAGAAAAGGACATGTTGACTTACGAGAATGCCTTTTTTGAAAAAGTAGGGAATTATTATGGCAACAGGACATAGATCCATTGCAGAAGTCTGAGGGTACAGCACATAACTGATGTCTGATTTCTCTGATCATTATAGGTATTTTCTGCAGGAGGATGAAATAATGTGCTTTATATATAAAGTATGTGCGTGCGCACGCACAGTTTTTAGCTATAGAAGCTTATAATGCATTGGAAATTATACATAAACTATACGAACAAGATATCTACTAAATAATGTTGATCAATGACTATTTTTAATAAACTAAAATACTGTAATGACATTTCTGTTTAATTAAGCGATAGCAATTGCTGTAGTGATCATAGTTGTGACACTGTGAAAAACTGAATTTGAGTAACCAATTTGCTACTTCACTTGTCTGGACTATGAACCTTTTTATATTGTGGAAACTCATATTTGTATGTTATACAAATATAGTGCAAAACTTCTCATATAATTGCAAGTTTCATTTTTATATATTTTAAAATACCAATTTGCTGTTTATATAAATTATATATTAAAGTTTACTAGGTATAAGATGTCCAGATAGCAAGTGTGAAAAATCAGGACGGGGCTGGGGGTAATAGGTACCTATATAAGAAAAAGCCCCCAAAATCGGGACTGTCCCTATAAAATTTGGACATCTGGTCACCCTAAGTAGGTAGTATACATATTCCAAGGCAATTCCGCTCTTAATAAAGTTAATCAAAAGATTATGAAGATATTTTCATGTGATGGGCTAAAGACCTCAGTTTTTTTTACCTTTAAAAAAAATTTTGCATTACTTGTTACTAATGATCCTAGGCCTGACTCCTGAAAAGACTTAAGCCCATGCAGAAGTCCCATTGATTCAAGTAGACTGCTTGTGTGCATAAAGTTAAGCACATGCTTAAGTCATTGCTGGATGAGGACATCAATGAATACATAGCACTTAATATAAATACAAGGTAAGTGTTTGCATAGCAGGAAGAAATAATCCACAATTCTAGATTTTTTTTGAGAAGTAACATGGTCTTGGAAAATTAACATTGAACTGGGAGCCAGAAATTCCGGAATGTTAATCTTGGCTGTCACTGACTCGCTGTTTGGGTTTGTGCAAGTCACACAGGGCCCAATGGTTGCATTCCTTATCTACCAGAAACTTCCATTTGACTTCAATCAATTGCATTTAAGGTGCACAAGGAATACAGACACAGGCTCTTAATCTCTTCATCAGTTTCCTACAGCACTGCAGTGTTGTGAGGATTGAGGGTTTATTTTTGTACTGGGATTTAAAATTGCAAAGTACTACATTATACAAGTGCTAAGTATTATTGTTACTAATCATTAAAATGGACATTTGATGAAAACAGGATGAGAATATTTAAATAAGTGGGTTTGCTTTTGTACACAAACATGCTGAAAATAAATATTGCACGATCTAGTGAAGCTAATTATAAATAGTGTTCAGATTATTTGTATTCAACTTGACTGGAGAAGTTATTATATGAATCAACTTTTTCTAGCCACACTCAAAGAAATGAAGTTGCGAGAAAACATAATTGTTAGATAGTCCTCTGGGGGGAATGATCACATACTTGTTCTAACCAATATTTCCATGAGTGTGTTTTATTGCCTTCAGATATGTTTTTTACTGACCAAAATTGTCAATGACAGTGATGTAAATTGACAGCATGCTACAGTATACCCTGTAGTTAGAGAGATGATAATGAAGATAATACATCTACATGTTTTCATCGTATTCTAAAATAAAATAGTGTATTATTGTTCATGTTTTAATGGTAAATATTGCTGTATAGAATATGTTTAACACCCAATCCTGTGTCCTCAGCTGCCACTGACTTCACTGGGATGCTGTGAGTATGTCTACAGAGCAGCTGGCAGTGAGCCTTCCAGCCTGGGTAGCCAGACTTGCACTAGCAGGGTTCAAGCTAGCCTACTAAAAATAGTAGTGTGGACATTGCCGTGCCAATGGAGGCTTGGGATAGCTACCTGAGCTCAGACCTGCCTTACCCTCTGTTTACCCAGGCTACGGACTCACTCCCAGCTGCACTGCACTATTGTGTGCAGTGCCTTGCAGGATTGGGTCCTTAAAAGAGAGGCCTCTGTTTTATTAGCCCTCTTGATTCATACGTTGCATACTGGACCTGATCATGCTCAGGTTTGCCTTGTCCTTGTTCCACCAATGCACTAGCCAGTATAGCTACATTGGTGTGCCAGGGAACATACATCTCCATGGTCACAAACCCAGTACAATTTACACATTCTGTAGAGCAGCAGGGAAGCTTTGGATTCCCAATTTCCTACCTGAGCTGTCCAGAGGCAGCACAACATTAAATTGCCCCTTTCTTGTGGTTTATCACAAAGCTGTGATTCAGCTCCAGTATAAATGACTGAATGTCAGTACTGCTCTCCAGATGCTAGACCCAAAAGAAAGGACCTTTCCGAAAGACCTTGGCAGATCTCTTGGTTACAGTCTGCCTAGCTGCTTTTTACATCTGGGCATTTTAGCAGTTGGTGATGCTGTAAGGCAGTGAACAGTTCTCACTGCCATAGTCTCTGGGAATATAAATAATAAAAATAGCCTCTTAACGGTAGTGAAGTGGATTTTGTGTCCATGTTTTTTTTAATATTGTTTTTCCACAGTTGTGGGTTTGCCTACTCCCCTTCTCCAGGTTAAATAGCTGTTCTGCTGAATGCACCACACTCAGGAGCACAAATTTCATATCCCTGCTTCCATATCATGTTAAACTAGGCAGGCAGGACTCATACAACCAGAGGAGGAGAAAAGAAGGTAATTGGTTCACAGATTATTTCCACTTCCTTTCCTGAGGAGGGAAGTATAGTCTTGCAATGAAACATCATTGGGACTCAGGAGGTTTAGGTTCTACTGTTCTGTCTGCAGCTCTCTCTGCCTTCCCCTTTTCAGACACAAACATACATGGCTGTATTATAGGATTGTTGGGTTAATGAAGCCTTCAGTAAACAGTTTTATTTGGTGAAGCAGTAAAGTACTTTAAAAATTAGGCTGCAAGATAAAGCTGTTAGATATTTACTTGTGAACATTGCAGTAATGAAAGGGAAAAAGGGGAAGACAGAGTAGCAATATGAGAAGTAAAGAGAGAGCATTTGACATGGCTTGTTTTGAGAAAAATTAGATAGTGTAATACCAAATTAGTAAATGTGAAACAAGAGCCAAGGATGAATTGGAAATGCTGATTTGATGCCACAACGAGACTATACAGTACTGCTTTGTTTTATAAATTGTGCTTAGAAATATGCAAGTGAAATAGGAGGGAGAAAATTTGTTTATGAATATAGATGATTTCCTTTAGTGTGACATATCTTTGCCATCTAGTGGACAGGAAACATGTGGCATGACTTCATGTTCTTGCTCTAATTGAGAAGATGAATTTGTTCCATAATGACTTCTAGATAAATTTGTGAACAAAACCATTTGTTAAAAAGAGACTAAATGAATAAAAACATAAGCTATTTACTCAAACCATTTCTGAATTAGAGACTACCATGTTCTAATGGTGGTTTAAACTCTATTTAAAATTAGTTGTCTGTATTGTTCAGTATTGTATTGAAACATACTGAGCTTAATCTTCAGCTGTGCCCAGTAAACATTAGGCACAGCTGAGGCAGGAAGCTGCAAAAGGAGCTGTTTGAGGGTTCTTGATTCTCAGGATGATTCAGTGCCACCCCCATCCCCAACCTAGCATAGAACATCACTGAGGCTGCTACAAAATATACCAACTTGTAATGCCCCCAGCAGCTGTTACACCAGATGGGGATCATTGGTACCTAGCGTGCTCTGAGGGTGGATTGAGTGGGAGTGGCAGACAGGCAGTTTTTTTAGTTGTATGCCAACCAAGGATTTCCCCACATTGAGACAATCCTCAGCTGCCCCTTTGCAACAGCCAGTACAGAAGCATGATTCACAGATCAGTGCAGATGTCTCCACCAGGGGTGTCAGCTGTTCACTGTGGTGACCTACAGAAGTCATGTGGCTTTACAACAGTATGGATGAAAATCTCTGATTAAAAAATAATTGATTTTTAAAAAAATTTAAATTAATTTATAAAACGCTTTTCTTTAAAAAAAAATCTGTTTAAAATGAAATCTGAATTTAATACAAAATTTCTTAAGGCCTTCATTTATTATACTCTCTTAAAACATTTAATTAAAAAATAAATATGCTGAACACCTGAACCTCTATCACAAACTTTGAGATAAAGGCTACTTTTCTATATACAGATTGAATCAGGGGAGAAAATCTAATTTTTGAGGTCAAGCTTTATAAATACGGCCCAATAGCTCATATACTGTATTAAGGGCTTGTTTTGTTTTAATAAAAATCAATGTTATAAGATGTTGTGTGTTTAATTAAATTCCAGTTACCGTCCTAATGCATGTGACACAAGTCATGAGCAAAAAGTAAAGTATCTAATAAATAAGCAAGATATCATTCATCATTTTCTAACTTATTTAAAATGTATAATTAATAAGAATCTGAAAACATTAAGCTATGTAATTGCTGAAATTAATGTATATGGTTATAGTATACCCTCCTAGGTAGCAAAAGGATGTACCAAATATAGAGTAAAGGCTCTATTTAGTTTTAAATCAACATGTTTTAATGATTATATAGAACAAGAAAGAATGCATCTTTCTTTAGAAAATATCTTAAGTACAAATGGCAAAGTTAATTATTTAATTATTTATTTAAATTGAAGCTTTCCACTTGGTGATTTAAATCGGTCCACACTATTACATAACTTACATTTTATCCCTACCATCAGCCTACTAACTCACCCTGTTCTTGCATGGCTGGATAACAGTCACTGGCTTACACTTAGGGATAAAAGTTCTCTGGGTTTGCCTTTGCTGAGTGGACACAAATTGGGCCTCTTCTGCCATCCATGACTGTATCAGTAGTTCTCGTTTGTATTATACCAGTGATGCTATGACTACAGATTGCCCGTTGTTTCCTCACTGCTGTCTATTACACGTAGAGGAACGTTTTAACTGAAGTTTACACACTAGAAACCAAATTGCAGTCCATCCTATTTATGCTTCTTTAACTACATGTATATGATAAAAATATGAAAAGGTTTCTTATCTGAGTGATTGCTCACATCGATGCCAATTAGGGGCATATGCACAGCGTGCACAGTCGTCTGAAAGTTTTTCCTCTAGCAGAACCCATCAGGTCCGCTGTGGAGCCCCCTGGAGTGGCTTTTCCATAGCACTCTATATATGACCCTGTCATAGTATAATTCCCAAATCTGGATCTTAGCATCCAAAATATGGGTACTAGCATGAATTCCCCTAAGCTTAATTACCAGCTTAGATCCTATAATGCTGCCACCAATCAGGACTTAGAGTAGAGCGCCTGATAGACTCTGGTCTCCCCCAAAACCTTCCCTGGGGACCCCAAGACCCAAATTCCTTGAGTTTCACAATAAATGGGAATAAACCATTTCCCTTCCCCCTCCTTTTTTTCTCCCTGCTCTTTCCCGCCCTGGGTACACTAGGAGATCACCGTGATTCAACTCCTTGAATCACCACACAGAGAGGAATGATACCTTCCCCCAACGGCAATCCAGATTCAAGCTCCGTGAATCTAAAACAAAGGGATTCCCCCTTCTCCCCTCCCTCCCTGTTAAGTACAGACTCAATTCCCTTGAGCCTCAACAAGGAGAAAAAATCAGACAGGTCTTAAAAGCAAAACTTTTAATAAAAAGAAAAAAAAAAGTAAAAGGTCTATCTGCAATTTTGATGGTAAAAAGTTACAGGGTCTGTCAGCTTAAGAAATTGGAGAAACAGCCCCCTCCAATAGAAATACAATTTAAAATACTTCCAGCAAACTACACAATTGCAAGTAAAGGAAAACAAATAAAAAGACTATACCGCCTTTCTACATTTGTACTCACAAAATTGGAATAGAAGATTAGAGAGCCTGTAGGTACGTGTGATCACTCTCAGAGCCCAGAGAGAACAAAGCAAAACCCAAAACTACAAACAAAGGCTTCTCTCCACCGAGATTTGAAAGTATCTTGTTTCCTGATTGGTCCTCTGATCAGGTGTTTTTTTGGTTCTCTGTTTGTTAACCCTTTACAGGTAAAAGAGACATTAACCCTTAACTATCTGTTTATGACAGACCCTGCCAACCTGGTGCCACCTCAATTCCTTCTTACTGACAGTGATGGTCATTGGAGCTATGACATTTTGCTCAGCAAGCTCTCCACGTTTCCCTAGCTTCTATCTATTTTAGTGTTTGTTTTCCTTAGTTAGTTATTAGTTAGTATAGTGTAACAGTTCACTGTTGGGAGTGGGGGTTCCCCTCCAACCTAAATCCCAGGGTCTCAAACCCTGCAAGTCTAGCAACAAGCCTCTGCCAATGGGCGATCCCCATGACACTTGCCTAAAGTGTCTGGGGGAAACACATCAGGCAGGTAAGTGCAGGATTTGCAAAGGTTTTCGCCAGAGAATGGAGGAGGAGTGGGACTTTAGACTGAAGCAGCTCCTCATGGAGGCAGCACTTAGATCACGTGACAGTGGCAGGACCTGGCACCGAGTGCATTGGTGCGTAGTGCCCCAGCAGTGGTGGAGACGGCACCACAGAAGGATTCTGGACGAGACCCATGGCACCACTTCTCTCCGGTGCAGAGGATGACCCAGCACTGGTCCCATTCTGGGGGTCAGAAGTGGCACCAGAAACAAGGGAGGAGTGGTTCCCCGACTTTAGAACCCAACCCCGCAGAACCAGCCAATGGGGCGCATTCCAGAGAGGAGCCCCCAGTGCTGAAAACTTCAGAGCCGACACTGTTGACTTCGGTCCAGCAAGGGGGGACATTTGAGTCTGGTGCAGTTGGACTCACCGTGTCAGGTGGTGGAGGAGGTACAACAGCCTTCCACCCCAGACACATTTGAGGCTAAGAGAGATCTCAGAGACATGATGGCACCGCAGTCCCTGGCACTTTGCGCCAATCCCCCGATGCCCATCTTGCAGCACCATCCTGTGGAAAGCCTGCAATACTGCACCACTCGGTGCCACCTGAGACAAGATACTGCTTGAGTCCCAGTGCCAATCATACTCACAGCACCGATCAGACTCACAGCGCCGGTTTGACTTGCAGCACCAGTCCAGGTCCCACCAGCGCTACTGTTTGTGGTGTCAATTGTCATCGCACAACGGGTCCCGGTCCTGGCGCAGTCCGTCATGGCAGTGTTCAGGGTCATTATGCAGACCCCAGTCCTGGCACCGTTCCAGGTCATGGCACTGCTACCCAGTCCAACAGCACTTGGCACTGCCCTGGCCCTTGCAGTCTAGGTCAACGTCTTCAGGCTTGGAGATGAGTCTAAAGTTTCGGAGCCGGCCTGAGGCAAGCTGGTACGGGGCAAACCAGATGGATGTGACACCATGGCCCGCACAGTGGCAGGGGCCAGAGCAGTGGCCATTTTGGACCTCTTGGGCATATCACCAGGTCCAGGGCACCCAGTCCAGGGGCTTCCATTCAGTGGCAGCTAAGGCAAGGGCACTGGAGGCAGCGGCACAAGGGGTGTGGTGGAGTTACCAGCCCTACCACCTGCCCCAGAACCCACCCCATTCCTGACCCTGGGGTGGCTGACCCTGCATTAGAGGCAGAACGGGAGGTACCAGAGGACCGGAAAGTCAGGAGGACCCAGTTCCCACTCTGGTCTCCTTGTCTTCCTTCCCGGATGAGGCTGTGGCGGGCACCTCCACTTCTGGGCCTCCCACTATAGATAGCTGTTCCCACCAGGAACACATATGCAGTCACTCCTCACAATAGAAGCAGTGGAGCAGGTTCCTCAGGAGCTAAGGGGAAAGGGATTCTACTCCTGCTATTTCCTAATCCCCAAGGCAAAGGGGAGTCTCCAACCCATTCTAGACCTGCAAGGACTCAACGATTTCATGGTGAAGTTGAAGTTCCGTATGGTCCCCCTGAGCACGGTTATCCCTTCCCTGGATCCAGGAGACTGGTACACACCCTCGACATGAAAGATGTGTACTTTCACATAGCCATTCACCCCGTGCACAGGCAATTTCTAAGGTTTTTGGTCAACCACAAACACTATCAGTTCACGGTCCTCTTGTTTGGTCTGTCATCAGGCCCCCAAGTTTTCTCCAAGTGCATGTCAGTTGTTGCAGCCTTCCTTTGCAGGAGACAGGTGCAGGTATACCCCTACCTTGACGACTGGCTGCTCGGGGGCGCACTAGGGAGCAGATGGAATCTCAGGTCTGGTTTGCCAGATCCACTTTACAGAGACTGGGCCACCTCCTCAATGTGAACAAGTCAACCTTATCTCCGACCCAGAGAACAGAGTTCATCGGAGCAGTGCTGGACTCGATGTAGGCAAGACTGTGTTTTTGCCGGAGACACGATTCGAAGCCATGACAGACATCATTCAAGGCCTCTGGCAATTCCTGACCACTATTGCAAGGGATTGCCTACGTTTCCTTGGCCACATGGCAGCTTGCACTTAAGTAGTCTGGCAAGCCAGTCTGAGGCTCAGACCCCTGCAGGCATGGCTTGCGTTGGCCTATCGCCCGGGATGCGACAACCTGGACTTAGTAGTGACAGTACCAGAGCACATGCTCAAGTCCCTCCAATGGTGGCTTGACTCTTGGATGGTATGCGAAGGAGTCCCCTTCCACAGCCCACAGCCCTCGTCCCTGGTAACGGATGCGTCAGCTCTGAGTTGGGGTGCACATTTGGGACATCTACAAACGCAGGGCCTATGGTCTCAGGATGAACTCTCCCTTCATATCAACATCAAGGATCTCAGGGCGGTATGGCTAGCATGCCAAACTTTTTGGGCCTGGCTAACAGGCCAGTGCGTGCCAGTGAGGAAGGACACCATCACTGCCATGTTTTACATCAACAAGCAGAGTGAAGCCTGTTCCTCCTCCCTGTCTCGAGAAGCCCTCAGGCTCTGGGAGTTCTGCATAGCCCACTCCATTCACCTGGAAGCGTCCTATCTCCCAGCAGTGCAGAACGAGCTGGTGGACCACCTCAGCAGGTCCTTCCGCAATCATGAGTCGTCCATCCAGCCAGACATCATACACTCCATCTTCCAAAAGTGGGGGTTTCCCTAGGTCTTCCTGTTTGCCACCCACAGCAACAGAAAGTGCCCGATGTTCTGCTCCTTCCAGAATCACAGCCCAGGCTCGGTCACGTACACAATTCTGCCACCCTGGGGAGGCTGCCTATTGTACGCCTCCCCCCCGTTCCTTCTGGTGCACAAGATTCTTCTCAAGGTCTGCCAGGACAAGAGCGGAGGTAAACCTGGTGGCCCCAGCATGGCCTTGACAACACTGGTACACCATGTTCTTGGAACTGTCAATGGTCTCCCCAGTTGTGTTGCCATTCCACCCTGACCCAATCACTCAGCAACATGGTTGCCTGCTCCACCTGGACCTCAAGTCTCTCCATCTCACGGCTTGGAAGCTTCATGGTTAAACTCCATGGAACTTCTGTGGTTGGAACCTGAAAGGGAGATCCTACTTGGCAGCAAGGAACCATCCATCAGGGCCACTTATCTAGCTAAGTGGAAAAGGTTTACTTGCTGGTGTGCCCAGCATCACACACCTCCAATCCAGGTGCCTACACCACTCATCCTAGAGTACCTTCTACACCTAAAACAGCAAGGCCTGGTAGCGTTGTCCATCAAGGTGCACCTCGCTTCTATCTTGGCTTTCCACCCAGGAGCATCTGGACGCTCTGTATTTGCCAACCCCATGATGGGATGTTCTCTCAAGGGCCTGGAACACCTCCATCCTCAGGTTAGGCAGCAAGTTCCTGCATGGGACCTAAACTTGATCCTCTTCAAACTAATGGAGCCCCTGTTCGAACCGTTAGTGACTTGCTCCCTCCTCTGTCTATAACACAAGATAGCTCTTCTGCTCGCCATTCCCTCAGCAAAGAGGGTGTCTGAGTTGAAGGCCCTCACCTCTGATCCACCTTACACATCTTCCACAAGAAAAAGGTGCAACTTAGGACTCACCTGGCCTTTCTTCCTAAGGTTGTCACATTTTCATACGAGTCAAGACATATACTTGCCCTTTTTCCTTCCTAAGCCTCATGCCAGTAACTGTGAGCAGAGATGCACTCTCTGGATGTTCAGCTTTCTACAATTAATGCACTAAGCCATTCAGAAAGTATATATTCCTGGATTATGTCTTGCATCCACACATGCTACGAGTTGGCCAAAATCCCAGCCCTGACTCGTACAGCACACTCCACAACAGCACAGGCCTCACTGGCGGTATTCCTGGCGCAAGTCCCGATCCAAGAAATCTGCAGGAATGTATGTGTTGGTCCACAGTGCATACGTTCACCTCTCATTACACCATTGTCCAGCATGCCAGAGATGATGCAGCTTTCGGCAGAGTGGTGCTCCCATTGGCAATTCCATAACTCTGACCCCACTGCCTAGGTAAGGCTTGGGAGTCACCTAATTGGAATCGATGTGAGCAATCACTTGAAGAAAGAATGGTTACTCACCCTTTTGTAACGGTTGCTCTTTGAGATGTGTTGCTCATGTCCATTCCAAATCTATCCGCCTTCCCCTCTGTCGGAGTAGCTGGCAAGAAGGAACTGAGGAGGTGCCAGGTAGGCAGGGTCAGATATAAAATGCTATGGAGGTGCCACTCCAGGGGGCTTCACAGCTGACCTGACAGGTGCTGCTAAGGGAAAAACTTTCTGACAACTGTGCACGTGGCACGCACACACCTAATTGGAATGGACATAAGCAACACATCTCGAAGAACAACACTAACGAGAAGGTGAGTAATCGTTCTTTTTTAGTTCTATAAACTGAAAACCAAAACATCTTTAACACACATTTTTGTTTTACCAGGGTGTTTTGTTTACTACTTTAATAAAAGTGTACCTCTGGCATTTTGGTTTGCTGAATCATTCCACCTTCTTAGGGCCTCTCCTGAGTTATTTCCCAAGTTGACAAGAGATGATGGTCTGCAAATTCCATCCAGAGTATGTCTGCTTTTAAGTCCTTCCATGTATAAATAGTAATTGCAGCTGAGCTGGGAAATGTGCATTTCAGCACTGCAACAGGGGTCTAGATGGCCTAAGGACTTTGTGCTTGAACACAGAGCTATTAGGTCATTGGTTCAGATTTATGCCAAGTCAGTGGCATAAATTTATATGACAGCTGTTTTGTAGGCCACATGAAGTGAGCTGGTCATCTCAGTACAGATCCTAGTGCACAAGTGTTCATATATAGATATATATACACACAAAAAATCAAAGTTTGACACCCTTGTTGGCAGCTTCAGTAGTGAGACCAAGGATTTGACTGAGTAGAGAGACTGATTTATTCTTTCATGTTCAGGAGAGTTAAGGACTGAGATTCATTGGCAGGGCAATGTAGAGAAGTTTGTGCTCCCGTTCCTCATGCTGTATGTTCTTCAGTTCAGCATTTTTTTTTTTTTAAAGATTGCAGAAATTAAAATCCAAATCAAAGTACTGGAACAAAGTGTCTATTTAATTAGAATTGACAGGGCGACTCTTCTGGAGCCAGGATGTCAAATGTCTTATATTAAGAATACTCTGCAGAATCTGGAGATGAATGAAAGAATCAGAGGGGGTGGGAAATAATTCTCTGCAAGCATCTTTGCCAGTCTTCTGATGTTCTGGACAATTTAAAAAGACAAAAAGGGCACGAATACAACCAAAGTGGGCTTGCTAAAAAACAAACAAACAAAACAAAAACCCAACTTCTAATGGTAAGTGTTTACAGTATTTGCAGCAAAGAATCCTGTGGCACCGTATAGACTAACAGACATTCTGGAGCATGAGCTTTCGTGGGTGACTACCCACTTCGTCATGCATCTGACGAAGTGAGTATTCACCCACGAAAGCTCATGCTCCAAAATGTCTGTTAGTCTATACGGTGCCACAGGGTTCTTTGCTGCTTTTACAGATCCAGACTAACACGGCTACCCCTCTGATACCTACAGTATTTGCCCTCATCAAATTACATCAAATTTTAATAAAAGCAACACTCCTTGAGCCATCACAAAGTTTGGCACTGTGAAATCATACCATATAAAACTGTCCATTTCCTGACTAATTGAATACTTTTAATCAAAAAGCTGGATGAATCCTAAATCTTTTACACTGTGCCCCAAAAGATGACCAACTGCAGCTCTCAGTGACTCTCAAGAAGAGTAATACCAGAAGCACACTCAATGGAAAGTGTCTGGATTCTGGTAACAGGCAAAAATACTTCCGCTGGAGGTTTCCATGAATGAGAGTGAAGTTGGGGAGGGAGAGACAGTTTCTCAATTTCCCAGGTTGAAACTTGGCAAAGACATGGCAATAATTCCTCTGCCCTGGCAAAAAGCACTGTGCAATTTTTCTTACTGTCTGCAAGGGTTCGGGAGTTCGGCAGCTCAGTTTTACATCTTGTCTAAAAGTAGGCAACCTCCAGTAACGATGAATACAGTTTCTTTAAAACTGTAGCAGGAAGCCAGGCAGAGAGGCTGGGGAGGGCCTACTCAGAAGCTGAATACTAAAGCAGTGAGAGAGTTGCCTTAGGGATAATACTGTTTCTTATTCTAATACAACCCCATCTTCAGCATTGATTTAAATGTATGTCGAGGGTGCGCTTTTGGAGGGCAGTTTTTTAGACAAACCTTAAATAAGAAGGCTATTTTTTCTATGATCCTCCCCCCTGCCTTGTCACATAACACCCTTTAGCGTTTTACTCTGGCAGACTCAGAGGGGAAAGCGCCACCTACTGAGTCACCAACAATTAGATTTTCTTGGATGTTGCCAACTGAAATACTATGCAGGCACAATGTAGATTGGTTTATTAAACCTAATGAGATTACAACCCAACGTGGAATAGCAGAAATTGCCACACATTATAGCATTTTGGGGTAAAGTCATTAGGTGTGGTCAAATATAAAGTAAGCCCATATAAAATCAAGGGTTGTCAATGTTCCCCTTCTGCTTGGTTTATGCGCAACACATCTTAGCATGTGACCAGGATTCATCTCCAATTTGGTCTGTTGGCTGGATCCTTAGTGGGTACTGATGGGCAGTGCGACATGAATGCTAATCCAGGCCCCCCAAAGTTTCCCTCACGCAGTGGTTAAAACTTGACCTTTTACTGTTGTATAACAGTAGCTATCTCAGTAGCCCATAAACATGAAAAACCTCAGTGCTTTGGGCCATTCTCTCCTTTCAGCATTTTCTTTTCACTTAATTCTTGTAGGTAATTCAGCCCCATGAAAACAACTGTAAAGCACTGAGTCATACTGTGTGATAGATTCCATTTGTCTTGGGATGAGGAGTTGGGTTAATAGGAATAGAAAATAAAAAAACTGGAGGCCTCTGGGCAATCTATAAGTAAAAAGTGAAAAGTTAAGGGAGAAATATGTCACACCAGATTGTACCTCCAGTTCGGCTGACAGTACATCAAGTGTGCTTTTTTATTTCTAAGTACATTTTAATTAATGGAAAAAAGAAGGAATGAAAAGGTAAAATAAGATCCTTAATGACAGTGCAGTGGTTACAAACTCCAGCTGCAATGGCAATTCTGTAGATAGAAAAATCTTTAGAAGGTGCACACTAAATTGTGGATACAGTTCAGAACTGACCAGAAACAAGAATTCCCATTCTGCAAGAAATTCTGAAATTAGAAAAAAAAAAAAACTTCCAAATCAGAACAAAAAATGAAATTGTGAAATTTCCCATGGAATGGGAATTCCAGTATTTCACTTTGAAAAAGTGGAAACAACATTTTGTTTGGACCCTTTTTACATTTTTCTGAGGCTCTCTGAACTGCTCTGGGAGGCAGGTAGCTTGGGGTCCAGGCTGCTGACAAGCTGGGAAACTGGAAACTCCAGCTGTCAAGAAGACATGAACCTGGGAGCTGGGACTGTCTGGGCTTCCAGGCATCCAGCTCCTCATCAGCCCACCTCTTGGACTGCTGAGGAGCCACACGACCCTAGAAACATGGGCTCCCCAGCAGCTTGGCAGATAGCCTGATGGAGCTTGGTGGGTGAGCTTGCAGGGAGCCAGGGAACTTATGAAATCTGCCTGGCAGTCATGGATCTTCCAGAAACCTGGCTCGTTTCTGACAGAATTTCACCCGAAATTGAGATATTCCCATGGAAAGTTTCATTTTAAAAGAATCATCATTTTCTGATGGAAAACATTCTGGTGGAAACTTGCCAACCAGCTGTATTGCTCTTGCCTCTGCAGGAGGGAGCAAACCAGGGTCTAGCCTGAGGGGAGCCTATGGGTTCCCTAGTCCACAGGCAAGAAGAAAAAAATAGAAGTGTTGGACTTATCACTACACCTAAAATGGATTTAAATGCTTAAATTATGCCTAAATCCCTGGATTAATGCTCTTAGATGACATATTCAGTTACCCATGACCAGCTGTATATGTTAATGCTAATGAAAATCCCACAGACAGTATATAAATAATATTTTATATATAACCTATCAAAGTGTATTTAAGTATTCACATAAAAATATATAACGCTGAACAGTTATGCTCCAATTTCTTCACCTCTGAAAATCAGGCACAGCGGTTATCAGACTGTGGGTTGGGACCCCAAAGTGGGTCGTGACCACGATTTAATGGGGTCGCCAGGACTGGTGTTAGACTTGCTGGGGCCCAGGGCTGAAGCCAAAGCCCGAGCCCCACCACCCAGGGCCAAAGCCAAAGCCCAAGCCCAAGGACTTCTGTCCTGGGCAGCAGGGTTCAGGCTATGGCTTCAGCTCTGGATGGCAGTGCTCAGGTTACAAGCCCCTTACCCGGGACTGAAGCCCTTGAGCTTTGGCTTTGCGCATCCCATCACCTCCCCAACCTGGGACAGTGGGACTTGAGAGGACTCAGGATCCAGCCCCCCTCTCCTGGGGTTGTGTAGTAATTTCTGTTGTCAGAAGGAGGTCAGGGTAAAATGATGTTTCAGAACCACTGGGCTATTAGAATGCAAATGGTTTGTGTTTCTAGACACTTTGGATTAAAATAGTCAGATAACAAATCATGGATGAAAGGTTCATAGGAATACCTCATTATTTTTCATCAAGACTGACAGATTTCTGTTTCAGTTGTCAAACCTTAGTTGAGGCCATTTTTATTTGTATTATGCTTTGTTCCACTCCAGACACCAGAAAGCCCAGCAGTCACTGCAGACCTTCTGGCTACTGCTTTCTGGTTTTAACTTGTGGGGTGAAAACGTGAACAACAGAGAACTTGCAGCATATAATCTAAAGCTTGTGCTGTTGTGTGTGGCTAATGTTCATATGACATATGAAAATGGCAGACTTTTGACTCAAATGTAACAGGAATAGTGCCTCCATGACTAGAAATGCAATGATGTTACCACAAGTCTCTGCCTTCCAGCTGTATTTATGGCATAATCTCCAGTGAATCTATACTACTGCTGGGGTGTCAGATGAACAGACACTGCTCCTGAATTAGACTGATGTTTAAGAATCACCAGAAGCCTCACAGGGTCTTAAAACTGTACCCTTAGTTGGCAATAAAGGCATAAAAAATTTCACTTTCGTAATCATCAAACTCAATATTTTGCCCTTCCACTTTAATAGCCAAGTTTTCAATCAGTGTCAGATTTGATCGTAAAAAATATCTGAAGAAACTTATTTTCCACACTTTAGAGAGGAGCATGAATCCTTTCTGTTTTGCTAAATAGCAATTCATGACTATATTTACATTTGACTTTGGAAGAATTATGTCTTCATTACTTCAGTCCATTCAGTCTCTTCTTTCCTTCCACTTCTTTGGTCCTGAGACATGTTGAGTCAGATGCATTCATACACTGCTGAATGGTAATCATTTAACACTACTAATCACCTATTTTCAGTATTGATCAGCAGCTTTCAGCTTTCACTACAGTGGTTAATTCAACTCTGAACACTAGAAAAGTAAGATAAGCATCAATTTCATATATAACCACATTGCCAAATGTCTGTCTGCCTTCCAGAAATTTCTAGTCTATCTCCCCTTACAGTGCACAGTTCCCCCTCCTCCCTTCTCTTCAGCATCTAATGACAGTTGATTCCACATAGTAACAATATCCCACTCTTCACTCAGCAATGACTCTACACCTATTCCCTCTTCCCCTCTAGGCTTACAAGTTGCTTTATATCTTCCTTTTGGTTTTCTGGTACGCCTACTTGGCATAATAAGAACCTTGATGTTGTCATCAGTCTCCTTTTTATATTTAATAGTACTCAGAGTTTTTATTCAGAGACAGAAATTAGTGCATAACACTTCTAGAATAAAGAAAATCCTTTCAGATAGGTTATGCTGAAATTAGTTAATGCAGTGACATAAAGGGTCAAAAATAAAGCGAGAAATTAAGTTTTTCACAACTATGCTCAAAGATTTGCACCATAATCATACCATCAAAAAGCAATTACATTTTCTGGAAAAGACACCCCCGTGTATGATGTATGCATCATTAACCAAGTATTTACCGTTTAACTGGGTTTGTCTCATCATCTCAGTAGATTGTCAGTTTCCTCAGTGACTTACACAGGCCTTTGTTGCTAATATAAATGAACCTTTGAATGGTGATAGAAAATGAAAAAGCAGATAACCAAAATGGAGAATCACAATAATTCCCGATACAAAGCAATTGCTTTGAATTCCAAAATGTTCTTATTGTCTGATATTGACATTTAGTTAATCTTTTCCTAAGGATATATAGAAATAAATCTAAAGTAGAGGTTAATTTTTGTCTCATTTAATTTCTCTTTTAGGTGTAAATTTCATTTGCAGTAGTGTGTGTAATTCTGTATAGAGAAGTCCATGTTCTTTGGGGAAACACAATGAAGTGCTGAAATCTCATTATTTGCAGTAGCACGGCTATGTGCCCTGGTGCTAGAGACCTGTTTATGAAGGCATGACAGCTGGAAATGGCTGTGTTGCACTAGAACAGTATCTCATTTAATGTTCCAAACTGGAGTGGATTGGTGGAGAGTGCTGCAGTTAAGTGTAGCAATTTAGTGTGTCTGGAAGTTCAAGGGCTGAAACAAATGCTAATAGGTGTGTAAAATTACTGATATGTCATTGTCCTGATCCTAAATAGTAGCAACAAATTGTAGGTTGTTTTTTTTTTTAATTACCTTCTAAATAGTTGAGCAGGCTTCCTTACTTCTTATACTATACAATGTCTTATGAATACTTCATAAATGTGAGAAGATAGTAATCTAAATATTTTCTTGGGACTCATTTAATTTTTCACAATCATATTGTAGTTGCTTATTTTAGGTCCTATTCATACAAAGAAGTGTCTGTCGTAAAATTTTCAAAACTACGTAAGTCCCAGTGACTTTCATGGAGACTAAGGTTTTTTTGAAAAATTCATTTCTTGTCTTTCTGTGGAATGCTCTCTGAGTTATTGAATATTAACCCTGTCTCCTGATAGTCACCAACATATTGCAAATGGCTGCCTGCCAACAATAACAGAATTATTCCACTGGGGATTACCAAGGAAGGCAGAGATACGTTTCTATTATATACATTTCTCCCTATCTGAGATAAGGAAAAGATCTGCCAGTCAAAAACATATGCTCACTCCTACATTCAGCCATTATACGAGCTCCCTGAACATACCCATTGGAAATGCCTCTGGTATCAGTGGTAGGTGCTCACATTGGCATTCTGTGCAGACAGGTAAGTAACATATGTGGCAGGAGGAATATATAAGAATGGGCTACCATTTGACCCTGCCCTGGCTGGTGGTTTTGCCATGGAATTTCCACAGCCTTCACCCCAAAACAGGCTCTAATAAAGGAATTATTCGATAGAAAAATATTCTTTGCATTGTTTTAGCACATTTTCCAACAGATCAGAATTTAGACCTTCCACATGAAGCCTTATGATTTATTTAAATTTGCCATAGTGTATTTTATTGCCACCAATTTGGCATGTGAAGTTCCTTTTATTTTAAAAAGAAAATCACTTTATATTATTTAGATTTGTAACCACCACACTATCGTACATTACTTGCTAATACTGACTGAATAACGCTTTCAGAACTGGATGGGCACATATGTGGCTAACCCAGTTATTAGATTGGAAGCTTAACCCATCATCATTACTCCCCTTGTGGTATTGGCACTGTGGTAGCCAGCCTGTATTATAATCTCAGCATATACACGTACGCATCAGCCCCAGACTCTGCCACCAGCCCCTGGCTTCCACTGCAAGGGCAAGCAATTCTTACTGGCTCAGCTTAGGAGCAGTTAAACATGGCTGCTTGGTCCCTGTGCTTGGGAACAGAGAGAGGTTAGCTTGTGCAGATGGAGCTGTGATCAGGAGGCACCCTATCCCTTTCTCTTTGGGGAGAGGTTGGAATGGAGCCTGCCTCCCTCTACAGAGATCTGGTGGCCACATTTACAGGCACCCAGAGCTAGCTCAGTCCTGTGAGCACAGAGACTGTGGTGCCAATGACTGCCTCTGATGTCTCTACAGACACCTGTGGTACTAGAGTTTGAGAACCCCTGCACTAACAGCCCTGACATCCCTTTGACCGAGAAGACCTGCAGAATTTTGGGTTTGTTGATATTGTACGGGGAAGAGTGTACTTGTGCATTAAAACCACCAGATTTAAGCTCATGCTTAAAGCTGAGCCTGGGATTTAGTGTTTTGCTGGATAGGAATGTTTTGCTGAACTGAAGCCAAAGTTCCCATTTTAAATCCAATCAGATGTAGCTCAAACAGACAGGCATCCTTTGAAAGATAAACAGATAAAATCTGAGGTTATCACCAGAAATAAAGTTTCACTTAACAGTTTAAAGATGAGCATATAGGCAGCAATGGACCAATGGTTGAGACAAAAATCACGTCTGATTTTTATGGAGATCCTCTATTAGGATACCTATTTTGTCAATTATTGAAAAAATGTATACTATCAATCATATTGAAATAAGCTTGAGTCTAAACCAGAATATTTTGTTTTGAAAACATACGCTGAAGACTTGAATAAAACTGTAATTCTTCTGAATATGATTGAAGTATGAAATATATATTTGGCTCAACAAAATCATTGAGCTTGCTTAATCATAAATAGCATGTATTTTAAAGTACCTAATTTTAAAATATTTTTAACAAACAGAACAACTGCACCACCTAGTGACTAATCACACATATGCAACAAAAGAAAGATATGTTTGAAGTCATGAGGCTTCCTAAAGAGAGAGAGAGAGAGAGAGAGAGAGAGATTTTGTGTTACCGAACAGTCATGCTTTGATGGAAGTAGATTATTAGTTAATTTTTTTAAATTACAAATGAAATTCAGAGCTAGATATTTTCTTAGAGCCTTGCATGTTCTCATATAAATTTCTTAGCCTGCCACTGTAACTCTGTCAGATATTTGTTGCATAATTGCTATTCGCAGTGATAGCATTTCATTAGAAAAGAGCTGTCACATTGCTTGTCAATGTGTCATGTCATACATTTTTATTTTTCTGTTATTGCCAAGGAGAAGCTACTTCTAGTTAGGAATAATATTAATAAAATATTGTATGTGTGAGTGATGTAATGTGACAGTGTGTCAAATACGCTATAAGCAATTTCAACACTGGAGCTAGCAGAACAAGCTAATTTGAATTATGTGCATATATCTGAAACCTTTGGCTTAATCTCAGAGTTTGTCAATATAATCAATAATTTCATTATTATAATATCATTTTACTACTCATTCACACTGAAATACTAGTTATCAGTCAACAGTTAATTAAATTCAACTTTGTCAGGGCTGCAAATTGATGGTTAAAAAAATCTCACCTTGTGGAACATGGGATCACCTTTAAAAACCAACCATGCAAACAAATTAAAGGCTGTTGATCAGATTTAAAGCAGTTTTAACTGTGCCAGTTTTCTAGGCTTTTACACAATAATTGGCCCACCCTTTAGCCATTGGGTTAGAACCCAATGCTTAAGATGTCAACACTTGTGAACAACTCCATGGAATATTTAACAGCCACAAGTGATCATGTCCTAAAAACATGTCCTACTTAGCAACATACTGATATTGCTTCTGTACTGACTTGGGAAAAAAGTACAATCTACTGAATCACCAGCATTATTTCCTGCAGTATCAGCGTCATCTCTTGTGGTCTCCCATCCAAGCAACCATACTGCATAGCATATGATAACTGTTGAGATCACAACTTGAGGAAGGGTGGCTGCAGGTTAAAAAAATTATTAATGTAATGTTAAAAATTATATAATACACAGATTGAGAAAAGAGTGTCTGTACATCTGGGTATAGTGCTTAGGTTATCCATAAATACTAAGTTTGTTTTAAAAGTCATAGGTAGTATCACTGAGAGAGAACCAATTTAACTCATTGTCTAACTTTGCTGAGATGACAATGTTTATATACGGGTATGTAATGATAAAATATATTTCTGCAGGAATATATTTTAAATATTAAATACAGAATTTCCAGCTCATTTGACGAAATGGCACTGTAGCATTTCATGTGTTTAACCCAGTGAGACTTCAGCTTGCTAACCATTTTAAAAGTGCATCAAAACTTTCATATTCAAATTGTTCCCATTGTGTACTTTTTGGTTTATGACTATATAACTGGATTTTTTTTTACTTTACTTCAAATTGCTGATGTTTGATTTAATTAACATATATTTATCATCTATAACAATAAATATATGTAACTAAACTGTGCAAATGTTATGTATAATATGCCTTAAATCATATGTCATTAGAGTGGTATTCATGATATGGCTACATGATATGAAAAACCTCTTGATTAAATTCTTGAATGGTAACATTTTAAAAAGCACTTCCAAAAGAAGTATGTCAATTCTCCAGACGGAATGTCACCCATTTGTACCTCTTTTTGCCAGAGACATGTTTTTAATATATCAAGACACCTTCAGAAAAGTGAAACATTTGAAAAGAGTATTAATAAGTGCAGGTGAGGAGATCTATGTGACTGATAAACTACCTTGGTACTTTGCAGCTGATCACACTAATTGTGACTTCACATATATATGATGTGTATCTACAGGTATCTGTTTATATATTTTTGTGTGCATCTATTATATGTATGAACAAGATTGAGACCAGTTAGCATGTGAAATCTTCAGCTGCTGTTGGATCTTGTAAATGGCATTCCTTGTATTCACCATTGCAAAGAACATGTAAAGAAAAAATCCCCACTCATATATTTAATATATTCATAATTAAATTCAACCCTTCCAATAATGCTTAAGAGACAGAAAAAGTCATAAGGCAAAGGTTAGTAGAGAGTGGGGATGAGGGAACTGCAATTGTCACTGGAAATAATTTTTTAAAGGTGTTTTTAAAGAAACAGTACAACTTTTTATTTGTAAAATGTTTTCTTTCTTGTTGAGGAGAATCCAAGGCATCATGTGTTAGCTATGCTGTCATATGAGGGATCTGTGAAATGTTTACCATTCTTGTTATATTCTATTTGAGTGTTTATATTATTCAAGTGCATTTACTTTTAAGAGAATAGTACATCAGTCATGCTGGAAGGGCATAACGAGTGGGGTCCCACAAGGGTCGCATCTGGGTCCGGTTCTGTTCAATATCTTCATCAATGATTTAGATATGGTGTAGGGAGTACACCTATAAAGTTTGTGGATGTTACCAAGATGGCAGGGGTTGCAAGTGCTTTGGAAGATAGGATTAAAATTCAAAATTAGCTGGACAAACTGGAGAAATGGTCTGAAGTAAATAGGATGAAATTCAATAAGGACAAATGCAAAGTACTCCACTTAGGAAGGAGCAATCAGTTGCACACATACAAACTGGGAAGTGACTGCCTAGGAAGGAGTCATAGCGGATCACAAACTAAATATGAGTCAACAGTGTAACGCTGTAGCAAAAAAGCAAACATCATTCTGGGTTGTAGTAGCAGGAGTATTGTAAGCAAGACACGAGAAGTAATTCTTCCGCTCTACTCTGCACTGATTAAGCCTCAACCGGAGTATTGTGTCCTGAAATGTGGAAAGATGTGGACAAATTGGAGGAAGTCCAGAGAAGAGTAACAAAAATGATTAAGGTCTAGAAAACATGACCTATGAGGGAAGATTGAAAAAATTGGGTTTGTTTAGTCTGGAAAAGAGAAGACTGAGAGCAGACATAACAGTTTTCAAGTACTTAAAAGATTGTTACAAGAAGAGAGAAAAATTGTTTTTCTTAACCTCTGAGGATAGGACAAGAAGCAATGGGCTTAAATTGCAGCAAGGGCAGTTTAGGTTGGACATTAGGAAAAACTTCCTAACTGTCAGGGTGGTTAAGCACTGGAATAAATTGCCTAGCGAGGTAGTGGAATCTCCATCATTGGGGATTTTTAAGAGTAGGTTGGACAAATACCTGTCAGGGATAATACTGAGTCCTACCTTGAGTGCAGGGGACTTGAGTAGATGACCTCTCGAGGTCTCTTCCAGTTCTATGACTTGATTGTCCTGGGAGAAAAGTCACTGTTTTTTTATCCTTGGAGCCAGTCTAGCACAGACAATGGCAATGTAGGCTTCCACTCATTAA
Organism: Gopherus evgoodei; assembly: GCF_007399415.2. Classification (NCBI taxonomy): domain Eukaryota; kingdom Metazoa; phylum Chordata; order Testudines; family Testudinidae; genus Gopherus; species Gopherus evgoodei. The sequence continues at coordinate 50,453,384 of NC_044328.1, forward strand.
TGTGTTTGAACCCAAAATATTCCAGGGGGCTACTGGATAGTTCATTCTTTATGTCCATTTAATACTTGGCTTTATAAATGAGATTCCAATAAACATGTTATTTGAAACTGGACTGTAGGAAAAGTATATTGACTAGATTACCTAGTAGAAATCTTCATCGCTAACATCTGTGATTTTGTGGTGTTTTCTTTTTTAAGATGTGGACTTTTGTTCACTAAGAACTGGAGTGAATTCCTACTCATAGGCTACTCAACTGCAGACAGATGTTGTTTACTTTTGTTTTCTATTGACCTCTATCTAGCTTGAACCTGTGGTTTAGAAGTCAGACTTTGTGTCCCCTTACCAATACCCATGGATATCTCCTTAACAGAGAAAAAAAATTGAATTCCTTAATATATTTGCAAATTAATAAATTTGCAGAATAAATAATAGAAAGCAACATTTATACTTTAGTAGTTCTAGTAATGGTCTAATAATCACTGCTGACATCTGTAAATATTCGATAAACTATATGTTACCTTAGAAATCACACTACACATGATAACCTTGAAAAAACTGTACATACCAATGGAAATGTTGCTATGTTCTATATTGATTCTGCATCTGGAATAAAATTATTTGTACTTATCAACTAAGTGTCCTTTCTACCTAGAAGTAAGCTTTTATTTAGGCTTAAAAGGATTAGATTTTTATTAGTAACTTAAATTTCACTGTGCACACACAAACTGACAAAAAAAATTAATAGATACGGATCATAATTTATAGATGGGCAAAGTAAGAAAAATGTTGCTTGAAAACTTACTAATGTTTGGATTTAAGAGTATTTCGTTTGTGAAAATTAAATTGATGAGAATCATATTCTGCCAAGCCTACTTCTAATAGAGTTAATTTCAGTAATAAAGTTAAATGTACAATTCAGGCTGCAGTATCCGTATGCATGCCCTTTGTTTGGAGATTTTCATCTCTTTTCATATTTGCTTTGACTCTATCTAAATTATTTTAATTTCTCAATAATAAGACTAGATTCTTTAGTAAATTTTTAGAGAGTTTAAAAGGATCTAGTGCCAGATCCCCAGATGGTATAAAATAGTATAGGTCCATTGACTTCAGTGAAGCTGCATTGATTTACACCAAATGAAGGACTGTCTGATAAAGTTCTGTCCTTATATTTTATGGTGCTGCTCTGTTTAGAGATTCTTAATCAAGATTCTCTTTCCTTTAACTCATATTACTTGGATTCAACTGTCTGTTTAATGGATACAGTAGTGCAATAGTTTTGTTTTTCTGTAACAAATAGTACAGTTTTGAAGAAGAATATTACTGCTTCTGTTTAAGACAGCTGGTATGTATTGGCTACTCACCAATACTTCAATAGTTCATGAACTTGGAAGAATATCACAGATTCAAACCATAGAGAATGTAGTTCATGTGAAAGATACTGCGCTAGTATCTGATCAATATAGATGTGCAGACTAAAGTGGAAAAATGGGAGTTCCAAGTCTGCATAATTGTTATGCACAAGATATGCAGGGAGAGATCTTGTAGAACAGGGAAGAATTCATTAAGGCAAGAAGCTTAATTTTGCTCTTGAAAACCTGGAGCCAATGAAGAGATTCAAAGATGGGATGGTGACGTATTCAGACTGATAGACAAGGAAGCTGGTCTTAACAGCAGAATTTGTTATTAACTGGAAGAGGACAATGTAGTTGTTAGGGAGGCCAGAGAGGAATGGGATTATAGTAGTCAAAATGATGAGGGATGAACAAAAATTAAAGGATTGTGGACAGCTAGAAAAGTTCGAATTTCGGAATGTTATTTGGGGGGGTGGGGGGCAGAGGGGATATAGGATTCTGTTTTGGCCTTTCAAATTTAAACTGACAAGACATCAGGAGTATATGTTGGAGAAATGGCCTGAAAAGGGGAGAGAAGGATGGATGGATGAAGAGAAATCAGGAGGAAATATAATTCACATCCACCACAAGAGAAGGCTCTAACCAGATTTTAAGATGGTTAGTCAAATATGTTTGTGGTATTTTCTGTTTGTTCTGCAAATAGTGGTTAATCTGCTCCAAATTATAAGAATCTGCTTTCTTAATCATTAATAAGGCCAAATTGACTGAAACTGATGTGGGAGGTATAAATTATGTCTCCTTGCAAAAGTGAAATGTACCCAGAACAGGTTTATCCCAAGGGAAGGAAGCAAGGGTAGATGGCACCACCATCACCATCTCTTAGGGTTTTTTCTAGGAAGAGAGAGTAGCAGTGTTAGGGCTTGGCTACACTGGAGAGTTGCAGCGCTGGTGAGGGGGTTACAGTGCTGCAACTTAGGATGTGGCCACACTTGCAAAGCACGGCCAGTGCTGCAACTCCCTGGTTGCAGCGCTGGCTGTACACCCGGTCGAGCCTCGGGTGTAGGGGATCCGCTGGTCAGCAAGTGTGGACACCCACCAGCGCTTTTATTGACCTCCGTGGTATAAGGAGGTATCCCAGCATACCTTAGAAGCCTCTCTGGTAATCATGCACATTCCACTGCCCTGGGCTCAGCTGACCCCTCCTTGAAATGCCCCAGGAATTTTAAAAATCCCCTTCCTGTTTGCCCAGCCAGGTGTGGAGTGCAATCAATCATTCAATCAATCAGCGACCATGCCTCCACGCCCCAAACGAGCCCCAGCATGGAACAATTCAGAGCTGCAGGACCTCGTCAGTGTTTGGGGTGAGGAGGCTGTGCAAGCACAGCTGTGCTCCAGAAGGAGAAATTATGATACCTATGGGCAGATATCGCAGTCCTTGCTGAGAAGGGGCCATGAACGGGATGCATTGCAGTGCAGGGTCAAAATAAAAGAGCTGAGGAGTGCTTACTGCAAAGCCCGTGAGGGAAATGGCCGCTCAGGAGCTGCCCCCACAACCTGCCGTTTTTACAAGGAGCTGGATGCCATACTTGGGTGTGACCCCACTGCCAATCCGAGGACCACGATGGAGAGTTCAGAGCAGGGAGAAGTGGGGGAGGGTGTAGAGGAAGCCGACAGTGAGGCTACTGGCGTGGAGGGAGACACCCCGGAGTCCCAGAAGGCATGCAGCCAGGAGCTCTTCTCAAGCCAGGAGGAGGCTAGCCAGTCGCAGCAGCAGGAAGTTGCTGGTGAGGAAGAAACTGAGGAGCGTGCTCGGGGTAAGCAGATTTTTATGTTTTGGGAGAGGAGGGTTTGGGTTATGGCTGCCTGCATGCATGCCTAAACGTGGAATAGCCCATTGATTTGCTCTATCACGTCTCTAATCTGCCTCGGTAATCTCTTGAAAAGTTGCAGCCAGAGTGTGGGCAATGTGCTTTCGCAAGTTTATAGGGAGAGCCACCGTGTTCCTTGTCCCGGTCAGGCTAACTCGTCCGATCCACTGTGCAGCGAGGGGTGGGGGGACCATGGCTGCACACAGGCAAGCTGCATAGGGGCCAGGGTGGAATCCACATTGCTGTAGAAGACCCTCCCTCTCTTCCCAGGTAACACGCAGCAGTGATATATCTGGCAGTAGGAAACCCTGTTGAGAATTTAGGGATACTTGAGTGCAGGGCGCCAGGTTCGCGGCCCCCCCCCAGCCCCGCTGTGCGCTCCAGTCTCCCCCCCCCTTCCCAGCACGTAGCTAGCCCCGCGGTGCCCTGCGGTCTCCCCTCCCCCTTCCCAGCAGGCATCCAGTCCCGCGGTGCACTCCGGTCTTCGCCCCCGCCCCTTCCCAGCACGTAGCTAGCCCCGCGGTGTGCTCCGGTCTCCCCTCCCCATTTCCAGCAGGCATCCACCCCCGCGGTGCGCTCCGGTGTTCCCCCCCTCCTCCCAGCAGGCATCCAGCCCCGCGGTGCGCTCCGGTGTTCCCCCACCCCCCTCTCAGCAGGGATCCAGCCCCGCGGTGCGCTCCGGTGTTCCCCCACCCCCCTCCCAGCAGGGATCCAGCCCCGCGGTGCGCTCCGGTGTTCCCCCATCCCCCTCCCAGCAGGCATCCAGCCCCACAGTGCGCTCCGGTGTTCCCCCACCCTTCCCAGCAGGCAGCCAGCGCAGCTGTGCGTTTCCCCCCCCCTCACCAGCAGGCCGGCATTAACACGGACCCCCCCCCCCCCCAGCAGCTCGCCACCTTCCTGTTCACTACTGTCCCCTGTGCAGGACACCAGCTACCTCCTGTACCCAGTGCTGATAAACCCCAGTGACCCATCGGTCAATTCCCCCTCCCAGGTGCAGTCGGGGCAGAAACACTCACCCCATTGCTCGCCATGCCTTCGCTTCCTTGGCCTCTCTGTGTTATGTGAGGTATGTGGGAAGGATGCTACAAAAAGTCTAAAAACTCCTTCACTGTGTGATAATAAACAATGTAGCCTCTGTGTATTACATGTTTCTATCTATGTTTTTTTCAGTGACCTTGAGTAATGCAGCCGGATCACCGGTCTCACGTCGTTTGCAGAACTTGAGAAAAAAAACCCGAAAATCAAAAGAAGAATTGATCAAATCAGTTATGAATCACTACAAAAGAGAAAGTAGGAAGACGCAGGAATGGAGAGAGAAAATGTATTAATCCAGAGAGAAAATGAATGAGTGGAGGAAAACAGAAAGCAGGAAAAAGGAATTGACTCTCAAAAAAACCACAAAGCAGATGATAAGCCTCCTGGCTCGCCAAACTGAGTCTTTCGAGTCTATGGTAGCCATGCAGGCAGATCTGTACCGTGGTAACCCACACCCCTCCCAAAGCTCTCTTTCTTGTTCCCCAGTGTTTGCACCAAACACCTTTCTCCAGCAGCCAGTTCCTTATTACACCCAGCTGCCCCCAACACCTGTACGATCACCTACCAGCCCTGAAAACTATAATTCTTACCCTGTGCACTCCACCCCCATTACCCTGCAGCATAGTAATCCTGAAGTGCAGCAGACATTGAACAGTAATCAAAACAGGACATATTCAAACCTCTGAATGTACAGTCCACCACCCTAACCCACCTTGCCTTTTATGTACTGTATTTGGAATAAAGGATTTTATGGCTTTTACAATACATTTTATTATTGCAGGAAGTGGTAAATACTGTACCCCAAGGTAGAACATAGCACAGCAATGGCACCAAACATTACTGTTGGCTCTCAGCATCAAATTGCTCCCTTAAAGCATCCCTAATCCTTGAAGCCCTTTCCTGGGCCTCCCTATTAGCCCTGCTCTCTGGCTGTGCAAATTCAACCTCTAGGCGTCGAACCTCGGAGGTCCATTCCTCACTGAATCTTTCACCCTTCCCTTCACAAATATTATGGAGGGTACAGCACGCGGATATAACAGCGGAGATGCTGCTTTCCCCCAAATCTAGCTTCCCATAAAGACACCTCCAGCGGGCTTTCAAACGGCCAAACGCACACTCCACAGTCATTCTGCACCGGCTCAGCCTGTAGTTGAACCGGTCCTTGCTCCTGTCAAGCTTCCCTGTATACGGTTTCATGAGCCATGGCATTAAGGGGTAAGCGGGGTCTCCAAGGATCACAGTGGGCATTTCGACGTCACCGACTGTGATCTTGCGGTCTGGGAAAAAAGTCCCGGCCCTCAGCCTCCTGAACAGGGAACTGTTCCGAAAGATGCGTGCATCGTGCACCTTTCCAGGCCATCCTGAGTAAATGTCAGTGAAACGCCCACAGTGTGATCCACAAGCACTTGCAGAACCACGGAGAAATACCCCTTGCGATTAACGTACTCTGATGCCAGGTGGGGTGGTGACAGAATAGGAATATGCGTCCCATCTACTGCCCCTCCACAGTTAGGGAAACCCATTTCTGCAAAGCCATCCACAATGTCCTGCACGTTCCCCAGAGTCACGGTTCTTCTTAGCAGGGTGCGATTAATGGCTGTGCAAACTTGCATCAGCACCATTCCAACGGTGGACTTTCCCACTCCAAACTGGTTCGCCACCGATCGGTAGCTATCTGGAGTTGCCAGCTTCCAGATTGCAATAGCCACCCACTTCTCCACTGGCAGGGCAGCTCTCAATCTCGTGTCCCTGCGCCGCAGGGTAGGGGAGAGCTCAGCACACAGTGACATGAAAGTGGCTTTTCTCATCCGAAAGTTCTGCAACCACTGCTCGTCATCCCAGGCTTGCAGGACGATGTGATCCCACCACTGAGTGCTGGTTTTCTGAGCCCAAAGGCGCCGTTCCACGGTGCTGAGCACGTCTGTTACTGCCACAAGCAATTGAGTGTCTTCAGCATCAGGCGTTTCAATATCATCGTCTGACTCCTCACTGTCACTTTGCAGCTGAAGGAATAGCTCCACTGCCATGCGTGATGTGCTGGCAACATTCATCAGCAAGGTCCTCAGCAGCTCAGGCTCCATTTGTAACAGAAATCTCATAAATCGCGCTGCAGACTCACAATGCTGCCAAACTGCTCGGAATGTGTTGCAAAGCACCACGGGGCGTTGGAACAGGAAGCGGAAAGACCTGCACACTTCCTTCCCCTTCCCACAAGCCACAGCGTCAAAATGGGACGAGGTGCTCTGTGGGATAGCTGCCCACAATGCACCACTCCCAACAGCGCTGCAAGTGCTGTAAATGTGGCCATACTGCAGCGCTGGTAGCTGTCAGTGTGGCCACACTGCAGCGCTGGCCCTACACAGCTGTACGAACACAGCTGTAACTACCAGCGCTGCAAAACTGTAAGTGTAGACAAGCCCTTAGTTTATGGCTGAGTTCCATAGGAGCCTTGCTGACAGTGGCTAGAGATGGTATATACTGAATCAAAGCATGTTACACCTGCTTTGGTCAAATGCTACTTCCTGCCAGTATAGTCCACCCTTGGGGTTACAACCTGTCGAATTAGTGTGGCTGATAAGCATTCTACTTTGTAACTTCCTATCACATTGAAAGCTACAGTCTAAACAGATAAAAATCAGTCATTTCTCATAAAACTGGCACACATTACAATGAAGATTAGAGTAAAAGAAAATATATATCACTGTCACCCCTTCATAGCTCTCTCCTTGTTCCTGCTTCTCCCCTCCAGTATAGCTCTTATCCTACCACCACTCACACTTGCTTGCCATGCTGTGTCTTATGCTCTCCCATCTTCCCATCCTGCCACTTCTATCAAAAAATTTAAGTTTCTATCAAAAACATTTCCCAAGGATCTGATATTTGCATGAAGCCTCTCCATATCCTGACTTAGAAGTCAGGCTCTTTGGAATGGGGATGTGTATGTACTGTACATGCTCCATGTACCCCCATTCTCCTAGCAGGGAACAGGTTTTTCCATGGCTTGCAGTTGGTAACAGAAGGTTCTTAAATAGGTGAGGTGGCCTGAAGACCTCCCCTTTTCTTAGAGCTCCAAAATGATATTTGGCGCGGGGAGGAAGATTATTCATCAGTAATCAGAGGCAAGGGAAATCCCCACTATCTTAACAATGTTGGAGTGGTTGTCCTTTCACCACTGATGTGAGGCAAGAGCTCCCCCTTTGCCCAATATAATAACATTCAGAAATGAGAGATTCTCCTCCCAGAGTCCAAAACCGCATCCAACTCTCTTTTTATGTCAATAGAATCAGGACTATGTTTCCTTCTCTCCTTACTGTGTTACAGCCTCTCTGTCTCTGTGCTGTGCAAAGGGAGCTAGTGTAGCTCTACAATTTATTAACTTCTTCAGCTTGAGAATGGAATTCTTAGGAGGAGAGGGAATGGGCCCACAATGGGTCTTAGAAGACAGTGACTTTTTATTTAAATAGATCTAAGTGACATACTCTTTCAAAAAATCCTACCGCTCTTACATACGTGTAATATGACTGCGTTCAGTACTGTATACACATCCATGAGGACTTGGAAATTCTTTTCAGTTTTCACAATTATACATTGAAAATGAGAAAAATTTCCAGTATGGATGTAGAACACTTCTTAGCACGGGGAGAAATGGAATTTAGTTTATTTCATTTATGAAACCTTTGAATTGCTTCCAAAAAACCTAAAACAAACCAGAGTTGGCTGAGACAGGGTCATGTGACCACAATGAACTTGTGGTGGCTGCTCAATAGTTTTCTGAATTATCAGTGTGCCTTGCAAGTGAGAAGATCATACTGGCCTGGTATGTAAAATCAGAAGTATTAGCACACTTACAGTGAGGACACTCTGGCCAAATTATCTATCCCATGAGATCTAATGATAAAATACCAGATTGGTGGCCAGATGAATTCTGTACATGTGCCAGAGATGGAAAGCAAGTAACAAGCACTGAACTGGCAGGGCAAAACATACATGCAGGGGTAAATTAAGGTGAATGAGTATTTTCAAAAGCAAGAAAAGATTAGCTTGGACTGGAAAGATATTTCAGAGCTGAATATAGCTAATGCCTTGGTACAGAGTTAAGTAATGGATCAGTTTCTGTCCTCCCAGCCCTTTAGCTGTTTGTAAAACATTTGTTGTTGTGTAGGGTGACCAGACAGCAAGTATGAAAAATCGGGACGGGGATGGGAGGTAATAGACCCCAAAATTGGGACTGTCCCTATAAAATCAGGACATCTGGTCATCCTATTATTGTGTCTAATTGGCTTGTATGTGAGTGTTCCCTGTAAGCTGTATGGTTGGGCAGCTGCCCAGGAGAGATTCAAGTGCTGCCAAGTTTGTTAACAGAGCATGCCCATCCGACAGCATGTGTTCAGATGCCCCTCTTCCTGCTGCTTTGCAGCCACATTGGTCCTGCAGCTGCTTCAGGGACCCCCCTGCTGGCTGTGCAGAGAAAGGGGAGAGGGTGTGCTGATGTCAGGGTGTCCTCCTACCCCTGTGCCCCATCTCCTTAGAGTAGGGGAGAGGGGACAGCCTGGCTCAAGTCTGAGGTCTGAATGGTGAGTGAGTGCCTTTCTTAAAGAGACAGTGCGTGGTTTCTAAAACTTCCCCAGCAGGCAGCTCACACAGTCTCTGTGTCTGTCTCTGACACGCACACACACAGAGTCTCTGTGTCACACACCTCCCAACATATACTTGTATTATTGTTTTGTCACTTCTTGGTACTTCCTGCAATGCACATATAGTCTCTGTAATTTTATTCTTTCAAAGTGTGTTATTTTAGTGTTTTGGCTGGTTTGTGCATTTCATAATTTTTATTTCTCTTACACTTAATTTAATTCTTTGAGTAGTGAGTTCTTACCTGTCCTGGCTGGAGTAATTATCCCTATGGTAACTTTTTAAATATATATATATATTATATCTAGGTTTTTTGTTTCTACTGGTGGCGCCCATCTGCACATATCTTGGTGCACATACCAAAATTTATTCCGCACATGGAAAAAATTAGAGGGAACATTGGTGAGCACTATTTGTGTGCCTCTTGAGGACTACATTATCCCTGGCTCAGAGTGGCCCACAGTGCTTCACCTCCCTGCAACTCCATGAAGGGGCTGGACACAGCTGGGCTGAAGAGTGTGGACACTAACTTCCAATCCCCGCCCCCGCCCCCGTGGCAATGGCTACCCCAGGGTTTGTCTAGACTGGGAAACTAAGTGCTTAAAACAGAGAGAATTATACCTGAAAATATGTTAGCTGTTTTTAGTTAATGGGACCAGCTAACACTTCTATAAATATGGCTGCTTGTCGCCAGCAAACACTAGGATTAAATTCAGTTAATCGGCGTGTTTTTTAACACAGCTGTCTTAGCTGCCTTAGCTGCTAAGTGATGGTTAATACATGTTAATTACAATTTGTGTGTGTGCAATTTGTGTGTGTTAATGGATTTGAAAAGAATGCTCATATCCCCAGCCTGGGCAAAAGGGTAAGATAAAAGATTGGACCATGGCTTCACTCCCACACTAGGCCAAGAGAGCTGGACAGGCCTAGGGGAAAAAGAACATGCTGCACCCGTGGCCAAGGGTCATAGAGCTGCTGCTGCAGTAGCTTTGTCTGCACCAGCCAGAATATCTTGCGAGATCTTTTACTGCAGCCCTTCTACTTCCCTCTACAAGTTCATTTACTTGTTGGCAACGGCCAGAATCTAGCTCTAAATAAATGCAAAGAAGTTATTTAATAATTCTTGTAGTCTTGTCCAAGAGCTTTCTATCTGCAAAGCGCAGTTATTTAGCATAAATTGTTGCTAAGTTATCAGAAGTGTTTTTGTACAACATAAGTTCTGAACTATGAAGAAAATTCTAGCACCAACTGATAAGTACACTGCTCAGTTCTGGCACTGTTTACATAGATTCATTTGTTTTGAAACAGACTTTGAATTTTTCTCCTGATGATACTAATGTGTCATCTGGGAAAGTTCCATTCCTTGTTTTTCCTAAATAGCCCACAAGATGGTAGTACACTAATCATTCATGTCGCTGGACATGTTGTGCATTGTAAAGTTCAGTATTACTCTTTAAGACTTATTTTAGCAACAAGTAAAAATTGGCAATTACGTGTGTAATTCTACCCTTAGGAATCTGAAGGTGTTGGATGGTGCCACCCAGCCACCTCAGGAGTGGCTTCTTCCCTTTGGGATCTTTTGAAGCATCACTCCACTGGACTCCCGGTAACACTGAAGCTCCTGAGATCTGTGGTCCGACAGTGCTTCCAGGGCTTGGGTTTAGCTCTTTTTTTTCTTTTAAACCCTTAAAACTACTTATGCTAAATTGTTCCCTCCAATACCCTGCTCCCAACAAGCCAAAACCTTGCAGAGCAGGGATTTCTAGAACAAAAATATTATAGGAATCCTGACCTCTAGAACTGCCATAGCAAAAATAATGTGCAGGTGGGACAGAGGAAGACAGAAATGTTGACCTGTGTCCCTTTGAACCATCAGTGATTGGACGATAGATACATTTTTTTAAGGGTCTATGTAGAATTGGAAGTTTAAGTGTCAGCCTATTCAGAGCTTCTCCTTTCTTATTTATTTTAATAAACGGGTATATTTTTCAGTTTGACAAATCTATTAAGGTACATTTTGTGTACAGTGTTGGTCTGCCAAAACTAGATTTAAAACAGAAACAGGTTTTTGAGCAATTCAAGCATAAAACTGGAGTTTTTAATGGAAATAGCAGCAGACACTTAAATCTGTCAGTGCCAGTAGATGTCATAATGTGTACCATCAAACTGAAAAGTCATTTTTGCTTAAAGGTATCTTGAAATTTATATTGAAAGAAGGTAGTTTGTTAGAACTATAATTTAATTTACCCTCTATTTATTATGCCTTTTTGAAATCATGTACAGTAGTATTTATTTGATGCACTTACATTATTTGATGATGAGCATGTACTGGCAATCTGTGCATGAATTATTTTGTTGGAGAACTTATAAGGAATAGACTCATACACTTTAAGGTCAGAAGGGACCATTATGATCATCTAGTCTGACCTTCTGCAAAAAGCAGGCCACAGAATCCTACTCATCCACTTCTATAACAACAACTATGTCTGAGTTATTGAAGTCTTCAAATTGTGGTTTGAAGACCCTAACTGCAGAGAATCCTCCAGCAAGTGACCCATGCCCCATGCTGCAGAGGAAGGCGAAAAACCTCCAGGGCCTCTGCCAATCTGGCCCGGAGGAAAATTCCTTCCCGACCCCAAATATGGCGATCAGTTAAACCCTGAGCATGTGGGCAAGACTCACTGGCCAGCACCCAGGAAAGAATTCTCTATAGTAACTCAGATCCCATCCCATATAACATCCCATCACAGACCACTGGGCTTACTTACCTGCCTGGGGGACAGAGTTAATGTTGTGGGAATGTCACTGCTGAATTTTTTATTGGTTCTGTGATTTACAGTATCAGCCTGTAATGTATTAATGTAGATCTTCTGCCAGTGTGCATTTAGGGCCAGATTCTGGTTCTCTAATCCCACTCATCCCTCTATCCACCTCAAAACAGGCCTGAAACAATGTTGGTTTAGCTTCTGTATTTGATTGGACCTCGGCTCATGAAACCCCCTCACAGGCACCAGTTCAATTTGCTTGTGCCCGAAACATGAATAATCCAAGAACTGGAGAGGGCAAAGTGCCTGGGGACAGATCTTGTCGGGTAGGGGGCTGGGGAAGGTCCATACTAAAACACACAGACAACAGCCCCTAATCCTGACCTTGAAATGCCCTTCTGTACTCATTTCACACACAGTCCTTGAAGGCTCTGAGGATTTCAGCTTCATGAGTTTAGGAGGGCAAAGGATCAGGGGGAAAATATTCACTCCATTCTTTGCCTCATAGCTTTGGATTTATAGACCAGGAATGTTCAAACTGATCTGTGGAGCAGAGCTGCAGCTGTCACAATGGTGAGATGTCTATTAATCTTCAAGAAGAGATATTTCCTTCTAACTATAACCCAGTACCAAACTCAATCAGAATGCTTATTTTATTGTAGGGTGACTTTCTTGACCAACTAAACTCAAACAAGCTACTCTTTGCACTTCACATCTGTCTTTTGTATAAATTGAAATCTACAGATGACCTCAAAATTACAAGGATAGCAAATACACAAAAGGACAGAACAAATGCAGTCAACATCAATGAGAACATGATTATACAAGCGTGTGTAACCAAGCAACTGAACCCATTTTATTAAAAAGCATTTTCCATCATCTCTCCTTACACTTCTATTACTTTATCACATGCCACAAAGAAGGTGTGGAATCAGGATGTAAATTATTGGGAAGTTTCTATGAGACAAACGGTTTTTAAGAAGAGCTTCAAATAGAAAAGGCTTCGAGAGCTACAGTTGTAGCTATGTTAGCTGAAGGTTTCGTTTTTGTTTTTAATGAAAAATTATTTTGTGGTGTTTGTATGAAATCTGATAAATAATCTATGGTTCTGAGTATTTTGTTGAATCCTGACTGGTTGATGTCCCTTTAATATTGCCCAAGGTATAGCAGAAGGACCCTATTCAGAAGCCAGAAAATTCAGCACAAGGTTAATAGCCTCAGGTTCAGTGCACTTGTTTTGTAGTGGTGCGTTGCTATGTAATGAGATTCCAGTAGGCAGATCCTTTCCCATCTTCAAGGGTCAGAGTGATGTTCTGGTTTTACTAATGAAATTTATTTTCTCAAATCAGAGTCAATTTTGTTTTTAATTATGACTGATTTCACCAAATAAATTGCATTTACACCATCAGACTGTTGTGGTCCCTTAAGAAGTAAGATGAATTACCAGTTGGAATCCTATTGCCTAGCAGCAATGACACTAACTCCTATTTCTTCTCTGACTGTGAAAGGTGCACAGACCCTGTGGAAACTAACTATAGTCTGGTCCGTTCTGAGGTGCTGAAGCTAGCTGTTTTCCCCCACCCCCATCCCTGCCAGCTATATCGAGGCTGATGTTAAAGCCCTCCAACTGGAGAGAATTAAAAGGGAGGTACCTGGTTTCAGACTACTGCCACTCTGACTGGTTTGGAGAGTGAACCTAGGGTGTGGGCTGAACAATTGTGAGGTAGGAACCTTCAGAGCAACCGAACCTGGGGAGAGGGTTTGATCTGAACGTCTTTTAAAATAAATTGTTAATTTCTTTGGTAATAAAGGTATACCCCAGCCAAGATGGATGTAAGTTTTGATCCTGCGTAATATACAGACAATGTTTTAGGGCAAGATGGGAAAGGCAGCTCCTGTTGTGCTGTTCTTCCAATATTTCTCTCACTGGCTCTCAAGTTTTTCACCACTTTTTACAAGCTATGTGTCCACCACTTCCAGCCTTTGTTGGTATCAGTTAGTTCTGACATATGTAGTTCTGAAGAGACAGATTTGAACTTTTTAGAATGAAGCTGGTCAAGATACAGATTCTCGTAAACATAAAACCGCAGCCACTTATAAGTCTCTCTTTGGAAGCAATTAAGAATTATTTTATGCTTGATCTCTCAGAAGTCAGATTTATTGCCATGAAGCGCATAGATCTTTTGTGTTGAATAAAGGCCAGAGTTTATCACTTATCTTTGAAATGCTGAACTCTCACTCTTTAGATACGTTTCATCTGGCCAGATCTGGGAAAGCAAACATTTTGAACTTAGAGGTTACCCTGCCAATTTGATTCTATTTAAATTATAGTTTTAACAATACAAGCAGGCACCAGCTCCAAATTGGAGTGGCTGGCAAGCTTCTTGAAGGGAGAGTATTTTGATATTCATGCCTGTGCCAGGATGATACCAGTTTCTGTTACTTCATTTATAGAAACTCTAGCTCAGAGTTGTTCTGAAATTAGTGGTCATGCATCTGTCTCTTGCCCATCCTCTCTGCTGTGATGTCAGTTCCAGAAGTATTATCTCTGGCTTCTACAGAGTTTCTGGGAACAACACTCTGGGCTTGCTTTGGTTAGCCTTATGCCAGTTATAACTCCATTGACCAACGCACACAGCCCTCCCCATGCTGCAAACAAACACTGGACTTGAAATAATGTACCAGACTCCTAATTGTCACAACACTAAATTAAAATGTGGGGTCCACTTCTCAGGGCCAGCACCTGGATGATTAGCCAAGTCCTTTTATCTTGTGTAAAAAGTCTGAGTGCTGTGATTCGTCGCAGAGTCCCTGGATCCTGCTCAGAGGCCTCCATCTTTTGTAATCTCTAGCTAGTAGATATCTGATTAGTTTGAAGATGCTCCCCAACGTCTCCAAACCCCCTTGGGATGATGGAAGTGAATTATGTGTTTATTCCATCTACCAAAAACCAAGAGCCCCCAAGCTGCTGCAAGGATGGTGGTGATGGAGCCTCTGCTGCTGTATCCCTCCTCCATATTTTTAGTCTCGTTTCCCGATTAGGAGCTCCATCCAGCTCTTGCTTCTGCTTCAGCTTTTACGTTTCTCAAGCTTGATTACAGTGAGACTGACCTAATTCTTGTCAGTTTCTCTGCTTCCTATCCTCTGAGTAATACTCTGAGCATGAAGACAACCAACCAGAGCATTGGCAATCAGTATGCTACAGCTTTAAAAGTTATGATGAGGAGCAGAGGCACTGCAGCTATTTGCAGACTTGGGAAGACCTCACTGCACCAGTTTAGACTTAATTCACACTTGAAAGGTTGCCTTGACAGACATAAGGGCTAGATTCTTTTCTTTTTTTAAATGAAAGTTTAGTTTTTGCAGTAGTGGATGGCACTTTCCTAGGAAGCCACTTCCTTACAAAGCACTTTAAATGAGTGTGCAAGTAAATGCTCAAGCCCTGATGGGAAGTATTGGTTCAGATAATCAAACTTCTAGATGATTATCAAAAGCTGTAATCCTTTGGAGTCCAAGATAATTACAATAATCATTTTTAAGTACCCTAAAATTCACAAGGTTACATACAACCCCTCAGAGGCTGGGCTCTTCAATTTAGTGGGAAAAATTCCCTGTTAAGGAGGCTTTTGGATCCCCAGTTAAGTTGGAGAATTTCCCTGTAAAGACTTTTAAATGATCACAGTTATCAGGGTTAGAAGCATAAGCATTTTACCATCGGAAAGGGGAATGCAGAGATGGGGATGACCCCAGCTTGTTAATGGTGCAAAGCTCCTGTCTCTGGCTCTGATGGGTCATGAGATATTAGGTTCTAAAGCTGTCAGTGTCCCAAGACTGAAGTTTGTCCATCCTGGTTCTCCAGTGTAATTTTTGGGGTTGAACACATTTTGGGGGGTGAGAGTGGGGACAAAGATAAAAGTATTCTGGCAGCGAGTGGTTTCTTTTATTTTGTTTTAAACTTATTTCTTTGAAGGAACATAGTGTAGATGAGGCACAGAGGGTTAGATGATAAATACAACTTAGCACATGGATATCATCACCGCATGTGTGGTGTCAAACCAGAGTTCGCGTGTGTCAGTGGACCAGATCCACCCCTGCCGATGCAATCTGTACTACCCCATGCTGCAAATTAAAAGCAGTTGTGTCCAAAATTCATATCAGCACACTGTCCTGACTGCACACTCAAATCCAGTCCTCCACCCATAAATGGGCTTGAAGGCATCTTGCATCATTGCATCCTCCTCTAGACAGACTCTTCACCAGTGGAGGCCTGTGGCTCTGGTACGTGCTGCCGGAAGCCAGCATACTCAGAGCTGTAAACAGTCCCCTGTCTATAAAACACACCACAGTACAGTTTTTACAGATTCTCATTGCACATTTTTGTATAATGGGGTCTTTTTTTCAACACAAATAGTAAATATTACGCTTTTTGAATTGTTTCAAAGGTGTCAAAGCGTCTCACACAGAGTTCTCAGAAGTTGCACAGCAGGCTATCTTTATCCACTTCAGTACTTAATTTATCAGAGGGGAAGATCTCTTGTGACTCCTAATTGATAAACTGTTTGTTCCCTTACCTGGTTTCAGTCTAGCATTATGCTGAGGTAGTTATTAGGTGACAGCAATACTTTGTACTTACACATGTCCTTCCATCATAGGATCTCAGTGCTGTAGCATGGTAAAAAGTATCTCCCTTGCATGTAGGTTGTTGGCAGATTCATCGTACAGTCTACTGTTATTGGAGTTTGGTGGTTTTGCCACAATTGAGATTGAGATTGTGCCATACTGAGCCTGTGTGGCTGTGGGTTAAAAACCCTGAATGGGTCTTTTGGGTTCTGCAGCCACAGAAGTTACTTTTTGCTTCAAAAAAAGTAGTGCACACCTTTCAGTGACTGTAGAATACAATGCAGGAGATTCCATGGCTAAGGGGATGACGTTTTTCTATGTGAAAATTGGTCATCTGGGGAACTGTATTGTAGGAGCTGCAGTCTGAATCACTATATCTTCCCAGACTAACTAATCCATTCTGGAAATTAGCCAGAGTATGAAGGCATGGCAGGAAAACTAAATTACTCTTTCCCATTTGTGGATCACTCAAGGTAGCTGTAACAAAACCAAGTTCTTGCTGTAGAGTAGGCTGGGAGCCATCAGCCCCCTGACTTGGGCAACCTTGGGCCTGCTGCAACTATGGGTGTATGACCTTGGCTGTGAGGACAGAAGACTCAAGGTCTGGATTTCTGGGATATCATGGTATGACACTTGCAAACTCCCTCAGCCAGCTTTTCTTCTGTTTGTTTACTTTTTGCCAAAAATAGCTATATTTTTTCCACTCTGCCCCTCCAAAGGGTTTTCGTATTTATATTTTTAAAAGCTATATTATTTGGGAGGTTTAGAACATAAACAAAATGTACATATAAAATACAAATAAATAAAATGTACATCCAAATGTATAAATAATTCATACAGTAATGATTTTTTAAACAGGATGAAAGTGTGTCCCATTGTCCTCCTTCTCTATTTATATCTTTCAAATATTAGCGGGTATGCCAGCACTCCGGACAACACCACAACACACTGCCAGGGAGCTGCTGTACTTTGTTTTAGAGCTTTCATGATAGCCAACTTTTCCCTTGGTTAGGGCAGCCTTCCAAAGAGCCAGCATCAGTAGCCTTCCAGGAATTACACAGCATGCCAAGGTAGTGGATATATTGTCTGGAATGGATTAGGTCCTTTGTTTTTACTTTTTACATAAAGTCAGTCAATGAAAAGAAAGTTTGAAAAATAAGGAGATAAATTAGATATTTAGTATCTAATGCCTAAATTCAGTATGGGCATGCTGTAGGTGAAAGCTCCTGGTCCAGAACCCCAGCTGGAATAAATCAACATAATTCCACTGACACAAATTTGTATCAGTGGAGGATATGGGTTTACATTTTTAATTTGGTGCAAGTTACAATGTTCACTCATTCGGGCTATCTTTGTATATCACCTTGGTTATTCACAGTAGCTCCACTAGTAAAATATTGGATACTCTTTTCAAAAAAATATATAACGCCGCATACTAGATAGAGAGAGGGATAAACAAACCATATTTAGTAGGTGTCATGGAGACCGATGGCACAATCCGCTTTTAGCATGGGCAGAGGTATGCTATGTGTGGATCTAGTGGCAGGATCTGTACTAACATATCTTTTAACTAAGCATTTCTTTGTGCTGTCCCTGCCTATTAATCAATAAAAATAAAGTACTAGATTTCTTTCCCCTATATGCTTCTTACTATATGCCTGTGTATTACTAGTATTGGTTCATGTGGAACAATCAAGCCTTTTACATGAGGTTCCACTCAAGGACTCAATCCTCAGATTGTGTAAATTGTCACAGCTCAAATAGTGCAGTTACACTACTTTACACCAAAGCATATGGTTCAAAGTTTCCAGTGTGTTAAAAGGAAAATTAAGCAGGTGAAATTAATTATCACAAAGGGGTTGTGAGACCCGTTGCAAATTATTGAAATTTGTGAACTAACAAGTAAGCTAACAGACATGAATTAATGAAAATAAAGTTTCATCACAACTGGTACTTTGTTTGTGTGCTTTGAGAAGTGTATGTTAGTCTTAACTGGTTGTTAATTCATAGTATAGTGGCAACTCTGCTGTAATATATTTTGTAGTAATAACTATAATAGGAGATCTCACTGCAGCATGCAGTTCTTCAGTCAGAGAAGTGGAGGGAATCCACAGTTGTATGCAAATGATAAAGCATGAAGGTTAGCAGGGCTAAATTTCATCTGCATTAATAGTTGAAGGTTTGGGCCGAAGATTATGATTTTCTTCAATTGTAAAGATTGAGCGTGTCTCCATGTCAATGTAACATCAGCAGCATTTTGGATCTGTGTAGTGGCAATTGTGAGACAATTGTCATAAAGACCATTATCACAATGAGACAATTATCCACCCTGTGTCTTGGAAACCAATGAGAACCTGCTGATTTTAATTAGTACATCTTTGTTACAGAATAATAGGTAAATTGTTCGTTCTGTGCTCATAAGTACACTGTTCTCTTGATATGGTCAAAATGTGGTTTGTGATGCCTTTGTCTACAATCTCTGCTCAAGTACAAAATCAGCAAACTATATGCTTAAAAACATGTGCAAGGCTATGGCTTGGATGCACTTTATGATTTATTAGCCTAGGAATATCCTTGGGACTAAATACTGTTGCTATGGGCACAAAGACGAACATTGAGAACAAGGCTCTTATAGTACAAATTAATCTCCTTTTGTTTTTCCTCTGATTTTTGTAAATAGTGTAATGCACAGTTAGAGTAACATTTATTATTAACTGTTTTTTTTTTAAATCATTGAACAGCAGTGGTTTTGTCCACTACCTTTAAATTTTGATGCAAATAATGATGTATCTCCAAGCTCATATAAAATATCTCTTATTTTGAAAACGCTGGGTTTTGTGCAATGGAACAGAACAACATTTTGTCATTCTGCAACAGGGAAAAATGGTGCACAGGAGTCCCACTCGCAGAAGTAATCACAGTGTGATGATAGGATTAGAGATGGAAGAGACCTGTTTGATCATCTCATCCATCACCCTGACAGTGCAGTCATCAGTGTTTTGTCTGATTAAGTTTTAAATGTCTCAGGGAATGGGCTTCTACCACCTCCCTTGGGATGGGGTTCTGCAATACATTGTATCTGAGTGTTAGAAGTTTTCTTTGATATTCTATCTAAATTTTTCTTTTAATAACTTAATTCTATTTTTACTAGTTATAGTTCCTTTGTGAACCATAATTAATTCCTCCCTCTTTTTAACCACCAGATATTTGTATATTCCTTTTCAGGCACCGTTTCGCTAATGTGTACATGTTTAGCTCTTTAACCTTATTGCAATAATGTAGTCTCTCTAGCCTTTTTTTACTTGGATAGAACTCAGATGCCTTTAACAAATGCTTTTGATAATTTAAAGCTTGTTGAGGATCACAGATTCTATATTAGGAACTGAAAATATATTACTCACACGTCTGTCCTTTTAAAATATGTGAAACTGGAATCAACAGAGTAGGAACAAATCAGGATTTTGTTTCAATTCAGTGAAGTGCTGTAATTGTAATGTTCAATTAAGTACAAACTACTGGAAGATGAAAAGTCTAGTCTCCTTTTGATGCAAGGGGTATGACACATGCAGTGATGTCATGGATGCAAGGAGGGGAGTTGCCCATTTATCAGTTAGAAAATAGATTCTGAAATGTTTATGCTGAGACAGGACTTCAGAGGGGTGTAAGTTAAGAACATTGTTTGGTTCATATTTTAGACTTTAGCCTTCAAGTTCTGGATTTTGGTTTCTGCCCATCTCTAAGCAGGATGTAAATGATAAACAATGTAAACTGGTACTGTGTGATAGCTCAAAGTTTTAAACCAGTAAAGAGAAAAATAGTGCAAAGTATAAAAGAGCTTTAAATTTATTCAAACATTTATTTAAGGCTTTTGGGAATTTATTTGAGACTCAAACAGTATTTCTTGATTTTATGTACATATATCTTTGTGTACACAAACACATTGATTCTTTGTGCAAAGTTTCCACTTTCTAGAAGGCAGCAAAGTCTACTGGACTTGGATTCTAAACACCTGGTGTATGCTCATGGTGCCATCAATCACTAATTGTGTGATCTTTTGCATGTTACTTATCTCCTTTGTACTTCAGTTTCCCTGAACAAGATTTTCTAATGACTAATGGGTTTGGGTGCCCAACTTGAGACATTTTAAAAGGACCTTGTTGATCACATGTCCTCTGAAAATTAGGTCACTTAAAGGTGTCTCAAACTGGGAAAATTATGTGTTTGAACATTTTGGCCCTTAACTTAAAACAAGAGTAATAATGGTTATTCTATATTGTAAAGTGCTTTGAAATGTATGGAAGAAAGGTATTGTGGATGTGCTAAGTATTATTATTTTATTATTATTCCAAAAAAGAACCAAAGAGGGATGATCTTCAGTTCATTATCTTCATCATGTCAAATTGTGTACACAGGGGTGGCTCCAGGCCCCAGCACGCCAAGCGCGTGCTTGGGGTGGCAAGCCGCAGGAGGCACTCTGCCGGTGCCGCCAGGGCAGCAGGCAGGCTGCCTTCGGCCGCTTGCCTGAGGAGGGTCCACTGGTCCCGTGGCTTCGGCGGACCTTCCACAGGCATGCCTGCAGAGGCTCTGCTGGTCCCACAGCTTCAGAGGTCCGCCGAAGCCGCGGGACCAGCAGACCCTCTGCAGGCAAGCCGCCGAAGGCAGCCTGCCTGCCGTGCTTGGGGTGGCAAAATGTCTAGTGCCGCCCCTGTGTACAAAAGCAAATAACTTTGGTTAATAAAATAAAATACAGTTTCTCCATATTTTTCAGCTTTCCTTATACAAGAACATACTGGTCCAGATTTTAATAGTGGCCTATAAAGTGGGCATTGCCCAAAATTACACATCCACATTTTGTTTGTACAGTTTTGTGTGCCTGTATTTTGCAGGCCCAATAATTTGATTTGTGTTTACAAATTACCGGTCTTCTAGCTGGATACAGGCAGGTGGACTTTTTCACTCATACAGGGCCCCAGTAACTTATGGGACTCTGCTTGGGAATAAGGATCTGTCCACACAGATCTGAATGCAGGAGCAGGGTCCAGGAGTGAGATTCTGTGATACACCACTTAGAGGCACAGCATAGAACTCAGAGCCCAGGGGGAGGAGTGGCTGTGGTGGATTTGTCACCTTAAAAACATACCACCCTGCCCCTGGGCTGCTTCAGTGCTCATAGCATAATTTAGACATCTAAAAGAGGCATCTAAGCTATGGCAGCCTGTCCCCAGTTTCCTTTGGGCTGCAGCATCCTGCTTCTGACATGCAGCTCCCCATCCTGTTCCACCTAATACACCAGAGATTGCAAGGAGGATCTCAGAAAGCTGCCTTATAGCTCTCCTTCAGTTGTTGCACTAGAACAGTGTCCCCCTGGCCAGATAGATGGCTTTTAGAGTCCCCTTAAACTGTGTCAGACGTGTAACCCAAGAACCTCACCTTGGTAGATATTAGAGCAATGAAGATT
The DNA here is from genome assembly GCF_007399415.2 of Gopherus evgoodei. Classification (NCBI taxonomy): domain Eukaryota; kingdom Metazoa; phylum Chordata; order Testudines; family Testudinidae; genus Gopherus; species Gopherus evgoodei. The sequence goes on from NC_044328.1 coordinate 50,475,114, forward strand.
TCCCCTTTGTTCAGAAAAATCTACTTTGTTACACTTCATCTATAATACTTTGTGTAGTATTGATTTTATTCAAAATGTTTAAGATCATCAAACAACATTTTATGTAGCTTTTGGAGTTATTGTGGATAATTCTCTGAAAACATCTGCTTGGTGTGCACCACAGTCAGAAAAGCTAACAGAATATTAGGAACCATTAAGAAAGGGATAGATAATAAGACCGAAAATATCATAATGCCTCTATAGAAATCCATGGTATGCCCATATCTTGAATACTGTATGCAGATCTGGTTGCCCCATCTCAAAAAAGAGATATTGGAATTGGAAAAGGTACAGAAAAGGGCAACAAAAATGATTAGGGGTATGGAACAACTTCCGTATGAGGTGAGATTAAAAAGACAGACAGACATCTCAGCTGCAGTTGTGAGCAGTGAGTTCTTTTATTCAAAACGGAAAGGAGTCTACTTATTTTCATATAATTTGTATATTTATAATGTCTGCGAGCTTAAAACAAAGTAGGTGCAAGTGTTACATCTGTGTTTGACTTTTGTCCTCCATCCCATTCTCTGTTTGGCAGCTCCATTTACTTAAGTGGATTAATTTACTGATACTGTGGCAGATATGATTCTCCTACACCATTACAGCTTTTTATTTAGCACTTATTATTACTAGGCTGTTAATGTTCCAAAATAGGGAGGGCAGACCTGAACTTGAAGCCAACTAATTTAAAACATAGCAAAGGCATTTACTACTATTACTACTTTTTTTTAATTTTATTTTTTAAGACCAGCATCAAAAAGTGGCTTCCATCTGAGGCGACCATAATGCAACTATTATGTTGCCCCAGGAGGTTTTCTTTTACCTCACCTGATAGAGATGGTGTTGTGTACTTCAGAGGTCCCAGTTTGAGTCTCAGCTGTGATAATGTTGCTAGGTACACACGTATTTCAGTCACCAGATAAGGGGTAAGGACTGCTATGGGTTTGTTAAGCCTGCATAATGTCTGATCCCAAGTTAACAGATACAACAGAGATTATTTTACTCACTGGTGGTCAGATTTGTTGTGCTGAATCATAAAATCCTGGCATTTTTTCTTTCTAAGAATGTTAGATTCTGAAGTCCAACCAAACTGCACGCAACACAAGTCAGAGGTTATGTATATGAGTGCAAAGATGGCACAAAACTTTCTTTACCACTGTATGCTGGGCTGGTTCTCTGGTGTCTTGGCTTAAGTTAACAGTGGCTGCTAACAACTTTAGGGGCCAAAACTGTATCTGAGGGTTGGTGCAGTGTAATATCCTGACTGCTCACCCTTTTTCTTGCCATATCCCCTTGAGCTGGCAGCAGGGAAGTGGTAAGGGCACAGGAAAATATGTTGGGAATTACTATGAATTTTGTGTAGACATGAGGAATTAATGCAAAAGTTTGCAATACCAAAATATTTGCAGGTACTTTAAAAAAGCTCTAGTTAAATCATGCTGTTTTGCTAATGGGGATGTAGCACAAGACTTGAGCACAGCTGTGCTCTCAATTGTTAACAGCTTTGAGTACTATTCACTAGCATTTCCTAAGAGCTAGTGATCTTTATTAGCATTCCCAAGAGTTACTAATATTGTGCAGTTGAGTCTCATCTCAGTCTTTCATCTGTAATGGGATTTGTACAGAAAATAATATGGGAAAATCAGTTCTAAATCTCTCTAAATATGTAGAGTTTTTGTGGTTCCTGGTAAACTGAGACGATGACCCAGATTCTTCTCTGAAAAAGCATTTTAGTCTTTGAGGGTCACTCCTATTTGGTGCAGCTGTCACAGATAAAAGCTGTCTGTTGTGTTAAACTTGGTTTTACCGTTGCTTATACTGAGACATGAAATGAGAATTAAGAAAATGCCTAGGCAGAATTCTTAAAATAAATAGTCTAATGCCCAGACAGAATTATTGAGCTAGAATTTACACTGCAAATGAATATCCATTAATTCAAAACAGCATTAACAAGCTGTAGTAATTAAAAAAATATTTGAATGTGAAAAAATTAATAATCAAGGTTGTTTTTGGAACATTAACTCTGCCCAACTACACCTTTTCACAGCAGTGCAAGATCATCTTCCTTTAACCAGTCTGCTCCACATAAGAACAGCCGTACTCAGTCAGACCGAGCCCAGTATCCTGTCTTCTGACAGTGGCCAATGCCAGATGCTTCAGAGGGAATGAACAGAACAGAGAATCATCAAGTGATCCATTGGCCTTGTCATCCACTCCCAGCCTCTGGCAATCAATGGCTAGAGACACCTAGAGCATGGGGTTGCATCCATGACCATTTTGGCTAATAGTCATTGGTGAACCTATCCTCCATGAACTTACCTAATTCTTTTTTGAAACCCATTATATTTTTGGCCTTCACAATATCCTCTGGCAATGAGTTCCACAGGTTGACTGTGTGCAGACTGTAGGTCTCAGACTTCAGAGTACCCCATTCACCAAACTTGGTAAGTTCCTTACTTACTTGCCATTGAGAAAAGAAGGAAGCTGACATGTATGTAGAATGTATTATATTTTTTTATTTGTAGTCAATGATTTGGTTACAGTCTAAAGTTGTAACAGTTCTAAGCATACTCTCAGTGTTTGATAAGGAAATTAAGGAAGAATTAAAATTCTTTATGCAACTTTAACTGAAGGTATTCTCGGTATGTTTGGTTATTATAACTACACCATCTGTGTGTCATTACGAATAAATGTCTATCTACAACCATAAGTCTGTCTAAAATAGTCCAAATGAAATCAATTAAAATGTGACAAATGGGATTGAGAAACTTCTATTAACTTCAGATCTTTATGCTGAATATCTTTGAGTAAAGGTAAGAGCAACATTTAGCATAACATTTACTTTAAATTTACCATTTTCTCCACAGATTTCAGATCTCCTGAAGCCATGGCTTGCTCACTGCTCCCTATGTAATGTCCCCCATGCCCCTCCAGAGAATATACTAGTAACATCATGACCAATTCTGAAGTCCACTGGAGTAGGTCTGTGGAGGGTGGGGGGAGGTTTAAGTGTATTTTATTCTATTGTGTAAGTTTTCAAAATGTTTAGCTTGCTCCATTCTCCAGAGGAATAGCGTGGTGACACTGCTAGGGGCATTGAATGGTGCAATAGCCAGCTAGTCACAACTTCAGGATACATGAAAGATAAGATGGGATAAATATAAGTAACACACATGCTAACTACACCTCTTGGCTTTGCTCTTTGGTACATTGAGCGTAATATTTTAAAGATAATGGAGGTTTCTTAATCTTCTTTGTGAGTGTCATTTGAAGGTTTACTTTGAGTTTACAGAGTTTAACACAGCATAATTTTTAAATCAGGACCTCCATTACATTTACATAGCCTTTTCCGAAGATCCTAAGCAAGTGATAACTTGGAGAATAAATATTCTTCCCTCTTTCTATTAATCTTTGTTTCCTCCTTCCTCTCATTCTCTTCTTTTCACCTCTCTTGTTTCTTGGGACATTATAAACTATGGCAAATATGGAATGGCTTGAAGTGAAATAGACTGCACCCCCTCCAACCTATTGTGTGGAGTCAGGTAACCAAGGATCAGTACTGTATCATAACAAGAATAGGATTCCTTTGTCTGTCTTGAGGCTTGATGCTCCAATAATTTCCATTTTCTTTCCTCTCTATTTGTGTTCTACCTGTGCCTCATAATCTAATGTGGGGGAAATTACAACACATGCTTTGTTTACCAATGAGAATTTTTGAAAAGATGCCTTAGGGTCTTCCTAGCATCCTGGTTCACCATCACACTTTCTCATCCTTATCTGTTTTCTGTATCTTGAAGGTTATAAATATTACGTGTTGATATCATGTTCTGTCCACCCCAAAGGGACCACAGCTTAAAGGAGAAATGTTTCAGTTTTCAGAAATCTATTGTTTTTGTGTGTTCTAACTAATGAATTTTCTCTGAACCAAATATTTCCACTTCATTTTTCTCCTGTTTTTATTTTAGTCAGTGCATCATTATTGCAATATTTTTAATATATGTATATGTACCAGCTTTGCTCCTTAATTTGGTGACTGAGGAATTGAACCCAGAAATCAGGTCATAAATGTTTCCTTTTTGCTTGTTGTTTTGTTTCATTGTAATAATGGCTGTAGTTGTGCAGGATACAGTTTAATTATTTATGGATTTCTAAGATCTGACACAGTGATGTGTGCTAACATATTTCAGCAATCTGTCTTTAGAATGTAGTATTAACTAGGGCTGTCAAGCGATTAAAAACATTAGCAGCGATTAATTGTGCTATTAAACAACAATAGAATACCAATTATTTTAAATATTTTTGGATGTTTACTACATTTTTGAATATAGTAATTTCAATTACAACACAGAATACAAAGTGTACAGTGCTCACTTTATATTTATTTTTTATTACAAATATTTGCACTATAAAAAACAAAAAAAATTATTTTTCATTTCACCTCATACAGGTACTGTAGTGCAATCTTTTTATCATGAAAGTTGAACTTACAAATGTAGAATTATGTACAAAAAAACCTGCATTCAAAAATAAAACAATGTAAAATTGTAGAGCCTACAAGTCCACTCAGTCCTACTTCTTGGTCAGCCAATCATTTAGCCAAACAAGGTTGGTCACAGTTTTCAGGAGATAGTGCTGCCTTCTTCTTTTTTACAGTGTCACCTGAAAGTGGGAACAGGCATTGACATGGCACTGTTGCAGCTAGTGTTGCAAGATATTTAGGTGCCAGATGTGCTAAGGATTCATATGTCCCTTCATGCTTCTACCACCATTCCAGAGAACATGCTTCCATGCTGATGATGGGTTCTGCTTGATAACAATCCAAAGCAGTGTGGACTGACGAATGCTCCTTTTCATCATCTGAGTCAGAAGGTTCATTTTCTATTTTGGTGGATTGGGTTCTGTAGTTTCCATATCAGAGTGTTGCTCTTTTTAAGACTTCTAAAAGCATGTGCCACACTTCCTCCCTCTCAGATTTTGGACGGCACTTCGGATTCTTAAATCTGGTGTCAAGTGCTGTAGCTATTTTTAGAAAACTTACATTGGTACCTTTTTTGCATTTTGTCAAATCTTCTGTGAAAGTGTTCTTAAAATTAACATGTGCTGGGTCATCATCCAAGACTGCTATAACGTGAAATATATGCAGAATGCGGGTAAAATAGAACAGGAGACATATAGTTCTACCCTCAAGGAGTACAATCACAAATTTAATTGACGCATTATTTTTTTAACGAGCATCATCAGCAAGGAAGTATGTCCTCTGGAATGGTGGCTGAAGCATAGAAGGGGCATACGAATATTTAGCACATCTGGCATGTAAATAGCTTGCAATGGTGGCTACAAAAGTGCTATGCGAATGCCTCTTCTCACTTTCAGGTGATATTGTAAATAAGAAGCAGGCAGGAGTATCTCCCATCAATGTAAACAAACTTGTTTGTCTTAGTGATTGGCAGAATAAGACGTAGGACTGAGTGGATTTAGAGGCTCTAAAATTTTACACTGTTTTGTTTTTGAGTGCAGTTAGGTAACAAAAAAAAATCTGCATTTGTAAGTTATACTTTCACTATAAAGAGATTGCACTTCAGTACTTGTATGGGGTGAATTGCAAAATACTATTTCTTTTGTTTATCAGTTTTACAGTGCATATGTTTGTAATCAAAAGTAATATAAAGTGAGCACTGTACACTTTGTATTCTGTGTTGTAACTGAAATCAATATTGAAAATGTAGAAAATCATCCAAAAATACTGAATACATTTCAATTGGTATTCTATAGTTATAGGTGTGATAAATCACAATTTTTAATCACAATTAATTTTTTTTAGTTAATTGCATGAGTTAAATGCGATTAATTGACAGCCCTAGTGTTAACGTTGGAAATAATAGGTTAATGCATGTACTATGCTAAAGCAAACGACTCTTTTCTATTGCAGGGTTGTTAAATTACTTTCCCACCACACCTTACAGCCATTCTTCATATTTTGTGAATAGCATGATGCTATGAACTGCAGATACTATCCTTACAATAACTTAAAATGTAAATTTTACATTGTACCTATCGTTATGGTGCTTGTCTATAGTGTATGGTACATTCTGACTAAAATTACCTTTATCACTTCTTTAATTTTGTCACTGTAGACAAAGTCCAAATAACTTTGTTTTAACAAAGCCTTAAGTTAAGTATTTAATAAAGTTTACTAGAGTCTGTGCCATTTCTCCCAGAAGCAAACTATGACACGGATGACAATAAGCATGCCCCATCCAGATATTAGCCCTCCTATGCCATATCAACTTCAGACAGTTATGCCAACTCACCTATTCCCAAGGATAAATAATAGATAATAAGACAGAAAACATTTATAGTACTTCCATATAAATCCATGGTACGCCCACATCTTGAATACTGCACACAGATATGGTCATCCCATCTCAAAAAAGAGATATCGGATTTGGAAAAAGTTTAGAAAAGGGCGCCAACAATGACTAGGGGTATGGAACAGCTGCCATATGAGGAGAGATTAATAAGACTAGGACTTTTCAGCTTGGAAAAGAGATGACTAAGGGGGGATGTGATAGAGGTCTATAAAATTATGACTGGTGTGGAGAAAGTAAAGAAGATAGTGTTATTCACTCTTCATAACACAAGAACTAGGGGTCACCAAATAAAATTAATAGGAAGCAGGTTTAAAACAAACAAAGGAAGTATTTTTTCACACAGATAGCCTGTGGAACTCCTTGCCAGAAGATGTTGTGAAGGCCAAGGTTATAACAGGGTTCAAAAAATAACTAGATAAGTTCATAGAGGATAGGTCCATCAATGGCTATAAGCCAGGATGTGCAGGGATGGTGTCCCAAGCCTCTGTTTGCCAGAAGTTGGGAATGGGCGACGGGATGGATCACTTGATGATTACCTGTTCTGTTCATTCCCTTTTGGGCACCTGGCATTGGCCATTGTTGAAAGACAGGATACTCGGCTAGATGGACTTTTGATCTTACCCAATATGGCTGTTCTTATGTTCTTAAGGCAAAGATTTTGGATATATTGTCTATTTTCAGTAGACTTTCACTTATGTCTTTCCTATAACTTCTTCTCCCTTCAATATCACTTCAGGCTGCAGGCTTCACAAAGTCCCCCCATTATTATTCCAAACTAAAGGGTTTAGTTCCCTTTTGACTGTCAGTTCATTAGCTAAGACGCCACTTCTCTGAAATCTTAACTTTAAAAGACACTTTCTCTGAAATCCACTTCAGCAACGACAGGTTTGGGCTCCACAGTTCAAGCAGTGATTGTAATCCACATACTAAAACAGCCACATGTTTTGCTTGAGTTGGTTAATTGGCTGAAGATATAGTCAGGACTAAACTGGCTTGGCTGAGAGGTGAAATCCTCACACTTCTGTGTGTTTTGGGTGAATGGCCAAGGTCATTTATTATCCTCACTTATTAGAGTTATCCTCATTAGTGGAAGCTTGAACTACATCTGCATGTATGAAATCTAGCCTGTGAATAAGGATTTTTGGTGCTGTTAAATCTTTAACCTTTGTAAGCACAAATCATTCTTGTGCCAACATGTAAAAATACCATGCCTAGTATTTAAAACATACAAAATATAGCAATACATTATTTTTATTTCCCTTTAACTAGGTTATTTAATCATAAATCATGGACCAGTAAATTTGAAAAGGCTTAGGAAGCAACAGAGGTTTTGCTGAAAAATATTAATGGAAAGACAGTGTGCTTGTGCACAGTTAAAAGTAAACTTGTGTGTTCTTGATCCAAAAGAATCAAATGTAACATCTTTAAAAAAGTTCTGAGAAGAAGCAAAACCCTAATGGAATACCACATTATCTCCATTAATTTCTTGATCTCAAACGTGTTTGATTCCCTAATGCTCCCCCGCTTCCAGGGGTGCTGGAACTAGAAGTGCTGGGGGCAGGGTGGCAGCACCTCTTGACTTTAAGTGGTTTCCATCATGTACAGCGTTTACAGTTTTGTTCAATGGCTTTCAGCAACTCCGCTATAAAAAATTGTTCCAATGCCACTACCCACTTCCCCAGATTTTCATAACCCCTGCTTGTTAACCATTGGGAAAAAAATTCCTTCTCCAGTGAACCTTGTGGCCAGTTCAGGCTTCCATCATTTGCAGTACATAATTTGAATTTAGGAAACAAAGATATGTGCCACTTATGGCTATAGAACATTATAATCAGAGCCTCCCTGTTATTTAAATGTTGAAGATAGCCTATGACAGTGAAGGTAGATGGGCTCTGTTGAGTATATTCAGGAAGTGCAAGATGGTAGGTCTCCTGGAAGCTAATGGGCAGCAAGATGTCAGCTTTCCCACGTACAGTCTTAGAATATTTAAAAATAGAAGCAAGTATATTTAAGGTTTATAGCTCATGCTTAAACGGGGAACAGTCACTGTTAGTGCAAAATCAGATATTTAAAAAATTTCATTCCCCAAGAACAACTTTGTGACTGTTAGCAGTCATTGATGGACAGTTACTCATATGTACCAATGTGACGGTGCAATGAGCTTTTGATTGGTTTTAATGGCTTTTATTTTTATTTTTAGTTTTTTTACTTTTATGGGTGCAGCTTTTATGGTTTTATTGAATCAGTAAGAAAGATCCATAATAGGTTGCGAGCTCCCCATCTCTGAGCATCTCTTCATAAAATCCATTACAGATTTCTACCGTGCAACTTTTCTGCTACATTAATGAGCATGTACATGGTAGCCAAGCGTAAGTCCACTTGTTGGCTTTTCAGACAATTTTTGAGATTTAAAAATTCTAAAAAGATTTACTTTTATCCATGTGACATAGGAGGTATAGCAGATGCATGTCATTTATTTATTATTTTTTATTTTTATTAGATGCATGTCATTCATTGGAATTCACAGCCTGGGCTCCATAGAATAGCTATCTAGTTCCAGAGAAGACGGAACAAGACCTCATATGACACTCTGCCTTGTACACAGCTCTGGAAATCCAGTGCAATTTAGCTGATTGCACTGCAAATTCAAGTGATTTTTTACTTTTATATAAAATACTGTTTTTCTTCTTACAAATAAAATTTCAGTGTCATCTGAAAATCTATTTTTATTTGGTAAGGCAATTTCTACCTTGATTTCTTAAAAAAAAAAATCAGTCTAATGCTAACATTCATTAGGCATTATATATTCCATTAAAAGGTAAAAAATAGTAACTTCTAGGCAAGCTATTTGTTGTTCACATTTGAGTGGAAAAAATATGGTTCCTTATTTACTGGGTACCTTGTTCTGTGTACATGTTAGTAAAAGATCCTCCTGCAGGCCCCTCATGCTACTGCTATTTTACCTTCCAGAATGAATAGTCAAAAACTGCAGTTATTCAGGACTCAGGTGGCAAAAATTGTAAGGTGGTTTGAAGTGAACCTTGACATAAAACTTAAAACTACAATTCTCAGTACATGGAGATAGTGATTGTAACACAGATCCCCCTTTTCTTGACCATATTCAGAGAATGGTGCCAGGAAACCTTCTATGAATTAAATGCCTGTTTCACACACTAGCATGATCACATCTTTCTATCTGTATGATGTGTTGTAATAAGTATGGGTTTTTAAAAAAAAAAGACAACAGGGCTTTCAGTAATCCTTTCCCACAAAATGCAGTGGGATTGAAAAATCAGCATAAAGGACACACTGTAAAGATATGGCAATGCATGCATTGTTTTCTACATAATGCAGTCAGGGTCTCCATGGTAAAATGAAATTTGTATTTTATTTTTTGTCACCATCAGCAGTTAACCTAAAGTAGGAGCTGCTCCATTTCACTGTAGGTTAAGTGACTTACCATGCAATACTAGCTGGGAAGAATAGATAATGAACTTTCCTTTTTTTGGATAGGTTTTTATAATAGATTTCAAAATTGGTAAAAAAAAGTATATAATGCAGCATATGTTGTTGTTCTGGAATTTTTTTAATATAAAACCCTCCTTTTCAGCATTCCCCTTTCAGTGGAATCACTTAGACACTTCCAGCTGGTGGCAGGGGATACAGCCATAATACAGCTTTCTCTGTCCCAGCTGTCTTTTTCATTACGTTAAATGCATTACGATGGCTGCACTGCTTTATAAAGGTTCAGGTACAGAAAGGTATAGAAAGAAAATATGCAAACATGCATTTTTGTAGTGCCTACCAGCTTCTACAAGATCTTTGGATTCTGAATGTGTTCCTGGCTCTTATCTAAGATATCCTTCCAGTCATTGGAATATTTGCTGAAAGGGCTTCTTAAGGTGCCTCAGGATATCACCTTTTACAAGGAATCGTTGTAAAGGATTTTTAGTGCATTATGGCTCATGCAGCCTCACAGCTAAAGAAAAACAGGGATTTAGAAATTGTTGCTGATGAAGAAAATGAGAAAAAAAGAAAACACAGGAAAAGATCCCGGGATCGGAAGAGAAAGGTATATAGATTTGTACCAAATTCTTACAAGCATTCCTTTGTTTCAGTTTTCTTACATTGCAAATGAGCTATCGGAGATCATTCTTGTATGTAACTTGGTAGCTGTGTGAACAATTGGTTAAGATTGTAAAATAACATTGCAAACCAGAACTGTGGGGTTTGCAAAGCAATTGAATTTTTAATCGGTTGTTAGTTGATTGCAGTGATGATGGAGAAGGTGTGCACTCATTTCACATATAAATCAATCACAATACCATGATATGCAAGCATGGCTATAAGTCACTTTAAAATAGTGTATACCAGTAATGTGAAGGTTACATGTATAACACTGTCATGGTTTTAACGGATAGAATAAATAGTTTAGCCTATGTATGCATACTTACTGTGAATGTGCGTGAGGGTAGATTTTTCTTTGTGTTGGGACTATGTCACATGCTTGGCTCTTAAAACATCCATTTTGAGAATAATGTCACAGAATTGAAATGCTTTGTTGTTTTTCCTTTTTCCTAAAGGCAAATTACATGGAAAATCAAACCACAATAATTTGTTGTTAGCAACTTGATTTTTGTTAGGTTAAAATGTTGTGATCATAGAGCCTTGTTTTTCTGTGCTGTGTAATTATCCTGGATGCAGAAATCTATGGTACACTGAGACCTGAAAAATTCAGTACACTAGGTTGATGATTGTTGAATTAAGATTTAAATAGTGGTCTTTTTTTTATTTTTTTCAAGGTATAAAACGGAATAGTTGAGGATAGTGGCATGATGATAGATGATGTCTTTGAGTTCTGTGTGGGTATGTCCTTAAAAATGACACTTTGTATACTAGTCCATTTAGATAAGGCCCTGTAGTGATTTCTTAGTCATTGATTGCAATTAGTAAAAATTGCCCAAAAGCCCATGGTCTGAACACAGAAGTGTGGTTATATAGAATTTTTGTGTGTCTTTGTGAAATTCCCTAAGGGATAGATAGTCTTAGTGTGCTCTAAGCAGCCATGCATGTGCTTCTTGAAAGCCATGTAGATTTCCTTTAACATATATGCAGCTTTTGGATGGAAAACAGTCAACATTTTCCTGCCTTTTCCCCTTGTTTCTTCTGAAATGGCAGTGTTAAACTTAATGAGAAGCACTAAGAAACCCACTGTCTTCTGTTCTAGGGAACACATTAGAAGGCTGTGTTTAGATGGCTGCAGTGAGTGTACTGCAGCATATTAACTATAGATGTCTTTGCCATTTAAATATACATGTAAAGGTCTCCTCAGTATTTTTTATGGTACAAATGAAAGCACAAAATTAGGATATTGCCTTTGGAGCAGTTTTCACATCAAAAATTGGTCTGCATATGTAACATTTTTTCCTGTTTGATTTTATGGTAACATGCAGGTCTGTAGCATTGTAGCTATGATTTTTCAGCTGAAAATGAACACAACAATGCAAATTTAAAGGATATGGCCTACCACCATGTATTTTCATTTCAGGTGTGAGTTAAAATGTATAGTATCACATTTAACTCTGTCCATAATTTAGAAAATAGGCTTAAGTTTAACAATAGCACACCCAACCATATATATGCCGTCTTTGTCTTTGTGCTCATTCATATTTATTTGGCAAAATGTGGAAGAGATGTGGCAATAATAGCCTCTTGATTCAGAGATCTGAGACAATTGCTTTGTGGACAAAAATGCTTTACAGTTTATACAACACAATGCTGTAGAAGGGAAATCTCTTAGCAACCAGAGTGGGACCTGGATAAATATCAATCTATTTATTGTAAATGCATGGATTTTTCAGTATATTGTTTCTTCATAGAATAGAACAAATAGAACATAGAGGTTTCACACCAACAATTTTTTTTCCTAGTATGCTGGAGGTTGGTGATCAATTTGGAATTCTTTCTTAGCAGTATTTTTAGGACTTGCAGATTCAAGACATACTAAGTTTATTAGGAGAATGCAGAAAAAGCAGTAACCTTGTCACTGACTATAGAAAGTGGGAAAGAAAATTTGTGCATGTGCTGGTGTATTACTCACAAAAAGGACACCATTATGCCTTTCATACACCAGGCATAAACTATTACTGTACATTCCAGTTGTTGTTCGTTGTTTTGTAGTTCTTGGGGAAGGAGGGGTATTTAGAATAACCATTATTTCCACTATGAGTTCTGAGTGACTTCTTTATGTACCTCTACACCACCCACAAGCAAGCAATACTCAGGTTTTTTTATAGTCAAATGATGTTGCACAACACTAACCCTTTACTTGAGCAATATATGCAAATATCCTCTAGGGACTTCAAATCGCATTAAAACACCAGTGAGTGCTAATATCCCTAGATAATTTATACAGTAAGGAGACTGAGGCATGAGATGGTTTGAAAGTCAGGCCTGTGCGACCACAAAGTCTCTACAAACTGGTGATGCCAAACCCCGTCATACTGATAGTCATTTGTGTGTAATGTTAGGATTGTAATCTGAGGAAGAAATTTCACTGCTTTCTCAATTATTTGGCACTTTACCATGTACTGAAATTTCTGTCAAGATTTTCTCTAAAAACATACAGACAAATATCTTGTTAGGTGATATTCAGTTCGTTAAGTTGTAGGATCAAATCTTCAAAACTGTGTGTGCGTATTAGCATGTGTCTATTTTAGGCATGCAATGAAGACATAGTTGATTGCAGTGATGATACATAAGATGTGCACTCATTTCACATACAAATTAATCACATTACCATGATATGCAAGCATGGCTAAAGTGAGTTTAAAATTGTGTATAAGAATAATGTGAAGGTTACATGTATAACACTATCATGAGTTTAACTGACAGACTGAAGACATAATAAGTGTGCATGCATGTGAATTCTCACTTGTATTTGCACACCTAAATTTATAGTATGCACTTATGAATATTGAGCTGTTAATTGTTTCTTATTCATGGTATAGCAAAATAAAGAAATGGTATCAGAAAATAAGAGAGATGCATCTGTTGACCGATATACAGATTTCGCTGTTTACTCTGTTCAAATGTATTTTAAACTTGGGGAGAAATTCTGACTGGTGTAGCCCAAGTGCATCAGGGCAAATTTTACCCTAACAAAAAAGATTGGAACACCTTTTAAGAATAACAGTTGATTTAATTATCTGACTGTTCTGCTTCTGACAAGGTTGCCCTAGGTCATGCACAATTTTGGCTATGAAAACTAGCAATGGTTTCCCATATGCCAGCATCTAGGAAGGATTTAAATGCTCTCTTCAGTGTCAGCCCTCAATAAAGGCAGAAGTCCCTTGTTTAATTATAATATATTGTAGAAGAAAAATGTAAGTCTAGGTGCATACTGAATATTTTATGTTTTATACAATATTCAGCGAAGTGGAAGCGGTTTCCATTTGTGTATAATATTAAGGAGCTAGTTGGTTCTAGTGGAACTCATAATAGTGTGTTTACACTGAAGGCCCTAGTGCTGCCTTTTGTGATACCTTAAAAACTGATGTTATCCCACCATGCGTGTTGTGGATTCCAATGTTATCCTGGCAATTTTACCATGAGTCTCATGATATCTGATGTTTACTTAAAGCCCAGCTCCTGAACATAAGGGAATCTCAGCTCTCATAAATATGTATATATATATATTTAATGGTCTATATGAGAAAGTTGCACTGGTATAACCTAAGGTATACATTTAAATAAATGTAATTAAACTACTGCAAACCTCTGTGTGGACACTTAATTTCAGTGGAAGTGGCTTTTTTTGTTTAGTTTCAATCAGCTGGGAACAGGTTTAAGTAAAGCACTCTTAAACTGAAAAGAGTACCCTTGCAGGGATTTGCACTGGTTTAATTATATGAGTTTAAAAATTGATTTATATTAAACTGGTGCAACTTCCCCATGAAGACAAGGCCTAAAGGTTGTGAAGAAAAGCTTGAAAAACAGCCTAAAGGGGCAAAAAATCACAAGACTAGAAAACATAATCAGAATTTTATTTTTTTTCAATCACTTGATTTTAAGATGATATCATGATTTTCAGCATCTGACTTTTTATTTTTGTATGCTAAACAATCTGTTCCATCCTGTATTTAGCTGTGACATTCTGAGTAAAAAGAACAGGAGTATTTGTGGCACCTTAGAGATTAACAAATTTATTTGAGCATAAGCTTCCGTGGGCTACAGCCCACTTCATCGGATGCATAGAACGGAACATATAGTAAGGAGATATATATACACATACAGAGAACATGAAGAGGTGTCAATTGCCCTACCAACTCTATTAATTAGCCTCTTAGAGTTGGTAGGGAAACTCCCACCTTTTCATGTTCTCTGTATGTGTATATATATCTCCTTACTATATGTTCCATTCTATGCATCCGATGAAGTGGGCTGTAGCCCACAAAAGCTTATGCTCAAATAAATTTGTTAGTCTCTAAGGTGCCACAAGTACTCCTGTTCTTTTTGCGGATACAGACTAACACGGCTGCTACTCTGAATTCTGAGTAAGTTTCCCAGACTTGAAGAAGAGGTCTGTGTAAGCTCGAAAGCTTGTCTTTCTCACCAACAGAAGTTGGTTCAATAAAAGATATTACCTCACTCACTTTGTGTCTCATTATTTTTGAACATCTGAGATTGACAATACTGGCATCCTCACATGTCAGGGTAAATAAAATCAATGTTGCGGCTCAAAATATGAAGATGATCTGTGAATATAACCAATTGCCTTGTGGCAAAGAAAAAGTGAATCTAGAGTCCAATCAAATTTGCATTGAAATCAGTGTGTCATTCCATAGACTTCAGTGGGATATGGATCGTGCCCTTAGTTTTGACCTCCACCTGCACTCAGGAAAACTGTGTCAGAAGCATGAAACAGGCCTTGGCAGGTAACTAAGAGGGCTACTGGGTTTCTAGGAACAGTTCTGTATTGGACGTAACTCTGGAAGACATTGTGCCACCTTTTTAGAGGATTCAGCAAACACTCCCCTCACTGATTGGCGTAAAGGGGGCTTGACTAGTGTTCGTCCCCTTTTGGAGTGGCACTGTTCTTGCCCAGCCTTTGTGTCCAGGTGAGTGTAAGTTACTCAGTTTTGCCCATCTCCTTCACGGGCTGTAAGAGGGAGGCCTCTGGGTGCCCTCCCATTGGGCCCTGATTCAGTAAAGTGCTTAAGCACGTGAGGATTCCTGTTGATTTCGCCAAGACTATTCATGTGCTTAAACTTATGCAACCACAAAACTGAGCACAGCTGGACTGTCAAAGGAAAACTTATTTTCATTTGTTTTCTCTTAACGTGTATGTATAAGTAATGCTGAATTCTTATTGTGTGGCTTTTGTTTTGTTTTTTCCAGTTCAGCTTATAAGAACAATTGCTCCACTCACGACAGCCCTTGAAAGAATACACCATTGCTAGCTACATTAATTAAGGTTGTCCTAGTCAATTTTAACTTCTACATCCATCTGTTAAACAAAGAAAATGAGTTTGTCCGGCTTTGTGAATTTACATTCTTGGGCTCTACAAGTTTAAATCATCCACTTCTTCCCCTTTCGCTCTTTTGCATCTCAACTCCTAGGCCCAATGCTTGTCTGAGTCACTGTGCACATGTGTTGATTGTTATGTAAATAGTGGTCTCACATTGCACACAGTGTGTATGTACACATATACTATACATGTTGGCAGTAGGGGGAAGTTTATGACCTGTGAAATAAATTATCTTCATGTTGTAGAAAGATTGTTAAAATGACACTCTGGGCCAAATCATTGAGACTATACTGATTTGACTCAGATGAGAATTTGTCCCTTTGTCTTTTCTTTTTTCCCCATGGAGAAATTGTTTCCCCATAAAACTTGGGTCACAAAGTATTCTTTTAAGCAAAATTAAAACATGCTATAGTTGAACAAGCACTGAAAAAAAATTAAAATAAGTTTTGTATAACTTTTAAAGTGTCATGCCATGTGCCAAAATGTAAAGTACTGGTATTATAGTATGAAATGCCTAAGTTTGAAGCTTTTGAGGATAATTGTGGTGGGGTGACGACTCACTGCTGCGGTGCCCCCTGCTGGTTGTCCAGGGAATCAGCTCTTTCCAGCCTTCAGAGTGCCCTCTGCAGGCTGATGTCTCGCCTGCTGCTGGCCCTGTGTCCTTCCCAGACCCTGATGCCCTTTGTCTAGGGTTTCTGCCCACTGTGGTACCCCCTCACTCTGGGTCTCCCCTGCCAGGGGAATTCCCAGCCTCCTGTCCCCACCTTCCCTCAGTGGCTACTGCCAGTCTCCATTTAAATCCTGCTCACTGGGGCAGACGGCAGTCTGTAAACCACTCATCAGCAAGTGGAGTTAGACCAGCAGCCTCTGCTTATCTCTGGGCTGCCTCTCTGCAGCCCCAGTATCTTTTGTGGGCCCTTAACTAGGTCTGCAGCCTGGGGCTTTGCTAGGCTGGAGCTCCCCAGCTCCCTCTGCCTTTCCCCAGCACGGCTTCACCCTAGGTACCCTCCTCAACTTCCCAGGCAGCCAGGTCCTTCTCTCTCTGAAGCTAAAGAGTGTGTCTCTCTCCTTTTAGCCTCTGGCCCTCAGCCCTCTTATAGGGCCTGCTGTGGCCTGATTGCGGCGTGGCCCCAGATGTGGCTGCTTCCCCCAATCACCCTGGCTTTTCTCAGGGCTGTTTTAAGCCCTTCAGGGCAGGAGCGAGGTGACTACCCCGCTACAATAATACTTAGTCCTGCCATGAGTGCAGGGGACTGGACTAGATGATCACTCAAGGTTCCTTGCAGTCCTATGATTCTATAAACCAAATTCCTTTGGCGCAGTTTCATTCATTCACTAAAGTTTATGTTGCTACAACCCTTAGAAATTGTTCAACAACAGAACTGATCAAACCTTTTGTTAAAGAGTAGCAACTGTGAAATTTACAGATTTTAAAATGAGCTGAAGAGCCAGTTTTACTATTAAGTGGTGATAAATGTAACTTGTGAATGGAGAAAACAATAATAATGACTGTATTCTCTGGGTGGCATAGACTCCAAATTGTTACCTCGCTTTCGAGATGGGAGTGATATGGATGTATTTTAAGATACTTTTGAAGTGAACAGTGAATTGCACTGGGTGGGGTGTGAAGATCTGGTAAGTCTCCATGAACCATGCTGTAGTTGGCAATTAAATAAGGGGTACAAAAGAAAATAGAGAGCTAGTTAGGGTGTTCCTAAGTGCTACAATGATACAAATATGTAATAATACAATCAAGTGTGAATTATAAGGTCAGTAGACAGATTGCGAAGTGCTCTGAGATCTACTGATGAAAAGTGCTTTTTAAAAGGTTGGGTTTTGTATCGTTTTTTTTAAATTAAACTTAAACCCACACAAAGATACATAAGGCCTAATTCTTCCAAATGCAGTCACTACATTGATTTAAATGGGAATTCTGATTAAAAAAAAAAGGGCTGGATTCACCATTGTCCTGCACCTGGTATGATCATATACACCAGTGCAAGGTGTGTGTAATACACTGTCTTTCTGATTTAGGAGTATAGTCCTGGTTTAAATCACTACACTTTGTCCAGAGTTATGTTGTACTGGTCCAAAAAGATCCAGATCAGGCTTAGAATGCCCCCAAGGTTGGTGACCTATTGGATGTTGCAGAAATTCCCCAGAATAATGCTTAGTATATAGACTTAGATGTTTGTGAGTTCTCTTGAGTTGTGAGCAAGACTTTGAGAACAACATGAAGAAATTCTCACTGACACACAATCATTTTTGTGGGATTCCAAAATGGTTATGTACAAATTTTTTTTGGTATTTGCATAGTTTTTTCTCCAATGTACTTGTTTTAGAGGTCTAAGCTTTGTGCTTGAAACGTCTACGTTCCCTAGAACCACACACTGAAATCCTGCTTAAAGGTAAGACAGCATTCCATCCATCCAAGAGAAAGACATTGAATTAGACCCAGTTTACTGTGTGCTGGTCTCTTGGATGAGACCTTAAAAAAAGAGGGCCTGCTTTTCATAGGTGTTGAGCATCAGTAACACCTATTGACTTCAGCTGGAGTCATAGGTGTTCAATAATCATGAAAATCAGGCCTAGAGTTCTTGCCTGAATATTAAGAATCACATGGCAAATTCTGTAAATCTTTCTAATGCATAAAGCTGCCAATCAATGTTTTGGAAGATGGCTAGTTGCTAATCTCCAGGTTGCTTTTATCCTGTATAGATAGCTGGAAATCACTGTGTGTTTTGAAATGAAATGTGCATAAATGAATGTAAAGAGTAATAATATATTATTTTGGTATTTTATTAATTCAAATGAAAAATAATATAGTCATAATAATAAAATAAATAAATAAAATAATAAACTTTTTGTTGGAAGCTCTGTTTGATGCTTAAAAAGAAAATGTTTGCTGACATGCATTTATAAAAATCCACAGTTTTGCCAAGTAAGATGTTCACCAATTCTGCTTTAGAAACCAGTGTTTATAACCCCTGTTTATAGCAGAAACTGTAAAATTTCACACAAATAAATTCACATAAAAAAATCTAGTTCTGCATGTACAAAATATCTGCCAAACATAATTTAATAGTGTCACATATTTCTTGCATGCACTCAAGGAGACCCTTGAGTTCATAGAGATGTACATGAGCACCTAAATAATTGATATTCAGTGCCTTGAGTAACTCTTTATTTTTGTCCTTGTCATTGTATGAAGATACAGTATACATTGTACCACCTGACACAGTATATTCCATCGTAGACTCAAAGAAATCTTTGGAAATCATTTTTGAGAACTATTTCAATACCATTCTAATTTTGTCTGTTTTATATTATATAATTTATTTTAGCTAAATGTTGTGCTGGTCTTCCAATACCTTTTGTTCAAATGTATTTAGTTTATTTGGATGTAGAAAGATACAGTTGTATTAATTGTTATACCTTAATGGTTATGTATCAAATTTAAATCTTATTTTTAGTATTTAAAATTCTTTTTAATCCTTAATTGAAAATTACTCCATAAGTAAAGAGAGATGGTCAAGGTAGAAAGGATTTGTTTAAAATTGGAACCCAATGTTCATAGATAGTTCCTCAAAGCTAATTTCAGCCGCAGTCAAAGCAAGATTCTTTGAGCCAGATTAATACCTTAACTCAATGTAGTGTATAACCTACTCTGTAACTATCCCATTGAAACTAATGGAACTACTCACAGAAGAAGGTACTACTCACTCTGAGTAAAGGTATCTAAATCTGGCCCTTTATTATACTTTGTTTAGTCATGGAAATGAAAATGTATCATTTGCACTATAGGATCCCTGGTTATTTTAGTACTCTATGGTAAGCATATGAATTGTGATGCCACAGTGGACAAGATAGCTATTGTTTGTATGATAATGAGTTCTCCATTTTTAAACAGATCTAAAATTCACTTTATATCCCCTGCTCCTGCGAATCTCTTAGACATTTTGAACTGGCTCTTTGAGACAGCAAAAGAGCAGAGGAGAAGTGGAAAGGGGAGTGATTATAAATAGGTGTGAAAAAGAGAAAGAGTATGAAGATTGCAAAACACTCCCTCATGGCTACCATACTGTGGATTTAAAAGCTACATTTAGAGCCTTTGTTTGTGATGCTTCAAAAAAGCCCCCAGGAACTTGCCAGCAGCCACACCCAATACAGGCTGCCTATCACCTTGAGCTCATGGAAGACTCATTCAGTAGTAGTATGCCTTCTCTAGGCCTTCCACTATGGAGACAGGGATGCTCTTATGCACATCTTATGTTTCGTCCAGTAGGGGCCAGTAGTGTGCATGAAGCCTAATATGATAGTCAGAAGAAGTGTGTGTCATCCTTTGCATGAAATAAAAACATGAGGAACTTGCAGATGCCATGTACTAGTCCATTGAAATCCATGAAAAGACACCAGTTTACTCATACTGAACATGACCTTGCTCTTAAACATGCAATCCTCTATTTGAGGTTTGTAAATTCTGACAATCCCAGAGGTGGTAATTTATGCTGCTTATTGGATGGAAAACCTCAGGTCAATAATTCATATTTTAGTCACATATGCCACCTTTGTTTATTCTAACATCACTTAAGCATATGTATGTAAATAGAGGATAGGTATAATATATCTGTCCTTCAGATGCTGTTTGGAAATTCTGAGCACAGTGGAAAGGAAGCACTTCAGATTGTTCTTTTAATGAAGTGTGTTCTTCCTCTTCTAAGCACTGTTTGGATATGGTAAATCCTTTGCTACTGGGAGGTCTTTACGCCCTCCTCAATGCCCTTTCTATGTGCCCTCCACATTTAACTTAAATTTCATTAGGTATCTGAGCTGAGCTGGAGTGACAGAGTGGAAAGGGGTGTCAGAAATGAGGAGGCATTGTGAATGCTGAATTTGGCTGCTAGAAATCCTTTGGCTGCAGTCAAAAGTAGAGGAACTTGCATAATTATTTTTTTAAAATATGCTTACAGTGATCATGCAGATCCCTGCACTCTGATAGGCTGATGGCAAGTAGTAGTTCAGGGATTTGCATACTTTGCGGAATGATGCCCATTTGTGGGCAGTTAAGTGTATGGCATCCCTAACTTTGGATTGACCAAAAGTTCCATTTTGATATAGTCATCCATAACTTGAAAAAGTAAAGTGTTTATAGACCAGAACATCCACATGCTACAAATTCATGCTTTGCGCTTATATGGTAAGATTTTTACTATAGATAAAGGGTCAGCTTTCATGGCTTTGGTTATGACTCCCTGATTGTCTGTCCTGCATAGTTTCAGCTGTGGTCCTGACTTAGGCTGCTCTAACTTTCTCCAGGTAGCAGCTGTCTTCAACTCTCTGAAGAGAGTTGGCAGAGTTTATTGGTGTTCCAGCCACACACCAGGACACGACTTGTGCCAGGACTGGGATGATAGTATTGTTGAAATTGGCTATGCTGGCTTTACCTCAATGGGCATTGCACTCCCTTTGCTTTCTTGGGAAAGCTGTCGACTAGCCAAATGCAGCTAGCGTCTGGCCCATTGTGCTGCCAGAGCTGGATCATGAGAAAGAATCTGGCCCCAAAACTTCAATACTTTGCATTTCATGGATCTCAGTGGGTGGTGGATTTAGATATACAGAGTGGCTATTTATAGAATAGTCTGTTTCTTCATTAATGTCATTTATGCTGTGATTTTCTCTTTTATTTCTGTCACTGATTGGTTCCTAAAGATATCTTGCATCTGTCTGTTTCTTAAATCAAAATGATTTCAAAGAGTATGTCATAAAATAGAAGAGATCAAAAAAGTTAGATGTGCTTTTTCAAACTTCATCCATTTGCCCCGTTGAAGTTATTTAAATGACAAATAACAAGAACAAAAATTTCTAAGACTGAATTTCATTTTGAGTTCACAAAATCATGAACATCAAAAACCAAGTTACTGCAATTTTTGACGTCAGCCTTACAGTTCAGGTTCTGTCTAGTTTCTCTGCATTGTCTGTATAACAAATGAACGTTCAAGAGTTTTTTCTCCTTACAGACAGCATTAAAACTACATCGTGCTCTATGCTGCACCCCCTGTTATATTTAACAAACGCCTTACTTTTAATGGACTTTTTGGTGGTAGGAGTGGTGGTGGTTAGAGATTCGGTATATAGAAATTCACTTTATTCAGCATGTTGATTCACTCTGAGACACTTTTTAACCTCAGGACACTGGCTAGCTCTATGTCACTGACCACCTTCAGGTAATACAAACACTCTTGGTTAACTTGGCAGTCATCCCTCTAACAATGTGTCTCTTTCTTTGTACCCATACTTCTCATTTTAACTAAGATTTCTGAGGCCCTCGGAGAACCTTCTGTCAAACAGAAGCTGTTCTATATGCAGCAGACCCAGGTGTAGTCTTGCTACCGACTGAGGTCAAATTATAATGGCCTAATATCAACGGAGGGAGTCCATGGATATCACTGAGCTGATTGTGGCCTATTGTGTATAATTTGTAAGTCATTCATTGATTGTAATACTAAGACCCTTTGAATTATTTTATAGCTTAAGGTATGTTTTATACATAGACATGTTTATCCATCTGTTTTATACCCCACATTGTCTGCCTTTTATTTGTTTATTTATAGCCTTATCACCTCTCCTACGGGGCATTAATATGACTATTTCTCTAGCTTTAGTGACATCCCAGTCTCAGTCAGTAAGATAATGTTTAATGTTTCAGAACATTTGACATGTCCTTCTTACTGTGCTCTTGATGCCCAGGTGTAGTAAATCTGAGGATTTATGTGGTAATACAAGTAATCATATATTCACTCCTGGTGTAGAAGGTGACATTTCTCTTCCTAGGTTGTAGGAAAGTTGATAGGGAAAGTATCTAAAACTACATTTTTGCCTAGACCCAGGGGTAGGCAACCTATGGCATGGGTGCCAAAGGCAGCATTTGAGCTGATTTTCAGTGGCACTCACACTGCCCAGGTCCTGGCCACCGGTCCGGGGGGCTCTGCCTTTTAATGTAATTTTAAATGAAGCTTCTTAAATATTTTAAAAACCTTATTTACTTTACATACAACAATAATTACGTTATATATTATAGACTTATAGAAAGAGACCTTCTAAAATGTTAAAATGTGTTACTGGCACGCGAAACCTTAAATTTGAATGAATAAATGAAGACTCACCATCCTACTTCTGAAAGGTTGACGACCCCTGGGCTAGACCATGTAGCACAGAGAAGTTCGTGTACACCGGAGTGAACCACATATATGAGGAGAGGAATACAGGCACCAGCCAGCTTATGGCTCTCCAAACTAAGGCTATGCCTACGATACAACCCTGTAAGGTCGCCGGTGTAGCCGCTCTTTGCTGGCGGGAGAGAGCCAGCGTTAATGAATTTACCCCCAATGAGCAGCAATATCTATGTCAGCAGGAGATCCTCTGTCCACGCTACCACTTTCATCGGTGAAACTTATGTTGGTTAGGGGGTGTTTTTTCACACCCCTGAGCAATAAAAGTTTTACTGACAAAAATGGTTGGGTAGACCAAGCCAAAGATAAGTGTGTGCATGTGCATGTGTAAGTAAATACAGCATTTTGCTGTACTACTGAGTAAACATCCCTCAGAATAGCCTTTTTGGCCAGGCTGCATAGGTAAAGTGTTCTGGAGAACCACTGTGGGCCAATGAAGGTGGCTCTCTCCTGGACTGGACTCTGAAAAGTTAAAATATCTCTTATTTGGATATTGGCATATGCCTTCAAAATACCAATTAAAGAGAAGTGGGGGAAAAAGACTTCCCTTTATATATTTTACCACCTAAGCAAAGAAAACATCTTCAAGGAGAATCCATGAATGCATTGAAAACCTGAAGTCCTAGTTTTTCCCATCACTTGATTTAATTTGAAACCACCAGCACTTTGAAGCTGTTACACATCAAAATTCTGATAACTAAAGACTGCTGTTTTTCTACTAGTCTGAAAAGATTAAAAGGCTGTTGAGAGGAAAACATCTCTTATGACAGCGGGAACACAATCAAAGAATCTAAGTAGGACATCCTGACGAGCAACCAGTGCTTTCTATAATTATTAGGAAAGAGTATGTTTTGTTCAAAATTCTTAAATTTTGTGTTCTTCCTTTTTCTGTCCACATTCTTCTTAGTTGCATGCCTGGTTACAAGAAAAAAGGACATCATAAATGTCTACCACACTGTGTGCAGTGCTGGTATAATAATATGAAAACAGAGAGGAAACAATATCTAGCAACAAACTGGGAGTCAGGAGTTCTGTTCTGGACTCTCCACTGCCTTGATCTTTGGCAAGTTACTTAACTCTGTTTCTTCTCTGTAAAATAGGGATACTACTTGCATAGTTTAGGACCCTCTTAAAAAGACAGGTGCAAAGTATTACTTTCTTGTTATATTTGTAAAATATGTATTAGGCAGTAAATAGTTTATGTTCCATTCTTAGTTTTACTATGTTATTATTATAAAAGAAGTAATGTACATAATTTATACTTTCTGTTATGTAACTGTCCAGTGCTTCTCTAGTACATTTAGATGTGATCTGTTGACCACATCTACATTGCTCACTAACATTTTGCTGGCATGTTGCCCTAGTGCAGGTGGAAATAAAGTGGTGTGGTGGTGATCTTATTTTACGTTTATTTTATTAAATTAAAAGAGCTTGCATGCTATCAAGAGTAATTATAGCATTGTGTATTAAGAGTACATACAATTTGCTTTTGTTTAGACTCATCTGAGTTTGGTGTAACTAGCCAATGTATAAAGGCTGTTTTGAAGATAGGTGTTCATATTATTTAAATTTCAGGGGAAACCTAATAGGAATATTCAGAATTGTAAAAGAGTTTTTAAATTAAATGCTTTAAAATTATTTCTATTTATCTAACTTACAAAATTTGAGCTATAATTAGTAATATGGTCAGCTGCCTGGCATCTGAATTGCATGCATTTGACAGTTAAATGCACAACAGTTCATAATCATTTTGTACATATCAAATTGTTGACCTATATGTCTGTTATACTTCTGGAAGCTAAACTCTTGGAATTCTGGTCGAATCTCCTATTTCTTAGGTCCAGTTAGAAGAACCACTGAACAGATACAATAAATTCAGCTTGAAAGGCCACATGCACAATCTGCCTTGAGTCAAAAACCCAGAGATGCCGTAACCAAACAAGCTTTGCATTAGAGCTATTCAAATGTTACAGTCAACATCAAATAGCCACGTGCGTCCAAAAGAGCTGCTCGCCCCTCCCCTTTCACCTCAGAACAAGAAAACTAAAAGCCTAATCAAAGCTGGCAATATTTTTTTAAGTATCAGAGGGATAGCCGTGTTAGTCTGGATCTGTAAAAGCAGCGAAGAAGTGAATTCCCACTTCATCATGCATCTGACGAAGTGGGTATTCACCCATGAAAGCTCATGCTCCAAAACGTCTGTTAGTCTATAAGGTGCCACAGGACTCTTTAATGTTTTTTTAAAAAACTAATTTGAAAGAAGATAACGATGACAGAAGTAAAGAAAACATTGGAAAGTGACTAGAAATTGAAATGTGAGCATTGACCAAAGAACAGTTTTTAACATGTATTCAGACTAACTAGTCCCAAGTATGTTGTTGGTTTACTTGGAACTAGCTGCTGTGGAACTAACCCCAGATCATGATGGAGTTCTAATACTTTAGACAGACTCCGCTAGTAGTAATAAGGAGGCAAGAGGAGGGGAAATTGAAACAAAATTGAATATAAAATTCTATATTTGCTAAAGGCCAGATCCAAAGTCCCACTGAAGTCAGTGAGAGACCTTTGGAACAATGGGCTTTCGATCAGTTCCTAGGAGTCTGGGGTGAAATCCTGTCCCTAGCTGAGGTCAATGGCAAAACTCTCAGCTGGTCAGTTTTTCACCCTAGCACTGTGCATATAGCATTTCTGAAAGGCGAAGAGGATATGATGCTATATTGTGGCTAAAGAGGATGGTTTTCTTGTCTTAAAATGTTAGCAGTATTGTTGAGGCAAATTACAATAGTGCTGTTGCTGGGCTTATGATTCTCTGATAGGATTATTGCTGTGGGATTGCAGTTGTCCTCATTAACCCATCTTCCCTAGGCAGAAGTCCTGGCCTGTAAGGCGAAGGGGCTTAGGCATTATACTCGAGGGGAAAATAAAGTCCTCAAGCTTTATATAGCAAAGCAAGAGGGTTAATTGACTGAAGGACATTCAAGAGATTAAATCCTGATTAAGTCCTTAAAAAGATGAGACCTTGTATCCATTACCTGATTGCACAAGTTCATATGATCAACATATAACCTATTGCTTTGCTAATGACCGCATACAAGGAGCAAACTATAAACCTTCAGATCTCATCACCTAAAAGGTATTTCGGTCAATTAACCCTCTTGCTTTGCTATATAAAACAATAAAATGAAAATTGCCCTTTGAAGCTCTGTTGTGCTAAGAAATATATATTATTAGTAACTTTAACATTAAAAAAATCATTTTGTAATGTACATTCCTGTATATGTACATTCATATTACATGTACACAGATTGAATATTGTCCAATTACTTAGCAAATACAATATATGTGTCCTAGTTTTAAAAGAGAAATTTATGAACTCATATTGTCTTTGTGGCCATCCTTCATTTCCTAGAAATAATCTGCTATCAAAGACAGGGAAAGGTGAGATTACAAAACAGAAGTAAATTAATGAGAAATGGTCATATTCAAACTAAAGGCTGTCTAAAGATATAAATACATATTGAAGAAATGTACGAATGGATATAAATAAAGAACAGTGACTCTGAACCTGCTTGCAAAAGCCAGCTTTTAATGAGAGAGAAACCCTGTTTAAGAGAGTATTTTTAGCTAAGCTTTCAGTCTTTTGACAGGAATATTGAAATAGACTCTGTTTTTGACTGGAAATAATTGTGTATGAATTTTCTTTGTGCAAAACTCTTTTTGAAAAATTTCTTACAGAAGCTGCCATTGATTTTGTTTAATGTGAGATCTGTCATTTTGTGTGTTTTATATTTAGGTTATAGTGATATCATTTTTCCTTTGGATAATTTGATATTTCAAAAGAAAATATTACATATTAAAGCTCATTAAATTGAGGACTAACTTGATGCTTGATCTTGTTTTGTGGATAGTTAGGTATCATGTCTCCATGCATGTAGTCCAGCTATGCTGTATATATTTGGGCAATTGTAGGTTTGAGCTCTAGAGCTGTGGAAGATTAGGCTTAATGGATAACCTACCTTTGAATACCTCCTGCTAGTAAAATGTTAATGGCTACTCAGGAGAACTACTCCTGGCAGTAGAGGACAGGGTCAGAAATAATACACTGGGATCATATCAACCTCAGAATGACAGAATGGGCTTTACTCAATAATTTTTGCAACTTGCGAAACCAAAAATGTTTAACTTCTAAGGGTACGTCTGTACTACATGCCGGATCGGCAGGTAGTGTTCGCTGTATCGGGGATCGATTTATTGCGTCTCATCTGGACGTGATAAAATTGATCCGCTAATCGACGCCCATACTCCACCTCGGCAGGAGGAGTAAGTGGAGTTGACAGGGGAGCTGCGGCAGTCGACTCACTGCTGTGAGGACAGCCAGGTAAGTTGAACTAAGATATTTCGACTTCAGCTACGCAAATTGTGTATCTGAAGTTGCATATCTTACTTCGACCCCCGCCCAGTGTAGCCCCGGCCTAAATCAAAGCAGGTGGATAGGCTGCTTTTTTTCTTTTCAGAATAAGAAAACTACAACTTCTCTTCTTCACAGTTGGATAGATTCTGGCAACCACTCACATTGAATAGCAGCTTTCTCCTCTAAAGTCAGTGAGACTTCTTGTGGATGAAAGTGTAAAGATATCAGCATACCACCCTTTAATTGTAACATACTGATGATATTTTAGGGGACTTGTTTGTTTTTAAATGGGTAAGTTAGTTCAGTTAAAAAAGAAGCTGTGTTTGATTTTTAAATGATTTAAAGAGTCATTCCAAATGTATTATAAAAAGGATTGGATAATGGGCCAAATCTGTCTTCCTTACCTGAGTAATCCCATTGAATATAATGAGGCTGCTTGTGTGATTAAAGTGAACTGTATTTGGCTCACTCTGCAGAATAAGAAGAATGCATCTGTGCATTCACAAAGAAGAAATTTAAATCTTCATAAAAAAAGCAAATTCCTTTGTGTCAGACCAAAGAAACAATGTTCCTTGCTTGCATTTTAAAACAGCCTTACTACAAAATTGCATTAGTTGCTGCAGTTTAAAATTTTTGGAAGTGGGAGGGGAGTAAACAGACTGTCACATGTTGAAGACAGAGAGCAGATTCAATGTTTCTAATTTCCATAAAGGGAAATATTTCCACATTTTTTTTGAAGTGTGGTTAATAAATGATGCCACCTTGTGTGATGAGAAATCAAAATGAACAATGTTTAATACAATTTATTGTTTTGAGAATTACTGCTGTTTTAAAATTTGCTTTCAGTGATAAAGATAGAAAAATGCATGCTGTTCTTTTTTCTACTACTCACTAAATTGTTAAGCACCCTGCCTAACATCTTTCTCTCTGTTGTCATGGCACTTGATATTACAAAACTGTTAAATACTCTGACCTGATCCTGCAAAACACTTAAGCTTGTGCTTAACTTTAAGCATGTTTGTACTTCCATTGAACTCAGTAGAAGTACTCATATGCTTAAGTTGAACATACGCCTCAGTGATTTGCTGAATTTGGGCAATAATGTGCACCACCTTGCTGGACTGATCTCATATTTTGTAGCTAAGGAAAATGCCCCTTTTAGTTGAGAAGTTCACCAGAATCACCAGAACTGAGCACCATCAATCAGGGTGAAAGTGTCATGGTTTGAGCCTATCTCTAAAATTTGGAGAGGTTCAGCCTAAGGCACTGTTTTTTCTGTCAACATTTATGTTTTATTTGTCAACATTATCAATACTTGTACACCGAATCATTTGTTGTTGCCAAAACATAACTGACATTACAAGGGATGTAGGAGGTGAAAACAGTGATAAATCCATGATTTAAGGGTAGCATGCCTTTCCTCTTTAGATATGAACTCATAGTTGTATTTGCATTAACGAGTTACGCATTCTTATTAAGGAGGGAATTAATTCATTTGGTGACTTACATTATAGATGTATTGTTCTGCTATACCGACTCGCTTAAAACTTGGAATGCAATGTTTCAAGCCAGCAGCATTTTTTTTGCTACAAAATTTGACTAAGGAAATCATCTGATCTCATTATATTTTCTTAATATGCCTGTCATCTTCCCAAGGTGCACTTTTGGCAGCCCTTTTGAAGCCATCAAGACCATGCAGCCAAATTTAGCCTTGTGTAAATCAGTGCTTGACTTTAGGCTGAACATGTCCTGAGAAGATCCCAGGCGTATATTTTAATCTCTCAGTCTGAAGCAACAACTTTAAAGTCTTTATTGTCTATTTGGATCAGTTGTTTGTGAACCTAAATATTTCCAAGTGCAACACTAAGTCCTGTAAACAAAAACAGGAAATATACCAGGAGGAAAAATCAGAGTAAAGTCAAAAACACTATTGATAATTCTTCAAATTATAGTTAGGTACTAAAGTATGTGCAGTACTCTGCCAGAACAACAGATGCAAAACCTGCTTCAATGATCCCCCAAAATACACATTTCAAGATCCTTGGATCCTACACGTCTACCACAACATGTGGTGTACCTCATCCAGTGTACTAAATGCCCTAATAGCAACCATGTGGGTGAAATCACAGTCACTACGTTTTCGAATGAATTCAGACAGGAGAATGATAAAAGACAAAAACACCCTATCTGTGGGTGAACCATTTTCACAAAGAAATCATTCTATACCTGACCCCTCAGTCCTCATCTACAAAGGACACCCAAACAACACTTGCACATGATAAGCCTGGGAGCTTAAATTCATTTTTCTGCTAGACACTAAAAATCATGGACTGAACAGAGACACTGGATTTATGGCTTATTACAAAAATCTGTAAACCACTAAGGGCACAGCTATACTAGTGCAGCTGCGCCGCTGTAAACTCTTTAACGTAGTTGCTCTAAGCCGACGGGAGAGGGCTCTTCCCTCAGCTTAATTACTCAAGCCCCCACGGGCGGCAGTAGCTATGCTGAAGAGAGAAGCTCTTCCACGACATAGTGCCTCACTGTGTAACTTATGTCGGTTGGGGGAGGTGATTTATTCACCCCCGAGTGACGTAAACTGTAGTGTAGACATAATCTAAGATCCTTTTTTTGTCCTATGACTGCAGCAGTGTCAATGGATCTTGAATGGGCCTTTACAATGTGTGCTAATTACTTATGCTAAGCAGTCTACTACACTTTGCATTTCGTTCTGACGCTGGGGGTACCTTTCCCTGACCTGAAGAAGAGCTGTGTGTGGCCCGAAAGCTTGTCTCTCTCACCAGCAGAAGTTGGTCCAATTAAAAAAAAAAATTACCTCACCCACCTTGCCTCCCTAATATCATGGGACCAGCACGGCTACAGTTACACCTCATACATGCGGTAACATCACACTCAGATCCCATGAAATATCTCCCACAATGGTGGAAGTTAAGCAAACATAGTCCATCTTGACTCATAATTTATTCTGGAGACTCAAGACTTAATATATAATTACTGTCGTTTTCAGTTGAGTGTTTTCTTTGTCACATTGTAACAATGTGCGTTGTCTTGTCTTGTAAAATGAGACATGTAAACTCAATAATATACAGTTCTAAAATATAGGTACAACACATCCATGTCTCCATTGTCTTTAATAGTCATTTTACACATTACATTCTTCATTCATTAATATATTTTGCACATGTTTTTGTGCAGTAATAAGGCTAATTGAAAATGGAATGTCTATGTTTGTCTGTCTGTCTCTCATCTTTTCAAGAGCTGAATTACAAGCTAAAAGATTCCCTCTGTTTTTTTGAGAGATGTATTACATGCTCAAATATTCCAAGAATTTTCAAACACTCCTCATTCAGCTCACCCATTAAAATAGATCAATGGGAGTTCCATGTGCAGAAGGGCTGTTAGGATCAGGCCTAAAGCTAGTGTAATTATTTAAACAAGAAGAGATTCTGTGGGCATGTCAATTTGCATTTGCATTTCCTGTTCTTCTTCAGTTATATCAGGCTCCATTTTCATAAAAAATTCACCATATAATGTTTTCTGTAAAACAAGAAATACACTATGCATATTATACTGTATGAACAATTAGTATTTTATATTAAACTTAAAAATTAAATGGTGTCTAAAACCCATTATGACAGTCAAATATTTTTTCTAATGGTGGATATGTCCATTTTGAAGCCCTTTAAAATTGCTTTGTCAAATGCATGCAAGCCTAAAATAATGAAGATTTAAAATCACAGTTATTATCTATTTTAATTTCCACTGCTGGAGAGTACCCCCCCAAAACATTCATCCTGTGTAGGGTATAATCTGTGCACAAATAACATGGTGGAATTAATGAACAATTAACTATGATCATATGTTTTAAACAAGGCTGATTGGAATCCACAGACGCATCTGGATTCAGAGAGAATCTGTTTAATTCAGTCTAGTAATGCTGAGGTAGTTCTGTTCAGCCCAATTTCTTATTCAGCCTGTATCTCTAACATCATTTCCTCTGAGGTAAGGCTATATCTCTTAGTTTTCATGGCAACCAGAAAAATAATTCTTCTATTTTTCAGCAGTGTGTCTGAGTGTAGTGAGCAGATAGAATTGCCCCTGGTCATTTTCTCTTTCTCCCTTCAGCTAATGTGTTCATCTTGAAGACTATGCCTCATGTTGTTCCATATGATGAGTAAATCATGGAGAATATAATAAAACAGGGAGAAAATGGAAATATTTGTAACCCATAGATGCCTTGTAGAAATGTAGCTGCTGCTACACTGCATATGCAGTATGAAATGAAGGTACTGTGCAATGTAATTTACTGTCTTCATTAAACCAGACAAGCACTAGGTGAACCATAGAAATTCCATCTGTATTCACAGTGGGTTCCAGGCATATTGCATAGAGGATTTTCCCTTCATTTTGGGGTGTGTGTGTGTGTGTGTGTGTGTGTGTGTGTGTGTGTGTGTGTGTGTGTGTGTGTATAAAACAAGTAAAATCACATATTTTGTTGTTTATTTTTAAAATTCCTTTTAAAATACTCTGAACAAGGTTATGTTTGTTTTTTTAAAAAAATGCTTGTATCATCTTAAAAAGGAAGTAGGCCCTGAGCCATCTTTATGTCATTGGGGATATTAGAGGACTAGTATCAGAAACTGCAGTGCAGCACCAGGCAATGGCTGGATTTAAAGTTTGATAATTTTGTATCATATACAATCATTAACTTCACTCTCTTTGCTTGGAGCTCTGAATGTACTGCAAAGTGAGACCAAAGAAAAAATCTAAAATATACTCACCATCAGTATAGTGGCAGAAACCTCTTATTATTTTTTCATGCTATTTAATATCCAAAAGGGCAACACATTTGAAGCTAGGAAATGGAATTTCTTAGTAGTATAAACCAAAAAAAATATATATCCTTTTTATAAAGAGGTTGGGATTTTTTTAAATATATGGATAGTTTTGGAAATGTATGTGTTTGAGATACATGTGAACTGTAATTTGCAGAGAAGCTCTTAAGTCAGAGAGCAATCTGTTTGAATTTTTTATACAGGAAAGATGAAAAAATTTAAGCTCTTTGAGCTGGAAAAGCTCAATCAGATGACACACCTGAATTGGAGGACAGGAGCTATTTGGGTGGACTGTGTGTCCAAATGATACTTTTAAAATTCCTAACATGTTTATCAAGTGCTCTTTTCCAGTACAGTTCATATTAACTTTGTATACTATTTGATTGTAAAACACTAAATAATATATTTAAGCACTAACTGCTAATCTGCCAAAAACTCCATGGGATTACTCATCTGCATAAAGTTAAACACATGCTCAAATGTGTTGTTTCCAGGATCAGAACCTAATTCCTGTATGGTGTCTGATTGTTTTTAAGGCAAAGTTAAATAATTACATTATTATTATTACATTTAGAAGAAGAATGCAATACTAGGTCAGTAATACAATCTACTTAATATGTGATGGCATGGATTACTGAAGAGCCTGATACAGCATGTCAAGATATAAGTGTTTAGATTAGTAGACAAAGCTGTCATGCATATCTCCTTAGGCAGTCAGAGAATAGCTGTAAAAATACTATAAACTACACTATGTTGACTGCTCCAAGCAACAGAGAATGAGGATAGATACAGGATGAAGAACAGTCTAGTGGTTATGAAGATCTGATTTTGGTTCCAGCTCTTCCATAGACTTCCTGTATGCAGGGACGGCTCTAGCTTTTTTACTGCCCCAAGCACTGCAGTCAGGCAGCCACCGTTCCCGCGGCTTCGGCGGAGTGCCTGCAGGAGGTCCCCAGTCCTGTGGCTTCGGCGGTGCACCTGCAGGAGGTCCCCGGTCCCGCAGCTTCGGCGGCGTGCCTGCAGGACGTGTCCGGTCCCGCAGCTTTGGTGTACCCGCCACCGAATTGCCACCGAATCTGCAGGACCGGCAGACCTTCTGCAGGCAAGCCGCCGAAGGCTACCTGACTACTGCCCTCGCAGGGACCGGCACGGCACCCCCTGCAGCTTGCCGCCCCAGGCATGTGCTTGGAGCGCTGGTGCCTGGAGCCGCCATTGCCTATGTGATCTTGAGCAAAATACATAACTTCTGTTCCCCATCTGTTAAATAGAAATATTAATACTTTCCAACTTCAGAGCTGAGTCTTAATTCACATTGTTTGTGAACACTCTGATTTCCTGGTGATGGGCACCATACAAATGCTTGTCATAATACATACAAATAAGATATTTTCAGATATGGCCATTTTCTTTGCTCTGTTTAATGCTCTTCCCGCTCCCCATTTATTAAGTTTCTGTGGCAATAAGTAGCAGGTGTTAGTAAATTTTTTAAAAAAGTTAATGAAAATTACTACTCGAAGTGTTAGCTGACGATTGTTTGTTTAATTGGGCATATTAAATACCAGAAGAAGTAAATATATATTTCACCCATTGCAATATAGTTGTCCTTACCTACTGTAGAAAAAGTTAGTGTGTGTGTGTGTGTGTGTGTGTGTGTGTGTGTGTGTGTGTGTGTGTGTGTGTGTGTGTGTGTGTGTGTGTGTGTGTGTGTGTGAGAGAGAGAGAGAATAACTGTGGCCCCAATCCTGCAAGCAGCTCAGCATTGGCAGAACCTCCACTGAATTCAGTGGGGCTTCACTTGCATACAGCTGCTGGCAGGATTGGTGTGTAAATTGGTCAGGTAGTTACCTTTGTTGGTAAGAGGTATCCTTTTTCCTACAATGGACAGTCATTTGACTTCTGACTGTTGCTTGACTCCTCCTCTACTTAAATTTCGATGTAATAAAAAGGTGGAACTGATTCCCAGTGCTCTCTGGCTCACCTTGCTTAAAAGTACTGGTACTTTGTTTTTAGCTTCGAGAATCATTGCTGTTCACTTATAGTACTTCTGCACCATTGAGTACCCAAGAGCAAGACCATTAAAGCCATGTATCTACACTGCCATAAACTGAACAAAACTTCTTCATTTTTGTATAGTTTTGAAAGCAATCCTAGGAATGACAGTGAAATAGGCAAAAGACACTGAATTTGCCTAAATTGGTGTTGAATTTTTTTGAAAAATAAGGCTGATCTTTTTAAATGACCTATTTTAATAGCAACTGATATACATGACGTTATAAATTACCTTTCTTTTAAAGAGAGACTGGAAAAGGCTGGTTGATAAGGAATGACAAGTTTAGTGTACATACCACATGAGTCAGCACTAGTAAGGTCAAAGCCTCTGCAAGGGTAAATATGAGGTATTTTGGAAAAGTGAAAAAGGCAGGCTTAGAAATATGATGACTGAATAGGTGGAAAATACTGCTAGATATGAGAGTTCGGGAAAAAGCTATGGGTCATTTAGGCACAACTGTTTACTTATCAAGCTGTTACATCATATAAGTAGAACAAAATACTGCTCAAGTCAGCCTAGAAACTTGGAACCTGATCCAGAAGCCTGAAAATGCCAAGCGAACACCATGCTAGATCACCTTCACCAATAATTTTTCCTTTCCTTTTCCCCCACTTCTATCCTGACCATATGTTTTGGTTCCACTTATTATGCAATATTTGGCCATATCTGGAACGTGATGTCTAGGAATGATGTACCATTACACAGAAGGGCTTACAGTAGCAGATTGACACTTAAACTGAAGCCATGCTGTCTTAAAGGTCCTTCAGTCTGTATAATTGTTTTAAAATATATTAAAATATATTTAGAAGAGTTGACTGAGATCTTCTTGATCTTGTCTGAGGAATAGATCCCCCCCTTGAAATATCACAGGTAATTCTATGAGATTCCAGTATAATTACTATCAAAATAACTGAAAAAGTAACAAAACTCCATCTGCCTGATTCTCTACATCTTGGAATCTAACATAATTATCTATGCTTGTTCAGAGTGCATGCTGAGCAGGTGTTAGATTATTCTGCTTTGGTAACATTTTACATCCACTTTCATCTAGTTTGCACGGGTGTAAGTGACTACACAAGTTGCAAGGCAGTACAGAGTCAGCCCCCATATTCATAGTGTTTAATATTTCACAAAGAAAGTAAAGTGCAGAGCTCTCCACTCAGTCCCACCAACAAACATACAAATAGAAAGCAATCTGTTAGCCTAGTTTGGGGAGAAATCAGACAGCAAACATCAAGATTTCTATTTGTGTGATTTATTTGGGAAGGTATTTTTCTGCTTGAACACAAAGAGCATTTGTTACCTGGGTAGAATGCCCAGTAAAGGGTAATAATGTACAAAATTCCACTTAGAACTTCTTCTAAGACTCAAGACCAAGACTTTCAAAGGTGACAAGTGATTTTTGGGTGCCCAACTTGTGACACCTAAAAGAGGCCTGATTTTCAGAGGGTGAGAGCTCAGTGTTTCTTTAAAGGGACCTGAATTTAAGGAATCTCTAGTTAGGCATCAAAAAAATCACTAGTCACTTTTGAAAATATCTGTATAATTTTTTGGGAAACATTTCTAAGTGTTGTCATAGCAAACTGATTTTGGAACAAAAATTTTAGACTCAGGGTGCATCTTTCTAACAGTTGTTTATTGAGGGCAGACAACCCAACCCATGCAAGCAATTCTGCACACGCCTCAGGAACATCACTGAAACTTTAAAATGTATGCATACCATAATGGAAGGAGGTCACCTATGTGCTTCTCCACTGGGATTTTCCATCAGCACAATGTACTCTGGAATCTCTCTGCCCTGGAGTAAGATACGGGACAA
Source organism: Gopherus evgoodei (assembly GCF_007399415.2). NCBI lineage: Eukaryota > Metazoa > Chordata > Testudines > Testudinidae > Gopherus > Gopherus evgoodei. The sequence continues at coordinate 50,511,416 of NC_044328.1, forward strand.
GTGGTGGCAAGCAGACCCAAAGGAACATTTCCAAAATGTCAGTGAATGATGGTAATAGTGACAGTGATCACCATATAATTCTTTGACTGGAGGGAGGTGACGGTGTGCATACACCATTCTATCTGGTTGCATGCTCCTTGGAGGCTAAGAGTAAAGCAAGAAGCCTAGGCCAATTGGGAGAAAGGTCAGAGGGGAACAGGAATCCAGGTGAGTCTTCTGCTGACTCTGCAGATGGTGAATTTCGCTCAGTGTGAATTAGTAATAAACAAATTAAGATAAAAAGATAATTTTAAAAAAACTTTGTCAAAAGTATGATTGTTTTAGTTTTGCGGGGTTTTTTTACAGTTAAGAACATGGTTAAAAATTGGAATCTGTTTTTCCAGGTCAGAGGTGGAACTTCAGGATATAGGATATGAGTTTGTTTAAATAATATCTAAATACTAAGATTCATATAAGACTTCGAGACACTTCTAAGCTCCACTTCTAACAATTCCAGGACCACATTGCCTCTTCATGTAATATTAAGCAGTGTACTAGTTGCAAGTAAAATCCATAAGTGCAAAATCCATACTGTGAAAGTAATGTTGTTAAACCTTGAAGAAGCAGTACACATTCACAAATAGTTTTATTATTAATTCTGTTATTCTAAGTGCTTTGAAAACTTTCTCAACAAATATTCATTGTCAAAATTTTCAGTTTTATTATTAAAAACCATAAACTGAAAGCCAGCTCATCAGATGGAAACCAGCTACATGTTGCTAAATGGTACTGCTATAGACAATATCGTGTACATGGATTACAAGGCACTGTATTTTATCAATAAAGTATCATATTGATGGAGGATGGAGTAATTTGTTCAGACAAACTTGCTCAGTGACCAATGTTAAAATATAAAATTTAAAATTTATTCAAGCAATCTAGAATTAAAGTTCGTACAATATGTACAAGGCCACAATATTATGCTCTGGTTAAATTAATTAATGAATTATTTTTACTATTGAAGAATAAAGGTTTAATTTGCAAGCCATCTCTTAAAGCAGACAATTGTAGTAATAATAATTCACTACAGATTTTTATCTCATTAATTCAGTAATTATCTCAATTTGCATAATGTTTACTAGCCAACATTTCTCCCTTATCAGTCAAAATCTTTATTAGCAGTTTATATACATGCTTAATATAAAATGCAGAGATATGAGTGCAATAAGTCCTTGGCTCTATTTGAAAACAAATAGAAGAATAAGCTTAGTAAAATCTCAACATTTTATAAAAGATGGATTACTGCTCTGAGTGGGAATCTTAGTTTGTTAAACTCCTAGCCAGGGAACAGGAGGGATGGTCTTCTGTGGGGCTGGGAAAGCCATAGGGATCCCACCTACTCAAAAATGACAAGAGAGAACATTGAGCGGAGTGAATACATTGACTTTTCTTGATGCTTGACAAAGGAAGTAACCGTTTTGTCCCATTTAGAAACACAAATAGGAATGTAGGGGAAGCATGGGGCACAAAACACCATTTTCATACAAGAAGATCTGAGAGATCTGTGCAGGCTAGCAAATTGGCAAATCCTGAAGTCTTAGAAACCAGAAGATGAAGTGCCATCACCAGCTAAGCAGGACGTATTCAGCTCTGCTCCTGGTCTGTCCCAGAGTAGTCACTGGATTCAGCTGAGGGAGAGAGTTTTTGTTTTGTTTTTCCTTTGTTTTGAGAGATGAAACTGAGCAAGAACTAGATCTGTGCAGGGCAGCAGGTCTCAATTACAGATTTACGGTGGAATTCAGCACAAGAAGTATGCAGCACCTAAATGCTGAAAACAGAGCTTCAGTAGAATTTAAATGATGCACAGGACATTAAAGCTCTCTCCACAGGGTTGAATTTTATCCTTAATGATGAGTAGATAGCACGGGTAGGCAACCTATGGCACGTGTGCTGAAGGCCTGGGTCCTGGGCACTGGTCCAGGGGGCTCTGCATTTTAATTTAATTTTAAATTAAGCTTCTTAAACATTTTAAAAACATTGTTTACTTTAAATACAACAATAGTTTAGTTATATATTATAGACTTATAGAAAGAGACCTTCTAAAAACATTAAAATGTATTACTGGCACTCGGAACCTTAAATCAGAGTGAATAAATGAAGATTCGGCACACCACTTCTGAAAGGTCGCTGACCCCTGAGATAGCATATTATTGAACAAATGTAACAAGTGTTCTATATCTAAAATTAGTATAATGTGTGGAATAGATGTGTAATACTCTGTTTTCAGTGTCATGTTATTTGATTCTAGGGCAAAATTACAGAATTACTACTGTCCAAATTTAAAATTTTTTGCAACAATTGTGTGTTTATGTGGAGAATTGTGTAAAATTGTATTTGTGCATGTGACTTAATTCCATTTGTATGTGCATTGGTATATTTTAAAAATCCCATTAAATATATACATTACAACCAGTTATTGTCTTGTAATATTTTTTATTGACTGTAATTACTGAGCAGATGTAACTAGAGCAAAAAAATTACATAGCTGCGATACTGCTGGCTACTGAATATGTTACTAGCATTTCCTAGAATTCCTCCTGCAGTGCTATTTGCCCTTTTAAAAACAAATAGATAATCAGCATCTTGGTAAACATAGAGCGCAGTCTGCTGCTTTATTTTGCCATCATTAAACAATTCACAATTTATTCAGTATTCTGGTCCAGCTGACCATGAGATAGAGTGTGACTAAAAAGTAGATCATCTAGTAGATGCTCCAGTGTTTGAGATTACACAAAGGGCTCATTTCTATCCTCTAGCACACCCGTGCAGCTCCCATTGAAGTCAGTAGGTGTTGCGTAGGCATATTTGAGGCATGTACTATATTGGAGGCATGTGTTTGATTTTGTCATGGAGTTTTAAGTGGCAAAAGAGATGTGTAAGCCAAGCACTGCTATGTAATGTCTGTTCATATGTATAACTAACTGAAACACCAGATCTGATGTTATACCTTTGCAACAGTTTTCTTTATGCTTGCTTGCCCCAATGGTATGCCTGTTGAAGGAGGCATAATTGTGGCCCACAAACATTCTGGGGTAGAAAACAGCCGAGGGCAGCCTCAGAAACAGTAACTCCACTCATAAGCTTCTTCATTTTCATTATGGGATGATTTTTCTCTTTTGATTTTAACTTTTTTTTTTTTAAATCTGTTTTGTAAACACAAATTGATGTATTTAAATTTAGAGTGTGTTAAAGATGTTAGTCTCATTACCCTGCAGATGGAAGTACTCTGTCCACAAATCAGTACTAGCCTGTCTTGGAAGGGCTATCTCTAGGGGACAGAAAGTAATACAGTTCCCATGTCCATTCAGTTTTCAGTTAGTTCTAATTCTATAGTGGACCTTAATACAGTGGGAACTGACTGAGACTATCATTCACTCCACAAAGGCTCTTCAGATACATAATTATGGACCTGAAATGGATTTGAACCTCTGACACAGAGGTGAAAGGTTCCATAACCCAGGCAACTTCCCTGCTACCAAAATAATTTTATATTGCTTTAATGACTAAAGTTTTATGTATTTTTCAAATACAATATTGCAATTTGTTGAACTACAGGGGTTAGAGATGGAAAAAACTCATGTGGTCATCCAGTTCCTCTCTCTTTCTGCTAATAAGTGTTGACTGCTACAGTACATTTCCTAGTGTTTGGTTCAGTCTGAGTTTTAATGCATTATGAGATTTCTGTCACTTCCTTTTTGGAGACTTTTCTACAGTCAAATAGATCTCAATGTGAGAGTGTTGTTCTGAAACTCTGTCAAAGTTTACCCTTTCTTGATTTCATTCCATTACCACTAGTTACACTTCCTTTTACCATCCTAAATAATACTGCTCCATCCTTAGTGTTTACATACTACACTGTTATCATTGCCTACTTCTTAACTATCTCTTAGCTAAAGAATACATACACATATTTAGGTCTTATCTTTCCTCATACTGGTAAGTCAGTCAGCCTCTTCAGTCCCTTCATCAGTTTTATTTCTCCTCTCTGAATTTTTTCACGTATCTGTATGTGTCTAGAAATCACGTGAAGACAATATGCTCGGTTTTGGAATATTCCCTTCTTGTTTTTATACTCAGATAACAGAGGTAAACAAGCTGCAGAATTACTGCTGCATGTTTAATGTACTTGTGCATTCCTTGAGTTGCTCAGTTGGAGCTTGATGCAGAACACATTAAATTGATGGGAATATTTATTGGCTTTAATGGCCTTTGGTTCAGGTCCTTAGTTTTTAGTCTTTGAAGATATTTTAATGGTTTACTCTAACTGTTAAAAATATCATTGAATGCTACATAGGGTACATTATTTGCACAAGCCTTAAAATGGTGCCTGTCTTATTGGCATAAGAATTTGAAAAATCATTAACTAATAGGAGTTGAATGCTTCCTAAGCTTAAAAATTACTAGTAAAACTGTTGTGTTTTTTTCCAATGAAAAATTGGGTTTTCAGCTAAACTGATTTGGTGTGTGGAAAATTTCTGCGTTCCTCAGAAAACTTTGAACTGTAAAAAAAATAAATCCATAAATAAAAAAATTTAATTCAGAATGCTGCCCTGGTGCCTCATTTTTTTCCTTCTCTTTGAACAGTGTTTCCCTGTCAGACTACATCTGCCATGAAGCACCATATCCATGGTATCTAAACAAGGATGGGAAACCATGGCACATCATGAAAGATGTAATCCAGCCAGAGAGATCAGTCCATAGAGGAGAATGGAGGCAGGCCCCAAGGCAGCATTTCCAATCAAACTTTTTGATAGGCAAAAGTTTTCAGCTTTTCAAACTTTTACTCTCTCTCTCTCTCTCTCTCTCTCTCACACACACACACACTCTCTCTCTCTCTCTCTCTCTCTCTCTCTCTCTTACTTCCAACCAGATCAATTGATCAATCTCTCTTTTGCTGTCTTTTTAAGGGTTGTTCCTGTATGTTCTGCTTTTTCTATGGAGCAGCCTGTGATAGCGCTGAAGTGAATAATTCAATATTTGGCAGTTGTGTGTCAATTGCAAATAGTATAAACAAAGCAGATGCACTTCTTGGACAGCTGCCATTAGTACATCTGGGGACTTATTTACTACTTATTGACAGATTTAGGGGGTAGAGGAAAGATAGACACTACCCCTTTTTTCTAATTTTCTGTATATTATATCTAAGGTGATGAACAGCATTCCTGGGTCTAATTCTTTACCCCTGCCACGTGACTGGTAGTTCTATAAAACCTCTTTGACATTTCTCAAATAATTAGAGGTTTCAGTAAAATTTTACAGGCTCTTGATTCTGCATTTCCCTAATAATATTTATTTGGGCCCTAGTCTATCACTCAGTCTGTGGCTATCTTTCTCATAGCCACAATATATGTTTAAGTATTCTTATAAGGATTTTCTGATTGAGGATTTGTAAGGTTAAAAATTAGAATGAAATTTTGGTGGTGTTAATAAAAGTTTGAAACTCAGAAACTGATAAAGTGTGGGCGCTCTCAGTGAGAAAGTAAGTCCCCACTTTGCCTGCACCAGTTGTCTCATTCCTCACCTATAAGGATCACATGAAAGAACAAAAAAGAGGACCAAGTTCCAGGTCTTTTTTGTGGTTCAGTCTTTGGCCTCTATACCAAGATTGACAACGATGGTGGTTGTGTCTGTGTTGTGGTTAAAACTATCCATTCCACACCGGCTTGAGAGCTCAAGCTCATTTTTCATAAGTCACCAAGTAATGGCCGGCAGCATATTAAAGAATTTTAAGTAGTAACAATCACCGTGGGCTGGACACTTGTTATTTTTTTAGCTGTGATGAAGACAGAGATCCTTTTTGTTTTTACAAACCAACAAACCCCAAACATTTGCAAAGTTTTTTCTTCCGTTTTCAAATCTAAACAGGGCCCTGGTAGATATGCCCTGCATCCTTATCCCTCAAACAGTGGAAGCCATAGCTTACAGCTGGAGAGGAGTTCAGAGTAGCAGAAACTAAAAAGATTCTCATGTATTTATTATGTGATGTACTCCTTTAGAAGGTTCTCAGAAATTGTTGGACCAGAGACTCTTTGCCCCATGCTTAATTCTTACCCATGATTTGCCTCCATGTTTACACAAAGGTGTAAATTTTAACATGCCATACAGCCATTGTTGAGATGATTGCATGCTGTGCATTCGTAGGTATGAAATAGTTGTAATAAGCTCTTCCTTCCTTCAATCTTTTGTTTCTCCTTTATCTCATATTCTGCTCTTCCTGTTGCCCTTTACTACCTTTTCTCCTCCACTTCTTTTATGTTGTGCCATATTTTTGCGATAGAAAATTTCAATTTTAGTAAGAGGACTGAAGTGCAAAATTTGAATCTGGATTTCTAATAAATCAAAGTTGAGGAGGGTTAAATCTGGGAATGGGTTCAGTCTATTAGTATTACAGTATTTTTTTTTTTAATTTAAGGGTTCATGAGTTTGAAACCCCCTGAAAAGATGGATGTATTTGTATTTAATTCAGGCCCATCTCTAGTTCTAGGGGTGGGGTGTGTGTGTAAGTCCATAACTCCAAAAAAGAACTGTAGACCCTTATGTAGGCCTGTGCATGTAATTGCTCAAGCATCACTAAAGAATCTCCCATTTCTATGCAGAGACATCAAGTGTACTTAATTGCATTGAATTTTTAAAAAAGGGTTCATTTTTTGGTGTTGTTTTGTTTGTGTTAGAACTTTTAGTTTGTGTGTGAATGGTAGTGCTGTTGAAAATGCAGGACTGGTGTATAGTGGAGCACAACACCAGCTTCTCCAAACAGCTGTGCCAGTCATGTGGCTTGCAATGATCACTTCAGTGTGATGCCTCCTGTTACATCATTCATGAAAACTCACTGGAGCATGGAGCTCGCTTATTGGGGAGAGGAAATATCAAGTGTGCACTGCTAAAGAAATGCCAGTGTTCTACATTTTATATTACAATTTTATATGTAATTTAACACATTTTGAGGCATAGCACAACAACAATAATAGTTTCAAAAAACATGCAATATTCTCATGAAAGGGAATGTTTCTTCCTATAAGCCTATTTCATATCCTGGCTGCTAGGCTTTCATATTTAATACCTCACCCGCACATTGCATACTGTGGCAGGGGCTAGGAACACGTAACTTAAAACTTGAAAGCTATACCAAAATGTTAAACTTACAATGTGTTGAATGCTGCCTGTGAATGCACAGTTGTTGGGAGCTTTCAGCATAAATTGCTAGCATTTGAGAGAATTTGCTTTTTTAAAACGATATTTTGACTTTTCTTTATTTTTTTAAACAATATTAACATTTCTAATTTCTGTAATTGCCCTGTAAATAGCTTAATTATAAGTATTTATTCCACTAGTCATAACATTTGGAACATGAACTCGTTTCCAGAGTTAAATGCCCTGGGGCACATTCATCTACAATGTAGAAGTGAATGTCATTTTTTGTAATTTTGCACTGCCACGTCCTTACAAGAAGCATCTTAAAATATATACATTGTCATTAATGCTTGGAGTAAAAAGAGCAGAATCAGCAGCTCATAGCTCTTCAGTATTTGGGTATTCACACCACACCATTCACACACACACTGCAAAAAAAGCAGTTTTGGGATGCAACATTTCTATGTGTTCTGAGTTCCCGAAGATGGGCTAATAGCTCCTTGTAAGGTTCTTTTAAAAAGTAAAACAAAGAATACTCTTCCCCTGACAGTTTGCCTGTGTCCTTTGGCATTGTTGGTAGCACTGCCAATATACTGGTCAATTCAAAACAACTCTCCACCTGGTGAGAGTGGAATGAGAATGAATCAGAACTCAGTACAGGATACTAGTCGAGTGTTTGAATAGCATACTAGCATACTATATATAAAGTAGAGTATGGGCCTCATGGCATTTTGTAAGCTGTCAGTTTGCTGTTAAGATATGCATGCACAGGCTGTTGGCATTTGTCAAGCTGTGAGCTTTCACTGAATGAGCAGTTTCAGAAATTCAAACAAACTTAAAGTCCAAATTTTGGAATGGGATCAGGTCCCAAATCAGTGATTCTCAGTGTTGTGTGGATCACCCTTGGGCCAGGAAGCATTTAGCGGTCACTTAAAGTCAGCTATCTCCCTTCCTTTCTTCTGCCGATTCATATGAAAAGAAGTGGGAAATACAGTAATTCCTTACATGGAAAAATAATATTTAATGTAATCAGCACAGAGATGGTCACCAGTGGGAGAGGAGAGTGTGTGTGCAATGTACATAGGGGAGAGGCAGTCATCAACAAGACAGTCTCTGTAATAAGATGTTGGACACTCTATGAAGTCTTAAAGAATGACTGAATTGTCTTATTGTGCTACACAGTTCACATGGCTGGGCTTAGTAATTGGCATGTGCCCTCTTGTGTACTTGTATATCATTTTTAACATTGCTCAGGACATAATCCTGAATTTCACTAGGGTCTGTTGCGCCAAAGCCAGAGTTCATTGTGGTGCCTCCTAGTCCTATATAGTCAGTTTTGCTCTTCTCTTTTACTGTGTTGCTTTGCACATGCTATAGACAGAGTAGAAAGCCAAGCAGCTTTATCCGTAGCGGGGAAGTGTGGGACTGACAGTGTGGAAGGTGTATGGGCACCAAAGAGGTGCATAAGAGACTAAAATAGGAGGTGAGTGACTGCAGGGGAAAAAATGCAGGATGCGCCATGTAGTGGGAAGTGAATTCAGGCACACACAGTGGGACAGACCTAACACTTTTTTTATTGCCAGAGCTCTATTAACCTACTTCAAACCACAACAATTTATGTATTACTGAATTAGCCAGCAGCCAAGCTGCGGTTCTCCATTAAGAGTATGTCTACACTACGGGATTACTCCAAATTTACAGATTTCGATTTTTGGCAACCGATTGTATAAAGCTGAGTGCATGCGGCCACACTAAGCACATTAATTCGACAGTGTCCATCCATGTACTTAGGCTAGTGTCGACTTCCGGAGTGTTGCACAGTGGGTAGCTATCCCAGAGCTATCCCATAGTTCTCGCAGTCTCCCCCACCCATTAGAATTCTGAGTTGAGATCCCAATGCCTGATGGAGCTAAAAATTTGTCGCAGGTGGTTATGGGTAAGTGTCGTCAGTCAATCCTCCCTTCGTGAAAGCAATGGCAGACAATCATTTTGTGCCCTTTTCCCTGGATTGCCCGGGCAGACGCCACAGCATGGCAACGATGGAGCCTGTTCAGCCTTTTCTTACTGTTACCGTATGTCTACTGGATGCTGCTGACAGACGCAGTACTGCAGTGCTACACAGCAGCATCCCCTTGCCTTTGCAAGTTAGCAAAGATGGTTACCAGTCACACTGTACCATCTGCTGCTGTCATGGGTGCTCCTGGCCGGCCTCGGTGAGGTTGGTCAGGGGCGCCTGGGCAAAAATGGGAATGACTTCCCAGGTCATTCTCTTCTTTAAGTTTTGTCTAATGGAGAGTCAGTCCTGCCTAAAATATCAGGCAAGCCTACTAAAGAACCAGAGAGGCAAATGACCGATCCGAGTCGGAGCCCCAGACATCCCGCAGAAATGATGAGCTGCATGCCATTCTAGGGGGTGCCCCTACAACAACCCCAGCCATTGCTTCCCACCTCCCCCACCCCTCACGGGCTACCGTGGCAGTTATCCCCCATTTGTGTGATGAAGTAATAAAGAATGCAGGAATTTGAAACAACACTGACTTTATTGCCTCTGCAAGCAGAGATCAAAGGAGGGAGGGGAGGGCGGTTGGCTTACAGTGAAGTAGAGTGAACCACCATTCTGCACTTGCTCAGCCTATAGCTGAAAATAGGAATCTGTGATAAGCACTAGGATAGAAGCACAGGCAGGACTGAATCGCCATTTGTGCGTGGGCCTTTGGTTGATACTGGTAAAATATAAAATGTCTCAGGATGTTTATTGGGGGACAGTTCTAAACGGCAGCTTAATTTTTTTATTTGCAGCACAATGTAGAGGTCTAGGTATCTGATTGTGAGCCCTGGTAGCAAGGGGTAGGTGCGACTGTGTGGTGCTGCCGACTGGGAGAGCAGCCTGAGGCAGAAGCCTCCAGTTGCCATGGTACTCCAGGCAGGACTGAATCTCCATTACACAAATCTTAAAGAAGAGAATGACCTGGAGTCATTCCCATTTTTGTTCAGGTGCCCCCGACCAACCTCACCACGGCCGGCCAGGAGCACCCATGTCTGCCCAGGCACCCCCGACCGACCTCACTGAGGCCAGCCAGGAGCACCGACGGGATGATGATGACGCATACCAGTCATACAGCACCGTTGGCAAGGCAAGACAAGACAAGACAAGGGGATGCTGCTGTGTAGCGCTGCAGCACCACGTCTGCCAGCAGCATCCAGTAGACATATGGTGACAATGAAAAAAGGCAAGAAATGATTTCTTTTTCCCTTTGCTTTCATGGGGGAGGCGGATGACATATACCCTGAACCACCCGTGATAATGTTTTTGACCGTTCAGGCATTGGGAGCTCAAACCAGAATTCAAATGGTTTTTCGAGGGTGCGGGAACTGTGGGATAGCTACAGTCGTCAGTCGCCCCTCCCTCCATGAGCATCCATTTGATTCTTTGGCTTTCTGATACACTTATCTCAGCTCCTTAAATTTCATGCAGCACTGTGTTTAGTTCCTGTTGTGGCCTCTGTCCATCATGGCCTTGGAGATTTTTTCAAATGCTTTGGCATTTCATCTTTTGGAACAGAGTTCTGGTAGAACAAATTCATCTCATACAGAGATCAGATTCAGTATCTCCCGTATGGTCCATGCTGGAGCTCTTTTTTGATTATGAGACTGCGTGGTCACTTGTGCTGATGAGGTCTGCATGGTCACCTGTGCTGATCAGCGCTCCACGCTGGGCAAACAGAAAATAAAATTCAAAAGTTCGTGGGGCTTTTCCTGTCTACCTGGGCAGTGCATATGAGTTCAGATTGCTGTACAGAGCGGTCACAATGGTGCACTTTGGGATAGCTCCGGGAGGCCAATAGCGTCAAATTGCGGCCACATTAATTGAAATGGCAATGTCGATTTCAGCGCTATTCCCCTCATCGGAGAGGAGTACAGCAATCGATTTTAAGAGCCCTTTATGTCGACAAAAATGGCTTCGTTGTGTGGACGGGTGCAGGGTTAATTTGATTTAAAGCTGCTAAATTTGACAAACTCATAGTGTAGACCAGGCCTAAGAGCTATAGAATAGTTAGAAAGAACAAATATTGCAGGAGGGCGTGAGGAAGGAAGCGGATAAGACCACAATGAGGCTTTGACAAGGGAAGAAAACTGTGGAAGATAAAGTGGGGATTGATGAAAAAAGTTGCTGAGGTTTGGGAGAGTGCATGACTGAGAGGAGTGGGGTGGTTAGATTATGGAGATTGGAGAGGAGAATGACATTGATGAAGGAAAGGGAGAGAGGAGAATACAAATGAGTAGGGAGTTGGAGTATGAAACCAGAGAGGAAGGCAGAGGAGTGGGAGAAGAGAGATGAGTAGGTGGAGAGTGGGAAGAAGAACAAAAAAAGATAGAGAAGCAAACTAATGTGGGAAGGAAGATGAAGGAAGAGAGAATACAAGCATGTATACACATTTTATATTCCAAACTCACGCTGACAAAACCTTTATACTACACCATTCGACCATGTATATAAATGGTATATTCATGCTCCCATCTTCAAGTAACAGAAAATAAACATGGGCACAACCATGTGACATCCAGGAGAGCAGGTAAGAGAGCTCTCTTTATTTCCTGCCTCCAGTGTTACAAATAGGTCAGTATTACAAAAGGGTTAATATGCCTGTCACATGACAGGGCTCATTCTCCACTGACTCTAGCAGCTACTGTTAAACTGAGAAGCCTACAGACTGTGTGTATCTAGGCCTCTTAAAGTCTGACTGCATCTCACTGTGCCATTGTCTGCCCTTAGGGCAGGGTTCAGCTGATGATCTATAGCTCTGCTCTTTTCTGGGAGAATTCCCAGATAGGCTCTCCTGTGTGAGACTTGGGGAAAAGAACTATCTCCCGCCATCTCACTGTACATGGGCTTCCTCATATAAGATCCCAGAATTTGGTAGAAACCACCTTCTGCTCCATAAAGATGTTGCCTCTAGAAATCCAGTCTTGGAGCTACAAGTGGTTTCCTTTCATAGTCAGGGCTTTCAAGCCCTTCTCCCTGCTGAATGCAACAGATGTTATTAATCCACTACACCTGCACAGTGTAAATCAGGACGTACAAGAATAGATTCCAGTAGGCACATTTTCTGAAAGGACTTGCTCCAAAGCAGCCGTTTTAAAGTCACTTGACCCTGTTGACACTTCTGCTGGGCTTGAGCAGCCTCCGTCAGGTCAGGAGGTTCCCAGTGCCAATTGTGGGTCATTTACAAGCTATTCCTTACTGCTTTGTCACAAATGGTAATGCTACTTTAGTAAAATTATTCCCATCAGCAGGAAGTCTGGAATGTCACTTGTGATCTTAGGCCTGGATCATTATGTCCAGATCCACACAATGGAGGTGACCTTCCATGTACGTATGGCCTTCCCCATTTTGGAAGAGGACATCAACCATCACTAAAACACTGAACCTGAGCCCCCATACCTTGAAGAGAATGTTCTGGGGGTCAGGGTCAACCCTTGGGAGAGAACAGACTTACATAGGTATATCTCCAGATATATATATATATATATCTCATAGAACTGGAAGGGACCCTAAAAGATCATCAAGTCCAGCCTCTTGCCTTCACTAGCAGGACCCAAGTACTGATTTTGCCCCAGATCTCTAAGTGGTCCCCTCAAGCCACTGAGCTATCCCTCAGTTTGGAAGAGGAATCTCTCACTCACACACACACACCCCCACCCACCCTTCCTTGACTGCTTTTATGCACAAAATCTGCACAAGTCCTGTGAATAAAGATGTCAGAAACAACAGCAGAACCACACACTAGCATTTCCACTTCTAGAATCCTCAGCTAAAACAACTCCCTGTCTAGTACTGTAGACTGAAAAGCAGTTCCTTCAGTGAGTTCATCTAGGCTAGAATGTAACATTGTGTGGACGAGGCACTGCAGATTTTAGGGTGCTAGCTGACTAAGGTGAAGGCTGGGCGGAGCCGAAGTCATGGTTACCCTTTTAAATCCTACTCAAGACAAACCTTCTGACACTGGGTCTCTCTGTTCTGCCCTCAGCACTTTGTGCTCCAGTGTGCCCCACGTTCTTATCTGGAAATCTCTTCAGCCCAAAGTTGTATGGTCCTCACTGTTTCATGTTCTCATATTATAGAGCTATGGAATGTTTACTTGGGTAGTATATATGGATATGTGAAAGAATTTTTAAAGATCTTTATGTAGACTTATAGAACACATGCAAACGAACACACCCTGTCCAGTATCAGAGGGGTAGCCGTGTTAGTCTGGATCTGTAAAAGCAGCAAAGAATCCTGTGGCACCTTATAGATTAACAGACGTTTTGGAGCATGAGCTTTCGTGGGTGAATACCCACTTCGTCGGATGCATGTAGTGGAAATTTCCAGGGGCAGGTATATATATATATGCAAGCAAGAAGCAAGCTAGAGGGGACCAGGAGACCTTGCCCTCAGTTGAATACACTTTAAACAGTAATGAACAACCAAAACCAGCAGCACTTTTCCTCCTCCACATAAAAAGCACCAGGTAACACAATATAATGCAAACTAGAGCAGAATATGGAGAACTGATGTGTTAACAGCAGGATACTCAGCAAATAACCTATTGCAAGGAGTAGTCACCTGAAGAGTACAGATGCCCCCTGACTTACATAATGGTTCCATTCCATAAAGCCTTGCATAACTTGAATTTTGTGTAAGTTGGAAATGTATACTCATACATTACACAAAAATTCCTGCAATTCGAAAATCCTATTTCTGGCTTATGGAACTTTTTCCATAAGTGCGAATTTGCAAAAGTCAGGTCTTGCATAACCCAGAGAGTGCCTGTACATTGGCAGAATCCAATCTAGAGGCAATATTAAAGCCACAGATCATGGTGGCAGAGTCCGCATCCAAGAGAAAAGGGTACAATCTCCTTCAAAGAGATAGATAAAAAGAAAAGCAGTCTTAGACACTGTCAATATTTGATTAAGCATCTGGGACTCTAAGCAGACCCCCAGGTTGTGCACTTTGAGAACAAATTGTAGCTAAACACCCTCAGTTAGGGGGTGGATATAACTGTACCCACACCCTCCAATAGAACTATTGTTATACATTGTACTTTAAAATAAAATTAGATTTTTTAATTACTAGGATGACAGTCTGTAAAATTTTCTAAAGTAACAGAATATTTATCATACTTTAAACATAACTTGGACAGGTTTTATTTCGCATTCTTTTTTGTAGGAAACAGCTTGCAAAGTGTCAGGCAGACACGTGCTCCCAAAGCAAGTCCTTTGACATTGTACCTAAGATGAATTAACCCATTAATCCATTTAACAGAGAAATATTAATTCCTTCAAATTAGATTGGTAAATTTCATGAGCAGCTTCAAATTTAGGGCTTGATCCTACTCTATTGCAATGATAGTATTTGGTGTGCCATAAAATGGAGTAACCTGCATACCTCCTCACAGACTGCGGGGTAAGGGAAGCATTAGGAAGTGGGACTGTAGGCTGTGTTGGCCTGCACATTGAGGTTCTGGGTTCAGCCACACAGGCCCAATTCATATGAAGGGCACAGTTTCTTCTATGTGCTGCATCAAAGTACTGTAGCTGTGCTTCATAGTGTCTCAGTTTTCCTGGTGGAATTGTACCCAGCCAGTAGAATTCACTCAGCGGAGATCATATGGCTGTTCTGGCTAGGGAAGAATTTTGCTCTAAATCATGATGGTCTAAAAATTAGTTCACTCTTCAGTATAACAGAAATTTACATCTCTGCAACTGGACTGTGTGTAAAGCTGGGTGAGAAACAGTTTTTCTCTCTGCTGAGAGTTTTTGAAATTTTTCCCATCCTGAAACAGGATCTTGAAAATGTTTGTTAATTGATAATCCAAAAGTGTTCCAGATTAGGTCAGCTGAAACAGTTTAGATAATTTCAAAACATTTCAATTCAATTTGTAAATCTAGGATAAATTCATGAAAAAAAAATTTTGTTTTTGATTAGAAAACCCAAACTTTTTCTTCTAAGCCTAACCTCACCTGCAAACAGTTTCAGTTTCAACAAAATGATACTTTCCAATTAAAAATGTTTCGGTGGAAAATTCCTCCCACATTTATCTGTAAATAAAATCTGTGATTTTTGTGTCAGTGATTATGTCTTCATTTAGTGTTAAAGGATTTTATATATAAATAAATAATAAAGTTAGGTAAATATGTAAAAGATAAAAAGTCCAAATTTCAGTTATTCACAGCAAAATGCTCATATGGAAGTTGAGGCTGTTTTCTAAATTGTATTTTATACTGCAGTTCCTGAGGCCTGATTATTAAAACTGAGTCCCAAAAAACAGATGAGATACAATTTTAGGACCTGACCCTGTTGGGTGCTGCGTGCTTGCAGCTTCTATTTATTCACTACATAGATGTAAAAAGTCTCTCAGAAACTATAAAGTATATCTTTCCCCACTGCTATAAATCAGAACCACTTAAGATTATTACCCAAATCTACTGTCTAATCATCATACTAAGGCTTAAGCGGGTATAGTTTCTGGTTATGCTCTGTCTATGAAATGCATGTTCATAGGCTTGGTAGCTTGTAAATTCAATAGTAATTTAAGTCACTTATCAAACTGAGGAGGATTATATGTGTGACTAAAGGCTACTTCGGAGAGCAAGAGATTGTGGGTTAGAGTCAAAGTTATGTACTTAGAGCATCACTGGTTTATTGCTGGTATGCACCTTGCATTGTAATTTTATAATTATTTGATATTTCACTAAATTTTATCATTAATAACTTGCATTTACATAATACCTTATGTTTTGAAGGATCATAAGAGTTCTTTAGAAACATAATGAACTGATGCACAATATATTGTGTAGCTCCAATATCTTATCCACGTGTGTAAAATATCATTTCATCTAACTTTGGGATGAAAAATAGCAGCTGTTTAAGAGAACACAACAAATCTGCATAACTGCTGATGCCAGGAAGTGAAGAAGAATACCATATCCAGCTGACATTGCAGAGGGAATTTGGATAGGGAGAATGTAAATTACTCAAATTGGAATTTGGCCAGGAGTCCAAAATTTACACCTCTGTATTTGTAAAAATTGCCCTGGGGTCTTTAAAGACCACAATTGGCTTGGATCTTGGTTTTGTGCCTCATCCTAAAAAATGTTGTTACTGACGAAACAAAGTAATTGAATCCAAAAACATAAGAAAACCTTTTTATATAAAGCAACATATTTAATCATAAATATTGATGAGTTTGAATATACACTGTGAGAGAGGTGTATACTGTATCCATGCTTTCAGACAATGTTTCCTTATATCACAATTGTATTCTTTCCATCATTCTGCTAATAAATGATAATTTAAGCCTCACATTTGCTAAGAGTTGAAGACTGGAAGGGATACAATCCTGCTTACATGTTTTGTCCCAGTGGACCAATCTCTTTTTGTTTGCTTCAAACATTCTCTCACAGTTCAGTGATTTTTCTGATACAATCACAGCTGATACTATCATAAAGCATGGATTTGCATGATGGGCTAAATTAAGCAGAATCACAAAAACACCAGAAGCAGCAGATCCGCCATGGCAACATTGTCACAAAAGGCCAAACAGCAACACATTATTTGCTTATTATTTTGTATGTTTTTCAAGAGAATTTTTTCAGCATTAAATGATCAAAATGTTAGAAGCAGTTGCTAACAAAAACCCTGAAATGCTGATAATTTCATTCAATTTATATGTTTAGAAAAGAAAATGCTAGTAGTGGGAATAATATTAAAATTCCATGAAATCAGCAGTGATTCACCTTCTTTGTTTAGATCTGATGATTTGATTTAGATATCACAGAGTGGATGTTTAAAAGATGGTTTTACTATAAATGTATCGCCACCCTCCTTCATTTTGATAAATACAGTACAGATCATTAAGGACATGTATTTCCATGTTGAACCAGTCTGTTTAGAGTTCAAACGAGGTTTGAGTTTATTTGCTATGTATAGATGAGTTTGTCCTTATGAAAAAATCCTCTACAGTTTAACACAGAAGATGTTTCTCTGAAAGATTTTTAAGATAGGGTGACTTCGCCCTTACAAGCTGAGAGCTAGGGCTAGCAAACTCTGATTTCCGAATGAGCCACACCAGAGAGAGATTGGTGTGATTGCACTATAAAGAGCAGCAGGAGGCTTCAATAAAAGGGGGAATGCTCAAATTGTAGAGACTGCTAGAAGTGAGCAGGTTTTAGTGGCATCCTGGGAGTCTGGCCGGGTAGTGTCCTGGAGGTTGTGTCTACACTGCCATAAAAAGCCCACCACACTGAGTTTGAGCCCAGGTGAGCTGAATCAGGCTATGGGGCTAAAAATAGCAATGTAGCTCTTCAGGCTCCAGCCCGAGCCCAGACTCAGAGACACTCTCCCTGCCTTCTGGTGGTCACAGAGCCCAGGCACCAGCCCAAGTGTCTACACTACAATTTCATAGCTCCACCAGCTCAAGTAAGCTGACCTGGGCCAGGTGCAGCCATGCTGTGGGTCTTTTATTGCAGACATACCCAGAGCGGCCTGCCAAAGCAGGAAAGGCCCAAGGCAGGATGGCCTGGGAGGAGGAAGAGAAATTTTGTTGTGTGTGGACTTTTGAATGGACCTGAAAACTTTATTTTGAATGTTTGTTAATTTACTAAATCGGCTGGCCCAGTGACACCAAGCTATTGAATTTTACAGAAGGGATATAGTTGTCTATTAAATTCTGAAAGCTAGTATAAAAGTTCTGTGGGTGTGATATACTCTATTAATTTTGTTTAGACTAAGTTAAAGCTGGGTTTCTGAAAACCCTATTGGTCTCATCCCTATTAAATTCTAGGAGATTTTTGCCACAAGGTTAAATGTTACTTGTATGTTGTAAAATTCTGTAGTTTTTTAGGGACAAATTCTACCCTATATGCCATGCTATCGAAGTTCGAAAGGAATTCTCTTCTCAGGCTGCAGAGCAGAGGTCATTCTAGCCCAATTACAGCATGTCACATGGCAAAGTTTAGCACTGTGTATCCATGATACAGGATCATCCTGCTAAAGAAATATAATACATAAGCTTTTGACCTTTGTGACAAATAACCACATTTAGGCTGGGGGAAAATAGTTTCCACTTTAAAGTAGAAATCTGAATATTAAAGTACAAAGCAAAATATATTTTTGATGCATGCTTTTCCTTTTATTTTAATTGAGTTTGTACACTTAATTGTACATTTAGGCAATCAAGGAATTTGCAGTGGGTTACCCAGTCATCACAATGAGATGGTGAGGTTCTATAGCAAAGCAGATATGGTACTTTTTGTCAAATTTTGCCCTCAAATGTATGCATGGTTCCCTTTGACTACAAGAGGAGCAGTGAATATGCAAATCTAAAAAGAGAATGTCTCCATTAAGAGGGGAGAAGACATGTTGACAATGGATCTGGGGCACTGAATGAGGCAGGAGTCCTTTGGGAAATAATAGTATGTGAATATGTAGTTGTCAGGGTTCCTTCTCCACTCTGAACTCTAGGGTACAGAGGTGGGGACCTGCATGAAAGACTCCCCCCCCCCAGCTTATTTCTACCAGCTTAGGTAAAACTCCCCAAGGCACAAATCCTTCCTTGTACCTTGGATTAGGTAATGCTGCCACCCAGGACTGGCACTAGAGGTTTTCGTGCCCTAGGCGCACGGCCATTTTGCCTTCCCGCGCACCACTCCCGTAGCTCTGGTGGAGCTGCCGCAGGCATGCCTGCGGAGGGTCTGTTGGTCCGCTGCTCCGGTGGAGCTGCCGCAGCCGTGCCTGCGGGAGGTCCACCAGAGCCGCACGGGACCAGCGGACCGTCCGCAGGCACGACTGCGGCAGGTCCACCAGAGCCACCTGCCGCCCCCCCCCCCCCCGGCAAAGTGCCGCCCCCCCGAAAATCCTGGCACCCTAGGCGATTGCCTAGTTCGCCTCAATGGAAGTGCCAGCCCTGCTGCCATCACCAAGTGATTTAAACAAACATTTAGGGAGGGCCACTTGGAGCCCTACATTCCCCAAATATCCCTCCAAAGCCCCTACATCCCTTCTCCTGGGCAGGTTTGAGAATAATCCCCCAAACCCCTACACCCCCTTTCCTGGGGAGGCTTGAGAATATTTCCTCACCAATTGGTACAGGTGAACACAGATCCAATCTCTTGGATCTTAAAACAATGAAAAATCAATCAGGTTCTTAATAGAAGAATTTTAATTAAAGAAAAAAGGTGAAAGGAGTAGCTCTGTAAAATTAGAATTGAAGATAATCTCACAGGCAATCAGATTCAAAACACAGAAGGTTTTCCTCTGGGCAAAACTTTAAAGTTACAAAAAGAAAACCAGGAATACCCTCCCTCTCAGCACAGAGAAAATGCACAAGCCAAAATAAAAGTAAATCTAACACATTTCCTTGCTAAATACTTACTAACTCTGTAGGAGTTGGATTGTTCGATTCTTTGATCTTGCTCTGGCCAAAGCCGCATGGAACAGGCAGAACAAAAGCCACTCCCTCCCATTTGAAAGTATCTTGTCCCCTTATTGGTTCTTTGGGTCAGGTGCTAGCCAGGTACTTGAGCTTCTTAACCCTTTACAGATAAGAGGATTTGGTGCCTCTGGCCAGGAGGGATTTTATAGTACTGTATACAGGAAGGTTGTTACCCTTCCCTTTATATTTATGACCGTAGTTAAAAAAGACTGTATCGTAACATATACACACAAGGGAGCTGAATCAAGATTGGATAGCCATCCTCTCAAGTGCTTCAATTTGCAACTTGAATAATTTTCTTTTAATGTTTTTAATGTAATTTCCTTGGTTTTTTTTAAAAAGTAAAGAGTAAAAAGCAAATTATTTTCTTCTGCAGATTTAACAATTTGGCAGTTATGCATCATCATCTGCTTTCAACCTGAACATTCAACACCACAGCACACACTTATAGTGCTTGAGCTACAGGACCAAATACACTAGCTGGCAGCAAGAGAAAGATGCTATCCCAGGACGGTGGAAACAGACTTGGGGCCAGTTGTTGGGTCAGCAGAGCTTGGTCCAGCTCATTTCCTGCTGCCCTGCCCTGTTCCTGATGAGGGAACTCCTTCTGCTTGTAGTTCCACTTAGCAAGGATGGGTGATGGGACCACATACTGGGCTAAGGGGTGGTTGGAGGGAGCGCAGCCTGACTCTCCCCTGGTAAAGCTGCTTTTACAGTTCCTAGGCATGCTCAGTGCAGTGTGTGCTGCTGCTAACACTTGGTAGCAGCACAGGACCCAAATCATTAGAATGTTTGCGTTTGACTATTATTTTGGCAAGGTGCCAACATTTTCTTGGGCTGTGCAAACAAAAGATGAAAAATGGTGATTCTGAACAGTTGATGTATCAGCAAAACCTAAAGAGAGTTTTATGAGAGAAAGAGAAGACACTTCAATAGCCCCAGGATTTTCCCCCCGAGGAATTTCAAATGCCAGTTGCAAATAACAGAGGTATCACTGTTTCTGAAAATAGGTTGCAAAAATCTTTAAGAATGAAGCAGATGTTAAGCACCTAAATGTAGGGTTATTTTTTCTTGAAGGTTGAAATAGGTGATATCTATTTCCACCTTCAAGGAAAAATAACCCCATATATCTATATTATGGACATAGCCTCATCACTACACTACTCAGTCACATTTTCTCTTTTTTTCACCTGCTCATGTGGCGTACAGCTATGTCAAATTGGCAATCCATTTATTTGCACTGGAACAACTTGCAGGTTTATAGCTAGTTTTTATTTTATGTGAGCTGCTATATTTCATCTAATGTCTGCCCAGCATACATGGGCTTTATAAATGATTTTACAGCAATAGTATCTCTTGACTAATATATATGGATTGCCAATTTGACATAGCTGGTACACCACATGAGCAGGTGAAAAAAAGATAAAATGTAACTGAGTAGTGTAGTGATGAGTCTATGGCCCTAATGCATTCATCCCAAGGTGCACTTGTGCATCTTTTTGTATTTAGTTTGTCTTCTGCTTTAATTTAAGAGCCATTAAAGCAGGTACAGGAAGTTCATGGGCCTTTTTGTCTACTGCCTTGCACTCTGTATAACCTTTCACACCTGTGTGAAGTGAGGGCAAAAACATTATCATTCTGACTTGCTAGCATTTTGCTACTTGATGCAAGTGTAAAGTGACTGCCAGATGCAAAGCATGATGCAGTGGAGCCAGACAACCTAAAAGCTTAACACACACTCACCCCCACAAACAGCCCTCAAAGTCTCCACCCTTACAGTTCCCCCCTATTTCTCATTTTCTACCACTTGGGGAAAAAACAGCTCTGTATCATACCCTGAAGGTGCCCTTCCGCCTCCTTTCTTAGCTTTTCATTTAACTACAGAAAGCTTCCCTATTTCAGATGTGCAGGTAGGTATTGCAGCATCCTAGCTTGTGTAATACATAAAGTGGCTTCAAAGCAATAGCAGCACTTCAGGGAGAGTATTTGTACTTCCATGAGCTGCTAGCAACCACAATGAAGCCTGAGGGACACTTTTACATATCAGTGCTGACAAATTCAAACCCTAGTTGAAGTGTAATTTGTACAGCTGTCCTCTGCCCCCAGCAGCGGGTCAGAAATTATGATCCTTAATATCTAGAGCATTCTTTATCCATTTTCCACTGGTTCAAGGCACCTCTGCATGATCCAAGAACTGAGGAACATTTAGCCTTTACTGGTAAATATATTATTCTGCTCATCTTGCAGTTCTTGACACTAAAATCTGAATGCTAAGTAGGGTTTAGAGACTACTGATTAAGTGTTCTTCAGAGCCTTTGCATTATGCATCTCTGCAAATATTCAATAACATTTAAGTTAATACAGTTCAGATGCTATTGTCCCATATAATGTTTTGGCACAGTGATGATCATTGTTGTTTCTTGTATTCACTACCCAAAAACGTTAAGACCGAGTTAAGGTTAACTGCCAGTGTTTCATAACCTTCGAGAACATTGAATGCTCATATACTTAAACCTCTGAAAACCAGGAAATACTGATGAATGTTTATTGTAATTTAGATACTGCTTACTTGTTATAGTAGTTTGTGAGGTGAGGGAGGAATCTCTTTTGAGGATTGCTATGACATTTAAAAGGGATACATGACTAAACTTTTTCTAGTGTCTGACCTCTTTTGGATGTGTTTTTCACAGAATCTACAACACTTTTAAGGGTGAAATTGATGGGTCTGAACCTTCAGTTTGTGTAGACTGAACTATTCTAGATAGTTGAAATTCATTTTTGTGGTTTTTTATGATAAATATAAGTTACTGTTCTGAGTGAAAGAATATTGGCACCACATTAGTCAACACCAATCTTATGCCAGTTCTTATTGTAGGGCTCTCATTTAGAGGTGCACTTCCGGGTGCTCCCTTTGGTCATGATGAAACTGATGACAGTTGCAGCTTTTCCTTATATCACACTCAGTTTCATTGTGCAGGATACTGGTTAGGACCATGTGGCATGTGTACTTAACTTTATGCTGTTGCTAGCTAGTTTTTAATCTTTCCTCTATTCAATTAATATTATTTTTCTTTACATTATATCTAAAGTAAAATCTGAGTCTGCTTGTGGGTTTTTGAGCATTTTGAAATATCAATTCTTAAACCAGATACTTTGCTCTCAGGACAAAATCTCCAGAAGGCTGAGAACAACTAATGTGCTACAAAGGACAGGACTCAAACTCACTTTCTAGAAGTGTTGCTTGGATTCAGTGGTCTCAGCATGTCACCTCAAGCACCCAGTTACTCTGACATCAGGCTGTCTGCAAACATTCTGCCTTGCAACAGTACCCAACTCCTACTGCACATGTTCAAATGACCTTTTCTGGCTTGGCAATTTAGCCTGAGCCACATTATAGATCCATTTTTTTCTCTCAATAACTTTTAAAATTCTGCCACAAAGAGGCAGTGAGGACCAGACTCTATAGCGGAGATCAGTGCTGACCAGATGGTGTCTATTTGGGGAGAATCAGACCCATAGTTTGAGCCCAGGTGTGTGCAAAAAAAATAAATATACAAATGGTAAAATATTAATGCCATAAATTTTAAGGGGTGTTATCTCAAGATCCATTGCTCAAATGACCTCAGACTGGGACCACTAACTACACACTAAATCACTATTGGACACAATAGTTTTCAAGAAATCTGAGTATGTGGATTTTAGAGCACTTAGAAAACTCAGCTGTTTAATAGTAAGCTAGTCCAATCTTTAATTGTAATGGTCCTATTGCCCTACCATTCTATTTATATTGATTTATTTATTATTGTGTCTTAACTATAGAATTATAACAATTAATTATGCATCATTTTCAGTTTTTGAAATGTCTAATTAATTGCTTGAGTGCCATCCTAGCATGCCCACAGCCATTGCCATTTAACACAGCCCTTTTTCTCCCTAAGGATGTGCTGTAGTGGCAAGACATATAGCATAGATCCTTAGGGTTGTATAATTAATACTTTGATGGATGTAATCTGTATTTCTAGGGGTGATTAAAGGGTTAATTATAGTTCATGCATGGTTCAGCCTCATGGCATACACTGTATAACAAGGTCATATGACTGCTTCATTGAATTTACTAGTCATTCAGGGCAGGACACTTAATGGGTTAATCATAGCTAATGCAGAAGTTCTGTTGTTATTTTATCAAATAATGTCCCACATCTTCCATAAAGACAAATTAGTAAGTATATATATAATAACTTAAAATATAAATATATCATGACCACTCAAGTTGCCCCTCAAAAGTCAGTTGCTTAAAGCCTAGAAAGCTTCAGCTGGAACATGACATTTTTCAGATAGTTATGATTGGAAACAGAAGGTTATGCTGAATGTAATTTTGCAAACTTAACTGTAGCATTCACTACTGGTTCCGCTGTCATGAATATAAGTTTAGCTGTTGAAGTGCTGCTGAGAAAGAAAGTCATATAAACACTTTCTGATTTAAAAAAAAGTGTCTTTGCTGTTCTCGTTTGAATACAAATTTATAGAATCTTTGAGTTTCACTGATCATAACCTTAGTGATGCACTCCTCTTGTGCCAAATCAGGTTGGGACTTGTGACAAGGTGCAGAAGCTTATTCCAAATCCAGCCTGGGGGAGTGTAATTGCTTCCGAATACAATGTGCATCCCACACTGGACTAAGTGAAAATGATGATACACCTAATCAGTCTTCCTGATGCTTTGCATTTAATGAAGCCTGTGTACTTGTTTTCACTGGGGTTGTTCATAAAGATGCTCCTTGTTACAGAAGGAGAGGTTGACAGCAAGGTAATTGTGTGCAGATCAAACTGAAAAGCCAAATGTTGCAATTGTATACTGGATGGGTCCTTCTGTCAAAGTGTTTTGATGAAATCTAACACACAAGTATCTTGGAAAACAATTCTCTTGCTGTATTGCTGTTGGCAACTTACCACATCACCTGAGTCATCTTCTGTGTTCCACTGGAGCCCATTATGACACTTTCTTGGGGTCCCAGAGCTTCAGGTCACCTAGTTCCTGCCCCCCACCTTGATTGGAGGGGGATTTGTTGGTGCTAAACTGAGGGTATGGCTACATTTGGAATTTCGGGCAGCGCTTTGAAGTGTGAGTGTAGTCAGAGCGGCAGCGCTGGGAGAGAGCTCTCCCAGCGCTGCATGTAAACCACATCCCTTACGGGTGTAGCGTGCAGCGCTGGGAGCCGCTCTCCCAGCGCTGCTGCCCTGATTACACTGACGCTTTACAGCGCTGTATCTTGCAGCGCTCAGGGGGGTGTTTTTTCACACCCCAGTTGCAGCGCTGTAAAGTGTGAGTGTAGCCAAGGCCTGAGTGACTGCTCTCTGTCACCCCAGTCTGTTAGCCACCCCTGACAAATTTATCAGGCCTCTGCCAGCTCATGCTTTTCCTTGCAGATAACACTTAGTGCACCCCAATTCCTGAGCACCCTGGAAGAGCATTCCCCTGGAGTATCCAGCCCCTATCTCTGGGCACTTTCAGAAATTACCAAGCTGATTATCTCTAAAGAGACAGTGAACACACCAGCTTATTTAATTCAGCTAAGAATTTACATTTTGAATAAACAAAGAGAAATTTATTAACGAAGATAGTGATTTAAGTGATATTCAGTAAATATAGTGGTTACAAATAAAACAAATTTATAACATGCTTTTAAGACACTAAACATAACTTTTGCGAGCTACAATCCTTTGGCTAAAAGCAGTTTTCTCACCTTTATAGTCCTTTTGCAGAGTTTGCTGATTTTCAGTCAAATCAGGATCCAGATTTTTCATAAATCACTCCCTTCACTCTTCCTCAGTGAAATGGATAACCAAAATGTCTTTTTGCTTCCCTTATATTTCCCCAGAACTTACTATCTTTGTTTTTAGAGTCAAGATGAACCTTTGGGGTCCAGATTCCATTGTCCTCTATGATGAGGCTAGACCAGATGGCTATAGGAAAGTAGTGGGAGACCGATATATTAGCCCTAGGCTAAACAAATCACTGTTACCAGGGTAAGCAAATGGTAGTTGCTCCAGGTCAATTAAGACACCTGGGGACAATTAAGATCCTTCCAGAAAGCAGGGAAGACAGCTTGGTTGTTTGGGACACGTGAAGCTAATCAGGGGCTTGCTGAAACTAGTTAAAAGCCTCCCAGTTAGTCAGGTGAGGGTGCATGTGTCAGAAACTATAGAAGGAACCCATGCTGTTGGAGAAACGGAGCAGTACAAACTCTATCAGGCACAAGGAAGGAGGCCCTGAGGTAAGGGTGATGTAGATATTGAGGAAGTGGTGGCTGCTGTGGTGAAGTGGCTCAGGGAATCGTACTCGTCCTGTTTCCAAAAAGTCAGCTACCAAGAGCTGCTACTATCAGGATCCATGGGCTGGAGCCCAGAGTAGAGGGTGGGCCTGGTCTCCCCATCCCAACTAATCACCTGAGACTGGGAAACAACAGAGACTATGCAAAGGAGGATAGCTTCTCCTCACCTCCCTTGCTGGCTTATGGTGAAAATGGCTCAGTAGGCTGTGACCCTTGCCTCTAGAAAGAGAGGGGCTATGTGGAGGGTGACAGTGAGCTTCTGAGGCTAGTGTAATCCACCAGGAAGCGTGAGACCCACTGAGACAAGGTTGGAGCTTTGTGTCACTTCCCATGCTGACTTCACATCTCCAAGTCAATGTGGCTCTTTTCCTGTTGACTTGCATGCAAATGGCGCTCCCATTGTATTTTGTTTATCATGCTTAATTTACATCAGAGATCTAGGTAGACAAGTAAATATACATTTATTTGCCTGGGAAAAACTTGTTTAGCAACTCTGCCTGGTTATATAGTTTAGACATATTTTTAGTGCATACATACAACTTCTTGCATGATACCTGTACATACATCTCACAGTGTTTACGATAACCAGTATGATATAAGTATTTATTTAATACTTAAGAACATACGAACATAAGAATGGCCATACTGGGTCAGATCAAGGGTCCATCCAGCCCAGCATCCTGTCTGCCAACAGTGGCCAATGCCAGGTGTTCCAGATGGAGTGAACCTCATAGGCAATAATCAAGTGATCTCTCTCCTGACATCCATCTCCACCCTCTGACAAACAGGCTAGGGACACCATTCCTTACCCATCCAGGTATAGCCATTAATGGACTTAACCTCCATGAATTTATCCAGTTCTCTGTTAAACCCTGTTATAGTCCTAGTCTTCACTTATAAGACCCTCTTTATGGATAAATACTATAATAGCAATGTGCAGGGCCGGTTCCAGGCACCAGCTTATCAAGCAGGTGCTTGAGGCAGCAACTCGGGAATGGGGCGGCACTTTCAGGGACTCGGCGGCAATTCGGTGGAGGGTCCCTCACTCCCGCTTGGAGTGAAGAACCTCCCGCTAAATTGCCGCAGATCGCGATCGCGGCTTTTTTCTCTTTTTTTGGCTGCTTGGGGCGGCAAAACCCCTGGAGCTGGCCCTGCCAATGTGTTGGGTATAGTGAGTTTGTCAGACCTGATAGGAGTTGCTAACACTGAGTAGTGAGCTACCAATGGGCCTTGTGTCAGACCCATGTCTGAGCATTTGGAAATCATCTGGTAGCTTTGTTGCTTGGTAGAGCAACTGTCCGTTCAATGTCAGCCTAAAAGATGAATAGCAATAAACCTGCAAGTTTGGAGTGGTTTGTTCATCAGAGTTAGTCACTGGTGCTTGGCCCACTGCAGCTTTTGTGTGAAACATTTTTCATTGTCAACAGGAATCTTGAAATTAACTCCTTGCTCCTGGCAATCCCAACATGTATGTCAGAAATAGGATGCAGATCTAGAAAAACTGATTCTTTCTATCATGTGGATGCCTGATAAAAATGGACAATGCACTGTAGGTAGCATTATTCTGAAACCTTTAACTAATTACAGGATACATACTTGAGAAGACTCAGAATATATTTCTGAATTCAGACATATATAATATGGTATATATATAAAAAAAACCTGTCAACTTCACTAATTTCACAATGACCATCACTATTCAAATCCCAAAAATCTATAGATCGTAGCATTGTATGCTGGTGTTAGATATCTCCAAAGCTTACATATATAATTATGTATCGGTAACTGGTTAAAAGATAGGAAACAAAGGGTAGGTAAAAGGGTCAGTTTGCACAGCTGAGAGAGGTAAATAGGGTCCCACAAAGAACTGTACTGGAAAAATGAGTAAATAGTGAGATGGCAAAGTTTGCAGACGATACAAAATTACTCAACTTAGTTAAGTCCAAGTTACAAAGGAATCTCACAAAACTGAGTGGCTGAGCAACAAAATGGCAGATGAAATTCAGCGTTGATAAAAGCAAAGTAATGGACATTGGAAAATAGAAACCTGACTATACATACAAAATGAGAGAGGTCATGGCAGGGGAAGGGATAGCTCAGTGGTTTGAGCATTGGCCTGCTAAATCCAGGGTTGTGAGTTCAATCTTTGAGGGGGCCACTTAGGGATCTGGGGCAAAAATCAGTATTTGGTCCTGCTAGTGAAGGTATGGGCCTGGACTTGATGACCTTTCAAGGTCCCTTCCAGTTCTAGGCAATTAGTAGTATAGGTCTAAATTAGCTATTGCTCAAGAAAGAGATCTTGGATTCATTGTGGATAGTTGTCTGAAAACATCCATTCAATGATGGAGCAGCAGTCAAAAAAGCTAACAATGTTTAGAGCTATTAGGGAAGGGACAGATAATCAGACAGTAACTATCATAATGCTACTATATAAATCCATGATACTCCCACACCTGTAATAATGCATGCAGTTCTCATTGCCCCATCTCAAGAAAGGTATATTAGAATTTGAAAAATTACAGAGAAGGGCAACAGAAATTATTACAGCTATGGAACAGCTTGCATATGAGGAGAGCTTAAAAAGACTGGGACCGTTTATCTTGGAAAAGAGACTACTAAGGGCGGGATATGATACGAGTCTGTAAAATCATGAATGGTGGGGAGAAAGTGAATAGGAAAAGTTATTTACCCTTTCGCATAATGCTCGAACCAGGGATCACCCACTGAAATTAACAGGTAGCATGAAGCAACAAAAGGAAGTACTACTTCACAGTCAACTTGTGGAACTTATTGCCAGGGGATGTTGTGAAGGCTGAAAATATAACTGGTTTCAAAAAAGAATTAGATAATTTCATGATGGATCAGTCTATCAATGGCTGTTAGCCAAGATGGTCCAAGATGCAATTCCATGCTCTTGGTGTTGCTAGAAGGTGGGGATTGAATGAGAGGGAATGGATAACTTGATAAATTGCCTGTTCTGTTCACTCCCTCTGATGCATCTGGCACTGGCCCCTGTCTGAAGGATACAAGGCTAGATGGACCATAGATCTGACCCAATATAGCCATTCTTATGTTTTTATGATATAGTATCATATCTCCTGTTTCTTTCCAGCTATAGTCTTCTTTTCTCTCCATCTGTTTCATACTAGCTCCATGTAAGTTCATACAAGGCATATGATTTTACATAGTTTAGAATTGTCCAGAGTCTTTGGCTTTAGGTTTTTTTTCTCCATCCTAATTGGCTTTTGATTATGCTGCTTTTTCAAGGATGGGGTAAGTTTGCCCAGATTTTGATCACGTGGAGGGTTCTCAGTTAGTAATGCTGATTTTTGTAAAAGGTTCTCCCAGCCTGAAGATTTTGTGCCTCTTCCTGACCATCGTGGTTATGGTCTTTATGATCTGATGAATAGGGTATCTTCTGGGGATTACACTGATCATTGTTTTGAATGAAAGGAGCATTTATAAATCCAAGTATTTCAGTAGTCTCTCACTTTCAATCTGGTTATTCAAATACTCATTCCATCTTGTCATTGTGATAGTCTTACCAAGTCACTCTGGTGTGTATGTTCAATGTTTATTTTGACTTTTATTAATCTGCAAGGGATAATTGATGTTGCTTTTTTGTTAGGCATTTGATGATATATTTAAACCCTGATGCGCTTTAGTTCTCTCCTCAAGTGTTTGAAGAAACGAAGAGCGGTAGAGACAGCAGTGAATCACCATTAACAATGTAATAGCGCTGAGCATCATTTCAACCCATCAGCTAATTGTGGGATTTCTAACTATGACCGTATGGCACCAGCTTTGCAAAATCACAATATTCTAGATTCCAACTGATTGGTGTACTCTAAGAGTAATGAATTAATGTACAGAGAAGGGGAAGATTGACAAATTCCCATTAAAGGAATCCCACTGGGCAGTACCTCCGGTAATGCACAAGTCATTTTTGGACCGGAGGCTAAAGAGTTTGGCTTATCTGCTAGTCACTGTTCCCTTTTGTGCCACCTGAGTGGTGCCAGGGAGGCCAATACCAAGAGAGAAGGAAAGCTAATTTCATGTTTTTGCTTCAAGACCATTGGAAAATTGAGGGATGAATTGAACTGAGTCATGAAAACTTACAAATAGTGAATAGCAAAATCCTGGCCCTCTTGAAGTCTGTGGGAGTTTCAAGGTTATTTGTTAAAGAGAATGGAATTAGGCAGATAAATCTGAAAATTTAAAGAACTAATACAAGGTTTTTAAAACTTTGGGTTTGGAGTGTACATGAGAGTTCAGAAACTTTGGGCATGGGATGTGCTGGCCATATCTTTCAAATACCCCTCATTTTGAGAGATCTCAGTTATTTTAGTCCCAAACTTACCTACATTCGACACAAACTTGACGTCCCCTCACTTTTACTGTTGAAAATTATTTACATCATAAAAAAAATCATGAAACAGAGATAACAGAAAGCATTACTTACCCGGAAGGAATGAATCCCAAAGTGTTTTAAGTTTTTTTGCATGAATAATTTGGTGTATGTGTGTATGCACAAGCATGTGTCTCCCTCATTTTGGATCTTGGTCACGGATTACATTCCATGTTTATGCCTTGGCAGGTTGAGAGGTATGGCATTTGGAAGTATTCTAGGACTCTCAATGCTATCTTAGATTAGACCAGGGTTCGGCAACCTTTCAGAAGTGGTGTGCCAAGTCTTCATTTATTCACTCTGATTTAAGGTTTGGCGTGCCAGTAATACATTTTAACGTTTTTAGAAGGTCTCTTTCTATACGTCTATAATATATAACTAAACTCTTGTTGTATGTAAATAAGGTTTTTTAAATGTTTAAGAAGCTTCATTTAAAATTCAGTTAAAATGCAGAGCTCCCCGAACCGGTGGCCATGACCCGGGCAGTGTGAGTGTCACTGAAAATCAGCTCACATGCCGCCTTCGACACACATGCCATAGGTTGCGTACCCCTTGATTAGACTTTAAAGGTGGAAATAGTGCTTCGGAGTTTCAGGTCTGGGCCTAGGTACAGGAGAGGCATTCAGGCTGAGGCCACAGACTTTTGTTCACTGGAAATTTGTTAAGACCAGAGTTTTCAAAAATCAGAGCATACATTCGGGATTTATCCTTTTACTCTGCAAAGTTTTGGGTTATTTGGAATGGTAATATGTTAATTAAAGTCAAGAAAAATACACTTATGAGATTTGTAGACGTTAACTTACCAGGAACAATAGGCTTCAGAGGAGCTTAAAGCTGACCTTTCAGAAGATGGCGTATGAGACAAGTTTTCTTCATTTGATCAGGTTTGATTGATGACCTTTACATAACATATTTTTTCTTTTTCCCACTCTTAACTTTGTCATACATTTTCAATTTTATTATTCCATGTGAATTCTAATTCTGTGGGTGTTTTCTAATGGCAAGAGAATTATGTTGGCAGCATTAGAGGCTATTGTATAAAACTTGCATAATATTTGCATTACGATTAGCCTTGCAGTATTAAAACAAATAGCTTGTTCACAAACACATGCAAACTCCTGTTTATTTTGGATACCAATGATTTCTGGTGTTTTATAATTAGGAGGTATACTTTAAGGGCCTGATTGAAGTTAAAGCAAATCTTTCCACTGATTTCAGTGAGCATTGAATCTGGCCTTTGATGGTTAAGATTCTTCTCGGTTTCCTATAAAACTCAAAGCCATGGGTCTGCATTATCCAGGTGGTTATAGATTTAAGATATTTTCAGGAAATCTCTATTGATGCAGATTACCAGCTTTTAGCTCTAAAAAATGGTATCCGATGTATGACAAAGTGCTTTATAATTTACCTTAGTGGAATTCAGCACAGTCTTTGCATTTCAGGATAGTTTTGAATGCCATTAACAACAGTTTCCAGAAGGATGAAAATTGCCTCTCTTGGCAGCTGAGTAGCTAATCATACCCACATATCTTATGGTTTAAAATGTTTCAGGTTGCCTTTCCTATATCTTCAGCAGATATTTAAACTGTTTGTGTCTCTTGGCAAAATGTTTTTCTTTCTGCTGAACTCTGCCATGTGATGTTTTGTTTCTAAGCCAGTAACCATCAGACCTCCATCTGGCTTGAGAGCAGGGCAATGATAATATAAAGGGACAGTTCTACAATTCAGTTTAACAGAATCCTCTGTCTGCATAATATCTGCCAATTTCATGAAATTGTAACATTTTATTTTCATATCTGTTGATTGGTGACAGCATCCAGAATCTCTCTTTATCCCATGCTATGGAAGAACGTAAATATATAAGCTTGGCAGAATTCAATTTTTATTTTTTTTATTTCAACTGATAATACCAATATTTATTTTAAGCTTTTTTCTATTTTTTTTCCATTTAAATTTTCACAGTTGTGGGAAATTATTGGGAAGGGTTGGACAATAAAGGGAGATCAGACAAATTCAGAAAGTTAGTCAACATATGTCAAAATATACAAAGTAAGTATCCTTAACTCAAATTTTTACAAGTTTTCAAACAGCATTTTTCTTATTTTGCTTATCTATGAATGGAAATATTTTTTCATCAGTTTGTGTGTGTGTGTGTATAGTGTATATGTTTACTGACATCAGGGGCGGCTCCAGGCACCAGCAAGCCAAGCGCATGCCTGGGGCGGCAAGCCACTGGGGGCGCTCTGCCGGTTGCCACGAGGGCGACAAGCAGTTTGCCTTTGGCGGCTTGCCTCCGGAGGTTCCGCTGGTCCCGCAGCTTCGGCGGACTTCCCACAGACTTCCGCCGAATTTGCGGGACCGGGGACCTCCTGCAGGCAAGCCGCCAAAGGCAGCCTGCCTGCCGTGCTTGGGGCAGCAAAATACCCAGAGCCACCCCTGACTGACCTTTACCAATAAAAATCTAATCCCTCCATGCCCATAATCAGATTTTCAAAGGCAGAAAAGAGATTTAGGGACCCAGCTCCCATTTGTGTCTTTGAAAATCTCCCTTTTCATTTATCTTTGTCTTTTAAAGCCCACCTGATTGAACAAGGTCGTCATGGCAAACTCTAAGCACATGTGCAGTACTGTCCCACCATATTCAGTGGGACTACTCACATGCTTAGAGTGCGGCCTGTGTAAGCATCTTGCTGAATTGCAATGAATTACATTACAAAGGGTCATGGTTTGCTGTGAGATAATACATCTCAACAATGAGGAAAACCCAAGTGCCTTCAAAACATTTGAAATACCTGCCACCTTGCTTTAACATACCGTTTGAAGATTCTTGTTACCATTTTTAAATGGCAATTTCTTTCCTAAAAAAAAGTCCTTTTCATGAAAATATTCATTAACACCAGATTTTTCAAAATTGCGTTAGAACTGATATAGAGATATTGAACACTGCAAAGATAGCATGTACCACTAAGGCCACTTAAAAAAACAGATTTGCCACAGTAGCCTAGAGGCAAAGTACTGAAACCTGTCTTATGATATACGGGCTCACCAAGATAACTGCATTTAAACAGACTTGGCCATATTCCTACAACTGATTTCACCTGGGCAGACCCTTGTACACATGCAGATCACCAAGACTTCTGCTGGCAGCGTAGGTTGCAGACTTGGGGTCTTCGTATGTGTGTAAAATATGTCCATTATATTGCTGCACACGCCTGATGGGGTTATTTCCATTTACATCTGCTAAGGATCTGGCCCACTGTATTTGTTAACTGATGTTTTTGGACTGGAAATTTGCTGCTTTTTAAAGTTAACAATGTAATTATAGGTTTTATTTTTATTATGGTAGCAGCGGGGGGTGGGGAGCTGGGCGGGGGGAGGGTTACCATTGTGCTAGGCATGGTCCAAATGTAATAGAGATAATACTTGTCCTACAAGCTTTCAGTCTAGATAAAGAAGATAGACAAAAGGGTAGGAGGGTGGACAGAGACACAGAGATAGTGACTTTCCCAAAGTGACACAGCAGGATACAAGCAGAGTTAGCTCTCCTGATTCCCCATCCAGTGCTGTATTCACTGACCACACTGCCTCTCACTTTGCATACAAAATTGCAGTTATTCCCTTAAGCCCCATGATTTCCTTATTTGGCAAGCGGAGACATTATCTGTGTCTTTATGACAAAAGTATTACCCCTTTCTTTCCCCCTTTGATCCTGTTTCTCTTATCCTGCACAGGTGCCTGATTGTAGCCTGGCATGTCAATCAGCAGCTCTTATTTGTGAGATCAGATGAAGGAGCAATAGAGTGGAAATGAACAGAACAGAGTGAACAGTTCTAAATCTAACCCAGATCATTAAATGCAGGAGAGCACACACAAAACTCCTGACATTTTAGATGGCTTCCCATGGCATGGGAAGTGATCTCTGCTATAGGCCAGTCTGAATTTTACTCTGAGAGTTTTAATTGAAGCTCTCTAAAGCAATTTTGTTTTGTTGCAACTTTTAATATATGTATTATAGAAGCTGAAGTATATACCAAATTTCCTTTTAGTTCAGGAAAACAACCCTTAGAACAAATGTCATAAATCTCTTATAATTAGTCATCAAAAGTAGAATAAATATAAAATTACCATGAATAGGAGGCAGGCATGTGCAGTATTCAAAACACACAGAGTGCAAAATGTTATTGTTGCCTTTAGAAATAGTTCAAAGTAGTCTGCATTACAGAGGAAAGAGCTGATAAGCAAAATGACAAAAGCTTGTTTCAGGAGTGATTCCAAGCAACCCTAGTACTTTTAACAGCTGATTCTACAGCTATTTTTGGTATTCTAGACATCCTGGTTACATATACAGGGAATGATTGGAGCCTACAAATATGGTAACCCAGCCAGGAATCCTGCGACACCGGCTGTTGCAAGTCTAGTAGTCTTACAACACTGACAATCACTTGTCTTCTACAGTTAATATAGTTAAGGGAAGTCAAACAAGTGACCATGCTTAGTTCTTTAATAAAAACAGATCTGTACTTCCTGCTGGAAGCTATTTTTAGCTGTGATGCAGAGTTCCCAGTGTTAAATAATTGAGTCATCAGGTTTCATATCTGACCACAGAAAATGGCAGTGGAAGAGGGAGAATGTTTCACAGAACAAGTAAGCCATTGCAGATTCTGAAATGAAAGTAAAATCTGATTATCTAATTTATTATAATAGTAATTAAAATCTTTAACTATATGAAATAAAAAAGTACAGATGAAGAAATACATTTAGTTTTATTTGTTGTATCTTGTATCTACGTTTTTTTTTACTATCAACTGATGTGGTATTCAAATGATATCCAGAAATTTGTTTTCTCTATTTTATAAGAATATCCTACTCAGGACATTCTGAAGAGGATGCTTAGTACAATTCCAGTAGGAGTTTTGTACTGTTTCATGCTGTACCATAGGCCTAAAATAACCTGGATATATTTACTTCTAACATGCCATCATTTTATTATTTGATTTTTTTCTTCAAGCAATTTGTACAACTAAAAGAAACAAACTCCAGCTTCTATTTTTTTCAGATTGTATTTATTACTACCCCTTTTTGACTGAATTGTATTTTGACAGTACAATTTAGAAAGATTGGCTGTTAATGATGTACGACTTCATCCTGCAAACCTATATCCACACAAATAACCCTTACTCACATGAATTGTCCCGTTGACCTCAGAGTTCTGTTTGCAGGATTGCAGGAGTTACTGTTTACTTAGTAAAATACAATATTTCTAAAAAAAATCTCAGTATTTCATGCTACTCTGTTTTGAATATTTTAATGTAAGAGATTACAGCAAAATTTGGCATCCCATACAAATAGTAAGGAATGTAGGACTAACCTTCAGGTAGCCCTGGTAGAATCAAGAGTAAAATATCTCTTGAAGGTCAACAATATTTAACAGGGAGCACTTCCAACAATTTCTAACTCAGCAATCACCAGCATATTAGCAAAAATTCACACCCTGAAAAAAAAATATTATATTGAGCTCTTTTAATGTGTACTTTCTTGTTTCTTTACTCTTGATCAATATCAGCAACATGCCCTATGAAAAATCATCTTCATAGAAATTATGGTGATTTTTTGGTTTTCTGTTTGTTCCTTTTAATGATGAAATTTGTACTCAACCTTCAGTGCAAACAATAAATACAAAGTAGATTGCTTTAACAAAACAAAGTTCATATTAGTTTCTTATAGGAAGAGATCTGGTTAGATTAAGATATTTTATCTGTTGATGATGCAATAGTAAACTAATATTTTTAATGTCAGATATGTAATATGGTTGAAAGTTTGTTTACCATCCTGCCTTTTTAAACACATTAATATAAATCTTTAGGATAAGGAATTTCTTTTGAAGAAATAATCAAGTCAAAACCTTGTTCATCCATTTTAATACTGTATGGTCTAATATTGATTTTAGGTACTAGTAAACCTCTTCATTCTGGAATGAATCTGCTGCCTGCTAATTGCTCACCTCCCTTTGTTTCCATTTTGCTTATTCTTATGTTATAATTTGGGAAATTCATTTAATTTACGTGGAATAACAGCAGTCAGATTCCCAGCATTTATTTAAACGATCTTAAGTTTTGAAGGAAAGTTAAGAGTTCTCAAGAAGACAGACTCACTGACAAGTCAAGAAATGTTTAGGATCTAATTTTCCAGCAAATTTGTTTTATAAAAGTAAAAAAGAAAAATCCATGCTCATTTAGCTCAAGTATAGAAACAGAATATACAACTTTTAAGTGTCCTTTGTGAAGGAAACTTACTTCTGTAAACAAATTTATAATCTTAACTGCTTTTTTTAAAAACTGTTTCTAATTACCGTCCTATGTTTGGACACTCTTGCTTTACATTTGCTTGTGTTAAGGAGAATCCTAATAGAATACAAATTTTAAAAGTGAAAAAAAGTGTATGAAACTATAATACTTCACTTCTGCTGCATTAATACTATTTATGCATAGGAACTCCAACATTGGGTTGAAATGTTAGCAACATACTTATATGTGAATTAACTGATGAAAATGTCTAGCATGTTTATGTTCCCACATTACTACAAATATGTATATAATATACACAGTAATGCAGAATGCAATTACCAAAATACGCATAAGATTTCAAAAGCAAAAAAAAAACACATGAAATGTTATTGTGAGGTTTGATAATTACAAAGAGAGCACACGTTTAGACCATCTTGTTTCTTTTTTCATAGTACAATGAATCATTGCAAGCACCCTATCTAAGCATGGATACTTTAGAAGTTGGTGCAATCCTGCTACATTGTGTGCAATGTGTGTAGGTGACTAGGCTTTGGAAGTGTGCTGACCCACTGCATACTGTGCATGATCATTGTCACAATAGAATGGCATTTACTGTTGTTAGCCAATGTTTTGTTAGCAGCTGAGTAGAAACTAGTCTTTCTGTTGGTATGTGGTATGATAGTTTAAACAGAAGACCTAGTCAACTGAGATGGACTGAACTATGGAAAAGATCTGTTCAGAAAGGGTATAGTAATTTTTTTTTCTTAATTTTGCTTCTAGAAATGTTCTTCATTATAGGTTCTGATTCTCATTCCCTACTCATCTGAATCTCCCATAGGCTGCAATGGATGTTTTGGTTGTACTAGAAAAATAGGATCTAGTCCATAGCTTCTAGATTTGCTATTCAGAAGTGATGTTTTTGATTATTGTTACTTTACTGCTGACTTGTCCTGTACACATCATCAAATGCTAAGGGGAATTACTGAAATATAGATGATAGGTAACATTGTCAGCTATTCACAGCTCACTACTGGAAATGTAGAATAACCTGATCTTCAATCAAACTATTAAACAAAAAATTAGTTTTCCACTTTGGTGTATAGTGCTATAACATAAGTAAAGAAGTTGCACTATTTAGTTTAATTTGATAACATTGATCGTTAAAAGTAATTTTTATTCTCTTAAAAACAAATGATGAGATATTGGTTGATATATTTCATTCTAGTATTCAGAATTGCAGTCCTGTATTTTCCAGATAAGAATGAAACACGTCAAATCAGTGTTGAATCTCCAGATAAGAAATCTGATTAAGGTAGAGTTAAATTTGCAAACACTTACAGATACAAAATTGAGACTGAGATATTCAAAAGAGCCTCCTAAGGGACTTCCTTAGGGTCTTGTAAAAACCACATTCTAAATTGTTGTGGTCGTATAGCAACCTCTGAAAGCCAGGAAAGTTTTAATTTAGTTCTGTACTGCAAAGCAACTGTGAAAATGCACCTTGTTGCTCAACATATCGTTGTTTACATTCAGTGATGTTCACTTCAGTGGCAAAAATTAGCTTTTATTGTTTTCCTCCTTTTTCTACTCCTGTGAGAATTCTGCACCACTTCACAATGCAGAATTT
This sequence comes from Gopherus evgoodei, assembly GCF_007399415.2. Classification (NCBI taxonomy): domain Eukaryota; kingdom Metazoa; phylum Chordata; order Testudines; family Testudinidae; genus Gopherus; species Gopherus evgoodei. The sequence continues at coordinate 50,549,715 of NC_044328.1, forward strand.
GCCTAGAATTAATGTTCTGCACAGAATTTCATCCCCCTCCCCCCACCCCCGAATTGACGCTACAGAGCTGCTGATCGCCCGAGGAGGCCACTGGACCCGATAGTGCTTCCTGTGCCTGGTGAGCAGATCAGAGCCACAGTTTCCATAGCCTTGGCATCTTTCTCTAGTCCTGAGGAGTGAATAAGCTCCATGGCTTCACCAGCATCAATCTCTCATGTAAACTGTGCAGGTTACCCAGGGTAGAGGCTCTCTTTGCTGAGGTATGCAGGAATCCCAGGTCAGGTGGAGATTCCTGCCCATGGCAGGGTTTGTAAATTCCCCCTGAGATCCCCATAGAGTATATAAATTCTGTAAGGTTCCTCTGCTGTATGATCAAAGATTTTTTTTAAATGTAGCCAGTAGCTTTAAAATTAAACATACAAGTGTCTCTCAAATCCTCAACAACATCAATCTTTTGTGGACATAAACTGGATGATAATAATAATAGTGTTTTTCTCCAATATTGCACTTTTCATCAGCCTTATTTGTTATTATTTGGCCTAAGCTGTTTTTGAGACATGATAGTCCAGAAAATATAAAGAAACTCCTACCAAAACAAAAAACAAAAACCAGAAAAACCTAAGTACCTCTATTTCTTTTTCAGACTCCTATCTCATTAATGCTTTCTCCAATTACCTTCAAATGATCTTAAGCAATTATCTTCTGATAGAAGACCACACACAAGTATTTTCAAGCCGAATTACTTGTATTGATGAAGTTAGAGTTCAGTTAATGGAGTCAAAATCAGGCATATAATGGAAAGTTAGAAACAGCTTTAACACTTTTCAGAGGTTAGTCTGTATCAGTAAAAACAATGGGACGTGCTTTGTAGCACCTTTGAGACTAACAAATTTATTTGGGCATAAGCTTTCATGGGTTATAACCCACTTCATCAGATGCATGCAGTAATACAGTAAGTATGTATAAATATACAGCACATGAAAAGATGGGAGTTGCCTGACCAAGTGGCGGGTCAGTGCTAACAAGGCCAATTCAATTAGGGTGGATGTGGCCCATTCCCAACAGTTGACAAGAAGATGTGAGTATCAATAGAGGGAAAACTATTTTTTGTAGTGACCCAGCCACTCCCAGTCTTTATTCAGGTTTAATTTGATGGTGTCAAGTTTGCAAATTAATTCCAGTTCTGCAGTTTCTCGTTGAAGTCTGTTTTTTGACTAGCCATCACCTACTGCCCCCAACTAAAACCTCTCCAGTGCATCATCAAGGATCTACAACCTAACTGGAAGGATGATCCCTCACTTTCCCAGACCTTGGGAGACAGACCAGTCCTCGCTTACAGACAGCCCCCCAACCTGAAGCAAATACTCACCTGCAACTACACACCACACAACAGAAACACTAATCAGCCCTTTACAAGAAACTCTGGTGCCAACTCTGTCTGCATATCTATTCAAGGGACACCATCATAGGCCTAACCACATCAGCAACACCATCAAGGGCTCATTCACCTGCACATCTACAAATGTGATATATGTCATCATGTGCCAGCAACGCCCCTCTGCCATGTACATTGGCCAAACCGGACAGTCTCTACGCCAAAGAATAAATGGACACAAATCAGACCTCAAGAACTGTAACATTCAAAAACCAGTAGGAGAGCACTTCAATGTCCCTGGACATTCAACAACAGACTTAAAAGTGGCAATTCTTCAACAAAAAACTTCAAAAAAGACTTCAACGAGAAACTGCGAGAATTAATTTGCAAACTTGACACCATCAAATTAGGCCTGAATAAAGACTGTTAATACTCACCTCTTCTTGTCAACTGCTGGGATGGGCCACATCCGCCCTAATTGAATTGGCCTTGTTAGCACTGACCCCCCATTTGGTAAGGCAACTCCCATCTTTTCATGTGCTGTATATTTATACATGCTTACTGTATTACTCCATGCATCTGATGAAGTGGGTAATAACTCATGAAAGCTTATGCCCAAATAAATTTGTCTCTATAAAGTGTCACAAGGACTCCCCTTTGTTTTTAGCTTTAACACTAGAGTTGCTACTGTGACTTCATGATCTCCTGTATTGTAAACTCTTGTATAGTTTGCTTACTGCAATATGTTTAGGAAATTCAGATGTATATTATGCTTGCATTTACATTCAGTTCACTATACTTATTACCACTTAATTCAGACTGATCTGGAGCACGTTTATATATTTGTTTGAAAGTTCTGATTCTAAATGAATAAAAATGTGTCTGTTTAAAACATACTATGGATTCTTGCTAATATTTATTATACATCTTCCCCATTCAGTTGGAATGTTTGTACCTAGTGTTATGAATTACATGAGGGAAAAAAAAATCCATCCAGAGGTTTTGCTGACACAAACTTTGAGACACCCCGCCTCCCCCAAAAATAGACTCTAATTCTTGTTTCTGAAATGAGATACATAGAATAGGGAACGCTGGCAGGGAGATGATCAAATTCATGTCTAGATTCTGTGATCTGTAGAATGGGACTTTGACACTGAAATGATGGAATATAACTTGAAGTTTGATCTTGGGCTGCACTGAAATTATCTCTGTGTTGTATTACAGCTCATCAGGTAGTCAGTTTGTGAGAGAGAGACTGCAGGGAATATATCAGTACCATCCCCTGGTGTTTAACAGATTAGAGAGCGTTGCTATCTTGTGGTGAATATAAACCTCAAAAGAAACACCTCTAAGCAGACCCTTTTTGCGTCTATCTCTTTGTGACTGCTGTAACAGTAATGAAAGCAAGTGATTATTTTATACTGAGGAGTGAATGATGGAAATATTTTAGCTATACATAAAAATCATGACAGAGTCAAGACTGTTGTATCAAGATAATATCCTTCCTGGAGTTTAGAATGAACTTCAGAAATGCCATGTTGCGAACATAGGAACATGAAGCTCAAGTCTATGGTCTTCCTTCTGTATCAGATAATTTTAATTGATGATACTCTATTTTCCTTGACTCAGTACATAATAAAGGGCTCAGTTTTGCCACACTTACATTTAGTAATACCACCTTATTCCTTGAGTAATCCAACTGATGTCAATGGCATTGTGCAATGTGAATTAGCCCTGAATTATCTCACTACTGAACCATGCCTCTTCACACAAAGATCTCTGAAAGGATGGTTACGTAAGTTTGCACTACAAATCATCTCTGTGCTACTGTGATTTCTCCTTCCACAAAAAATAACTTTTCTCATTTAGTGGTAATGTAGATACAGCAAGTTGTATACTGAATGTCGTTCAGAAATGCATCAACTTTGTAGTGTTCTGAAATTAGGAATTATTTTAGCTGTTCCTAGCAAAACGCAATGTTCACAGCTGCAGACATTTTCCCAAACTTCATAACTAACACAACAAACTATTCTCTGCTTCAGTGTTATCTGTATGCAAGCAAATGCAGAGTTATTTCCAGCTGAACTCAGGTGCCAACCATTGTGAACAGTCTTCGTTGTGTTGTCAGGTGCACATTTATATGGTTTTTGACATAACTCCAGTTAAATAACTAATTATTTGATGATAGTTTCCTAATATCCATTGTCAGAGATAATAGCTTAGAGCAGTGGTTTTCAAACTTTTTTTTTTTCTGGGGACCCAGTTGAAGAAAATTGTTGATGCCCGCATCCCAGCAGAGCTGGGGATGAGGGGTTTGGGGTGTGGGAGGGCTCAGGGCTGCGGCAGAGGGTGCAGGGGTGAGGGCTGGAAGCGGTCAATGGGAGTGCGGAGTCAGTGCTCAGGGTGGGGGCAGCATGCAGAGCCCTGTGCCGCCCCCCACCCCCCAGGAGCCAGATCTGCTGCTGGCTGCTTCAAGGGTGCTGCGCTGTGTCAGAACGGGTAGGGACCAGCTTGCCTTAGCCGGGCAGCACCACCAATGGGACTTTTAATGGCCCAGTCAGCAGTGCTGACCAGAGCCACCATGACCCAGTGCCTTACATTCCACAAACCACTGGCCTAGAGGGAGATTTTCAAAGGCAGAAATTGTGGTTAGGTGCCAAATTCTCATTGATAGGCAGTAACTTTCAGTGGGAGTTAGGTGTCTGACTGCCATTTATACATTTGAAAATCTTCTCTTGCGATGCAGAGCTGAAAGAACAGCAACTGTTTTTAATTTTAATTTCCAACCTGTGTTTACATTTTTGAGAGAACCTGTCATACAAGCTTTTTATTAGACAAAGGGTCAGAATACTCATAACTCCTATGACTCACTAGGTTTTCATTCTGTTTTAAAAAGGCAGCTTTCTAAAACCTCAACAACAGGATAACTTGAAAAGAATGCATTGTAGCCAGGCAAGAGTTTGCAGTGTTAGGTAGAACAGCAAAACAATGATTTCCAACCTGCTGAAGATGATAAAAGGAGCATTAAGTAGCCTTTGTAACAAGTTTTGAAATTTTCTTGTATTTACCAATTATGGCATTTTAGAGTCCATCTAGTTCTCAAGTCTACTGGAAAGTACAGAATTTTCAGTGATATCTGCGAATACACACTATCGGTATTATGCTGAGGATGTCAAAAATGGACCAAATGGGTAATGGTTTGCCAGTGCAACTGATGTTGACAATGAGATATCCAAAGTCAGCACTTTAGACACTTATTTGCCAATGTGGCCTAGGAAGGAAGGGGATTTCTGTATGCACTTGGACGATTCATTTTTGTCAAATTATCATTTTGACAGGATTTTTGGAATTGAGACACTGAATCTGAAAGGCTGCAGGAATATTTCTTTCAAAATTCTCTTCAGTTTGCTTAGTTGTAAATGAATGTTATGAGATGTTTTAGTCTTTGAGCTTATAGATTCAGGTAGCACTGACATGAAGGTATGTAAATTTATGATAATTTATTTATCATCTAAGGCAACAGAGAGCTGCGAGCCAGATGTCAGGAGCACGATTAAGGATAGATCCAGATGCAATTGCAGAAGAAATGTATAATTAAGCTGCAACCAGGAGGGAGAGTCTCCTGGAGTCCAAAAGCATTTTATTTATTTATTTGTGAGAAATGGATCGCAGTTATATAGAATAAAAAAATTTTGGCAGCCAATAGGGTCATGCTCATGAGAGCATAATATTTTCATCACTTTATCATATAAGCTATAGAGACATGACCAGTGTAGAAAGACCATGACTGAGTTGTTCAACAGGGAAAAGTCTTATGGGATTTTTTGACTCTTGGCAAAACATTTCACCATGATGCAATCATATTCAAAACATCTGTCTTTCCCTACTCAAGCAGGCATATATTAGGAATGAAAATCTTTCTTTTGTTTTGTTTTTTTGTTACATTTATGGTTTGGATCACAAAAGGAGCTCTTTGAAGGATAGTTAGCAGCAGGACAGAAGATAGCAGTTGGCCTCAGGGTATCCTGTTTTGATCAGGAAAAACCACAGAATTCTTATGGATGGTATATTTCCTGTTGTCCAAGCATGGCTGTTAACTGGCCTGCATAATTCAGTGATTGCAAATTATTGGAAGAAAGCTCCCTCCACCCTGACCAAAGCTGTGTAACATGCTTACTGGAAGGAAATTCATAAGTAAACATGAGCACCGGTAATTTCCAATTAAGTGAATGGAGCTGTAGACCTTCAGCTCTTCTAAGGTTTTGGCCTATTGTTAAGAAAAGTGCCTTTTACAGCAATAGGAATACCCTCACCATCAAAACATGCACAACTGCTGTAATTTTGTTTTCACAAATTTCCTCATGCTGCTGCAAGACTGGCTTAGTTAGAAGGGATTTCAAATGAAAGTAACATACATTCATCCATTGAAATTAGGTCATTCTCTCTCTCTCTCTTCTTCTCCAACTCCCAACAAATGTTAGACATGGTCAGCAGCTTTCTCTACATTCCAGCTTAAGTCACCTACTCCAGCCCAATAAGAACCTGCTCATGGTTTCCCTTCGCAATAGCTACTGTTAAAGATGGAGTGAAAAACAAAACCCTGCTCTCAAAATGATAAAGACCATATTTTTAATAACAAATCAAAATGAGCATACTAAAAGTACCAATAATACCAGATGGAGACTTAGCACAGTGAACATGTTGGCTTTGCACTTTCAGTCCTTTGTAAAGAATAATGATTTCTCAGCTTTCTGGTAGGATCCTCGCCACCTCCAGAACTAGAAGCTGGGTTGACAAATGACCCAATGTTTACTAGCAATCACTTTCAGACAGATTTTGATACCTCATAGAGTTTAAGACCAGAATGGACCAGTAGATCATTTAATTTGACCTCCTATATATCCCAGACTATGACATTTCATTGAGTTACCCCTGTATAGAGCTCAGTAACTTGGGCTTGACTAAAGCATAACTTGCGTTTGGCTAATATTTCCTCACTTTGAGTAGTATCTTACTTCAGTGTGATGACTTGAGGAGGCAGTCCCTCAACCTTTATTTGATATTGCAGTTTGTCTTGTAAGATCAGGACCTAAGATACTATGAAAGGGAGTAAGGGTATCAGAATCTGTTCTTTTTAATTCATTTTTTTAACTCAAGAAATCTCCCCTTCTTCCCTCCCGTAAGACTTAGTTGTGCACAACTACTAACTCTGTGGGTGTGTCTACTCTGGAATTAGACACGAGTGGCTGGCCCGTTCCAGCTCGGGCTATTTAACTGCCAGCCTGAGACAAAATGTCTACACCACAATTAAACAACCCAGCACCTCAAGCCCCAGAAGTCTGAGTCAGCTGGCATAGTCCAGCCACTGCTTTTTAATTGCAATGTAGACATACCCTATGTATGGCAAGACCATTTCCAGGATGCTGGTAGCAAAATCTCAATGCAGATGCAGAGGTGCAATTGTCTGTATAAGAGGGGAACACAATAATATGTATTTTAAGACTTACGGGAGATAGCCCAAAAATAAGGGTTCTGTGCAATAGCACAGTGATTGCATTCCCAGTGGTCAGCTACACAAGCATCTAGAATTCAGTATGTTTTGATATGTGTTTTTAACCTAGTATTCTCTTGACATTTGATAAGACACTGGAAAATCAAAAGTCAATTTTCTTCTTTATTTTCATACTGGAAATAAAAGATACAACTGAAAATGGCTATAAATAGATTTCTTGACTCTAGATTTCCTTGTAGCAATGTTGAGGCCTGAATAATTAAAGTTTATAAAGATCTATTAATGATCTGTCAATGAAAGATGCTATGAGGCTGATTTCTGTATGGAGCTACCTCTTCAAATTATTTAGAAACTGTAGTTCCACCAAAATGTGGAAGTATGTACATTAAGCACATTGACCTGGTGAAAGAACATTGCATCTGTGTTCTGGGATGTGCACTGGCTACGAGGTGATTTCCAGGTGAAATTTGTGGTGTGGATTCCGATCTATAAAACTTTAAATAGTTTGAGTCCCAGCTACCTGAGACTGTGACTCTACCCAGGTGATACTGTGCTAACTGCAGTCTCCCAAGTTGTTCAAACTAAAAGCTCCCTTTCTCCTCCCATTTCAACAGAATAGGGGTGATGACGGGACATTCTTCAGGAGGTATACTTGGCATCACTTCCGTCCATATGCAATACATGCGCACTGGAGCTGTTTGAAAATCAGAATTTCCAACCCATGACAAGCTCCGATATTTCAAAAATATCTGAACTGGGTTGAAAATTTTAAAATAGTAGTATTTCCTGCAGAACAGAAAGCTTGAGGAAATGTTTAAGAAATATTCAAACATTTAATTTCAACTTTTTCAAACAAATTTAAACATTTAATTTTGGATTGGCTTCACATTAATCTGTATCCCCCTGTATGGCTTTGATATCTCATGGGGGCTGTAGTTCAGATGTCTCATGGTGGACCCATTCTCCTATATGATCTGGGTTCCCATTAGAACTACATCACTCATGATTCACTAGGTGATTCAACCAGCAATGGGACCGCAGTGCACCATGGGAGATGTAGTCCAGCCATGAAATGTTGCAATTCTGTTCAGCAAAACAATATTTCAATTTGGTTTGACTCAACCCAGGATGAAATATTTAATTTGTAATTTCCCAATGGAAAAGTGGGGAAAAAAACCAACAAAATTTAAATTTTTCTTGCAAGAGATTTAGCTTTTGTGGGAAATACATTTTCTATTGAAAAAACATTTGGACCAGCAGTACAACACACACACATATCTTGGTCAACGTTTAGTGACCTTAATGACATGCTGCTGCAAGATTCACTTGTTTTCCCTGATGAGGAGAAGGGGTTAATGTAATGGAGTCTGCTTCCAGCTTGAGAAAATTGCTAGGAGGTCCATCTTTTTATGCAAAACATGTTAAATCAGCCACAAAATATTTATGCCTGTTCTGTGCAGAGAATCTTATAGGTGCAACTGAAATAATAGTGAAGTATGATGGCTTAAAGTAATTCTAAAATTGTGTGCAGAATCCCTCCACCCACAGAGGGGAACAACAATCAAATGTTCAAGAGCCAGAGGCATAGTGGAAATAAAGACTAGCTTGTGGCAGTATGCTGGATGGGGGGACTGTCATATGGGAAAGAAGTAGAAGTAGTATGGGAAAACCTATGCTAAAAAGGGATTTTACCTTAGATTTTTCATTCTCTAAACAAGCCCACATACTGAAGTTGGTTTGCTGCCTATGACTGTGGAATGCAGAGATGTGGTGTGTTCTTCCTGAGATTGGCACCTGTGGGCTGGACCACATTGTCAGGAGCTCTTCATTGCTCTATTGTCAAGGGACTCAGTAATTTTTTGTAGGCCTTTACTTTGATTATGCTTAGTGTTTGTAAATGTTGGATATACTCAATGGTATACTGTTTGCCTGGTTAAAGAGAAAAGGCCTGTGGGCCTTTGCAAGTAGCAGGGGAGAGAAGTTAGTTGGGTCACTTTGCAAGGTAAAAAGGGCTCAGTACAATTTTCTGCCTTTGTGCGAGGCAAGAGTAATATCTAAATCCCAGTGGCTGCAAGCTGGGAGCAGGGCTTTGGAGCTGTGCTCCAGCTCTGCTCCAGCTCCAGGCAAAAACCTGAAGCTCCACTGCTCCAGAGCTGCTCTGCCCTCCAGCTTCGGCCTCCGCTCCAAAGCCCTGGCTGGGAGGTTATTGTTAAAAAACAGCTCACCTAGAGAGCTGGGAATGGACTTCGATTTTCAAACAGGTTGCCTTTTTTTTTTTCCCCTATTTTATTTTATTGGTGGCTTCTATTTATAAGTCAGGATGAAATACATGGAGAAAAAGTCAGAAGTCCTGTTGAACTTGCTGTATAACAGCGCAACCCCAAGTAAACAGCTAGTGTCCTGAACTTGAAAATATCCCAAGTCTTTGCTCAAGTGCACTGTGCCCCAAAACAGGTGACTCATAACACAGCCTTGGGACTTGGGAGCATTAGCCAAGGACCCCGGGAAACACTTTTTCTCTTCTCCTTGCATGCAGTCACATTATTTCTTAGCTGCCAAAATATGGCATATAATTCTCCATGCTAGTTTACATCAGGTAACTTGAGGTAACTGGAAGCCATTAAAAAAGAAAACTGAAAGTGACAGCTCACATACCCCACTACAAAGCGCTCATGTTACCTCCCAAGTAGACAGAAGAATACGTGTAATTATTCCTTGATTATGTAGAAGAAAAATGTATATGGGTCCATCTTGATTTAATCTAAACCTCACAGGACAAAATGGTGTTATGAGATTTAACTAATGAAGTCAGATGGAAATGTCTTTTTCTCACACCCAATCTTCGGGCAAACAACTCTGTAGCAAAATCTGATAAGCAGTTTTTTTGAGCGGGGGTTGCTGGGATGTGCATTACATTTCTGCTATATGTTCCAGTAAGCAGTTCGTTTGTATGCATCTCAACAATACCTAGACTAACTTTAACCAAACAGGATGCATTTCTGTAGATCATCATGTTGTGGGTTCAGCATAAAGGTTTACTTCTCTGACACTTAATGGTTCAGTATTTTCAGGAGAGGCCTTTGAAAAGACATATGTCACCCTATCTACATTATACTGTTGGTTCAAATGTTAACATATATACCTTTTTTCCCCCTTCCGCTCTCCTTCTCTATTCTATTCCTTTTGCCTGAACATTTAAAATGAGTGGGAAATGGTCAGTTGAAACACTTTTTTTTTTTTAAATGCCATGTTTCTAGTCTGGCTGGAATTAATCCAATTGGCTGGACCTGATTTTGCATGCCATGCTTCCCTGAAGGCTCCCCTCACCCAAGAAGCAGCTGTAAACAGCTGATGGTAATTATCATCCACCTGCTGACTATGCCAAAAAGACATCCCATTAAACTATGACAAAAAGGGCTCCCAAACTACTAAGTACATCCTCATACCTTTGGTAACCCTGATAAAATGCTGATCTGTTTTTTACCCCAGTGGTGGGGTGGCTAACCACAAATAATATAACCTGTCTTCCGTAATAATCTGTGCTGTACAGCTCAAATGGTCTACTAAATGAAATTGCTTTACTGCTACTTTGTTTGTGGCTATTTTCAAAAAAGTGTAGTTCGTTGTATGAGACTGTAGAAATTGTAAATGGAACTCAGTTTTGATAGATCCTAATTAGGCAACTAATTCAAGTAATAGAGGATTTTAGATCTCCATAATGTGATAGGTAATGGTGTTACATCATTTTTGTGCAGTTCTGGGAAGCCTTTGCTCTGAAAAGTACATCATGATAGCAGGGCATATGTTTGAAAAAGTCTTAAGATTTTAATATTAATACTTGTATTATTCACTTCAGCATTTTCAATAGATTAGCAATATTAATCTTTGCAAAAATGCAGCATACCTGTTATATTCCCAGTGGAACTCTGAAACCATTTGACTTAAATCTTTATATTGTATATCTGTTTAGGAAATATACTAACATTTCCACTTACTTTATAGACAAAAAGGGGGCCCAATTCTCAGTTATTCTAAGGCTCTCTACACCATTCTGGAAATTTAAAGAGTTTTACAAGGAGTGCAAATGGCCATCTGAGAATATCCCGTGTGCAGGAGTTAGGGTTACCAACCTTCCTGGTTTCACTGGAAGTCTCCTGGAATCAGGCTCTATCTCCCAGAGACTACTGTAGCCAAACCAGGAGATTTTAGGCACAAACAGTCCAGGAGTGCAGCAGGGCTAAGGCAGGCTTCCTACCAGTGCTGGCTCCATGCCGCTCCAGAAGTGGCCAGCATGTCCCTATGGCCCCTGGATGGGGAGCAGGAGGTCTCTGTGCACTGCCTCTGCCCTGAGTGCAGACTCCACAGCTCCCATTGGCCAGAAACTGCAGGCAATGGGAGCAGCAGGGATGGTGCCTGCAGGCAGGGGCAGTGCACGGGACCCCTTGGTCTCCGCTGCCTAGGAGCTGCTGCCAGAGGGATGTGCCAGTTACCTTCGGGAGCCACCCAAGGTAAGCATCTCCCTCCCACCTCCTTCCTGCACCCAAACTCCCTCCCAGAGCCTGCACCCAAACTCCCTCACAGAGCCTGACCCCTCACCCCCTCCCACATCCAAACTCCTGCCTGAAGCCACTTTCCACACTCCGAACCCCTCAGCCCCAGCCCAGCGCCTGCATTTTCCTCCAGCACCTTAACTCCTTACCTCAGCCCAATGAAAATGAGTAAGGGTGGGGGAGAGTGAGTGTGGGCAGTGCGGAGCCTCGGAGAAGGGGCAGGGCAGCGATGGACCTTGGGGAGTGGGTGAGGCGGGGGCAGGGCAATGGTATTTGGTTTTGTGCAATTAGACAGTTGGCAACCATAACAGAGAGCCTCTCAAGCCAGGGTAGGGCTGGCATTAAGGTTCTCTACATCAGCCTTTTCTTAGTCCCCAACATAGAGGGGATATGAGAGCACTTTTCACTACAAATGGAGAACAGGCACAGAAAGATGTCGTCTTAGCACAAGGTCTCAGAGGAAGTCTATGGTAGAGTTGGCCATAAAATTCTGGTCTCCCATTCCTCAACCAGAGACTTTCTCTGTAGCTGTTTCATGCCACAGATAAAAACAGTGACTCTGTTATATTCAAACTTGTCTCAGCTGAAACATAAAACTAAGTAGGGAAGCAATATTAAAGCAATAGAGTAGGACAACTGTACTGCACCTATTATTGTTTTGAGATGCTTTGTGCTTGTTAAAATAACGTTTACTAAAGATTCCAGATGATTTTCTTGAAACATTTTCAAGTGTAATAAATAAAGGATGACTTAAAGAAAAATTATGCAGTCTATAATCAAAATATCAGATTTTAAATACCTATACTCTGGAACCACAGTTTTGAATTCCAGTAGCCTCAATCCCCCCCGAGGTAGATATATCAACTTCCAATGCTGTTTGGATGATGAGGGAAATCTTTCATGTGAGACTTTAATAACCGGTTTGTAAAAGCAGGATGATTGCCATGGTATCCTAACCCTGAGTCCCAATACTTTTGTTGAGTGTGCTGGGCACCAGATGTCAACTTGGCAACTGTTCTTGCACCACAGGCAGAACTGCCTCATTCTATCAGAATGCGCATGAAATGAACTTTTGCCATCCTTAGGTAAAATTCCCACTGGTATCAACAGATTTTCCCTAAGCAGGGACTGCAAGATTTGGCCCATGTTTGGTAAAGCAGTTTGAGATCCTTTAGTACCGTATGTAAATAATAAATGTATTTTTATCTCATGAATAGATTTGATGCCGAGTGAATATATTTCTGTATCTTATTCTAATGACAAACTAATTTTTTTCCTTTTCCCCCCTCCCAGTCTGATACAAATGCAAGTTACCTACGAGCTGCTCGAGCTGGCAACCTGGAAAAGGCTCTTGACTACTTAAAAACTGGAGTGGACATCAACATTTGCAATCAGGTGGTAGAATATTTTAATTAAATTTTCCTTCATTCTGTAAACCCTATTCTTGCTTTATCTAGGCATATATTATAACTTCATATCAGTAATAACTTTCAGTTAATGTTTTGATAACTGAATCTTATTGCATGTTTGCATTTGCTATACAACAAAATCCTTTAAGAAGCTATATTTCACTTTCACTGGGATAAGATTAAGGTATTCAATTGTATTATGCATTCTATTTGTATTACACTAGTGTTTGTGCCAATGTGTCATATTTAATGAGGCTAACTGTCTGTAGTCCAGCTGGACACTTATTGCTTCCAATAACCAAGTAGTTAAAATGCTCATTTGAAAATAGCTTCTTCGGAGATAATCAGAATGGAATGTAATCCTTTGGTCTTGTGATAGATTGTTTGCTGCACTAAACAACCTGTATCAGTCTTTCTCTTTCCATTTTTTATCAGAATGGGTTGAACGCACTCCATCTTGCTTCCAAAGAAGGTCATGTAGAAGTTGTTTCAGAACTGATAAAGCGAGGTGCCAATGTGGATGCAGCAACAAAGGTCAGTAGTTCCTATCTAGCTGTTCTACTGTTTGCACAGATTCCATGTAAGCTAAGTGTCAACCAATTGATTGCAGGCATTATTATAGCAGTTTAAGTAATTAAATATTTTCTCCTGATGATGCGACTCTCAAGAATTTTTCAGCCCACCTCTCGTAGATTATAAGAAATGTCGCAGGTTACTAGTGAGGATGTTAGATCACAAAAATTATAGAACATTGTCTTACTTTGTTTTGTAGAGATCTTTTAAAATATATTTGACCCTAGAAATATTGTATGAAGAGTGTATTAGTAGTTGAAAATATATTTTAGAGTGGGCTGTGGAGTCGACATGCTTAATCCGCTTTTCAACTGTAAATTTGTACTAATTTACTTTTAAACAGTTTTCACATTTCATCGCTCTCTAATTTCAGAAAGGAAACACAGCACTGCACATAGCGTCTCTAGCTGGCCAGACAGAAGTTGTTAAAGTGTTGGTTACGAATAAGGCCAATGTCAATGCACAGTCTCAGGTAAAATTACTGAACTTTACTAAAAATGTTACTGAACAAAAAAAAAAGTTCATTATGTCAGTGTCTTTCTCCTTTTTTAAACTGTAACATTATTACGGTGTATAAGACAGCTTTGTTGGCATTAATGATGGCTCTGGAGAAGTGGGAGATTGATAGAGCAAGGAAAATTAGGAGAGAGCAAAATCATTCAGGTAAAATAAGAGCAGTTCTTCCTTTAATCAGCTTCCCCACCCCTAGCTATTGTCTTTTATGGCAGGCAAATGCCTGGATAAACATACCATCTCCTTGGCCCAAGGCTATTCTTGCTGGTGGCTAGCCAAACACACAGAAGATGAGGAAGATGATTTAATGTGCTTTCCAATCTCTGTCTTTCGAGGAAAACCATTTGGGGAATAGAAGGGTGTCTCCTGAATTCTTTGATTACTTTATTTAGCCTTTTAAATTTTTTGTTCAATGTTGGGAAAATCCTATTTTGAAATTAAATTACAATAATTTTCTATTTCAAGCTTTATGCATTCTGTGCAGATGATCAATGAGAATGAGAAACTCTTGATTGTGAAATCCAGTGTTGTTTATAACTGTGCTTAAAAGTGTCATGTAATATGGAGTACAGCAAAGCACTTCACCCTTCATCTTAAGATCTGCCCTCCAGTGGTGTCCTACTAACTGCATTGTTACCTGGCCAGAACAGATAATGAAAAAAGCAGAGTTGGTAGAAAACTCCTGGTTCAAGGAAAGATATCCTATTTCAAAGTAATCCACTGTTATAGCCTGAAAGGGTTACCTCATTTTTTCTGTATAACTTTTATAAGGAAGTACTATTGGAATATGCAGAAATAAAACACTTTTTTGAATTAATGTGAAGGTCAGCTATAGAAAATTGAGAGAAAAGAAAGACTGTGTTTGTTTAAAGGGATATGTTAAATATCAGATATTTTTAAGAAACAATTTCGTTCCCTGTGTATTGTAGCATATTAAAAAGGAAAGAATTTTAAAAATCTGATTTACTTTTCTCCATTGGTGCTGCTTGTTTACCATGTTCATTTCACTCAGCTTGGACAAAAAAAATAGTTTCACTTTCTGATTCCTGTGCATTAGTCAAATGCTGCAGTGTTTGGTTTCTAAACAATGCAGGAGAGTGTTTAAATCCAAACAAAACAAAACAAAATTGTTTTAAAGAATTTTTCTTTAAAAAAATAATCTACTGGTTCTTCTGTTGAAGATAGAATGTTTTGCTGTAAGAACCAGGGCTGCCCAGAGGATTCAGGGGGCCTGGGACAAATTGAGGGAGTTGCGGCCCTTGTATTCACCCGGCGGCGGTCCCAGTCTTCTGCTACATTTCGGCGGCGGGGGTCCCTTTAGTTGCTCCGCGTCTTTAGCGGCACTGAAGGGCTCCCCGCTGCCGAAGACCGGGACTACCGCCAGGCCAGGGCTCATGGGGCCCCTGCGGGGCCCGGGGCCTGGTGCAAATTGCCCCACTTCCCCCTCCCCCGGGCGGCCCTGGTAATAACACCCTTTTGTGGGTTCAGTCCTGGGAACAATCTAAAGATGCAAGCACCTATCAGAACCTCAAAGGGCTTTACCCTGACGGCAAAAGAAGGGTGCTTTCTGCAGTTTTCTTAGTTCAATTGAGTTAGCTTAGCATGACTGAAAAGCCCTTTTAACTCCCATTAATAGGAAAGCTTTAGATCAGAGGTGGGCAAACTTCAGTCCGGGGCTCGTATCTGGCTCTTCAGCTGTGTGTGCCGCGGCTCCGCATGGCTCCCGGAAGCAGCGGCATGTCCCCCCTCTGGCTCTTACATGTAGGGACAGCCAGGAGGCTCCGCACACTGCCCCCGCCCCAAGAACCATCCCCACAGCTCCCATTGGCAAGGAACCATGACCAATGGCGCCTGCAGACGGGACAATGCACAGACCTGCCTGGCCACACCTCTGCATAGAAGGTGCAGGGGGGACATGTCGCTGCTTGAGGTAAGCGCCACCCAGAGCCTACTCCCCGACCCCTTTCTGTGACCCAACACCCGTGCCCCAGCCCTAATCCCTCTCCCGACCTCCTACCTCTTGGTTCCAGCCTGGAGCACCCACCTGCACCCCCAACCCCTCATCCTCAGCCCACACCCCCAGCCAGAGTCCTCACCCCCTCTTGCACCCCAACTCCCAATTTTGTGAGCATTCATGGCCCGCCATACAATTTCCATATCTAGATGTGGCCCTCAGGTCAAAAAGTTTGCCCACCTCAGCTTTTAGATCATTTGAACTGGTCATACTATAGTCTAGGCTCCCTCTTAGGTTTTGTCAAGACTAGGATTTAAAGGTGTGATGTTAACATGTGATAGCTAACACAGGCTAACAAACACATTTAAAAAGTGATAGTGTAGGCACTGCACTTAACATGTGCTTAACAGGTCAAGTCTAACATTTCTTAAAGGCCTTGTTTTCACTAGCAGAAAAAAGGTGGTACTCGGAACTTCTAACACATGTTAAAATTATGACTGCCTTATCCAGACACACTAGGATTTTACCACATGCTAGTTACCATGTATTAGCTAACACATGGCAAAAAACAAAACAAAGCAAAACTCTCTTTTTTTTTGTAGTTTGGATTCACCGGAGAACCTTTGTTGGTGTAAAATGCCACTGATGGGGTGGTGCAAAATTCATCTTACTTTCTGTTGCTTGACAGCCCATTCAGTTCTCTCAACTGAATTGGAAGAGCATCCCCTCTAGTTTTCTGGAGATGCTCTGCCTCCTTGATTTCATCCCCTATCACCTCAGCTGTCCTCAGTGGTAACCAGGCATTGGGGAGGGAGACTACAAAGTCTACCCTGGGAAGGTGGTTTTGAATAATGGACGTGTAGTTCCTTCACAAATACCCAAGAGTATAGATGACCTGTGGGGGTTCAGCTCCTGTGTTTGGCGAGCCCCAGTGGTTGTTAGAGCCCTATGCCACAAACTTGCCTCTATCCAATGTTTGATCCTGGGTTTGAGCACCAGTTGTAACACATTTGTTTATACTGCCTACAACTTGATTTTAATGTTCTGCTGAATTTAGCAGCCTTCGGGCATGAACATTCAAAGATTAGTTTTTTCCTGATGCTGACCCTGCTTTTTTGTGAGCTTGGCTCTTCCTCTTTCCCTGAAGGCAACAGCTGTCCGCTGCTGACAGAGTCATTTTTGGGCACACAGGAAAGTATGGCCTCTGTAAACCAAATCTCCATATTCTTTTTAAAAAAAAAAAGGCAAATATTTACTTTTGTCTGTCCTTTTCATTTGTTCACAAGGGGTGTTTATTACTCATGGAAGAGTAGAAGTTAACTTTAGACTGTGACCCTAATGGCCACTTAAAGATTAGAAAAAAAAAAAAAGATTATGGATTCTCTGTGGCACAGTCTGAGAATTGTGATAAATTGAGGATATGCAGGAGAGTTCTCTTTCACCTTCCAGTGCTGATAGTACTTGGGTCTGCCCAATTTTGCCCTTTCATTATTTAACTAAATAGGAGAACAGGCTTCCGCTTGCACTTTAAATTCATATTTAAAACATTCTAACCCAACAGTGTTCTTGAGTTTCCTAAGGTTGAACTAAATCAATAAATAGTTGTAATAATAAACTTACTGTTTGAAAGGAAAGGAGAAAAATTGGCACACCCTCTCTGTGTACTTTGAATTAGACTACCAAATAATAAGTGATAACTTGATATCACTTGCCCTGGTGAATTTTTTCTGGACTTTTTTGTGTCTTTTTGCTAAGCAGAATTAATTGTGTGCTAAATAATTTCTCAGGCTCTGATTCAGGAAAGTACTGAAGTACCTGTTTAACTTTAAATATTGACTCCAGTAGGATATAAACACTTGCTTACGTACTGTCCTTAATAGCGATACTTTCCTGAATGGGATCAAAATACCCAAACATTAACTGACTATGCAGATTGCACTTGCCTTGTAAATTTATGCATGACCTCAACCTCATTCTGCTAAATGTCTCATAGATACAAATACTTCTCTTGGGCAAGAGGAACATCCTCAAGTTCCATTCCATCACCTTTTATCTGTCCTTAACTCCAACCTCCTATTTGCCTCCATTGTCCATAAACTTTGCATCCTGGACAGTGAAGTTTCCTGGCCCCACCACATATTCTTTGTCTGAACATGCTCCACGTAGGCCACAATCTTTTTTCCACATTGGTCAAAAGTCTTCATCCATGCCTGCTCTCTTGTTACCATGACTATTATAATTCCCTTCCACATGTCTTCCCTTAATCCCAGCCCTCCAGAGTCCAGAATTTTGCTACCCACTTGCTTATACAAATGTCGACATTACTCTCAATTCCACTGAGTGTCTTTACTGTCTTCCTGTATTTGTGAGGTCCAGCTCAAAAATTCCTGAACTTGTTTTTGTTTGTCTTGTTGAGAGACTTGTCCTTCTTTGCTCCCTTCCCTGCTCCATACTCTCTTCCTGGTCTTTGTGCCTTCATACCATCTTGCCAGTGCTGCTGTCCTCCTGCTAGAGTTCTTGACAGGTAGGAGAGCCTTCCAGTACCTCCCCATTTCATTGCCTTACTAATATTTAAAAATGCCAGCTGAAACCTATCTTTTCTATTTTTCTACATCTCTTAATTTTCCTCTTCCTTGGCTGTTATAATTTATTTTCACTTTATAACTGTTATTAATTAACACTCTATTTGGGGATATAGACTTTATGAAAGACGGTGTTGTCATAAACAGATAGTTAAGGGTTAATGTCTCTTTTACCTGTAAAGGGTTGACAAACAGGGAACCAAAAACACCTGACCAGAGGACCAATCTGGAAACAAGATACTTTCAAATCTCGGTGGAGGGAAGCCTTTGTTTGTGTTTTTTGGGGTTTGCTTTGTTCTCTCTGGGTCCTGAAAGGGACTAGACGTGCAACCAGGTTTCTTGCCAATCTCCCTGCTACAGTCTCTTATATATTCAGAATAGTGAGTATTAAGTAGGAAAGGCGGTTATAGTCTTTTGATTGTTTTCTGTATTTGCAAATGTGTATTTTGCTGGAAGTATTTTAAATTGTATTTTTGCTGGGGGGAGGCTTCTCTCTAGTGTCTATAAGCTGAAAGACCCTGTAACTTTTACCATCTAAATTACAAAGACAACTTTTACTTTTTTTTCTTTCTTTTTATTAAAAGTTTTGCTTTTTAAGACGTGTTTGATTTTTTCCCCTTGTGGAGGCTCAAGGGAATTCAGTCTGTACTTACTGCGAAAGTGGTGGGAGACAGGGAGAAAGAAGGGAGGGGGAAAGGGGGAATCCCTTTGTTTAGATCCACGGAGCTTGAATCTGTCTATCTCTCCAGGATATCCCAGGGAGGGAATGCCTGGGAGGGGGAGAGAAGAGGGGGAAAAAACCTAATTTCTCTGTGTTGTGATTTAAGGAGTTTGAATCACGATGATCTCCTAGTGTACCCAGGGCGGGAAAGATCTGGGAGGAAGAAAGGAGAAGGAGGGGAAATGGTTTATTCCCCTTTGTTGTAAGACTCAAGTAATTTGGGTCTTGGGGTCCCCAGGGAAGGTTTTTTGGGGGACCAGAGTGCCCCAAAACACTATACTTTTGGGTGGTGGCAGCGTATCAGATCTAAGCAGGTAATTAAGCTTAGAGGAATTCATGCTGGTACCCCAACTTTTGGACTCTAAGGTTCAGATTGGGGAATTATACCGTGACAAGTGTGATACAAAAGAAGAGTCTACTTCTACTCCCACTGAAATCAATTGCAAACATCCCATTGAATTCAGTTGAAACAATATCAGGCCCTAACACTGTGTTTATTATATACCTTCCTCATGTCCCCCATCCCTGAATTAACTCCAAATCTGTTCATTTCAGACACTAGGTCTGTTCACAGAAATGAATAATAAACACTTGTTAGCACTAGTATCTTTCTATCCAGAATGTTCTTTGGAACCTGACTGCCGTTCAGCTTCACATAACATTCAAGTTCTAAAGTTCTAAGTATGTGTGTACATCTACTCCCTCTCTCCCTTTCCTGTGGGTTTTCCCCCACCTTCCCCACCCCATCACCATCATGTGGCCTGGCTTCTAACTCCCTCCCCAGTGACCGACCGTCAAGCTTCCAGCTCCTTTCTGCCCTGGGACTCCTCTGAGGCCTTTAGACCTTCCAATGCCATGACTCCTACACTACTCCTAAGACAGCTTTGATGTCCCAGGAGGGGAAGTATCTTCTCTAGCAATGTTAAAATATGTGATCTCTGTGGGTCCAGTACAACTCCCTCCAAATTTATCTCACACTTTGTGTCCTCTGCTTCTACAAGTTCTCCAGAGTACATTAAATTCAATATTTGAATAGAACTACCAAGCTCCAGTGCAAATGCAGAACCTGCACATGTTGCCATTGGTAGAGATAGAACCCACTCGTTGCTATCATTACCTCTGGGAGGTGGGTGTGTAGGGTGGGATGGAGCTTGAAGCATCAGGGAAGTTCATAGAGAGAGTGGGGACTAAAGAGATCATGGAAGAGAGGGAAGTTTGGGGACAACCATATCCCAAGCACAGATCTTCGTTCCCAGCCTGAACAAAGATCCTGTGTGTGGACCTGTGTGCACCCCTGTTAAATACTAGACAGAGGCTGAGTCAGTATCCAGTTTAAATGCAAATAAAGTTTTGTTTTATTTTAGACTACATGGTGGGAATTTTGAAAAGCCCACTCAAAGTCTCCTTTTTATTTACTTTGCACTACTATTAATATTGTTTGTGCTTAGTGGTTGTGGTCCTCTCAAATCTTTACTGTACTTAGGCTGCCATAGACATTTTTGGCCATCAGAGTTGCTTAAAATAATTGTAACTCAGCTATAATTTGCCCAAAGAAGAAGAAGGATGATTCGTCAGATCCAATAGTCATATGAAGAGCTAGAGTGAAATGACACAGATGTGAGCCAGTAGCCAAATAACTTTTATGTCTGTAATGTATTTCTGTAATGTCAGTCACTTCTCCCCACCATTTTTGTGATAGTATATTTTTTGTTACTGCTTCTGGCTGGCTTCCAGTCCCAGTCTCAGACTGAAGTGGTGCAATTGTACATTTAAAGCATCTTTGAGATGATCCTCTTCACTCTGAGGGCCCAAATCCAGGAACCTGTTTGAGTCAGCGTTTACCAGTAAAGTGCATGATCCTTCCAGATCATTTCGTATTAAAATGAAAACAGATACAGTAATACAGGGTGAGCTGCGTCATATCACTTACAAGTCTGGGTAACCTGAGAGGAAATGGGACACACACAATCCATCTGAGGTCATTTCAAAGGACAATGGTGACAGTGTGAAATATATAAACACATAATAGGACAGAGGAAGGAAGGAAAGATCGTTGATCTTATTTATGTTGTTCTGTTTATTTATGCAATAGGAATTCATTTCATAACCCAGGGTTAGTTGATTAAAATGCAGGATATGACATTTTTGAGTACCTAGTAGGTAATTTGAAGCGATTAAATCTTTCCTGTTTTGCGGTATAATCAAGGCCATCTCAACTTAAGCCACTTCAAAACACAAATCAGCAGGCTTGTTAAGTTGCTTTACAGGTGGCTTGAGCACAGCAAAGCTAT
Source organism: Gopherus evgoodei (assembly GCF_007399415.2). NCBI lineage: Eukaryota > Metazoa > Chordata > Testudines > Testudinidae > Gopherus > Gopherus evgoodei. Next base: position 50,571,195 of record NC_044328.1, read on the forward strand.
TTTATAAACTCATTAGGCCATTTTATTTTTATGAGTGGAATTACTGATGCTATGGATTTCAGAAATCCATGTAATGTTAGAGACTTGGAGAAAAATCATACATGAGTTTAATGTTAACCTCCAAAGCAAAGTACTAAATGGAATGACCCTCCCACCCCTCCCCCAACCCCCTGAAAGATTGTGTTCCTTATTGTTGGAGCAGTGACAGAAGTCTTGATTGTAAGAGGAGACTCACTCACCTAAAAATTGTTGGTTAGAAACGCACTCATCTTAGTAACTATGCAGACTGGGTATTTTATTGATTGAAGTCACACACTCAAATGTAATCTGAGAAAGAACTTTAACTTTTCAGAAATGCTGAGGAAATCCCTATTTCACATCACTAAATCTTGCTGGCCCTGAGATCTCATGGTGTCTATAAAGAGATAACTGGCTGAGCACAGGGACAGTCCACCTTCTTTCAGTTGTTTGAAGAGATGAAATCATAGGAAAATCTGAAGAATTTAGGAGAAAAGGGACAGACACAGACAATTAAAAACAATGGAAAGGTGATCAAAAATTGCCCTAATTTTCCAAAGGGTCCTTGCCCCCGGGATCCCCTTGAAATGTGTATCATATTTTCCTGCTCACTTTGGCATATCCATATTGTCCACTGCGTCTGTGAGATCTAATAAACCGTCTATCCGGAATGGTTTTGCCTGGATACTTTGATTTTAGTCTTGTCTGTTTACATTTGAAAGAAAGGGAAAACATTCCTAGCTGGCTGTAAGGAGTTCCCTTAGATGGACCTATCCGGTTGAAAGCTTACATCATGTCCCCTGTCCACAGTATTGTAGCATCTGAGACCTTCTCCTACTCCCACTGAAGTCAATGGAGGTTTTGCCATTAACTTCTTTATGAGTAGGAGCAGAATTATTCTTACGCATCGACCTGAGTGCAGCAGATCTTCGGTGTTCAAGGCATATTTGTGGAGGGTATTGGTTATGAATTGTATGTAATAGAATATATTGTTTTGGAACCCTACAGACAATATTTATACAATGTTTTTCTATTTCAGAATGGTTTCACACCATTGTATATGGCAGCCCAAGAAAATCACCTGGAAGTTGTTAAGTTTCTTCTTGACAATGGTGCAAGTCAGAGCCTTGCTACTGAGGTAAAAGATCAAGTTTTGCTTCATATAAACAAAGTTTAATGTACGTAAGAGGAATTTATCACCACCTTTTGCAGATGGAGTTTTGCATCAGTCCTTCACAGAGAGAATTACAAACTAATAAAATGCTCCATCTAGGAATCTTATTAATGAATTTTGAGCTATTAATTTTTCATTGTTTTTAATCATTTATAGTAGTTAAGGCCCAGATTTTTAAATGTATTTAGGTGTTGCAATGCTGTGTGCAGCAACCCCTAACTATCTTTAAAAATCTGGGCCTTAGTTTTTAACAATAAACATAAATAATCACGTTATACTAATGACATTGAATAAAGCATTTTTAATAGCTTAATAGTAATCATAGTAGTGGATAAATGATTAGAGCAGAGGGTTGGGGATCAGGCAACAATAGTGCTCTATCTGATTTGCTTAACCATGAGCAAGTTCCTAACCGTTCAGTGTCCTTTTTTCTGTCATTAAAAGGGAGATAGTTAGTGTTATCGTTATGAGTACCTGAAAGGAAAGGTGCTGTGTAAGTGTAAAATATTCATAGTTGTAGCAGCACCAGAAATATTCATATACTTTAAATACAAGTCACTGAAATCTCCTTTACAAACAATTTTTTTTCAAATGACTCAAATTTAGTTATGAGTGCCAATTTGAATGTTTGGTCTCTCTCTAATTTCATAATGCATTCTGTTCCTGTTAAATTTTAATTTTGTACAGGAAATAGTTTTTTTTTAAACAATCTAGGTTTTAGAAGACTGTAAAAAAATATCTTCCATGTAAAACTAGTTTATTGTACCAGCATGTATTGAAAATGTGTACTAATGTCTGGGCTGTATTTAAGTAACACTTTTCACTTTGTTTCTTCTGAAATCAGCACTACGGAAAACAAAATTAATTGCTAATGGATTGAAATTGTTTCAAAATTCAATAGCAATTAGTTTATAACGAAGGTCCCATTTCAGCAAACTTCCTTTTTACAGAAATTTGTATAAGATTACTAAAACCCCCAAATGTTGACGTTAAAGCTTTTACCTACTGTAAATAGAGCTGACCAAAAGTTGGAATTTGTATTTTGTGGGAAGTGTCAAAGTTCTGAGATCCTCCAGGGTTTTCAGGCTCTGGTTTTGCGGATGGATCCTGTGTGCCAAGTTACAGTGCCACTCACTGAAATTTGGCCATCAGAAGGCTTGCAGCACTCCCCTCCCACCCAAAAAAATCTAGTGCCCCAGCAGTGTATAGCCACTGTTGTATGCGGGTGGAGGGGGCTGCACACTGAATCTTACCTATAGTGAAAATTGTCTTGATTGGCCTCTACCTAGAAACTTGAGCTCCCCAGCAGCTCAGGAGGCAAGCTGGCAGGACCGCAGATAGAGTCTCACCAGATGTTCAGTGAAACTAATGCGTTTCCACAAAATGCGAAATCAGCATTTTGAAATCAGCATTTTGAAAATATGTCTATAAAATTATACATATATACTGTATTCCTTTCTAGCTATTATGTATCTGCTTGCTTTCTTGACCTTACCATGTGAGTGTAGTTTCAAATAGATTTGGGGAAAATTTTATTATATAGTACCAGCTAATTTCACCTCAGGAGAAGTTAATGGAATTACACAAGTGATTAATGTAGCTTTAGCACTGGTGTATGTACATCTTTGTTTTTATTAAGGTTTTTATAGATCTATTTTCTTTTGTCACTTATATTGTTACAATTCTTTGGTATCGAATTACCACATAATAAATGTTAATCACAAATAAAACCTTTAAACTGTTTTGATTTTATCTTAAAATAACTGACAAAAGAGACAACTGTTTTTTCTTTAACTTTTGTTGTTGTTAAAGTGTAGCTCTTACTTCCTGAACAGATGACATACCGATAGTTACTTGTAATTGCAGTTTGTGGGTCACATCTTCAGATGGCACATGGTGGAAATGCATTCTTGTCCATGGTAATATTCTCAATCATAGTTTTGTCAGTATTACAGTAATCACTTTTTCTTCAAGTGCCGGTCCCTGTGTGTATTCCACTGATGGTGCACATGCACTCCATGTTCCCAGAGCCAGAGAATTTGAAAACAGTGTCTGTTGGTCCTCAATGTGCCTTGGCTCTCCTTGTGCCTCCAACCGAGGAGATAAAGGGTGGGGCGGGCTGACCACCTCTTCAGTTCCTTCTCACTGCTGCATGGTCTGGGTTGGGACCTCCAGTTTCCGAAGGTTCAGCTTGTTTATCTTTGGCAAATATATTTAGATATCATCTGTAAATAGTTTTTATATTCTAGATTTGTGAAGTTTTGTTAGTCTCCTCGACTTGGAGAGCACCCCCACCCACTGTACCCAGTTTGGGTAATGAACTATGCCCAGGATTCCAGGCTTCAAAATTTTTGCTTCCTGCCTGCAATCTTTCTCAGTCAGTGACGATCACCAACGCTGTTTTTACTATCTCAAGGAAACCCACATTGCAGCAAGGTGCAGCATCTGCTGTTTGTTCTCCAGTTCTACCTGGGAAGGGTGGGAACTTTACCGTAGGAAGTACCTGATGGAAAAGGCCATGAGGCCTCAATCAGACGCAGACAGGGGCACCTGCCTCTGCCCTGTACACCAATCTGACTCAGCAAGGAGTGTGCAGCCTGCCACAAGGTCTGAATCAGTAGTGAAGGAGTCTACCCCTCCCACAGATTCCTTGGTGGGGTCTTGTTGGGAGAGCAGGAGCATTCTCATAAACATGAAGCTGTCTTCCTCCAAATAAGCTTTGAAGAAGTCTTTTCCAGCCATGCCTAAACCAGGCACTAGCTCAGCTCAAGAGAACTTAATACATCCTAAGTCTCAGAGGCATGATAAGGGTACTGGTGGTTCCAGTACCTCCCAAGCACAAACACTGGCACCAATGACAACCTGTCACCAAGAGCATCAGTTACCCACAGTTCTATCTTTGTCTTCAATGGATGTGACTCAGACGGTCTCTTCTGTGGCTCTGGTGGTTCGAGCACACTGGATGCCTCTCACTCCAGGAAGAGCCAGGACCTATGCTCCTCTTGAAGACATCTTCACTCTCCCAGACCCAGAGTCTCCCATTGCTTCAGGTCCCTTCCTTTATGAGAAAGGTTCTGACTCCATCAGGGGAGCTAGCCTTTGGAAGCAGTTTTGTTTCCCATTCCATCTTGGGCTATGATTTCCCTCCAGTGCCATTGTCGGTACTGCCATTGGAACCGGAATCAGCCTTTCTCCTCTTTGGGAGATTCTGAACCACACAGTGAACCATTATTCCCTCCTCCTCCAACACACACCTTCCTGGTCAGAGACCTGAGCCAACTTGGGACCAACCTTCATCTCATCATCTTGGAACTGTTAGCAGTCCGTATCTTGGGGACCACTTCAACCCCAGTTCAATCCATCTTATTACCTGTACTATTGTCCATGCTAGGGCTCATGGGACCAGTACTATCCCATAGAGTTACTCTGTTTGGCTAGGAGGTCTCCCCTTTGTCCCCTTTGAGGTGACAACTGGCACAGTTTCCAGATCCTACTGAGGAGGAGGACACAAGGATATAAATCGGACCTGGGAGGGTTGACCAGATCTGACAGGATTGCTGTCTTCATCGCCAGAGATAGGCAAGTGACTCCCAGGTCTTCATCCCCCCCAGCCCCCTTGATGACTATAAGCAATTCCAGGAACTTCTTCACAGAATTTTAGGGGAGCTTCAGATCCTTCTTGACAAGGTTTACAATCCTTAACACAAGCTCCTGAACATCCTTCAGTACTCTGGGTCCAGTAGAATTGAGCTCCCGGATAACAAACCCATCCTAGAGCTCACTAGGCTAGCATACCCCAGCTACCTGTGCTCCTACCCTTAAAAGGACAGAGAAACAGCATTATATCCCAACCAAGAGGGCAGAATGGTGATCTAAGCTGCCACAAAGACATCTAGGCAGCAATGCCGCAATCTACCTTGGTTAATAAAGATGGCAAGCATCTCGACTTGTTGAAAAGGAACATCTTTTCTTTTCCCAGCTTCCAGTTCAGGATAGCCAATTAACAAGCACTACTGGCTAAGTACAAGTCCCTGAGCTATTCTGAATTTGTGGACTTTATTGACCATCTCTCCCACAGCAGGAGAGAGCTCATTTCCAGGCTCTCCTTGTTGCCAGGACCACTCTCCAATCAGCAGTAGATGCGGCTGATACATCTTCCAGGGCAGTGGCTACTGCAGTGGTGATTTGCTGGGATTTGTGGCTCCATGCTTCCAGGTTTCCCAAGGAGGTCCTTCCCTTTGAGACAAATCTGTTTAATCAGAAGATAGATGAGTCCTTACACACTTTAAAGGACTCCAGGGCCACCCTCCATTCACTGGGAATATATATATCTGCCCCAAAGAGAATTTCCCTTACAATAATGCAAACATAGACTGATTGCTCAAAAGTTCTTCCACCAGAGACCTTATGAGCCACGGTGTAAGAGGCAGAGAGCTCAAAAGGCCCATTTTCCCACACCTTCTGTAGCAAGTTCCTCATGCCAATCCCAGACCTCAGCTGAACATTATTTTTGGGAGCCTGAAGGCAGCGAACCACTGAATGCAACAGCTCATGACTCCCATGCACTCTTTGGGGATCATCTATCACGCGTTATCAACGTCTGGAGTGCAATAACAAAGTGAGTGCTCAGTGTCATCCATTCTGGTTTTATGATAGAGTTTGCATCCGTATCCCCTCCAAAACCCCTTTACCCACCCCCTGTACACAGCCACTATCATGAGAACGTTGTTAAACAAGAAATGCAATCTCTCTTACACTGGGGAGCAATATGCAAGTTCCTGTTCAGTATCAAGGGAAGGGTTTTACTCAACACATTTCCTAATCCCCAAAAAGAAAGGTGGTTGGAGAGTCATTCTGAACCTCTGCTATCTCAAAATCTTTATTTGCAAACTCAAGTTTTGTATGGTCACAGTGGCATCTATAATTCCATCCCTGGAAAAAGATGTGGTTTTCAGCTCTCAACATGAAGGAGGTCTACTTTCATGTGGATATTTATCTCACTCATTGATGCTTTCTAAGATTCATTGTTGGCTCTGACCACTTTCAGGACAGAGTACTCCCTTTCGGCATTGCTGTCACCCCTAGGGTCTTTACCAAGGTGTTCTCTGTCATAGCAGCCTATGTCAGGGGCTGTGGTTTCATCTTCCCCTACCTCGAGGATTGGCTTTCTGTCATCAGTTTGCACCAAGATGCTCAGGCGTCAGCTTGGATAATACTACAACTCATGTTCTCTAGGGGTCAGTGTAAACACCAAAAAATCCATTCTCACTCCAGCACAGACTCTGCACTCCATTGGCGCATCCTTAAATTCCATTATGACAAGGCTTACTTGCTGAGAGAGAGGTTTCAGGGTATGAACTTATAACAAACCCCAGAGTGATTGTCAAGACCTCTCTCCCAGGCCATATGGCCTCATTCACTTACATCATGTTTTTTACAAGATTCCATCTTTGTTTCCTACAAGCATGGCTTCAAACTGTGCACTAGCCAAATTGAACACCATAGTGACAGTCCCAGCAGAGTTGTATCATGGAGGAAGAATCTCTGTCAGATTTGCATCGACTTTCCTTTCCTTGCCTTTGCACCAGACAGGATGATCATTACTGGTGCATCCCTGTTGTGTTGGGGAGCTCACATGGACAACTATACAGCACAAGGCACCTGAGCATCTTGAGAGCACAGGATACATATTAACGTTCTAGAGTTATAAGCAGTTTGAAGGACTTGGAAAACCTTTCTCCCATTCATTCAAGGTCACCATGCCATCGTAACATCAGACAACATTAAACCATCTTTTACATCAACAAACAGGGAGGAGTGAGATCCACCCCCATGTGTGGAGGCAGTCAGTCTATGGAACTGGTGCATCGGTTGTCAGATTACCCAGTTGGCAGTCTACCTCCCAGGAAACCAGAATATGCTGGAGGACTCTCTCAGCAGATGCCTTACAGTTGATCATGAGTGGGAGCTTCATAACTCTGTGGTTAAAAAAAAAAAAAAAAGTTTGCTTTTTGAGGGACCCCCATAAGCAGCTGTTTGCCTACCAAACAAATGGGAAGTACAGCATACACTGTTCCAGAGGAGCCCTGGGTCGCCACCACAGTGCAGCACTCCATGCCTTCTGTGGTCAGATCCTCTGACCTATGCCTTCCCTCCACTATCAGGCCTATCTCAAGTTTTGTGCAAGATACCACAGGACAGGGCATAAGTTGCTCCCATTACCCCCAACTGGCCCAAACAGTTTTGGTTCCCAAGCCTACTATACATGTTGTTGTCTTGGGCAGTTATTCCTGTGTTTCTCAATCTCCTGACTCAGGTGAATGACAAGATCAGGCATCCCAACCCATGACTGTTTCATCTCAGAGCCTGGTTTTTGGATGGGTATTGTCCTTACAGCAATCATGTTGTGAAGCTATACAGAACACCCTTTTTAATAGTAGAAAGGATTCCACTAGGAAATGTTGCCTAGCCAAGTGGAAACATTTCTCTTATCTGGGTGCAATCAAATACTTCCACTGAGCAGTTAAACAGTGCCTATCATCTGCCTTCACAGGACTACTTGATCTTCACACACCCTCTGACTAGCAGATTCTGCAAAGACCTAATCACAACCTTTCCACCTATTAAAGAAAATCCTATTCCTCAGTGGGACTTGAACCTTGTTCTCTCAGTACTCACTAAGCCTCTTTTTGAACCATTAGCTTCTTGCTCCATGTCTCTCCTATCCATGAAGGTCACATTCCTGGTAACTATCACCTCAGCAAAGAGGGTTGGTGAGCTTGGGGCATTGATGGTGAATCCTCCTGATATTCCATAAGGACAAGGTTTCATTATGTTTAGATTCTAAATTCACCCCCAAAGCAGTCTCTGAATCAGTCTATCCACTTATCTGTGTTTCACAAAACCTCATGCGTCCTCAGAAGAAAGGAGGCTCATTTCCCTCGATGTTCAATGGGCCTTTGCCTTTTATTTGCAGAGAACGAAAACAATCAGGAAATCTTCTAGAATATTTGTCACAATTGTGGAAGGCGTCAAAGAATCTTGAAATGGGTCTCAGTCTGTATTTTGCTCTATCAGCTGTCTTATCTTCCCCCTGCTTATGGGGGGAGAACTCATTCCAGAGTAGTGCAAGCAACATTTCTGGTGCCTCTACTTGATATTCGTAAGGCAGCTACAGAGAGGTCGGTCCACACATCTGCTAGACACTGTGCCTTGGTACAGGGCGCCTCTGCTGATTCATCTTTTGGAACAGCAGCCCTTAATTGGTCTCTGCAATCTATGACCTCACACTTTCCTGCTGTTTGAGTACTGCTTGCCAGTCAGTGACAGTGGAATACACATAGGGATCAGCACTTTAGAAGAAGACTAGAATCTTACTAATCTTATGGTAACTGGAGGTTCTTCCAAATGCTTAGTCCCTGTCTGTATTCTACTACCCACCCTCCTCCTCCTCTGCTTCAGATCTTCTCTGACTTGCAGTGGAGAAGGAACTGGAGAGGCAGATGGTCCACCTTGCCCTTTCTCTGGTCAGAGGCTTGAGGTAAGCCACAGTGCATGTGCAGACCAACGGAGACTGCTTTCAAAATTCTCCAGCTCTGGGCACATGGAGTGCATGTGTACCCGTAGTGGAATACCGATAGGGGCCACACATCTCAAAGAACCTCCAGTTGCTATAAGGTAAGTAACTTTCTTATATACAGAACAGATGGGCCATTCCTTTATAGATCTTCAGAAATTGAGGTTATAGGAAGCTGCTCAAATCGTGCCACCCCCCCCCCTTCTATCCCCCTGTGTGCAGAAAGGAGAAAATGTATTCGTAGTGACTTTTTTTTTAATTAGCACTTAGAAGCCACTAGAAATCAAAGGAACCATAAACTGCAGGGAAGGCCTGATCAGAGGAGTTCATGTTGCTAGAGAACCTGCTTTTTTTTGTTGTGGTGGTTTTTTTTTTTTTAGGTGAATCAATTGGCTACTCGCGCAGCTGATTATTGAAAACATTAGGTACTCCTCCTTTTGACATATGTCACTCTTAGAAAACAATGCTGTCATCAAAAGACATTTGACATCTTATTCTACATTGCCTCTGATCACATGGGGCTTCTCTGTTTTTCAGGGGTACTGTACTTACAGGAAAAAGACACAGAAATTCAAACAATACAGATACTTGGGTGAAAAATATAATGTAAAGACAAAGGTTGCTTTTCTGTACCTGAATTTCTCATTGTAGAGTCAGGGAGCCCAGCTAAACGTGCCATCACTTGACTGAAAATCTTTAGTATGTGACTTACACAGAAATGAATCTAAGGGGATTATCAGATAAACCTCTAGCTGCACTGTTTGCTTAGAAAATTTGCTATATGCATTAAACCTCATAGTGTGCTATTAGGATACCTTGGGAGATCCCGTGGATGTGTTCATACAGTAGCTCAAGTTCAAAATGGTAATATTTACTGTACAAGAAAGAAAAATTATGAGCCATCACATCGAGGGTCTAGTTACCATGGTGATAGGCTAGAAATCTACGTAGGTAGGTATTTAAATAGATTGGTGTTGATATCACACACAGAAAAATGATGAGATTTCACCATGGCCCGTCTGGGTACCTCTCACCATTTTTTTCATCTTCACTTACCTCTTTTCCTTTTCTCTATTTCTTTCCCTTCAATCTGAACCATTTTCTCCTGCCTCAGAAAAACCCCAAAGAAACAGAGCTCTCTGTTTTGTACTGACTACATCCCTCCTTACCAAGAGGTTAAAAAATGTGGAGTGATATAACTTTCTGTACTCCCCAGCCCCATTGCCCTCATGCTGTTGCAAGCCATTGCCATTCACACTTAGTACATCTCAAATGTTATATTCTGTGCACTTGCTGTAGGGTGACCAGATGTCCCTATTTTATAGGGGCAGTCCCAATTTTTGGGTCTTTTTCTTATATAGGCTCCTATTACCCTCCACTCCCTGTTCAGATTTTTCACATTGCTGTCTGGTCACCCTAGCTTGCTGCCCCATCTTCTGAAGATGAATCTTGTCTATATTTTCTAACCAGTGTTCTCTTTGAGAAGGGCCAGAACTGAGGTAGCTAACTTGCCTGCCCATGGATATTACACGTATGTTCGCTATTCAAAGAGCATTACGTTAGTGGGAGGGGCCATCTTTCTACCTCGGATAGCTCTCCAGATTTTAATGGTTGATCTCAAAACGTTATCTAGAACATATCCAAAACTGTTATGTTTTGCAAATGAGCTGGAAATTTTTCAAGACTCTTGGTATTTCCTGGTATTGCTCAAGTCAGAAATACCCTAAATTGCCTTCCTTTTGACATTGTGGTCCTTGTACTTTCCGATCCAAGAAGTGATTGATGGAAAGCATTTAAAAAAAAAATCCCCATCGTTCGCATAGTGTCTTCAATCACAGAAATGTTTAGTTTGGTTAAATTTGTATGCAGAGATTAAGGTAACTTCTTGGGTTTTTTAATTCATTTGGCTGTCCACAATCACAGATTCTGCTAATATGAATTATCAGACAGTGAAATGCAATCCCAGAAGTTGCCACGTTTATTCCAGTGTATTTTTTTCAATAAAAAGTTTTGTCATAAAAAAATTGGGTTTTGAGAAAGGAATTTTTTGGAATTATTTAATGTAAAACAGTGAAATAAGAAATTTTACTGTAAAAACAGTTTTGGGTATTTTCCTTTTTTTTTTTAATTTCAAAATTGTGAGGAGATGCCTGTTTTCTCTTTTTTTTTTTTTTTTTTACTCTTCTCCCTTTTTCTATTGGTAAAAGAGAGTGGGGGCTTATGTGGTTTTTTGGTGGGAAAAAAATGAGACAAAGTAAGAATTTCACTTTTAAGCATTAGTGTTAAAAATATTCCTTTTGTTTCTAAAGAGTTATCACTTTTTTCTCATTTAGCGCAAAATAAGACTAACTTTTTTTAAAGTGGAGAAAAAAAGCAAGAGAAAGTGTTTCCACTACTATCATCACTTTTTCTCACTTTTTTACACTTCTTTACACATTCTCTCTCTCTCTCTCTCTTCCTCCCTCCCACTTCCTCGCCCCTAAATTTTTCAGTGTGGGGAATGAAAGAGATTTTTTCCATCAAAATGTAGCAAAAAATGTTGAAATGCAAAATTTTGAAACTTTTTTATTAAAAAATTCAGACCAAAAAAACTAAATCTCTTTTGGAAAGTTTTCATGGAAGATGAACAGTTTCTGCCCACTTAGTTTTTGGAGTGTCAGCATCAAGATGGTGCTCTCTACTGGCTAAAAGTTTTGTTTGTTGGTAAAATATCTAAATCAGCCACAAGCATCTAATATTCTCATCTTTCTGCATTTAGAGGTACCCACTGTAAGGTTTGTTAAGCCATTGTCTTAATTCTGTTTTTCACTTCTCAAATTCTTCCATTTACCCCATTTTCTTGGTCTACCATTTCTTCTAATGTTAAAATAATCCCTCTATGGTTGATGAAAGGATGAAATGTCACTTACAAATTAATGTTCATGAATGGGCAGATGAACTTTGTACCTGGAATGAAATAATTTACATAGTAGATGACTTTTTAAATTCTTAGCAAGTTTCCGTGGATTTTAAATTCCCCATATTTAAAAAATTAATGCAGTGTATAGAGATGAGCTTAATTTATTCAGAAAAATATATAATTTATTTCAAACAGCTCTTTAGGGAAGGAAGATACATTGCTACAGGACATAATTAACATTTATAATTCAACATAATTTCAGTTTTTATTCTTGTATATAATTCCATGTTGGTTCTTTCAGTAACTTGTCTTGTTGTTCTTTCAGCCTCATACAGTTATTTGTTGTTTCCTTTTATGTTATGCCAGTTCTACGTCGCAGATTAATTGAAACTCTTAGGGCCTGATTCACCGATACTTTACTCCAGTTTTATGGCCTTGTAACTCTGTTACACTCAGCTTGAGTAGACAGGACTCCACATAACACCTTACACACTACCTCCGATTTTGAGTTTTTTATTATTTTTTATGTGAATGTTACCAGTTTGCTTTTTGTTCTGGTAGTCTTTGAATATCTTTTGAGTGTCATTATTATTTGTTTACAGGATGGATTCACACCTTTGGCAGTAGCTTTGCAACAAGGCCATGACCAGGTGGTTTCACTGTTGCTTGAAAATGATACAAAGGGAAAAGTCCGTCTTCCTGCTCTCCACATTGCTGCCCGCAAGGATGACACAAAGGCTGCTGCTCTGTTGCTGCAGAATGACCATAATGCAGATGTGGAGTCAAAGGTTAGTTCTAAAAAGAAATAGGCTGAGACACGCCCAAAGCTATGTACTAATGACATGGATTATACTAGGCAAAGAGTTCCTTTAAGAAAGTGTTTGCTTCAAGGAATTACATTTGTCCCCCCTCTATTTCACATTATAAATAGTACAGTTTCATTTGTATTTTTTATTCCTCTGTTTAAAATCAGGGTTAATATCATGAGTAGAGAGCATGTAAATAGAAAAAAAAAAACCAAGGAAAATACTATTAAAATGATTGGTTCCATTTGAAATGAAGGCTAGTCTCAGTAGTGTGCAGTAGGGGACATGTAATTAATAAAATAGTCATATGATTAAAATTGTGTGTAATCCTATTACTTTAAAACCTCTTAGAGAAGTGTAACAATTAACATTTAAAATAGATGGTCGTTCAATTTCCATCCAGTCTAGCTTCCTTTCTGTGCCGATTGTGCTTTTACCATAGCTTCCCTGCCAGACAGCTATCATGAAGCTTTTTGCATTCATGTCACCAGTGGTCAACTAACCATTCATTTTTTCCCCTCTTTGCTTCCCAATGTGTTAACCTAGATGCTGGTGAATAGAACAACGGAGGTATATATAAATATATATATGCATCATCACTCTTTCATAACTTAGTGCTGCTGCATCATTTCTTTCTCCTCCGCTCTGCGTTGCCTTTTATAGGATAGATACTTGCTTTAGACTAAACAAAGTAGCATGTGCTAGAGAAGACTGTAGTTTAGCTACCAGGGCTTTCTGCAGCTAAAACTAAGGTTTTAAAAGTAGGAGTAAGCATTCTTTGGAACTAATTACCACAATAAGAGTCATATTAAGTAAAATGAAGGTTTCTGAAGTTCTAATACTGTAGATGTTTATCATCTGTGTGAAGAGCTGCAGACAACCCTGTCACATTTTGCATCCAGGACTGATTCTTTAGGCTTCTGCATGACACTTACCCTTGATGGTGTCAGCAAATAAAATGATCTTAGAGTGGTACTAAATCTGCAAAACTCTCAAGGTGAGGCAGTGAAAGCTAGCATGGCTAAAAGGCTTGCTAACAGTTTAGAAATGCATCTAGTTCCCATAAGGTTTCATACTTTGGGGGACTGATTGAATTGTTGCATGTTTTAGCATTTTTTTTAAAAGGAAGTAAAATTGCATAAATATATTTAAAAAGAAAAGTTGCTGAAATGATGTTATCGACTAGGCATTTTCTAACTAGGCTAACAATTTGTGGTGTCTTAACATAACCCGGTGTGATTGCCCACAGTGGGAGAGTGATCTTTATAGCACTAATCCTTGGAGAAAAAAAAACCCCACATTAATAATTTAAAATGGTCTTTGATGTTATTTTAATTAGCATTTCCTTTGAATTTATAAAATCTAGTTAGCAAGTATCATAAAGTGACTTGCTTCTGAACTTCTGCAAAGAATCACTAAGAAAATTTTTACTTGCAAGGCTAAAATAATATAGATAACAAATAGATATTTCTGGTTAGAAATTAATTTCTCTTCTTAAAAGAAGGATTTTTTTTAATTCAAATGTCTTCTGATGTTTATCTGGAATGATTATCCTAGTCCTGTTCTTGTAGAATAATTGTTATTTTTTCCCTTTTTTGCTTAATGATATGATTTCATGTAACCTGCCAGTGAGTGAATACTAGGACAAAATGGAATATTAACTTGCATATTATGCTTGCTAGTTTTTGTCAGTCCTGTCACACAAATATTGCAGGAACAAGGAGACATTAAAAATATAATTAAATTTCTTTTTTCCCCCCAGAGTGGTTTTACTCCTCTCCACATAGCGGCTCACTATGGAAATATTAATGTCGCTACATTGCTATTAAATCGGAGTGCTGCTGTGGACTTCACTGCAAGGGTAAGAGTAAATCTCACAGCTATGTTCAATTTATATAAGAAACTTTTTGAAACATTCCCATTCAGAGATAGGGACACATGCATTATTCTTACCATGGCTGTAGACTCTGTCGACCAACTGTTGTGATATAATTGTAGGTCTCAGTATTGGTGTAGGAAATATAGGGAGTATGGCAAGAGACCACCCTGGCTTAACCAGAAGGTCTTTAGTGATCTGAAACTCAAAAAAGAGTTATACAAAAAGTGGAAACTAGGTCAAATGACCTATAAATAAACAACACAGGGATGTAGGGACAAAATTAGAAAGACCAAGGCACAAACAAGATGAAACTAGCTAAGGACATCGAGGCTAACAAGAAAACATTTTATAAATACATTGTAAGCAAGAGGAAGACCAAGCACAGTGTATGCCCATTACTAAATGAGGATGGAAAGACAATAACAGAAAATACAGCAATGGCCAAAGTGTTAAATGCCTTTTTTGTTTCAGTTTTCACCAAAAAAGCAATGATTGGATAACTAGCATAGTGAACATCAATGTAAATGGGATAGCATCTGAGGCTAAAGCCAGGAAAGAAAAAGTTGAGAATTACTTAGACAAGTTAAATGTCTTGAAGTCAGCAGAGCCTGACTTAAGGAACTGATTGAAGATATGTCTAAGCCATTAGTGATTATCTTGAGTATTAGGGGAGGATGGAAGGGATCCTAGAGAACTGGGAAAGGACAAATATATAGTACCTGTCTCTAACAAGGGGATTGACGACCACTCAGGGAATCGTAGACTAGTCAGCTTAACTTCGGTACCCGGTAAGATAATGGAGAAAATAATCAAACAATCAGTTTGTAAACACATATAAGGTGATAAGGTGACAAATCATGTCAAAGCAACCTACTATTTTGCTTTGACAGAGTAACAAGCATTGTGGATGGGGAGTATCAGTCAATGTGATATATCTCAATTTTAGTAAGGCTTTTGTTACTGTCTCACATGACCTTGTCATAAACAAACTAGGGAAATATAGCTTAGATGAACTTACCATAAGGTGGATGCACAACTGGTTCGAAAACCATACTCTGAGAGTAATTAATTATCAATGATTCACAGTCAAGCTGGAAGGGCATATTGAGTGGGATCCCGAAGGACCTCTCCTAAGTCCAGTACTATTCAGTATCTTCATAAATTATTTGGATAACGGTATAGAAAATAAACTTTTAAAGTGTGAGGATGATACCAACCTGGGAGGGGTTGCAAGTGCTTTGGAGGGCTGGATTAAAATTTAAAATATTCTTGACAAAATTGAGAAATGGTATGAATTAAATAGGATGAAAGCTAATCAGGACAAATGCAAAGTTCTACACTTAGGAATTGCACAAATTCAAAATGATAAATGACTGCCTAGTAAGTAGGAAATGACTGCAGAAAAGGATTTGGGGGTTATAGTGGATCACAGACTAAATATGAGTCAACAGAATAATACTGTTGCAAAAAAAGGAAACCTCATTCTAGGATGTATTAACAGGAGTGTTGTAAGCAAGTCACAAGAAATAATTCCTCCACTCTACTCAGCACTGATAAGGCCTCAGCTGGAGTACTGCATCCAGTTCTGGTGGCCATTAGGCTGCCCCTATTGAAAATGGCTGCCATCTCCAGTTGTTTCTAATGAACTTGAAACCAGGATGCCCTTGGTGAATATGACAGTTGCATCTTCACTTTGTGTGAGAGAGATCCAGCCAGCACTCAACAAAGGACATGAAAATCTGGACGGGTAGGAAATAAGACTAGATGTTTGGGAAATGTAAAGAAAACTAGGAAGGAGTCTTGGGCAAGAGGAACTCTAGACACAGAGGAATATGAGCGAGATTGGCTCAGAGAAATGTAGGTGGATCAAGAAAATGTATCAAGGAAGGGAGAATACAGGGGCAAAGGATTGTGTGTGGGAAGGGAATGAGACTGCAGGAACAGTATAATATGGAGAGTAAGGAGGGAGAATGCAATGGGAAGGAGACTTAAGCATAAGGGACAAAAAATGCAGAGGAAGCAGGAAACTGGGAGAATGATAGGGGTTGAGGAGGCCTGGGCAGGAGACTTTTTTTAATTATTATTTTTTTTAACTTTAGTCTTCTGTCATTTACATCAGGATGATTTACTCTTTACAACCAAAAGTACTCTATTACCACTTTGAATGTGTGCACCATGGGGCATAGAGCTGTAGATAAAAAGTGTAATATTGTTCTGAGTAGAAATTCCCCTTTAGTTTGATAGGCTGCAAATCTGAAACACATCAATTACCATATTATTAAGTAACACAGATTTTTTATGACAAAAGATTTATAATAAATAAGGTAAACCAATGAAAAATAAAATAATTGTGTTCATTTAAAAATAGTTATTTTCTGATCTAAAGGACTTGACAGAAAGTCAAAAACTGAACACTGACCACTTTAAGATTCTTGGTTTGTGCCCTCACCTATGTTGCTTGCACATATCATCCCATCATTATCATTAGCAGTTTTGGGGAGGGTGACAAGACATGAATGGAGAGTTTGAATAGAGTACAGTACTTTCTAATTATGATTTGAGACATCCCTTGATCCATAAGCTATCAGTAGGTATTGAGGTGAAAAGAGTTCACTCAGATTCTGTTATCAGCTACAGTGTATCCACTGCAGTATTGTTCAACATTTTACTACATAATTTAAGTTCCAGACGCTGAAAGACATGATCTTAGGGCCTGATCCAATGCCTCTTGAAATCAGTGGATAGACTCCCAAGGGTACCGAGTCAAGCTCATAGTGCAGTATTAAATGTGAAAGGTCAACTCTAACACAGGTCATGAATGAACTCAGTAGTCTCTGGCCCAACCTCATAACTGTTTTCCACATCACTAGAACATTCCATCATTAACAGTAATTTATAATATCGGCTTAGGAGAGGCCCAAGAATGGAAAACAGGATGTTCACAGGCTAAGATTAAGGTATGTTTGTAAAGGTTTCTTGGAAGCTTGCAAGCTGCTAACCATTTTACCCATGGCTTTCACTAGTAATATTGGTCTCTTATTTTCATGACCACTAAATTTACTAAAATTAATTGTAGTATTAGGAAATGTAAAGCTTTCATGAAGCTCAGTCTCAAATATATGACAAGTGCCAATTAAAGGGGCAAGGGAAGGAGAGGCCTGAGGTCAACCCTGTCCTACTTCAGAAACCAGGGGAGGGATAACCAGTCTAATACAAGGCCTAATATATTAAAATAATCATAGATCTTATGCCTCAGCAAATCAGTTTTGGATTAGGGGCACTGATCAAGGAGCAGATCAAAAGCAGTAAGAAAAAACCCTCAGTCTTCTGAAGTTCCATGTTCTCCTCTATCAGCCGTTGTCATGAGCACAAAAGCAAGCACGCTATTCAATTAACTGAAGTGCTGACACACAGATGTCTGCCTGGAAGAATAGTGGGGCTGACTGAGTGACTCGGAGCCCTGAACTGCTTCTTGTGCTTATGAAGCTGAGCAGGGGCATCAGCAGGACACATCTCTAATCACCTTTTTGTAGTTGTTGTCTGGCTGTAAAATCTAGAAAACTTGGCAGTGACAGAAGCCATCATAGAGTAAATAACAGTGTTAGAGTTGAGTTGCTTTTTGTACTTTCATACTGCGGGTAGTGAAAATGCTTTACAGAGAGATGAGGTAGGTACTGGTACAGCAGTAAATGTGTAGACAAATGAAGCAATTGTTATATGCGAAGAATACTTTACAGACCTGAGCACTAGGCAATAGTAGCCCTAGCTTGATACTCTGCCTACTACGCTGCCAGACTTCAAGGGTGACAAAATTACCTGTACACACTAATTGCCTCACTGTTACTGGGCAATGGGCATCTTTTTTTTTATGTTTTTATTCAAATAGCACCCGTAATATTCTGGTGCCACACATACAGGAAATAAAGACCCATCTTGAAGATCTTACAATCTAAGAAGACAAGCAACATACTGAGGGTGCCATCAAAATACATGCAAGCTTTTTATATATCATATGGAGATTTCAAGGCAGAAAGAGCAGTTAGACACCCAATGAGAAGTGGGTGCCTAGATGCCCTTGTGCGTCTGAAAATTTGCCATTTTATATACTTATTATCAATTATACTGGCTGTCCTTCACCCTAGCCATAATTAGTAGTGTCTTGTAGGCATTATGGAAGCAGCGAGTTTTTTGAAGAGTATTTGGAGGTATAAGGGGTGACCTTATGAATCATTCTCAGAGGTCATTATGAACAGGGGGCTGTGTGACAGAAGGTGCAGAGAAGATGTGGGAGAAGTGGCTACATGAGCAGTCAAGGTTAGCTAATCTATTTTGTGGCAAGGAGGAGTGGAATAAGACTGACGAAAAAGGGTGGGGGGAGAGCTATGAAGGGCATGGAGGGTGAGGGCATGAAGCTTGAATCTGAGGTGGAATAAAAGGGAGTGGAGGCCTTTAGGAAGGGGGAGGACTTGGCTTGAATAATGGGCAAGAAAGAGGATTGTAGCAGTGGTGTTTTTAATGGCTTGAAGGGAGGCAGCATGGGTGTTAGGGAGGCCAGAGAAGAGGAAGTTGCAAAAATGATGTAAGGGCCTGACAAGAGTTTTTGTTGTGTGCATAGAAGGCTAAGACCTCTGTAGCTATAGCAGTGTTGCTGTACTGTCAGTAGCAGTGTCCCTTGTGAAGCAAGGCAGCAACTGCTGTCCTCACCCCTTGCCAGCCAACACCTCTCTGCCTCTCAGCTATGCTTCCCACTTTTCTCTGCACTTAAGAAGAATAGATATAGATCCAGGGCCTTTTATAGGTGTTATAGCCCCTTGCAGATCTGGGCACTTATTGGCTCTGAGTGGGCAATGGAAATTGAGAATTGGATCTGAATCTGCTTCAGTTCCAGACTCTTTAAATCTGATGGTTGATGAGGTGTGACTTTGGACTTTGAGCTCCAGCAACTCCCTCATATCTATGTGTTGCCTCAGTCCTGACTAGGGCTCAGGGAGATGGAATTCCATCAGCCACTGTGGGCCAGTGGGAGATTTTCTCGAGTACTTTCTAGTACAATCAATTCCATGTCTCATCTGATTCCTTTTGCCTCTGTTGCAGAGGCTCAGATCTGGGGGTTTCCATAGATAGTCTCAATTTAAACTGAGATAGTACCCGGGGCTCATCTTGGCAATTCTCAGATCCCTGCCAATCTGAGATGAGAAGGGCCCATTCTAGATCTTATGGCACCTCGGACGCAAGCTCCCTGGATCACTCTGGGGAGGTGTAGTCTTAATATCTTCAGTAATATCACCAGAAGCTTCTAAGCCTTATGGACCTCATGCACTTTGGCCCATGAAACAACAGTCATCATATGTCCATCTATCTAAGGGCCATTACAAATAAGATATTTGCACACAAGTGCACTGTACTTCACTATTGAGTCCACATCTCCTCAGCCTGCTTCCCTTCAGTGTTTAACTGAGAAGATAATCTTGTGCTGTCTAAAGAAGAGGAAGAGAACATAGAATATTTTTGAGGGACTCAGAAGTCATCCTCCTTCCTTTTCTTAGCCAGTTGAACATGTGATAGCAATCTCTATTTCTCTTCCTGATGATTGTAAACAATTCCCAAGACCCATTATCTCATTTGGCAGTGGCCTTTGATGTTCCAAATTTGGTGGTGAAACAGAAGTAAAGAATTTGAAGAACCACCAAAAGACCTGTGGTTCATGTCTGCTTCAGTCCTTCTCTGTGGCTAAGAAAAATGATTATCTTTGTCAAATGCTACATCAGTACAGATTCTTTTTTTTTTTTCTTTTTTTTTCAGAAGCCTATTCATCAGCCACTCTGGACCTTTGAATTCCCTGTTTTCGAACATCAATGTCCAGCTACAGTTTTTATAGCTGATGTATGCTTCTCAGCCTTCTAAGCCATCTATCTGATGATTAATATGGTGAAATGAAATCTGTCAAGATGGAGGGCTGGGATGTCTCCAGGCATTCCCACTGAGTGGTCTACAGAGTGCTGGATACCATGACCAAATGTGTGGTAAAACACATTTTCCACAGCTGCTGATGGTTTTAGAGCTCTGGCCCATCACAAAGGGTTCATGCCAGGTGTCTGGCCTGCTTTTGAAGCAAACGAGTTTTTATGCCCGAAGACAGATGGGATTCCTGAGAGAGTCAAGGAGACCACATAATTGCACCATCCTCTTATCTTCTTTAGTCTTGCTTCAGGAAACTTCCTTCAGATAACATTGCCTACTCACATTAGGGCAGTCCTTGAGACATCAGGCACCTCAGAAAGGCCTGTCCAGACATCCACAATAAGTGAAACTTCACAGTGTTGCAAGCAATGAGAGAAACCAGTTTCTCTCAATTATGGCTCCACCTGCAACATCCAATACCAGGCAGCTGTTTTGCTTGAAAGTTTGAGAGCCCCTCACCATACGGAATATAGAATGGAAGGATTATTCCATTCAGTTCCTATCCATGCCTCCTCCTTTTGCTCCTTTCCTATCCTTTTCAGGGACAGCTGGATTTTTATTCCTAGTGCTTCCTAGTCTTAAAGACACAAGATTTCCATGCCGTATTAGACTAAAGAAAGCTAATATTAACTCTTTAGGGCAGAGACTGTGCCTTCTTTTATGTTTGTAGAGCACATAGCCCATCTAGATTAAAAGTTTATATGGTGATATGGAGAGTCATTATCTGTCATGCCGCCATTGGAGACCTGGTGATAGTGGTGGTCCAACTAAGAGATCAAGTCGTTCATATCTGCCTGGGTTTCCTGTCTCATCCTGGCTTCCAGTCCATGTTCTTCTTTCCTGGATATAATCTGGCTATTGTTCAGGTTCAACCAAGAAATGTCCACCTTCAACCCAGTGCAGAAAATGACTTGATGAGAGGCTTTCATATACCAATAGAAAAGTTCCTGGACTAGCCCTTTAATAAGAGAGCTTTACTCAATCTTTTCTGAGTTCCTGCATTCATTATCTATGACTTCATTCGTCATTCTGAGGCCTTTGCAACCTTGTCCAATTTACAGGATATAGCTCAGGAGGAGACAGGTTGCTAGCATTGCTGGCTGTGACTCAACAAATTCTATAAGCTCTCATCTGTTTGACAATGTCCTTTGAGGATTTTCATTCTGCCAACCATGTCAATATGTAGTGATAACCTGAGTAAAACCTGAACTGGGGAAATGTTCTGGACAGTTTTGACTCTTGTGGCCTGTTGAAGTTCAGGGAATCCAGACTTCACTGGAGCTTCAAGCCATACAGCAAATATTGAGAATTTTCCTTTCTTACATGAAAGGCTGAAGGCGTAAGAGCCTACCAGGCTGTGAAGCCCCAAAATATTACTTAACTGCCAAAGAGAGGAGGCTGGCTTGCTCCCTTCGTCTATGTAGCCAAGCAGTGGTGGAAGAACAGAAAATGGGACCCTGTGCAGGTTTTTATAGTGGGCCCCCTCCCTCAAATTTTAATGAGTGTTTCACTTATTTATAGTACCACACCTGCCAATTCAACTGTTCAGCATTTGATAACAATTCTCAAAATGTGAATGTCAGTGAAACAGTATAGTGCAATATATAATTCTGACATTTTCTCCTCTCCTATTTGAATCACATTTTGCAAGACTTTCATTCTGTAAACTCATGAACTATCTGCTGTAGGTCCATTTTTCTGGCCTGCTCCCAGGATTTCAGCCCTTGAGGGAGACCCTCTACTATCCCCTCCCAGGAGTCCATGTCTCACCTGCCCTGCTCCTTACCTTAGCCTTCCCTGCTGTCTCAAAGCTTCCTTGGAGGAAGGGGTTAGGGATCCTCTCTATGTGCCCCACAGTTACTCCTCCTCCCCATCCCCCCCCTCTATGCTCCCTATCCAGACCTGCTCTCCTTCCCCTCCTGGGGTACCCGGGAGGCAGTTTGCCATCGCAGCCTGGAGTGGGCAGGAGTACACAGACCAGGTACTTCTGCCTGAGTGGTGGTGGCACAGGCTCCCGCTCCTGCACTGCAGCTCCCCGCCAGGCTGGACCAAAAGAACAGCCAAGCTTTCCCTTCCCCTGGCTCAAGGTTTCATGGCAATCCCTGGCCCTAAGAGGAGCTTCTGTGGATTCCATCACGTGGAATGGGGCTTGGGGATGCCACAGTGCCCTCACCCATGTGAGAAGTGAACATTTTAGGCCTGATTTCTATGAGTATAGTTGCATCCATGAATCCCAGCTAGAACTTCCAGTGCTCCCTAAATTGCATGGGCCTCTGTGCACCTGCCTCAGTGTAGCCATGACAAGTTAACTTTGGGACTGCTTCATAGTTCATCATTTGCTTGGCAGAGAGAAACAACTATCTTTAGATTACCTGAATTTCAGTCATCAGAGCAAATATCAGTGGCACTTGAAAACGTTGTTGGTGAATACAATATTCTGGAAAGGGACAATCATAGGCTCTCAATCTGTTTGCCTCCAGGACGATATCAGATGTCTTTTGTACAATTATTGAGTGGCAGGTTTGTAACAGATGCATTCATCATGGAGTGGAGTGATGTGTACCTTCTAACTGATTCCTCTGTTTCCTGGAGTCACCAGAAAGGTGAAGCATGGATTCATAGTTACAACATAGGCTCTCTGGTTTTGATTTTCAAATCTTAGTCAGTGCATCAGACCATCATTCTTTTTTTCATCATCTGTGGACTTTGTATGTCAGAAACAGGGTCAGTCTTCATCCAGTCCCAGAACCACCACTCCTAGCAGTCTGAATCTTAGCACCGTGGTAGGTACACATCTTGAATACTTAGACAAACTGTGGCAAGTTTGCTTGGAGTAAAGGAAAACTTCTACAAGTAGGGCACATACTAAACTAGAGAGTCTTTGTCATGTGGGCTGAATGCAGAGAGACTTATTTTGTAACTTCTTCAATTCCTTGTATTCTGAACTGTTTGCTCTCTTAAGAAAATAAGGATTTGCTCTGTTACTATTAACATTCACCTTCCATCCATAGCAGTTTGATTCTTCTACCCAAGGACAATGAATTCATGTGAGAATGAAGAGTTTACTTAGGGGACCCATGTCACCACTCCACCTTTCTGGGTCTTACAAGACTCTCATTTGAGTCCATGGGGAATGTTTCCTTTAGAACATCTCCCTTGAAGTGATATTCCTCATAGCTCTTTCATAACCTAGGAGGGTGAGTGAAATACAGCTACGTATAGTCCATCCTCAATTCCCAGGCTTCCATTAGTATAAAGTCATGTTGAGCCATCACCCTAAATTCTTCCCTGATGTACTCTCTAAATTAGTCATGTCTTAATCAGCGTATAAGCCTCCCTGTCTCCTTCCTGAAACATTAGAGTTTAGAAGAGGAAGGCAGGCTGCATAAGCTGGATATAAATAGGGTACTCTGAGTGACAAATCTCCAAGGTTGTTTGTAGCATTTCGGACACAAGTCCATGGGGGAGTCATTCTCTGTTTAGGGATTGTGTAAATGGATTAAACTCTGTATTCAGTCCTGTTGTGGCCAAGAAGGTGAGCCTATCCCGTTAGGTCTATGTTAGATTTCCTTATGTGATTGAGGAATGAATGTCTGTACCTCTGACTTCTATAAAGCTGCCTCATGGAGCTCAAGTCACACTTTCACTCAAGGCTCTAAATTTAGGAGATAACTGATTCTTTTTTCAAGAGATCAGCCTTCTTTAACAAAGCAATCCTCAGCCGTCCACTAGGGACTGTAATTGCTCAGCAGTGTTATGAGAATGGGGAATCTGCAGAGGCAATTCTTGATGACGAAAGAAAAATTCTTCATCTGTAACTGGAATGTAGTGCATTTGCAGTTTCATACTGTTTCACTCTCTTTTTTTCTGCTGTTTCAGTCAGGACTCCAAACAGTGCAAATGATCTAAGGAAAACTGAGGTCCGTTATAGGTCCTCAAAATAAACATTCATAGTTTAGTGTTTTGAAGTGGGTTATATAGGCAACATGCAATACTGATAACCGTACTGCTGAGTAGCAGAATACCATTAACACATCGTGAGAAGCTGGCTGCAACTAAGTATCAGAAGCATGACAAGAGAACCTGTTGTTTTCCTTATTTGTTTTTTCTATTGTATAATTGTCCTTTGCAGTACTCCCCTTTTCTTCTGACATTTTTATTTCATGCATTTTGAGACCAAAAAAAAAATTCTTAAAGAAGCCAGGTATTACATAAAACTGAGAAAAAAGCTTAAGAATTCTGGTCTACTTTTGAGGCTTCCTGGGGAAGAGGAAAATATGTATCATTTTCTCATTTCAAAAGAATCAGTCTATCTCACTGCAGTCTGTGCATGCATGTTGGGTGCCATGAAAAAATATAAGATTTAGTCCTCCGCAATGACGGTGGTACTGTGGCATCTCAAAATTCTAAACAAAGGAAGATTCCTGGGGTAGTGAATATTGAATTTTCATAGTGGACATTGTACAGTGTATATATGTAGCGATATAGTTGTATAGATAAATAAAATATTTCACTGGCAGAAAAAATATATTGTGCAATGTTATGGCTGAGAACTTAAATACACAAAAGCTAGAAATTTAGTAATACTTCTCATAGTATCTGTAGTGACAAGGAGAAAGGGGATTTCTCCTAGTTCTATAGCAAATTCCTGGCATGACAGTCTGGCAGTCATCAGCTGTCCTTTCATGCATCCCTCCAATGGCAATATTAAACCCTTCTTAGAACCTGCTCTCAATCCGGAATTAAAAGGAGGGTCTTATTAAAATCCAAACTCATTCTAATATTTTGATAGTAAATTGGATTTGAAAAAAAATTAGGGCTGTCAAGCAATTAAAAAAATTAATCGTGGTTAATCAATAATATCCCATTTATTTAAATATTTTGGATGTTTTCCACATTTTCAAATACATTGATTCTTCTTCGAGTGATTGCTCAAATCAATTCCAATTAGGTGCGCGCACATGCTGCATGCATGGTCATCAGAAAGTTTTTCTCCTAGCAGCATCCGTCGGGTCGGCTGTGGAGCCCCCTGGAGTCGCGCCTCCCGTGATGGTCATTGGAACTGTGGTGTCTTGCTTAGCAAGTTCCCCACATTTCCCTAGCTTGATTCTCATAGTAGTTCTTCTTGTTCTTTCTTGTAGTTTTTTTTTGTTTTTGTTGTAGTTAGTAGCAGTTGGTTTGGGGGGTCTCCCTCCGCCCTGACTGTTTTCCCTTGGGAGGGCTCTCATGCCCAAGTCCCTGGGATTCAAACCCTGCAAATCATGCTTCAAGCCCATGCCAATGGGTGACCCCCATGACTCTTATCTGAAGTGTCTTGGGGAGGCTCACCAAGCCAAAAAGTGCACGATCTGCAAGGGGTTTCATCCTAGGACCAAGAAGGTGCAGGACTTTTGTCTTAAGCAGCTCCTTATGGAGGTGGCACTTGGACACCAACCTCCTTCGGCACAGCAGGACCTGGCACAGAGTTCTTCTGTACGTAGCGCCCCAGCAGCAGTGGTGGAAGTGGCACTATGGATGGACTTTGGCCGAGACCTGTGGCTCCCGGTCCCAGCACTGAAATCAGTGGCTTTGACCCAGCATTGCTCCTCCTCCCCGGCATGAAGTGGCACGGAAGCAGGAGAAGAGTGGTTCTCCTGTGCTGAAACCCACCCACCCTGGAGGGAGCCAATAGGGCATGGCCCAGAGACGAGTGCCTGGGCACTAAGGCTTTGGATGCGGCACCATCGACTTCGGCCTCACAAGGAGAACTGTCGAGTCCAGTGCCATTGGATTCCCTGACCCACAGCATCGTGGAAGTGCAGATGCCATCCACTCCAGACACCTTTGTGGCTGCAAGGGACCTCATCACCATGATGGCACCGGAATCTCCTCTGCTCCACACCAAGCCTCTAGTGCCTCAGCATGTGGCACTATCTCAAGGCAAGCCCGCATTGATCCGACCATCTGCACCATTGGTATAATCAGTTGAATCTTGGCACCATTCAAAGTCTAGGCATCGGTCCCCATTGTGGCTCTTGTCGCACTCATGGCACTGCTCCCAATCATGTCATTGCTCCTGATCATGGCACCGCTCCATACGACAATCGCCTTTATAGAGCAGGTCCAGAACTCAGTACCGGTCACTATGCCATTCACCATCTAGGCACAGCTCCAGGTCGTGGTACCACTCTAGGTCCCGGCAGCGCACCATGTCATGGCACCATTCTGCAGCCTTACGATGCTGCTCTCCAGCTTCTCAGTGCTGCTCGCCAGAGCAGGTCTGCACGGCACCACCCTGGTCCTCACAGTCCCAATCCCATTCCTCAGACTCAGAAATGGGGTCTCTATATTCGGAGCAGAACTGGGACCATTCAGACCATGGACACCCTGATGTGGGGGAAAGGCCATAACAGGCACGCACACCAGGACCTTCTGCGCAGAGTGGTGCACAACATGGGTATCATAACTTTAGTCCCAGATTTGGACCTTAGCGTCCAAAATATGGGGGTTAGCATGAAAACCTCCAAGCTTAGTTACCAGCTTGGACCTGGTACTTGCTGCCACCACCCAAAAATTTAGAGTGTTTGGGGCACTCTGGTCCCCCTGAAAAACCTTCCCTGGGGACCCCAAGACCCAAATCCCTTGAGTCTCACAACAAAGGGAAATAATCCTTTTCCCCTTCCCCCCCTCCAGGTGCTCCTGAGAGATACACAGACACAAGCTCTGCGAATCCAAGCAGAGGACTCCCCCTCTCCGTTCCCAGTCCTGGAACCAGGAATCACCGAGTCAATCTCCCTTCCCCCCCAACCCAGAGGGTATGCAAAGTCAGGCGAACAATCCAACACACACAGATCTCCCTCTGACTCCTTCCTCCCAACCAATTCCTGGTGAGTACAGACTCAACTTCCCTGAAGTTTCCCAGTAAAAAAACTCCAACAGGTCTTAAAAGAAAGCTTTATATAAAAGAAAAAAAATTACATACAAATGGTCTCTCTGTATTAAGGTGATAAATACAGGGTCGATTGCTTAAAAGAAACATGAATAAACAGCCTTATTCAAAAAGAATACAAATCAAAGCACTCCAGCACTTATATTCATGAAAATACAAAAGAAAAGAACCATATAACTTACTATCTGATCTCTTTGTCCTTACACTTAGAACAGAAGATTAGAAAGCAGAAACTACTTCTCCAAAGCTCAGAGAAAGCAGGCAGACAGACAAGACCTCAGACACAAAATTCCCTCCACCCAAAGTTGAAAAATCCGGTTTCCTGATTGGTCCTCTGGTCAGGTGCTTCAGGTGAAAGAGACATTAACCCTTAGCTATCTGTTATGACAATGGCCTGCAGGCTGAGGAGGTGGTAGAATTGGACCCGGTGGTAGACATTTTGGCCCCAGAAGATTTGTCAAGGGTGGCCCTGCCGCTCATCAAGACCATTCAGGCCAATGCCAAAACCATCTGGCAGACCCCGACCTTCATTCCCCCTATGGCCAAAGGGGTTGAATCCAAGTACTTCATGCCCTCAAAGGGGTATGACTATCTCTTCACGCACCCACAACCCTGCTCACTGATGGTTGCAGCCGTGAATGAGAAAGAGAGGCAGGGACAGCAGGCTCCAGCGTTCAAGACAAAAGAAGCCAAGCGGCTGGACTTGTTGGGCCGCAAGGTGTCCTCCACAAGCACGGCTCCAGCTCAGGATTTCTAACCAACAGGCACTCCTGAGCTGTTATAACTTCAACTCCTGGAACTCAATGCTCAGGTTCAAGGAACTTGTGCCACCTGAGTCCAGGGAGGAGTTTGGGCCTCTTGTTGATGAGGGCAAGATGGTGGCACGGTCCTCGTTGAAGGCCTCACTGGATGCTGCAGACTCAGCAGTGCATACCCTGTCCTTGGACATTGCCATGAGGCACACCTCATGGTTACAAGCCTCAGGCCTACCACTTGAGGTAGAGCAGACACTGCAGAACCTGCCCTTTGACAGGGAGGGCTTGTTTGTGGAACAGACGGACTCTCGGCTGCAGAGACTTAAGGATTCAAGGGTGACTATGAAGTCCCTGGGTATGCACACCCTGGCAATCCAGCAGAAGCATTTCAAGCCCCAGCAGCGACAACAACACTCCTACCCTCCACGGTTAAGGCAGGACTTCTACTGGTGGAGGGGACGGAATGGCAGAAGGAAGCATTCCAACCCCCCCATCAGGACAAGGCCAGGCCCTGACCAAACCATCGTCGGGCTCCAAACAGGACTTTCGAAGGGATGCCCGAGGACAGCATACCGGACTCAACCCTGGATCCCTTCCCCACCCTTTTGAATCGTTTATCCCACTTCCACCATGCGTGGTCCCAAATCACCTCAGACCGCTGGGTCCTTCGCATGGTGGAAATGGGATACGCGCACCAGTTCCGCTCCTACCCAGTCTCATCTCCCTTCCCCATCCCTCTTCAGGGACCCCTCTCACAAGCAACTCCTTATTCAGGAAGTTCAGGGGCTCCTTGCCATGGGAGCAGTAGAGGAGGTTCCACGGAAGCCAAGGGGCAAGGAGTTCTACTTCCATTATTTCCTAATCCCCAAGGCTAAAGGGGGCCTCAGGCCCATTCTGGACCTGCCTGGGCTCAACAACTTCATGGTAAAGCTGAAGTTCTGCATTGTCTCCCTAGGCACTATTATCCCCCCTCTGGATCCTGGAGGCTAGTATGCCTCCCTTGATCTGAAGGACACATTGGGGCAGCTCTAGGCATTTTGCCGCCCCAAGCACGGCAGGCAGGCTGCCTTGTGCGGCTTGCGGGAGGTCCACTGAAGCTGCAGGACCAGTGGACCCTCTGCAGACACACCTGCGGGAGTTCCGCCGAAGCTGCGGGACCAGCGGACCCTCTGCAGGCAAGCCGCCGAAGGTAGCCTGCCTGCCGCCCTTGTGTCGCTGGCAGAGCGCCCCCCATGGCTTGCTGCCCCAAGCACGCGCTTGGCGTGCTGGGGCCTGGAGCCACCCCTGAGGATGCATACTTCCACATAGCAATTCATCTGGTGCACAGGCGCTTTCTGAACTTCTTGGTCAACCATGAACACTACCAGTTTACGGCCCTTCCCTTCGGCCTTTCAGTTGCCTCCCAGGTGTTCACCA
Source organism: Gopherus evgoodei (assembly GCF_007399415.2). Taxonomy (NCBI): domain Eukaryota; kingdom Metazoa; phylum Chordata; order Testudines; family Testudinidae; genus Gopherus; species Gopherus evgoodei. Next base: position 50,600,607 of record NC_044328.1, read on the forward strand.
AGTGCATGTCGGTCATGGCTGCTTTCCTCCATCAATGGCATGTGCAAGTATATCCCTACCTCGATGACTGGCTACCTTGGGACTGCACCAAAGAGCAAGTGTACTCCCAGCTCCACCTGGTGAGGTGTATGTTCAAATGGCTGGGTCTCCTCCTCAACATGGAGAAGTCAACCCTAGAACCGACTCAAAGAATAGAATTCATTGGGGCAGTGCTGGACTCTGTTAAGGCTTGGGCCCTGCTGCCGGAGTCCCATTTCCGAGCCATCGCAGGCATCATTCAGGGCCTTCAGCAATTCCTGACCTTGACAGCAAGAGGCTGCATGAGTCTCCTCCATATGGCTTCTTGCATGTAGTGTCTCAGCATGCCAGGTTCTGATTCAGACCATTGTAGGCATGGCTCGCCTCAGCCTACTGTCCTGGGTGAGACAGCTTGAATTCAGTGGTCATGGTACTGGAACATATCCTCTCCTCCCTTCGCTGGTGACTCGACCCCCGAGCAGTGTGCAGGGAAGTCCCCTTCCACATCCCACAGCCCTTCTTTTCCCTGGTTATGGACACGTCAGCTCTAGGATTGGGGGCACATCTGGAGGACCTCCAGACCCAAGGCCTGTGGTCACAGAATGAGCTCTTCCTCCATATCAACATCAGGAAGCTAATGGCAGTGCTCTTGGCTTGCCAAGCCTTCCGGGTCCAACTGCTGCGTGGCAGGTCTAATGGACAGCACCACAGCCATATTTTACATCAACAAGCAAAGGGGGGCCCATTCCTCCCCCCTCTGCCAGGAAGCCATTCAACTGTGGGAGTTCTTCATAGCCCACTCCATTCACCTCATAGCATTCTTTCTTCCAGGGATCCAGAACACGCTGACAGATCACTTCACACAAGTGGTCTCTCTGACAGGATGTCATTCACCCCATCTTCCAAAGGTGGGGGTTTCCCCAGGTCGACCTGTTTGCCGCCTAATGCAACAGCGTTCTGCTCCTTCCAGGCTCGCAGCCCGGGCTCCTTCACGGACATGTTCCTGCTGCCCTGCCATAGATGACACCATAGCCATGTTTTACATCAACAAGCAAAGGGGGGCCTGTTCCTCCCCGCAACTGCCAGGTCACCTGGTCTACGCCTTCCCTCTGTTCCCTCTCGTGCACAAAGTCCTGCTCAAAATCCGCAGGGAGAGGGGAGAGGTGATCCTGATAGCTCCAGCATGGCCTCACCAGCACTGGTACACCATGGTGCTGGAGCTCTCAGTGGACGTACTGGTCACATTGCCTCTCCCTTCTGACTTACTCATTCAGGACCACAGTCGCCTCTGTCCTCCTGACCTACAGTCCCTCCACCTCACAGCTTGGAAGCTACATGGCTGAACCGCACGGGCTTCTGTGATCGGACCAAGTAAGACAGGTCGTACAGGGCAGCAGGAAGCCCTCTACTAGAGCCACATATCTGGCGAAGTGGAAAATATTTTGTGTTGGTGTGACCAGCCACTGCACCACCCCCCGTCCAGGCGCCGATACCCCTCATTTTTGAGTACCTCCTGCAGCTGAAACAGCAAGGCCTGGTGGCGTCCTCCTTAAGGGTTCACCTTGCTGCCATCTCGGCCTTCCATCCGGGTGTGTCTGGCTGCTTTGTCTTCGCCAACCCTATGGCTGGTCGCTTTCTCAAAGGCTTGGACCATCTATACTCTCAGATCCCTCAGCCTATCCCTGCATGGGTTCTTAACCTGGTCCTTTCAAGGCTCATGGGGCCCCCGTTTGAGCCACTCGCCACGTGCTTCCTCCTGTATCTCTCCTGGAAGATGGCTTTCCTGGTTGCTATTACGTCCGCAAAGTGTGTTTCTGAGCTGAAGGCCCTCACCTTGGAACCACCTTCCACAGTCTTCCACAGGATAATGTGCAACTCAAACTGCACCCGGTCTTCTTCCCCAAGGTGGTGTCAAGCTTTCACACCAGCCAGGACATTTTCCTGCCTGTCTTTTTCCCAAAACCTCATGCTGGTCCCTGAGAGCAGCGGCTGCATTCCCTCGATGTCTGCAGAGCCCTAGATTTTTACATTAAGCACACTAAGCCGTTCAGGAAATCAACTCAGCTATTGGTAGCAGTGGCAGACTGGATGAAAGGCCTCCCGGTCTCCTGTAAAAGAATATCCTCCTGGATCAAGTCCTGCATCTGCACTTGCTATGAGCCGACTCCAGCTCTTACCCCACACTCCACTAGGGCCCAGGCCTCGTCGTCAGAGTCCCTGGCCCAAAAGCTGATCCAAGAAATCTGCAGGCTGGCGACTTTGGTCCTGGTTGCATACTTCACCTCACATTATGCCATCGCCCTGCATGCCAGGGACGACGTGGCTTTTGGTTAGAGCGGGACTACGATTAGCACTGCTTAACTCTGACCCCACTGCCTAGGTAAGGCTTGAGAGTAACCTAATTGGAATCGATAGAGCAATCACTCGAAGAAGAAAAACAGTTATTCACCTTTTGTAACTGTTGTTCTTCAAGATGTGTTGCTCATATCCATTCCAAACCTGCCCCCATTCCCCTCTGTCAGAGTAGCTGACAAGAAGGAATTGAGGGGACTCTGGCTCAGTAGGATCATATATTGAGTGCCATGGAGGCGCCTCTCCAGGGGGCTCCATAGCCGACCCGACTGATGCTGCTAGGGGAAGAACTTTCCGACGGCGCGCGCACACCTAATTGGAATGGATATGAGCAACACATCTCAAAGAACAACAGTTAAAAAAGGTGAGTAACTTTTTTTTCAGTTACAACACAGAATACAAAGTGTACATTACTCACTTTATATTTATTTTTACTACAAATATTGCACTGTAAAAAGCAAAAGAAATAGTATTTTTCAGTTCACCTAGTACAAGTACTGTAGTGCAATCTCTTCATGAAAGTTGAACTTACAAATGTAGAATTTTGTACAAAAAATAACTGCACTCAAAAATAAAATAATGTAAAACTTTAGAGACCTGAGTCCAATCAGTCCTAGTTTCTTGTTCAGCCAATTGTTCAGACAAACAAGTTGTTACATTTGTGGGAGATAATGCTGCCACTTCTTGTTTACAATGTTACCTAAAAATGAGAACAGGCATTTGCAAGGCATTGCTGTAGCCGGCATCGCAAGATATTTACATGCCATATGTGGTAAAGATTCATATTTCCTTCATGCTTTGACCACCATTCCAGAGGACATGCTCCATGTGATGATGGGGTTTGCTCGATAATGATCCATAACAGAGCAGAGCGACATATGTTCATTTTCATCATCTGAGTCAGATGCCACCAGCAGAGGACTTATTTTCTTTTTTAGTGGTTTGGGTTCTGTAGTTTCTGCACTTAAGTGTTGCTCTTTTAAGACTTCTGAAAAGCATGTTCCACACCTCGTCCCTCTAGATTTTGGAAGGCACTCAGATTCTTAAACCTTGGTGGTGAGTACTGTAGCTATCTTAGAAATCCACATCGGTACCTTCTTTGCAATTTTTCAAAATCTGCAGTGAAAATGTTCTTAAAATGAATAACGTGCTGGATCATCATTGAGACTGCTGTAATATGAAATATATGGGTAAAATACAGAGCAGGAGACATACAATCTCTCCCAAGGAGTTCAGTCACAAATTTAATTAACACATTGTTTTTTTTAACGAGCGGCATCAGCATGGAAGCATGTCTTCTGGAATGAATGGTGGCCCAAGCCTGAAGAGACATATGTAAATTTAGCATATCTGTAAATATCTTGCAATGCCATCTACAAAAAGCGCCATGCAAATGCCTGTTCTCACTTTAATGTAACATCATAAATAAGAAGTGGGCAACATTATCTCCCTTAAATGTAAACAAACTTGTTTCTTTTAGTGATTGGTTGAACAAGAAGTAGGACTGATTGGACTTGTAGGGTATAAGGTTTTAAATTGTTTTGATCTTTGAGTAACTGTGATTAATTGACCACCCTAAAAAAAATTTCAAAACCAAGAGGTGGAGGTATTTGTTACAGGCCATTTAAAAACCCATGGGAATCCACAAAGCTGACCTAACACTAGTTTGTAAAATCTTGTTTTGAAGTACATTACATTGTGGTGATGAGGCAGTGATCTTTTTGAAGAGGCTTTATACTCCCCTTCACCATATATACTTTGGGCAGTAATTACTGTATAAGTGTTTGGAACCAGCCAGTCAAACAAAGTCGTTTTATAAACTGATTGATACCATGTAAATTGACCGTACATGACCAGACTGCGATCAACTCTTGCATGAGAGTGTGGGAGAAGGGGAAGCACAAGAACTGATTACAACAGAGTTTCTGTGAGGAAGGGCTGCTCAGTCCTACTCTGGGGAGCAAATCACCCTGAAGGGGCAAAGAGGACATGAAGCCATGGCCCTTGCCCCTCGAACATCAGCCATAGACCATGGCAAGTGTGCCAGAAGAGAGCAATCTGTGCCATCCAATGGATAGTGCAGAGGCCCACATTCACCAAGCAGCCCTAGGAGAGACTGAGCCTCAGCACAATCACTCTCACTCCTTGTGATCCTGCTGGGGCAGGGCAGCTCCACACTGTCTCCTACACAGGTCTGTGTTTGAAACAATCTAGCCCACCAGCATTGTAGCAATCTGCTTCTTGTTAGGAAGCTACATATAAATCTTTGGTGTGATAGAAAGAAGACATGTAAATATTTACCTTTCCTCCTCGCAGCATCCATTTCTCCATATATTCTCAAAGCCATGGGTTCTGTTTGGATGGGCTGGTTAGGGGATTTTACAGGATGCAAATGATACAGAAACCAGAAGGAATATTTTGTTTTTTGAAATATATTGAAATAAAACTAACTAAATTTGCTTTCTGGTGTTTTGAAATTGGCTCCTCATTTGCTGACTGACTTAGTCGTTCGTGTTATTCCTTTGAAACAATAAAGGGTAACCTTAGACTTCTGGCTTGAACCATAAAGAATGGCAGAATGTGGTCAACCAGGGGCCTGATCTCCTTTCAAACAGGAACATTTTGCTAACAATTTTGGGATTTTATATTCAGATAGTTGATAGGCCCAGAATACTTTAAGGTTTAGGCTGTTTTATATATAAATGTCTATAATTCAAATTTCGGATCCCCAGCTGAATAATATAGAGAGGGGCAGCTGGGTGATATTAGTTCCGTCTTCTGAACCTACAAAAATGTGGGGAACACCCAAATGCAGTTAAAAAGTGGTGCATTTAAGTGATTGTGGGAAATTCTCTTCCACACAGTGCTGAACAACCTTTGGAACTCACAGCAACAATATATTACTGAAGTATTATATTTTATCTTTTATATTTTCTTATAAAAATGGGCTATTTAGTCTTTGGAAAAGAAGATTGAGGGGGAACCTGATAACAATTTAAAATATATTAAGAGCTGTTATAAAGAGGATGGTGATCAATGCTCTCCATGTCCAAAGGACAAGAAGTAATTTACTTAATCTGTTGCAAGGATGATTTAGGTTAGATATTAGGAAAAAGCTTTGTAACTATAAGGATAATTAAGCAGTGGAATAGGTTACCAAGGTAGGTTGTGGAATCCCCATCATTGGAAATTTTTACGAATAGATGGATCAAACACTTGTCATGGGTGGGTCTAGATGACTTGGTCCTGCTCCAGTGCAAGGGGCTGAACTAGATGACCTGCTGAGGTCCCTTCCAGCCCTATGTTTCTATGAGCCTATTACTGGTATCACCCACAATATGCTATGTGTTGTGCAAATACAAAAGAAAGTACGGCCCCATCCCCAAAAGGCTTGCAGTCTGAAACAAACAAGGGATAATTGTAAGGGGTATAAATGGGAATCCACAATTGATTTAAATAGAAGAATCATAAGGATGTAATATCTCATACTTCAAGTTATAGAGCAGTGACTAACCGCGTGCCTATAGAAAGTATTTCAAGTCGTGAGCTAATGAAGTCACCAAAGGAAAGGCTGTTAAGAGAAATGAGAAGGGGCATGTATATGTTATATGCTTTTATAGCTGTTTAGCTTATTGTGATCTGATTTTCTGATTGTGATATGTGTATGTCACATCCTGTAAAATATTCTTATAAGACATGGTGTCACACTGAGAACTAGGAATTTCCATAATGAATCAGACCTGTCATTCATATAATCCCAGTATCCTACCTCTGGCAATACTTGCTTCAGAGGAAGGTACAAGGCACCCTGCAGTAGGCACTTTAGAGCAGAGCTGCACTATTTTAGGACATTTTAAAAGTTTTAGATTTTGTGCTGAAGCAAATGTCTTCAATAGTTCCCTGATTTGCTATTCTATCTGAAAAACAAAGAGAGAAAGTTATAGAAGATCAAACAACTAAAAATACACTGATAAGATAGCAGCTGATGTGAGTTGACTAAGGAATTCAAACCTTTCATTTGCTATCTGTGCTGTTTGCTGATACCAGCGTTTTAGCATTAATAAACTACAGCAAAGCTGCACATGTTATGAGGCTTTATTTTTATCTCCAGATTCTCGTGTCAAGTATAAACAACTCAGGTTTCTCTTGCCTCATTATGTATTGTCACTAGAAACCATAACTGAAAACGTTGCTTGAGCTTTATTCTCTCATCAATTCATGTTCATAACTGCCATGAATATATTTTATTGATGGGAGAAGAGGCCACTAGTATGACACAGCTGGGCAGGATTTATTCACTGCTGGCCCAGTCCTTAGCTGAAGTCAATTGGAGACATTCCATTGACTTCAATGAGCATTGGGTCACGTCCTAAACTGTTCCTGAAATAGACTTAAATAACATATTATCCTAAACTATTCAGGAATCAGGACTAAGGCTACTGACAGATAGCAGAGCCTGGAATCCACCTACTCCCTCACAAATAAACAGTTCAGATAGCAGAATGGCACTTTTAATTTCTGAATGGAAAGATGATATAACTGCTTTAAATTTTTCCCCTAGGTGAAATCACTGACTCTTCATCCATCTCCTTTTTTTAACTTACCTCCCATCATATCCTCTACACCTGCCTCCTAACTAAAGAAAGCTAAACATAGCTGCCTAATCTGCATTCATTAATCCAGTTTATGAACTGGCTGAATAGGTCACTAGAGAATGACTCTCAAAGGGGATGTGCACATGTTGCTTCTCCAGTTGAACCAGCCCAGGAAAGAGGAACTGAACTTAGATCATTCACAAGCTAGTGTGTTTCAGTAGACCTCTTAGTTTCCTTAGGTTTTGCTCACCTCACTATCTTGAGTGCAGATGTGCAATATCATCTTTTTAAAATCTTCTATGCTGTTGGTCAGGAATTTGAGGCATTTGACCTAGATGCATTTTTGACCAATAGCATGATCTTTTTCTATTATTGCAAACAAATGGAACATATGTATAAATATTTCAGAGTGAAAGTAACCTTTGTTATGTCACAGCTCTCATATATGCATTTTAGACCTGATCCTGCACTATTTGAGTTAATAGGAGTTTGGCAAAGATGGTGCAAGATTGGACTCAATGTGACTCTGTGGCTTATAAAAAATCTTTTATTTTTGAGTTAATCATGATCATTTTGTCAATACAAAGAGCTCTGCTATGGGTTTATTGATAACAGAATCAGAATTAAATGCAGTATTTTCTTCTCTGTCAGGTAATATAGTTATAATTTACCATAAAGAGAAAAGATTGTATATTTATTGTTTTACCTTTGTTTTCACAGATCCCCCAGACTCTCCTGTAGTGTATCTGAGAATCAGGCTCTAAGTATGTTTTTCACTATTCTGGCACTATATCAGGCCTTAAATTGGACATGTTACATTTACATTCACCTACAGGCCATTGCCCAGAATGGTGTTAAGTGGCTTTGAGGTAAATGAGATTCATACCCTTAATTTTGTCAAGTATCAGAGGGGTAGCTGTGTTAGTCTGGATCTGTAAATGCAGCGAAGAGTCCTGTGGCACCTTATAGACTAACAGCTGTAATGGAGCATGAGCGTTCATGGATGCACCCACGAAAGCTCATGCTCTGTTACATCTGTTAGTCTATAAGGTACCACAGGACTCTTGCTGCTTTTACATACCCTTAATTCTATTTTTTTTCCTGACTTTTTATATACTCTCCCGATTTCTTCACACATACATAAAGAAGATGTTTTCTCTTCCAGTTCAATCATGTTATGAGTATAGTCAATTGTTCTGTCCTAATAGCACTTGGACTGGGTGGAGGTTATTGAGATTCCTTCTTTTGACCTGGCAGTACACTCATCACAGCAGGTGGGAAAGGTTTTATATTGCCTCACATTACCTGGATTATACTTTCACTGGACAGGTGAAGGATATTTTCTCTTCAGGCCTGATAGACTCAAGTGCTAGTTTTAACGGGAAGATGAAGGTCTCTTTTTTATGTCCCTCTCACCTCACTGATATCTTTCCTCTTGGGAAGAGGAGGGAAGGAGGAAGAATATCTTAATGATTCCTACACTTTCATTTCCTCTGTCCTCTCTGCCAGGCAGCTTTCCCCCCTGAAGGCTAACAGTTCCCTCCAGTGGTTGGCTATTGTGATATATTCACCCATTATTATATCCACTGTCTTCAACGCCCAGCTCCAAAATAAATGAATTAATTATTTTAAAATGTACCCTGAGTTGCATTCATTAGCTTCACAAGTGACCACACAGTTATATCATCTAAGTCTTCACTCTTCCCTCCCACGCCCTCCCCTTGTCCCATATTCTTCTTGGGATGATCTCATCTTAACGCTGAGCCCAATCTTCCAGCAGTACCAAACATAGCACTTACTACCAGGTATGGTACCATGGAAGCCAATGGATAGATTCTTGACCTCACTACTTCCCCCTTTGTATTGATTCCAGCATCACAAAGGAGACTTAATACTGTCCTAAATGGGCAGTTAAGGATTCCCTCAGCATGGGGAAATTCTTGGCTGAAATAGAGGGCATGCTGGGGGCTGGATGAAGTATGTCAGAGCATGCTGCACTCCAGTGATCCCTGCTGGCATAGTGGCCTTAGAGGGTTGTTAAAATCTGGTGCAATTTAGAAATGTCTTGAGGCTGCTCTAAGTTACAGTGGCTGAACCAGGACTGGGGGGCTGACAGGAAGCATACCTTTGCCTTCTCCATTTCATGACTCCAAGCACTGTCCCAGCACATCTGAGGACTCAGCCCAATGAGACTATGCCCAGCAATAAGGATTAGTCCCAGTACTAAGTGTTTGCAGACTCAGGCTCTTATATTCTAAACTTACTGAGACAGAGACTCAATCTTTGTCTGTTTTATAAAGCACCATGTATGTCTATGGCACTATATATCCCCAATAAATAACAGAATAATTCTTTTGAGTTTGGGTGCATCTTATAATAATTAGCTGATTTAAATATAGGTATTGATTTCCTTGGCATTGTGCTATATATGGTTACTTTTAGGCCTACAGGCTAAGGCAAAGTGTACTATTGATTTAACATCTGAGACATTCTTTTCTTGGGAGCTGTATTCTGCCCTGGCAGGTTAATTGACTTGATGCTCTAATGATCTATAATACTGTACAGCAATGTAATTTAGCTGTGTGCTAATGTTAATGTGATCGTTCTGGTACCAAAATAGCCAAGGTATAGGTTAACAGTGAAGCATTAGGTAAGTCAAAGCTAGCGTGCTGTTGTAGGAGCTCAAACATACTAATCAAGTACAAGTTAGCTTGTCACATTCTGTAAATATTGGTTTTTGTGCTGGTGTTCTAGTCATTCCACTCACCTGCTATTTTGAGAAAACACATACTGAGCAGTCTATTGGCTGGGCTGTGCAAATCTACCATACCGCAGCTCTTCAATGCACTGAGTGCATCTCTGGTATATAAAGCCATGGGACAGATGCTCTCAGTACAACTTAACTGTTCTTGCTCAGTCATCAGGAAGTTGGTTTTATACAGCCAGCTGTTGCTGTTATCCCCAGAACAGAGATGATCATATTCTTTAAAATTATATTCATCTTACTATTGAGGCTACATTCTCAAATTAAATCTCTTTATGTTCACTTGAGTGTATATGATTAAGGCTATGATTGTGGCACAGAGATCAGTGTTCACAGTAATTGGGAGTTTAAATAAAGTCCATGACCCATAGGGGGGTCTGGGCTCCAGTCCCTACTCCAGGTGTTCGTGACCTGGCCCAGTCTCTGTCTATGGAGAGAAGGGGATGCCCCAATGTGATTGGTACTCTGACTACATGGGCCATTTCACACCTGGAGCAGGGAGCTGCGAGGTGGAGCTGCTGCTGCAGGTTGAGTGTGGGGCAGTCTTGCTGTCTGACTCCTACCCACTCCCACCTCCTCCCTTTCCCTGACTTATCATTTTTCCTCACACCTCTGCCATGAAATTTATTAACAGTTTCCATGACAAAATTATAGCCCTATAACTGATTGAATATACACACTATGTGGACTTCCTAGACTGTGATATAGAGAACCCACCAAACACAAAGAAACATCTGAGCTGCATGTAGTTTAAAGTGTCTGTGAATGTGTTATATAATTGTCCTCAATGCGTAGCAAAGTGGCATACTATTGTTCTGCTAAACATGATTCAGAAACAAAAATTAAAATGCATACAAATATTTACTTTACAGTCTGACGTGAAGTGTTACTATCACAGTATTTACCAGAGCAGGTTGGTTAGAGGTGACTGCTATGGGGTTGTACCTTGTCGAACCCTAGCTGTCTGTAGAATTTACAGGTAATGCTCAGTAATGAATGTTTACGAGCACATTGTTGCTTTTGAAATAGGGCAGATTGCTAGGAATCTGTTTTGTCTTATGATCATTTTTTTGCCAAGTGAAGCTCAGAAAAAGCTTTGTGGAGTATGGGTCTTTAGTACAGTGGTTCACCTGTGTAGATGAATATGTGAATATGTATAGATGAATACATAGTTTTTCTAGTCTTCTAACCTCCTAGGGAAACAAAGCTGTACTTGTCTCAGCAGTGGTTGTAAAGTAATCTTAGTTCATTCTGTGAATGAATTGCAATGCTGAGGTAATAAAGGAGAATCATCTGAAAGTTTACTTTATATGCTTTATCTCCTACAGAATGATATCACTCCGTTACATGTTGCGTCGAAGAGAGGAAATGCTAATATGGTCAAACTCTTACTTGATCGAGGAGCTAAAATCGATGCCAAAACAAGGGTAAGATTGAATGTGAATAACTCTGGATGATATTATTTACAGGTTTATCCTTTGGCATGCATGTTTGCAAACAAACGAAACATTCACTTACTTGGCAAACTTGAGAGTACAGAATTATCTTTAGTTTTTATACAATCATTGCAAGTGGGCACTAGTGTTTACCTCTCCTTCAAATAATATTCTGAACACCTTGTACGTTAAAGCTCAGAGCTAACTTCCATGCGGGCAAAGCAATGCCTGTCTTATCTCTGGTATCTCATGAAGGCTACTTCTAGGTGGATCATTTGGAGGCATGAATAATTACACCTACCAATGAGTGAACTCTGAAAGTGTCGTGTTCTATTCAGTTTATAGATGCACCCCAGAATTTGAGTGGTGGAGGAACCCCATCTCCTGTAACTTTCCCACCCCCCATAACTGCAACGGCATAGCTTCTCCCTGTGCTCGCAGAACTCTTGAGGGAGACTTCTCAGATCTCTTCTGTTGCCTGCAAAAATCTTTGTTGGGGGTTATAGAAGTCTTCTCCCCACACTTTACATAGAAATCTCCCCTCATCCCCATGGGTGAATGTGCTAGATTAACATCCCTGAAGCATGGAATTTTTCTTTTATCGAACATGTAAAGTGCAGACACAGTATTGTCCATTTGTCTCACCTCTGCCCTGGAGGGGCTACCTCATAGATAGGGTAGTTTGTCTTCATGTCCCATTCAGTGTTTAGCTGTTTTGCTGAAATTGCCAGCAAGGGTGCCAGAAGTGGCAGTAGTTTTCGCGAGGTAGACACCTGTCCACCAAGGATATAGACTGATCTAGGACATCAGAGCATTTAGGTATATACCACTGAACAGCGATCCGGTGATAATCATTGTATTTAAAAACTGATTGAGGCAGGTGCTTGGGTAATTTATTTATTCAACTAGCAAGAAGTAATTTACAAAGTAAACTTAGAACTGATGCTGCTGCAGTCTTGCCTGGCTGCCTCACTCTCTGCAGTTGCTTGTTTGTGTGTATGAGAGAGGATCTCTGAGAGTGAACAGGAAGTGTGGCAACAGCGTGACCTGCAAGCTGTTTGAAAACTGTACTCTTCCTTGTCCACCATTCCTCTGATTCCTCACTGAAAAAATTCAAACCTGTACAGTGGTTTAACTTAAGAACATCTTTTGTATAGTTATTACAGTATCAACAGCTTTCAATTAGTTTTTGTATGTTTTAACAGTCTTCCAGATCTACTGCAAAGTGTGTTTAGGCACATTCATGTCTTTAGCTGACTGTTCATTCTGTCACATATTCAGAAACAGGATCAATTCATTATGTTTTTGTTTTTCTTGGATATCTGCTCTCACTTCAGTATTCTTTTCTATATGTTTGTTTTCTTTCTCAGTTGTATTCTCAGTTACTGTTAGCAGATGTTTGTTGTTTCTTTGTAAAATGTTTCCACTCTCTCTGATCAGTGAATATGAATGAGGTGATATTTCTTTAATTGGTATAGCTTGTTCTGGTTCATGTCCATCTCATCATATTCTACCAGAGTCTTAGTTGTTGGGGTGGTTTTTTTTTGTAACTGTGATAAATGTTATGTGTCTCTGTTATAATTGTGTATCTGTTTTATCTAATCTCTTCGCCCAGATCACAGGAATTATTTATCATCCTTTGGTTATATCTCATGCCTGGTAATTGAATATGTGTGTACATCAGTTATATAGAAGTTTTGCTGGTAATTTCTCACATAGCAGCTTTTTAGGTGTGGGGTACTAAATATGGATTTTTACTTGCAATGATTACTGTTTTGAGCAAGTTATTCTTTATACAGTCTCCACATTCTGTTTATTTGTTAGCTTTTTGTGACGAGTCACATGTCATATGTTGAAATTCATGTTTTACCAATATCCTACAATTCCCTTTTCTTGAGCTGTAGTCCATTGTCACAGTACTTGGATTCATGACATGCAAACATAGATTTACTGTATCTAGTCATAATTGTAAGTGTGATGTCCTCAAAGGTCACCACTGTATGATCAGATGGTCACGTTTTTCGAGGGCAAACAAATTCCTTCGTACTTTATCCCGTAGAACTGTGGATTGTTCATTTGGTATTGTAAGTTCTTTCCTAACTGTAGGCATCTCAGTACTTACAGTTACTCACTGTTCAACTATGGCTAAAATACTACTTCTCCAGCACTTCCTTTTTGCTTCATCACAGCAAAGTGCCCATCATGTATCTTTCCAATATTTCTTCTCGTCACTGTGGAAATTATTTTTTGAAACTTCTATGAGTGCTTAGGAAAATGCAGGTGGGAAGTGTGATTTCTTCATCAATTACCTTTAGTTTGTGTTATGGTTTGCAGTGTTTTATCCTTAGCAGTCTATTTTTCCAGCTCCTGGGCAATAAGGCACAGGATGATTTTATCATGTTCACATGTACTGATACTGCTTGTTCCATGCCTTCTGCTTGTGTGTCAACAAGTGGAATATATGCTCTTGACAGCATATCACAATTACGAGGTGCCCTCCTTGCTGGAATTCCAGAGTCACGTCATATACTTTTGTACTCAAAAATAATCACGTGGAGATATTTTCTTGTGCATTGCAGCCAGTAGTTAATGCTTTTTTTTCCTCTGAAGCTATGACCATTGAGAAAATCATTAATTTTTGTATAGCCACATGTATATTTTTTTTAATCACTTTTATTTTCTCTGCCATAGTTTTAGTAGCTTATACTGCAAGCAGCTACTCATTCCCTTAGTGCTGTAGCAGTCTAGCTCCCTGCCCTGCTTCTGAAGTATTTGTGAGAAGTTGATCTCTTTCAGTGGGTCAAAAATTGCAGAACTGGTTTTGAAGTCACTACATAGCCTCAGATACTCTTCCATGCTCTGCCATCCAGACCATTCTGTGTCTTTATGAAAGTATTTTCTCATGGAAGAGATGAACACATAGATGACTACGAATTTACTAATGGGTCAGCATAGCTTGCAGTCTCTGAATTCCGTTTTGTATCTTCGGGTCTCTGTAGGTTCCTTAGAATCATCACCCAGGACAATACCTTTTATGGTCAATTTCCTTCCCTAAGTACTGGTTTATTTGAAATTGACACTTGGCCTTGTTTAATTTAAGGTTACTTCTTGAAGTTTCCAGTAGTCACTATAATCATCACTGACACTCATAAATGGTTCTGCCCCAGATTGTTATGCAATCAGTGTAGATTTTCTCTCCTCCAACACCTTCCTGCGTGCAGTGAAATATTTCCAGTGCTGAACATACTGTCAAAGGCAATTGCAAGAAAGGTGCCAAATGATGCATTGATTGTGAGTGCAAGTCTTGGAGCTTTCTGTGTCCAAAATGCATCTAATATGCTGAAGAAATTGGCTCCCGAAATCTCAGCAAATATTTCATTCCTTGTGAGCAAGTGGAAATGTTTTCTCTTAACTCTAGTTTTCAGCTTCAGAGTCATTCCCAAAATTTGAGTGTGTTCCCTTTTTATTGTATAATTACTGAGGAGTGAACTGAGATTGTCAAGTCCTCTGTTCCGTGAATAATGCCATCTACTGTCATGTTTGGCAGCCCTTCCTCTGGTCTCTCTTTGTATGGCAAGTACAACAATCTTTTCTTCATAGTCTGGTAACTGTATTGTGTACCAGGGGATACCCCTTTCCTATGAACCATTCTCCATCTGATTACTTTTATTAGCCATTCTTTTGCCTTTATAATGTCTTTCTTTACTATGCTTATGAACAATTTCCCCCCTTCTGTTGAGGAAGCTGCACATTCAGCCTTACGCCAGACATTTTCCTGTTTTGTCCGCACATTTTTGCAAAGCAGTTGGACTTACTAGTTTCCACATTTGCCCAAATACTGGACATATCTTTTCTGTATATCTATTTTTACTAAACAAATGATTACTTAGTCATTTGTTCTGTGCATCTGTCCTTGGCTTTTATTTACATTTCTCTTTATTCCACTCCTTGGCATATGACTGACTCTTGCCTTCTTTAAGCACCAGATCCACGCATCTGAGTAGCTTTTCTCACACCTTTTTATTGTTGAACCCTCAAATGAGTTGGGCTTGAATGAGAGCATCTTTTAATATTCCATAGTCACAAGACTGGGTTTTTAATTTTAATTTGGTGGCAGTCTCTCTTGTTTCATCTTCTCTGGAAAATATAACTTTCATAAGTAACATTTTTTCTAGGAATACAGTGATTCTCCAACTTTTTCATCCCTTCTTTAGAGCTTTCTTCCTCACCCTTCTCCTGATTCTTAGAATGAAATGCATTGTACGTATATCCAGTGCATCTATACCAGTCGGTGTCAAAAACAGTGCTTTTTTGTGTCTGTTCGTCTTGTATTTTAATAGCCTCTTTAACTTTCACATACAGTTCAAATAGCTATTTAAACCTTTTCCAGGGTTCATCAGCTATCCCCATAACTTTTAAGATGGTGAGAGATTAACACTTTGAGGTCACACAGGCTAGTCAGCAGCCACTTTAATCTGACCCTTCTTCCTTGTTGTAGCTAGCATCATTTTCATAAAACACTTGAAACCTGGTGATTGTTTTCCTAGATTCTCCTGTGCCCCATGCCTTTCTCTTCTAGTACCATGTTGTATTTCAGCAATAACTGACAGATTTTTAGGGTCATTTATTTAGTTAACTAACAACCAGGGGTGTGATAGTAACTTCCTCTGCCCCTTTCCTTTTTCCTGTTCCTAACCACTCCTGAGTCTCAGAGTATGTCCACACTGCACAGCTAACCTGGGCTCTTACCTGGGTTTTGGCCCTAACCCCTGTATTAGCACACAGAAAAACCTCTGAGTTGGGTTTAGAAGCAGGGGTTGGGCTACATTATCCAGCTGAGATTATGGGACGGGTTTAGTTCATGCTGGAGTCCACCTACTTTGCAGTGATGATGCAGGCAAATATTATTTGAGTGCTTATAGTCCTCCGGTGCCTTTCCACAATTCCCCCCAAAGGACCCAGTTACTAGGGATAGAATCCAAAAACACCCCAGCACAAAGAGCTATGGGATATGCCCCAGACGCACAGCAATGCAGAAACAGTGAGGACATAATAACATAGGTAAGGCTTTGCTATGGGAACAGTTACACCCAGGCTAGGCTTACCCCGGTGCCAGTCACCAGCTTAACTGTGCAGTAAAGACACACCTTCAAAGAGCTACCAAATTGGGTGAAGTTTGAGCCCATTTTTCATTTTTGGCTTAACCAGTGCAATTTGCCTGTTCCCAGTATACCCTCAATACGCTTAAAAAGAAAGGAATTAGCAGGATTTGTTTAGCTTCTCCTGATCGTGCCAGGCTGCTTATTTCACCAGTGGCCCAATTTCTGGCAGTTAGTAACTGAGTGAGCGTTTTGCATCTGGAGATACTGACTCATCTAGACAAGAACTAGCATGGTCTGAAAAATGTATGGCTCTGTAGAGGGGAGCAGTAGACTGAAGATAATATATTAAATAATTTATGAAAATAATATTTAAATATTTGACAAAAATGGAAGAGATAAGAGAGGCACAGAATAGAGGTAGATTGGGAAAATATAAAAAGAGAAGAGGAGATAAGAGGAATATATCGTGGGTGGAAGGAAATGCCAGTTCAGAAGCAACATGCCTGCCTAGTTCCCAGGCTGAATAACATCTAATTTTATGGATATAATGCTTTCCCAACTACCCCCTACTACATTGCAACTCAATGCATCTCTGTCATCCTTACAGTCACTTTACTTTTTCCCAGGAGCTACCCTTTGGTAATGTTCTGTTTGGTACAGCCATAGAAGTATGTTGGTCAACAAATACTTCAGTCATCGTCTTCTTTTGTATAACAATATACCCAGTATTGGAGGTTGTGTGTTTGAGTGGAAAAGGATGGTCAAGATTGTTTCAGGTGATCTGTAGCTTAATATATTAGTTGAATTCCTGGCATGACCCATTTATGCAAATATTTCATGAAGGAGAGAGAATGTAGAATACAGTCACAATTGCATATTACTAATTTAAAAAGAATATATTTCCTTCTCTCTGGCAGAAATGTTTAAGTGATTGAGGAGGTTTGTGGCTGAAGAGGAGTGAGGCTACTAGAAAAAGTATCAGACCATTAGAAACCCTACAAAGAAAAATACCAGAAATTTCATAAACACACATTACAGTTCTCCAGGAACACTGATAGTTGAGCAGAATTCAGTGCACTTATTTACTCTGACTCAGTTAAATCTGGCCTTTGCCGTAGTAGCCACTGCATCCTATTGTATTTCATAAGAAGCGTTTCTACAAAATGCCATTTAAAAGGCAAATAACAAGGTTTTTGTTTGTTAAACATATACATAAATATTTGGAAATCGGGCACAAATTCCAGGTCCTTGTTACCCCTTCAACAGATTTGTAAGTCAGCTTTGTATGCAGCAGAAACTACAGTGTATATTATTAGCCATATCCCGGTCCCACTGACATCAATGGGGCCAGGCTTTGCTCCTTAGTGTTATGTCAGTCAGATTTAGTAATTTGGATGCCATTTTGGGAGCTGTGCACATAATCCACTGCATGTGGCCCAGAAAGTGTAAATTCCAGAGTATCTGCTTTCGTGTTTCACAAAATACACTTGTTTTCTAGAGATATGTGAACCGGTTTAGATAAAATAAGACTCTTCAGCCGCAACGTAAGAAGAATTTGAACTGAATCTTTCTTGAGGTTCGAATAAGTTCAGATAACATTGTCCGTTTGTTATTCATTTCGATGAGTCTTTCATTTGCTGCTGTTAGATGGTACTAGAAGCCGCTGTGCTAAAATACTGTAAGAAAGGGCTAAATCCAGATTCCACTGAAGTAATTTTAATTGACTTCAGTGGAACCAGGATTTGGTCATCCTGATCAGAAGTAGGAATTAATGGAACTCCATAAAAACTGCTCCACTATTGAAAACTCAAGAGGGTCACATAACATTTAAGCATGCCGACTTTTGGGTCATTATCCAAAATGAACCTCTGAATGTTTTGAGGTTTTCTCATCATTACCATAATTTTCCTATTTCCCTAATTTGGTTGCTCCTGTTATAATCCTTTTGTTTGTGTTAAATGGTTGCTCTTACTCTCCACACCTCTTTTGCGTAACATGCAGCAGCAGGTTTCTGATTTTTGTGCTGAATTCTCAAGCATCTTTGTCAGTAAATAAGAATGATTGTCATGCTAAGCCCTACCTACGCACTGCTATGCGAATGCCTATCAAGGGCAACTTTTACAACGTAGTTTGTAAATAACATTGTGAATGAAAATTAGTGAATACCTCATGTAACTCATTTATTGAACATTGCCCTAATGATTTTTCTCCCATCTGTCTTCCGGAATACATTTTAACAAGTAAAGCATACTTAGTGAGGTTGATTAAATTAGCTTGACTGACTTTGGCTGTCTGATACTGCATGTGTCAAACTGAATTTGTGTATGTAGCACACAGCAAGCACATTTTACCCTGGATTAGCAAATAAGTACTTGTAATCTTTATTCAACTGATAAGCAGTTAAATCAAAGGCCAGCACTCATATCTAAATGAAAACATACTGTACATGCCATTTTAAGATCTGTCTGATGATATGTAAGCTGCTGCATAGAACCTGCGTAAGAAATAACATAGAGTGTGCAGTAACAACACAAATAACATATTTGTTATACCATATGTATTTGAATATATGAGAGGAGCAAATCTTATCACCTCCCTTCCTTTGCAGCACTAATGGTGTGGTTTGCAGTAGAGCACAGAAGTTTGCAATGGGATAAAGAATACAGGAGGGTTGGAATGGGCCTAGGGGGCAGTGGATACACCGCTACATGAATCCACATACTTAGAGGGCAGTTAAGTAGCCAAGAAGGTTAATATGGCCCGGAGGCTGCAGTGGCTACTACATAGCCGTTCCTTTGTGGGGAGGATTCCTTCTACCCCAATTCCAGTGGAATTTCCCTATGCACAGCACGTGTACTAAGGTTGTAGGCAGGTTCTAAGATTTGTCTGTGTTTGAAACATACTCAGAATAATTGTACAACATATATAGTGTACAATACATAATGTTTCAGCTGTATAATGCTGAGTGCTAACTGATGGCTGGATTCGAAAAACAAACAAGTAGGTCCATCCCTTGCATCTGGTCACACTGTGTCACGCTGTGTTTGGTGTAGGACCCAAGTAGGGGGCAAAAGTGTCTGTAAGACACCATGATGCCCCTGCTCATGAGGTTAATCGGAGGCTGGGGCTGGTCCCCAGTGCAGCTTTCAGGTCTGCTCTAAGATATACCCAACTGCAGCCCCCAAAGTTGGTTTTGTAGCCAAGGAGCGCTGGAGTACAGGAGGGTTCTGGCTATGTTGAGGGGAATTGGAATAAGCAGTTCTGTGCCACCAGAAGATTCTGCTATGCACGGGGGCTCTTCAGCTGGTCAGTTAGTCTAGCTAAGTCTGCTCTATGTTGTTGTTAGATGCTAGAGAACCTGCCGTTACAGGGGCAGCCCAGTTTGGGATGGGGAGAGAGGCACCAGGGAAGCAGAGTGAGTTCTGGACACACTAGCTCTGTTCTTCAGTCTTCCTCCATATTAGATGAGAGTCAGGCACCCCTAAATGCCTCATAGTCTGAGGAGGACAAGCAGAAAGGCTGTTTCTGTCCCTGGGGGAGGAGGGGTGTAAGGGGGACTACTTTTGAGTTGTCTGAGCAGTTATTATTAGCTGGGGGCTAGTTATTCCATGCAACAGCAATAGGGGGCACCCAAATCCCTAGCCCTCCTTTCCCACTCCCTCCTCTGTATATATCACCCAGCAGGGAAGAGGAAGAGCTGGCTGATTCCCCAGGCCCTGACTTCTTCCGCAACACCTAGTGATCCCACACCCACATTAGCCAGGAGGAGATGATGGAGGAGGTAAAAGTACGACCCTTAGGAGGCGTACCCACACTTGGGTGGGTCTTACTGGCCTATGAAAAGAGGAATCAGATTATTGAGTGGGTGCTGTGGAGGTGAGACTGGATGCTGGAAGCATGTCTGGGGGAGACTAGGGGGGAGTGGGATTAACAGTAGTGTAATTGAGATCAGAGTCTGACCCAGTGATAGAGATTAAAAATGACCTGTGAAGCTCCAGTGCTGTGGTTATAAATCCTACTTAAAGTTTATTTTCTGCAGACAGTTAATTTTTATGATAGATAGATAGATAAAAATAATTTTAAGAGACTAAAGAAAGAGAAGCAGCCACTGAGATGGTGTGTGTTCCTGTTGTTGAAATCCTGTATCGCAGTGCAATTGTTCCTGCTCTCCTACTGGCATTGTAGGAGTTCCTCTCCAGGTTCTTTAGAGGGGTAGATAATACAGATGATATGATTTATCATGTCAGTGCATACTTAGAGAGTCCTTAATCTGCAGATTATTGTCATTATCATTTGTAATGTTTTTTTCTGAGCCACTGCAGACTATCATATCAACGGGAGTTTGCATCCTAATAGATGTGATATATTTATGCTTCACATATGATATTGAGCATACACAATAAATAAGAAAACTAGAAGCCTTGTGACATATGCAATACAGCCTTGTTGAGTGTACAACAGCCACTTTTTACCTCACTTTATCATAAACCGTAATCTAAGCTCCATACGTATTAGAATCAACAGCCTGCATATTTTGTGTTTTTATTCACTTATTTTATAACATAGCAATTAAAAAAAAAACTTTCATTCCCAGTCCTTGATGCCTTTTCAGTACAAAACATTTTTGTAGTCACACTCTGTCTCTGACAAATGGAGTTTCAGTGTGCAGTGGGAATTCTGACAAACTCTTCACAATATTTGCATTACTGCAGCCGGTAGTGTTATAGATCCACTGCCTCAAACATGTGCCTAATTTCCATACTAATATAATTTTGTGCTAATGCATGCAATATGGACCAAATCAAGCCCTGGCTGATTCAGCCAGTCTGCCTGCTGCCTTCTCTTCCACAGGAATCCTGTTGGGAAGGGACAGGATTCCACAGCTTACTTGGCTGCTTTTCTGGGGCCCAATTCAATTTTCATTAAAATCAGTGGAATGAATGTTGTATGCATCCTGTTATTTGTGGCCAGTATTTTCTGCTGAACCAGCCTGGGGTCTTGACATGTCCCTAGTTCTCAGAACTTGTTCTTCTGGAGACATAATGCATTATCAGGTGGGCCCCCTAGTGTGCGCTGCGTCCTGTAGATGGAACCTACCTGGCCTCATCCTTCTGTCATTGCTGTAGAGACCACTGAGCAATGTGTGACTGTTGTTAAATGCACTTTCTACATTTCATATTGTGAGGCAGTGCCTTTGTTCTCTGCCATTTAATTTCCAGAATTGCAAAGTAATCGTGCGTAGGTTTTGTTAATATTAGCCCTTCAGATGTGTGTTCCCATTGTGAGTATGTATTCACATACAGTTGAGAACTCCATATCGTCAATAAAATGTATTTCATATACTTTTTAAAAAAGATAGAATTCTCTAAAACTCAATGGACAGTGTATTTCTATCTTTTAGGGATGATCATTGTCATGTAGTAAAGTTAATGTGTAAGGAGGAATCAGGTCTTGGCTCCAGGAATAAATGTATGCAATATACATATTTCCAGAATAAGAACTAACTTACAGCAACTTAACTTCCTTAAAATATCAACACCATTGCTACTCAGCTTCCATTTCCCTTCCATATTTCTGCCTGATTGACTATGTATTCACACATACCCCGGATCCCCTCCCTTATACCATTGTGGTTGTATTTGAATGTGTTTTCTGGCTGGTGATGTGTCCTAGAATGCAACAGTGCTCTAGTGGAGTAATGATCTGGAAGATGTTCCCAACCCCATGAAATAAAAAATGTTCCATTGTTACATTTTGTGCTTAAACTGCTTCGGTGTCCTTTTAAATAGCCGGGCTTGAAATGCCTAGAGAATATGGTGATTGGCACTATATACATACCTAAGACAGCTAGATAAAGTGACAACTAAATTCCATGTTCCTTGGTTCTTGTTTACAGCTATTTAGCTAGCTGGTGTTGGTGAATTTCATTTCCCTTTCGTTGTATGTTTTAGAGTGGATGCTCCTTTTGTACCATTGGTTACTTGCCTGATTACTTTATACATGATGTTCTATCCCAGTGAAACTGCTGGTATGGTAGGGATGTGATACTTCTGAGCAACATTTTGGTAAAGCTACATTATAAATATTTGCTAGTAGATGATAAAGTTACAGTTTATGGCTATTTAATATGTCTTTCCTATAACCGTGGGCATACATTACAGTGTAATACAACTTTATTTTGTATGGCATCTTCCTTACAAACTGTGTCCCCAACTGCTTTAGAGAATTAAATAACACAAGAAGGCAGATAGTATATGGTATAAATTACTGAAATCATGGTAAGCTATGGATATCTTGAGCCAAATTCTGTTGCCTTGGTACATGAAAATAGTCCTTTGGATCCTCCTCCAGGCTGTCAGTGACAAATTCTCATTGACTTCATCAGGAACAAAATTAGCTCCATCCATCAACTTAAATGGAAGCACTTGCACAAATAAGGCAAGCAGAGGTTGGAGCAGGATTGTGGAAAAATTGAAGTATTCAAATTTGTCGCCAAATACGAAGAGCCAAGACAGTTAGGGATTGTAAGGCTCTCTGAATTACAACTAACTCCTGGGCTGCCACTTACGCTGAGCAGATCATAAATTGATGATTTATCTTAGAGAAATAAATTAAGAAATGTTCGGGAAGAAATTAAATGATTACATGTGAGAAAAAATTTCAAGCAATAACTACTTATCTTAATGGTTCTAAGATGTTTACTACAGTGTATATAGCACAGCACCTTTACATTTGTGTGTTAAATTCTTTGAGGTAATAATCGGTTTTATGACACTTGCAACATTTTTAGTCAATACAATCTATATGCATTTTGGAATGGTATTTATTAGTCAGTGAAAAAAGACTCCTTCCTTCATTTATTGTATATAAAATGATAATACTTATTTTCTTACTTTTTTGATTATTTAATTATATCTTTGTTATGGGAAAAGCTCCATTGAAGTATTTAGTGCATATACAGTATATATGCTATGCTGCTCCATCTCCTGTTGATTTATTTTGGTTATATCAAATAAGAAGGTTTGATATGACTGAAAATGCTTTATTTTTCTTTTCTATTTTCCTGGAAGCCATGACATCATTATTTGTAACAGGCATAATGTCATGTGGTGCTGAAAAAGTCAATGATGACTTTACTCTTAATTGCTTAAGGCAAGTACAGTATGTTCCATCCTAGTATTCAGTGCACAAGACAGATTATTTAAAAATTGTAAGCAGGGTACAGGTCAAGGAATAATCAAATCAATTTGTAAAAACCCTGTAAATCTCAGAAGATGTCATCATCTTATTTAAGGAAGGTATTTTTAAATAAAAACAACTAGCGCTGGGCAAATGGTGTATGATAGAATTAAAAAAACTGTCCCAAAAAAGGGAACAAGTTTAGACCGACTTGCGCAACCAGTCATAACCTCAAGGCTCCTCTCTACTCTATAAAAGAGAGATGATAGTTTAAACCCAATTTTACAACATAGGTTTAAGATATTTTGCTCAGTGAGTCAAAAGCAAATTGATGCCATTCTATAACACCATTTTCAAGTCTAAATAATGTGTTTTTCAAAATGGGAATCACGCACATTTGCCTGGTCCACACTGACCAAATCATGGACCTGATTTTCTAAAATGTGTGCATGTCAGAAATCCATATGCATGGAATGCCTAATTTGTACGTGAAACTACCACTTTTGGACACACGTCTTAGGAAGTTGAAGGCTGTTTGTGTATGCCATCATGGTAAATGTGTGCTCAAATTAGGTGTGAAATTGTATATGCAGTTTTAGAAAATCACAGTCAGGGGCTTTGGTTTAAACCCATCATGTGCTGAAATTAAGTTCAGTGAACACAGATTTATGTAGTATAGCTGGGATCTGAATTACAAATTGATCATACAGTTCTGCTGTCATCCTAGATGTATACATGCAGGAGCTGGATACATAATGAAAACATAAAGAATATTCTGTTTGAAAATATCATGTCATTTGTGGAATAAATTATTCAAGAAATGTTATTTGATCTGTTGTATTAATTATGCATTACTCTCATATTGTTAAGAACACTCAAACTCAATGCAATAATGCATACTTAAAATATGAACAGTATCTGCAATTAATGGTTTATGATTCTTGTGTTCAATAGGATGGGCTGACACCTCTTCACTGTGGAGCAAGAAGTGGGCATGAACAGGTTGTGAAAATGCTACTTGATCGTGGCGCGCCCATTCTATCCAAAACCAAGGTAAATGGTACTGTGCACCCGTTGGCTAGAATAATCTTTGAAGATTCTCTGGATGTAATTATGTATATCTTAGATTACGTTTCTTGCTTGGTCCAGCTTCATAACTACTATTTAAAGTAACTCTGTTGGAGACAGACTGAGTGTTGTTTGTAGTGTGCTTATGTGCATGTATCAAACAGTATGTGTTGTTCATGGACATTTAATTGAGAGATTTTTGCATACAGGAAAAAGATTCCTTCTGAGCAAAGAGAGCAATATGATATATATACTGGTTCTCAGAATTCAGATGGCTAGAAAACATTTGATTCCATGGGACTGTTCTATACTGCACACATACAGACTGTGTCTTTAACTTGTTCCAAAGGTACCACAGGGATAAAAGATAAAAATGTAGTAATATCTCTTTGCAGAGGCTGCTGTAATTTGCAGAGCTCTTGGTTCATTACCAAATTCTTTCATTTCCTATCTCTACACTCTGTCAGAGCATAGCAAATACATGGCTATCCTTCCATAAAGCTTTTCGTGGAAATTTCAAATCATCTTCATTGGAGTGGGCAGCCTACTTCAAATGCAGGGGATCCCATTAAAAAGTTAGCATTTGCCAACCCTTGCTATACAGTGGCAAATCAAGCACCAGAGTTATCTCTGATTTTAAGTCAAAGCATAGTAACTGATTTTTTAATGACACCACTGTACATCTCCTCCTCCTTTTGTGGGCAGGGAGGAGAGAGACCTTTGTCGTCTCCTTTTAGAGTAGATATACTTGGGTGGAGAAACTTGTTATGAAAAATCCTAATGTACTAATGCGGCTTGTTGGAGCCCCTCTCACAGGATCCCTTATACACCAACCTTTCTCCCTACATGCCATGCCCCAGAGCATTTACTGCTTCTGTCTTCTCCTAACCTGTCCTATTCTCTCTCCATCCTCTTTTACTTGCCTGTAGAAGTTTTGGGGTTTGGAGTTTCCTTGATTTTTATTTTTAATAATTTAAGTTTTTCTTGTTCACCTATTATGTTTCCGATGAGATATATCTGGTACATGGCCTGGTTGGGTGTGGTGCCACCTTCTGTCTGCTCCCTGAGGCATTTGCACATGTACTGTCCTAGCTAATCTGAGCAGAGGAGAGGTCCTGCACATCCTCTAGATGTGAAATTTTCATTGACTCACAAAGCCTTAGGCTTCCAGGACTGTATATAGGAGTCCCTCCCATTGCTAATTATAGTAGGGACTGCTGCATGAGTAGGTGGGAACACAGCCAGCTTTCAAGGAGCCCTCTGCAGCTTTACCTGGAACATCTTTATATTGGGGGAAGGCCATGCAGCTTTCCTTACACACACTTTTCTCCTCTACCAAGCGCCTCTTCTCCTCAGGATTAGTTTGACCCATCTTTCAAGGGCTCTTCCCAATCACTGATGTGTCTGTGATTTGTTTAATGCGAACAACTTTTATACCCCCATTGCTTTGTTTTTCCATCATAATAATACGGTGACTCTTCTGGGGAATTTTATCACTTCTTTGTGGTATAAATTGCCAGTTCTTGTCATTATCCTGAAATATAACTAGCTTTTTGAATGCTAGTTCAGTAGTTCTTAAATCTTTTACTTTTTCCAGGGTGTCCTTCAAACTTGAAGTAGTGGTTTCAAAAGATGAGAACCACAAACCTTCCCTAAACCTCATTATCTTGTATCAAATAGAACATATCAGAAAAATCGAGGTTGTGTTGCTGGATTTAAAGTAATATAGCTACATGCTGCAGACACTGGCCTACAAAGTGATTAAATAACTGTATTCAGCAATGTGGCACACTACAATACTAGACAAGCCCTAGACTAAGCTACGTATTAAACAAGTAGCTGAAAGCCTATGCTGTCACACGTGTGTAATTCATAAAGTCATGTGTGTAAACAAGCCAAAAACGGCTGAGAACTTTAACTTAACAGTAATAGGCCATGAATCACAGTGATGATTTAATCAGATGATATTCTAAATAAAAAGAGCTCTCAACCATGTTTATAGTTGTTTCCATCATTTCACACTGACTCAACAGACATTCTTGACTTCAGAGTGATGTTTGGAGGTTTTGTGTGTGGTGGTAATGTTGTTGTGTGAATGGTTGTGTTGATCTGCATGTAGGTGGAGTTGTATTGAGCATTTTGTGTTAATTTGTGTGGGTGGTGAATGACGGGGTTATGCTGGCATAAGGGGCTGTGTGTATTTGGGGTTATTGTGTATGCTGGTTATATTATGTGGGTGGTTTTGTTGATTTGTGTTAGGGGGGTTGTGCTGGGAGATTTGTGTGGGTGGCCGTTGGGCACATGGATGTGCTAGTTGGCCCAAGTAATCTCCTTTATACAAATAATTCAATTGGGACATGGAAATTAGCTGTAGAATAAGGGTGGTGATTTGTTGAGTACCTCTGATATCATAATAGTCTAGGACTCTTGGCATGGCATAGATACATGCCTTACTGTAGCTGTATACCACAGATATAATTTGTAAAGTCAAAATGGCTGAAAACTTAAAAATTAGAAAGTAACAGACTGTGAAACCATATGATGATTCTATCTGGGGATATTCTTAACAAAAAGAGCTCTCAACCATGCTTGTAGCTGTTTCCATCACTTCATACCAACTCTACAGGTATGCAGTGACAATCCTGAAATCTTATTATATAGAGGCACATAAGAAAAAGTGAAGAAAAAAAACAGAAGTTCTGCTGCTTGGGCTTTCTCTCTGATATGTCAATTTTGACAGAACTTGTGAGGGAAGCTGAGAGGCAGAATACCACTGAATGACATTCAGTTGGCACTGAACTATGGTATTGTCCTCTGGAAAAAATACTTGGCTGAGTTCTCTTCTAATCAAATAAGAACTTCCTTAAAACATGACAAATCTTTTGGAAAGAATTTTAACTTTTACAGCTTTCAGATGGCTCATAGAACTCTTTCAGTTCTTATTCTTATTATTTCCTAGTAAAGATTGTTGAGTACACTGTAGGCCCTTTTCACATTATTACATCCTTAGTTTTATTCATATGGGAGGCACAATGGCCTAATGGACAGGACATGGGACTAGAAGTCAATAGACCTCAAATCAAGTCCTGAGTTTGCTGATGACTTGTTATGTGAGACAGTGGGCAGGAGACTTCGTCTCTGTTTGCCTGTTTCCATGGTTTTTGTTTTTTTTTTTAAATGAAGTTAATGAAACTCCCCCTACCCTTTGTAAAGCAATTTGACAGCTACAGATGAAAGATGAGCAATGAGCTACATGTCATTATTTTTGCTGATTCTAAAACCCATTTGTCTTTGCCACTCAGCGATTTGCTATAATATTATGATCTCTCTGGTCTTTTGCTACTTTTCTTCTCAAACATAGTATGACCATTAACCTTTTCGTTTCTGTTTCCCCTCATGGATTTCTACTGAACTCCTTGGCAATAGGACCCCAAAGTGGTCTTTACAAACATCAGTGAATTATGCCTTGCAATGTGGCTATGGTAGAGAAGCATTTACAAGTGGAAAGATATGGGCACAGAAATGTTAAATGGCTTACCTGGGATCATATAGTGCCTGTTCGGCTCTGGCTGGGGTATGTCCTGTTTCCGCCCCCCCCCCCCCCCCCGGGCCCCACACTGTCACTGTTTAACAATGACTGAAATGTGGGGGAGGGCTTGGTGCCCTCCTCCCCACCACCACCACTCAATTGTGTCCAGGCAATAAAGTTACTTTAGTCAACTAAAAAATAAATAAATCACATAGTGTATTTATTCAGCAATAGAATCAGGAATAAAGCATGTTCCCAGTTGTGTGCTTTAACTATATCATCATCCCTCTAGTTGTCTACTGCTGAGATTCTTTATTATCCAGTCCCAACCCCTGGTCTGTGCTGTTCCTTCTGGCTATCTGCTGCATTTCTGTGATTCTCAAAGCTTTTCTCCAGATTCCTGCCAACTCTTCCACTTAGATGTGTTTCTTGGCCATCTCTGCTCCTATTTTATAATCCACCCTACTCCTCCTCAGGCTATGCTCCTCATATCTGTTCACTGTATTCTTTCATCTTCTACTGACCCCCTCCCACATCATTCTGTGTTGTCATGGCCACAACACTCCCTCCTCTATAGCTGCCTCTGAGACTTGGAATTCCTTCTGTGTATTCCAAGTCATCCCCTGCTATTAACTTATACAAGGGCAATTTATTCACTCTTCTTTTTAAGATAATAAACTACACTTTTCTCACTTGAAGAAGTTCCTATTTAACAGAACTGTGTTGAACCCTCTTAGTGACTCTTACTGTAAACAAATAGCTTAGGGGAATTCTTTACACCAGCCATTCTCAGCTGTGGCCCAGAAAGCTTAATCTCGTTGCACTAACTCTACATTAAATATTTTCCAAATACCAATTTTCCATGTAAACAATTCCTGCTGACGTGTGGCATGATACTGGGAGAGGTGCCCACAAAATAGTCTTACTTCTAAGATTTGGTCCAGTCTGAGAACCCCTGCTTTTATACATTAAATATAGTTTAAAATGATGTCACTCAGCTAGCCTGTTTGCTTTCACCTTCTTCTACGTTGCTTTTAAAAACATGTTTACTTTGCATTTCCTCCTTTATTTATAACTTTTGTCATTCCTATTATTATACGGTCCTGTTCTTAAAAAAGGGGAGAAAAGCAGTCCTCAGCTTCAGAAAGTCTGTGAACAGCCACTGAGTAGTTACATGCTGACCATGGTCACATGAGGGCACCACATCTGTAAAAAAGAGTTTTCTGATTTCTTCATGGTAGTAAGCATGGTGTATTTTAGATCTAAAAACCATATTTCAACCATTTGTATTAGATTATCACCAACATTACTTTTTATTGTAGTAGCAACTGAACTGGAATTAGTTTTGTAAAAATATAATTGAATACTGATTAAAACTTTACTAAAGATTTTTCACTTTTTTGATTGATAAATTTAAATCACTAAATAAATCAAAGTGAAGAAGGTAATTTTAGTACATTATCTGCTTAATGCGCCGATATGCATTCATCTAAACAACATCTATTTTGTTCCTGTCTATTTTTTCTTGTTTTAATCCTAACACCATGAAATGGACTCAGTAATTCAGAATTCTATCTGAGTTATTTCTTTGTGTGGTTTGTGCGTACAACTATTTTGTGTATGTATATGTAAAAGTACATTGTTGCTTGAGTTTTGTGAGCAGTATAAAACATATTTTCATCACAACTATTGTTCATAAAGATGAATGTCCAACAGATTTCTCCATAGAAAGCATGACTTTTCAGTGCTTTTCATTGGGCCAAATTCTGAGTTTTTACTTAGGTCAGGTCTACACTAGAAACTTTTGCAGTTTTACTAATGACTGTTAGGGATGGTGGTTTATGACATTTCTATCTAAAAGCCAAGTGTAGGTACATTTATATACTGCCATAAAAGTGCTTTGGCCAATATAACTTATTTCACTGAGGGAACCTGTATAAGCTGCATCGGTGCTAGGAGGGGTTGCTGATAGATGTTTGCTGGTATAGCTATGTCAGCAGACGTTTTCTAATGTACACCTGACCTTACTCTTTACTCAGGCAAACTCAAAGTTCCATGGGAATTTTACCTGAGTAAAGACCTCAGAAGCTGACCCAGTTCACTTAGTTTCTATATAATGCAGTGTGGGATTTCTCATAACAAAGGAGCTTGTAAAGCTCTGTTACAAAGAAACTTTTCAGTGACAAGCATACAATTTTATATGTCTGTCCATTTCAATTTGTTTCTTTTTATTTACAGAATGGTTTGTCTCCATTGCACATGGCAACACAAGGAGATCATTTAAACTGTGTTCAGCTTTTGATTCAGCACAGCGTGCCTGTTGATGATGTCACTAATGACTATCTGACTGCATTGCATGTTGCCGCCCACTGTGGCCACTTCAAAGTTGCCAAGGTTCTCTTGGACGAGAAAGCTAATCCTAATGCCAAAGCACTGGTGAGTACGCAGTGGGTTAATAGTCAGAGCTAAACAGTTTTCTAAAGTTGCAGTGTCTAATATCTGAAAGTTATTTTCTGTTGGCTGAAATTTTACAGGATCTGACATTCAGTGAGGCTAATGCTGTATTTGTAGAGTTCAAGAAAAGTTACTGTAGCTCTAATTTGATATTAACATTTTTCTTGTGCAGTCTGTGTAACTGTTGCTTATGGATAGTTAATAGTGATTTATGTAATTTCTAGTGTAACCAAAGCACTTTTGCATTTTGATATTTATTATGATTCTCTAATTCTAAGCAGAATGAGTGACTGCAATCTTAACTGCTGCAGTTGTCAGCCTGGGAGAAATTTTAATTTTCTAAACATTTGCAAAGAGGAAATGAATGAGACATTTAAAATAAAGAGGATATTTGAGTACACAGTGTTCTGAAATTTGCAAAACAAGAATAAGTAATGTAACAAATATCCACAATATTCTTAGTGAGTTGCGTCTTTATACTCACTTCTCTACATTAAAAACAAAACAAACTGCCTTTTCATACAAATAAACTGTTTCCAAATGTGTGTGTATATTGTTTTAAGGTGTTCTCATGGCTCACTTTGTAAAGAAATAGGTCTGTATAAATATACCTTTAATAATCATCCTAAAAAAATTTGAATTCTTACAGTAACTGTACTGTACTTTGGTGTTGTACTGGGCTCAGGTCAATGCTGTTAGGCTGTTGATTTCATAAGTACTACATGAGTTCTGTACAGAACTACAAACCTCTACACAATCAGGGTTGGTTTGATTCCTTTTTTACAATTGGCCTGATTTACAAGGTTCCTTGCTCTTTCAGCCACTCTCTTCCATATAAACCCCTCATCGTATCTTTATTGCTTTGAGGGAAGGCTATTGTGCTATGTCTGTCCCTCTGATGGGTGCAGAATGTTGCTTGGCTTCTAGTCCTGTAATATTTATTTTGGCTGTGTTCTGAAATTACTGAAGTCTCATTAAATATGTCAACATATCTTGGGCAGGGTTGCTGGATGGCAGCCAATCACTTGTCTGGATCAGATAGCCATAAATCTCCTTACCCCCAACTCATTCACGTACAGGGTCAGATTCTCTATTCCAGCTAAAGCACAAGAATTGGGGAGCAAGTTAAAATGATTTTCAATTGTACCTCCTGTATTCTGGGCCTCAGAACAACCTCAGAGCTGTTCTAAGTTGTCTTGTCTTATAGCAGCTTCCTAAGGACCATTTATACTAATAAAAAATAACCAGAATGCAATGCACTCTGATCAAGTTGCTGCTTCTGCTGATACTTCCATGATGTGCCTTCTATGCTGGGGACCTCAAAAGACAGGGGACAACGCAGAGCTGTTTGGGTAGTTCTATGCCACCCAAAAAGCCTCTTTACATCCAGATATTCCTGGTGGCCAGTTTTGTCCCAGTTATGCTTCATTTGGCCCATTTTCCAGTTCTTTAGTACTAGTTTCTCCAGGTCATTATCCTGTATTAATAGACCCAGATAAATGGAGGCTCTGTTTATACTTAAATGGAACATACACTTGCACTGACTGAATGCTATGAAGGCATGTGTTGTATCTAGGGTTATTGTAGCCATGTTTGTCCCAGAGTATTAGAGAGACAAGGTGGGTGGGGTCATATCTTTTATTGGACCAACTTCTGTTAGTGAGAGAGCCAAGAGCTCCATGTAGCTTGTCTCTTTCACCAACAGAAGTTGGTCCAGTAAAAGATATGACCTCACCCACCTTGTATGTCTATGAAAGCATATGGAATTCTATACTGCTGTAGCTAATATAGTTAATTTTCATCAGATCTGAGGCCCAATTCAGTAAGCTGTTTTTAAAACTTCTCTGTGGAAGCTCTTTTGATATGTATGTATCAATATTGAAGATACTATTGAAGCAGCACATTACTAGCCTTGTAAAATAAGGTGGAAGTTGTTTTAAAAGTGCACTATACAGGTTGTAGAAATATTTTTCTTTAGAATATATTGTATTAGTAATATATTTCATGTGAGAAAGTGATCTTATTAAAAATAAGTTAATTGACACAAAAAGAATGAAAGAAAAAAGTGACAAAAATTCAGTAAAACAAACTTTAGTAATGGCATAGGTGGTGTTTGAAAGTATTTCCTTTCTCATTAACAGAATGGTTTCACACCTCTTCACATTGCCTGCAAGAAGAACAGAATTAAGGTTATGGAACTTCTCCTGAAACATGGTGCATCTATCCAAGCTGTAACTGAGGTAAGAAGAATTGCTTGCATGTATGGCTTGGTTTCTGTTCAATTAGATGATACATGTGCATTGCTTAACAAATATACACTATTAAAAGTAAAAATGATTTTCAACTGGATAGGAACAGATTAGCAAATGCAAATAGAAATATACTGTTACACTATCGGATCAGAACACCTACATAATGAATTTATTTTTAAATTCCAAAGATGATATGTCATCAGCAGAAATGGGGCAGATTTTTAGAAAGGATCTCCATATTTCTGCCTGCAGTTTTATACACATGGAGTGAAATTCACCCCCAGCAGAAGGTCAACAAAAACCCTATTTTGAAGGGTTATATGTAGGGCCCTACCAAATTCACGGTCCATTTTGGTCAATTTCATGGTCATAGGATTTTAAAAATTGTAAATTTCATGATTTCAGCTATTTAAGTCAGTTGTAATTGTAGGAGTCCTGATCCAAAGAAGCTGGTGGGGAAGTGGGGTGTAAAGTTCTTGTAGGGGGGATTGTGGTACTTCTACTATTACTTCTGTGCTGCTGCTGGTGGTGGCACTGCTTTCAGAGCTGGGCAGCTGGAGAGCCGGGCTGTTGGTTGGGATCCCAGCTCTGAAGGCAGAGTTGCCGCCAGCAGCAGTGCAGGAGTAAGGATGGCACGGTATGGTATTGCCACCCTTACTTCTGTGCTGCTGCCTGCAGAGCTGAGCCCTCAGTCAGCAGCTGCTAGTCTCTGCCCACCCAGTCTGAAGGCAGCGCAGAATTAGGGGGGCCAATACCGTGACCCCCACTAAAATAACCTTGTGATCCCCCCTCCCCCGCAACTCCCTTTTGGGTCAGGATCCCCAGTATAAGAAACATTGATCTCTCCCCATGAAATCTGTATAGTACAGGGTAAAAACACACACAAGACCAGACTTCACAGTGGGGGGACCAGATTTCACGGTCTGTGACGCGTTTTTCATGGCCGTGAATTTGGTAGGGCCCTAGTTATGTGGTTCATAGGCCTTGTGATAGCTCTGCATAGAAATGACGTTCATCCACAGAAATTTGTGATTACAAATCAAACAGACATCAGTCTGCTATTACTTAGGGCTTCATATGATTGTGCACACACAATTGCTGGCAAAAATTTAGAGGCCGAATGAAACCCCATTGGAAATTTGGTCCTATTTGTGTGCAGAACCCTGTCAAGTTAAGAATAACGGTCACTTGAATAAAGGTGAGATATCTATACAAGGAGTCAAGTTAGAAAAAGAATTAGCTGCTCCATTAAGGAAATTAAACAGGCTACACCTGGGAACAGTTTACCTCTCAGAGCTTTGAAGTGTGAATTTGTTTCAATTTTTTAAATTATTCAATGGAAAATCAACCAGTACTCTACCTGGATAACAGAGTGATAAAATGAGAACTTTTCTGCATGAGGATATACTTTCTCGAATAAGGATCTAAGTAGTGCTTCCTTGAAGGAAGCAGACATCTTGGTCTTCCTTAGGGAGGCTTTAAGCAATGGCCCCAACTGGTTTGAACTAGCTAAAGGAGACATGAATCTGACTTTCAGGTCATAGCTTGAAGCTCCATCAGTACATGAATGAGAGCCACAGACTGAAACTTAAGCAAGAGAGACACTGTCTTTCTTCTCCTCACTTTTGGCTTTCTAACTGTGAAAATAGGCAGTTTGTAGAGCTGTGTGATTAACTGATTTTTCATTTCACTGGCAGTTCAGAAAAATAGGGAGGGAAATTTGGTTCAGGGCAAACTGTAACCAATTTTTAAATTTATTTTGGGCATAGTTAAAAAAAAAAAGTAAAGGTTTCATTTTGGATCCAATAAAACATTTTATTTGGGGGATTTTTTTCACCTTTTTAATAAAATCAAAAGAAATGAAGGGCTAGGTACCAAAAAACAACCAAACCAAAAGGAGGAAGTGGTGGTGCCCCTCTTATACTCAACAGCACAGTGATTAGGGTACTCATTTGAGACGTGGAAGACCCAGGTTCAGATCTCCTCTTTTCCTAGGTGAGTGCTCTAACCGCCAGCCTGTGGTGCATTCTAGCATGGATCTCTCTCAGACTGTGAAGCTGTTCCACTTTGTATAAAATACTTGAATAATAGAATAAACAGAAAGAATGACTCTATAACCTGGTGTTAGGGCACTCACCTTGGAGGAGAGACATCTGGATACTGGTCCTGCTCCAATGGCTATTTAATTATTTATACAAAATGGAACAGCTTTGGAAGGGAAGACTGAGAGAAACCTGCCCCAAAATATCCTAGAGCCTGGTGGTAGGAAACCTGGTTCAAGTCCCTGCTTCAGAGTGGGGATTGGAACTGGATCTCTCACTCCCAGGTGAGTGTCCTAATATCTGGGCTATTGGGTATAAGAAGGGGAGGCATTTGGGTTTTTTGTGAGTGGCACCTAAAATCCCCTTGTGAATGTGGCCTGAAAAATGGAAATGTTTCATTTTCAATGATGAAACAGTTCATTTTGAAACTTAGAAAAAAAACATTTTTTTTATTTCAAAACCATTTTCTGAAATTGACATGAATTCAAACAATGTTTGGGTTGACCCAACTATGAATCTTTTGGCCAAAAATGTAGCTCAGGTGCAGTGGTTGTCTGAGTCTAGGTGATCTTATCCACAAGGGATTAGAAAATACAGCATAAAATGCTCAACTCCATTACCTAGTGAAGACAGCCCAGATTAACAAGGTTATCCACAACCCAGAAACAGTTCTTTCAGCAGGAGAATTGCAGGTGTTATGGTAGAAGAAATACTTTCTTCATGTCCTGCACAACCACAACATGGATTTTAAAAACACATTATAATGCACTTGGTCACCACTACTGCTCTGTCTTCCCTTCCACTTCTGTCAGTTCTGTCATGAGCCATTAGTATATCATGGTGACCTGTGATGGTGAAGCTGCAGAAGAGGATATTTTGGAACCACTACATTTGCAGTCATGAACAAAGGTGGTTTAATCTCTTATTTGGCCATCAGTGCATTGGCCAGACAGCTGCACAGTGTTCTTCACTAGAGAAATCTGAAACCAACAGGTTCTGTCCTTTTGTCAAGAGTAGAACAGAAAAAGTTGGTCCCAAATGTGATTTGTCTTATGTCATCAGTATTGTACAACTGTTTATTGCATACCTTTTTATAGATCCTCCATCTTGCCCCCCTTCTCTACTGAAAACTTGCCTTTTTTGCACATGGGTTAATGTTTGTGAAGAAATCTGATAACAGATTTATTTTTCTGATTTAAAAAAAAAACCTTCAAAAATTCTTTACAGGAAAGAATTTTTGAAGGAAAGTGTTATAAATGAAGGTGGATAGTAAATAATACAACTAGTTAGAGCAGTGATTCTCAATCTGTTTACCATTGTGGGCTGCATATGGGGTCCATAAAATGTCAGCTGGGCTTCAGGTTGAGAACCACTATGCCTCCCACCCCCCCCCACCCCACAAATCCCTATGCTCAGCACCCTCTGACAAGAGACCCCTCTACAGAGTGGGGCCAGGAGCAGGGAGCTGGGATTGGGGCAGGGAGCCCGCTGTAGGGGAGCAGGCAACAGCTGGCTGCTTGAACCCTGAAGCCTGCTGAGGGGGAAGCCAAGACTCTTACCCTGTAGCCTGCTGCGGGGCGGCCAGGTGGCAGCCAGCTGCCCAGACCCCAAGTCCTGCTGTATGGGGCATCCCAGAGCCCTAACATATGGCAGGGGAGCTGGTAGCCTGGACCCCGGAGCCCTGCGGCTGGGGAACTGGCAGCCCAGCCAGGCAGCAGGGCAGCCCGGAGCCTGCTGGACAGCAGGGAAGTCTGCTGCCCAGACACTGAGACCCGCCGGGGGGGCATCTAGAACCCAGACTCCACTGGGTCTATGAACCCCACTGTGCATGGCTGATGGCAGCCGGCTGCCCGTACCCCAAGCCCCGCTGCATGGGGCCGGCAGTAGCCTGCGGTAGGACAGCCCAGAGCCCGCAGCCTTTCGCACACAGCTATGCTAATTGGGCCACATGCGTCCCACAGGCCCTGAGTTAGAGTTAGTAACAAACTAGATCCTTTGGGCCACATCCTGTCTCATGCTGGCTTTTCCAGATTTGGAGACAAACCTGCAGTTTCCTATTCACAGTTCTGATTAAATGGGGTGAGAGTTTAGTCACCATAATCAAGAGATCTTTTGAGATCCATAGAGATTCGGTAGCTCTTTATAAAGGATATCCTTCCCCTTGCAGCACAGCTCCATTAGAGAACATACAGACACTTGCTGATTTCCACCACAGCTGTGCAGCAGCAGCAGCTGTGAAGGGGACTCTGGGGTTCTAATGCTGCTTGGAGAACTATTAAATATTTATTGGATTTCTGACGTGAAATCTTTGGGGTCAGCAAGGGAGTGTGCCCAGGTGAGTGGTTGATCCCCTGTCTATCCCCCCAAATCCTGTGGTAGGGCAGCCCCACAGAGTTCTAGTCCTGGAAGTGTGCATAGTTTCAAGGAGAAAGGAAACATTCTGCAGAGCTAGCACTCTTCTGCACTCTGCAGTGGTTTTGAACTCGCCTCCTCTCATGGAAGTAGATGGGTAACATTGACCAATATGATCAACGAGCATTTTCATTTACTCAGGAAAAAAATTGAAGGTCATGGGGAGGAACGACCATAAATCCACCTGCATTAACCCTGTGTTTCAGCAAGTTTCATCTTCATACCAGAAACAGTTGTATCCATTTTTTTTCCAGTCCAGTATTGGTTTATAATGAAAATTTCTTTTTTCTTTAAAAAATGTTACGTTTAATATAAAAGCAAAATTTTAAGTGGAAGCAAAATTTCACGTTCCTCATTAATGTGTAGATTTTAGTGAAATCATGTATTGCTGAACTAACTACAATGTTTATTATTTATACCCCTCAATCCTAAGCACATATAAAGCCCCAATTCCACATGTCCTTAAAGCTAAATATTTGTGTAAGTCTTTCCAAGATCAAGGCCTTGTTCAGTCATTTTAAAACAGCAAGCACTTGGATATATTGATTTTTAAACTGTTCAGTGTCCCCGTGCTTTGTTCAAAGACAATAATGTAAAACTAGCGAGTTAATTTTGCTTGTTTGTTTGTTTGTTTGTTTTTAGTCGGGCCTAACTCCAATCCATGTTGCTGCCTTCATGGGACATGTAAATATTGTGTCACAGCTGATGCATCACAGAGCATCACCCAATGCTACCAATGTGGTGAGCAATGGCTTTCTTCTCAGTAGCATGGAAACACATTTTTAATGAACTAGAATCTCTGATATTGGTATTTATTTAAGGGTCCAGTACTGTAAGGTGTTGACCACCTCTTGAGAGGTGATCAGAACTCATAGCTCCTCAAGAAGTCAGTGGGAGTTGCGAGAGCCGAGGGTCACTCAAGAGGGTTTACAGGACCCTGAGAAAGTTTTGCTTTAGGCCTGACCTACACTTTTAAATGCTAAGAGCCGTGGGTAAGCTGACCTAACCCTGGTCTAGATACAGGTAGGGAAACAGAAAAATTCTTCCATCGCTCTAGCTTCCACGGCTTGGGGAGATGGATTACCTGCATTGACTGACAAATCCCTTCCGTCAAAGTAGGAAGCATCTACATTCTGGCACTACAGCAGCATAGCTGTGGCATTGCAGCTATAGTGTTTTAGTGTAGACATGGCCTTATATATTAATCTACTTATTTGCTAACCTAAAGAAGGAGAACTCACTCACTATAGCTTAACTTAGCACATCTGATTTTTGAGAAGTGCACTTGACTGCTTGAGTGCTGCTTCCCCAGAACACCAGAGGCCTTACCATTTAAGGCAAGTTCTGTTGTTGTCAACAGATTGCAGCAGATTGTCAGGACATATTGCATGTGTCCATACAGCCATACAAGTGCACTTTTACTGGAGGAGTGCTGCATGCCCCAGGCTCCCAGGGAAGTGGTGTTTAGGTGTGTACTTGACAAACTACACTCATTGCTTTAGGAAAAAAGAAGGATGTAAATTTGAATCCTTCTTTTACAATTTGGCATGAAAGTCTCTCTTCAAAACAGAGATGGACACTATCAGAAGAGAGCAGTGCATAGATGGTTTGTTCTGTAAACAATATTAAATTGTGCACACATGCAGCACCATCTGTAACTTAGGCAGCATTTGGATTAAAAGATCCAGTGAAGTACAAAAATCAAGAAAACAATTTCCCTCTTGAAATCATTCTGGTTTCCTTGGATTTACATCTTTTGTTAAGCCTTGAATTTATTACTTAGTAATGATTTTTTGTGTTCACTCAACTGAGTACTTGTCAGATTACAACAGACATTTGGGTCATGGGGCATAACAACAGGAATCTGTTATGGAAAATCAGCACATCTGAATACATAAAATTTGTAATCATTCTAAATGTTTGACCAACTGAGTGGTCAATTTAATTTGACATTATTTTAACATTGTAAATAGACTACAGGTGAACAAGGGCTTTGTTTTCTTTTCAACAAAAGGAGAGAACACTAATGTACTATTCTATTAGCAAACTGATGCTGGAGTAAATTACTTTCCATGGTATAGCGCTAGAGGTCAAATATTGATTTGCTTCCACAGGCTGCTCACAAACTACTCCTTTAAAAAAAAAAATCATCATGTGGGATTATTTTAAATTGGATCATGAGGTTTTTTTTACTGATTAAACATGGTTTGTTTGTTTTTACTGAATCTTTGACTATGTTTTGCTTTCACTACTACATGTTAGAGAGGAGAAACAGCACTACATATGGCTGCCAGAGCTGGCCAAGCAGAAGTTGTTCGATACCTAGTACAAAACGGAGCTCAGGTAGAAGCTAAAGCTAAGGTAAGGTGATATTCCGCGTATAATAAATAAATAAAGGGTACACTTAGCAAAGCCAGGAAGTTTTGCCAGTTAAAGTGAAACCTTTTCTTCCCAGCCCCTGGGGAAGGAGCAAGGAAGTGAAGCCATGTGTGTTGGTCTTTATATTGTGGTAATGATCTTTTTTTGTTTGTTTATTGCTCCAATACTACAGTGAGTGCACTACAAATGTATAGATAAGGCAGATGGTGTCAAGCTGGTACCAATGGTCATTTTTCCTCTCAGTTTTGCACATAATAAAAACTATTTCCCCCCATCCAGTATAACTATCATCCCTGTGCCATAGGCATCTGCTATCATCTCACAAAGCTTTGCTCTGTATACATCCAAAAAATAAATATACACCTCTTCCCTGATATAACATGACCCGATGTAACACGAATTCAGATATAACACGGTAAAGCAGCACCCAGTGGGGGGAGGGCACACTCCGATGGATCAAAGCTAGTTTGATATAACGTGGTTTCATCTATAACGCGGTAAGATTTTTTGGCTCCCGAGGATAGTGTTATATCGGGGTAGAGGTGTACTTTGAAAGAGTGCTTCACAAAGGACTCCAGACCGTGCTGACATCTCTGGAGCACCTAAAAGTCAGATGTAGTAGCCTTGCAGAGAAGAAAGCAGTGAGGGTTGGACTGCTATGTCACAGTCGGACAAAAAAAATAGTGGTTTCAAAGCAATAGCAATTTACCTGTAGGAATTTCTCCATAATAGATCAGGTATTAAGGAGTGGGTTATTGAAGTAGGATGTCTCAATTCGAATAAGGTGCTGCCACCAAAGAATGTAGAATTAGGTAAATGTGGGTTATTCCTAGTCTCTTTGTGGGGAGGAACAAGGGGAGATGGTGTGACCTGGTATGATGGTTTATTGAAGATAACTGAGATTGCTTGGAACCAAGATTGTGCAGTGTGGAAGTGTAGGAAAATGTCAGTACATAATTTACAGAAACAAGTAATAAAAGAAGGTGAAATGATCTGGTAGGTCCCTGGTGCAAGGTCACAAACTACACTCAAGTGACTATTTATTTTTCTTCACTGAAAATAATCTGTGAAGCTCTTCTCAGAGCAACCTCCTAGGCCTAAGTACAGTGACATTGCAGTTCTGAAATGAGTCACTGCAATCTCTATAAAAGAACATGGTTGTCAGTGACATATAATATTTGTAATATTCTGTTTTTAAAAAAATAAGTGAACATAATCAAGTATAATGGGCATCCTTACTTTTTTTTTTTAAAACAGATTTGAAACTTTTTACCAGTTTCTCTGGAATTCCCCATTATTGAGACAGAGATTATGAACGGAATTGCTTTAAATAAGCATAAAAGATGTGTTTAATACGTAAAATGAGGAAATTAAGTGCCAAGGATTCTCACTCCATCCCAAACTCCTTCAGGTGTGATTAGATATTGCAGGTATTTAGGTGCATAGTGAGGTTTTCAAAAGCAGCTAGGAGCCTATAATTCATTGATTTCATTGGGTGTTAGGTGCATAGATGCTTTCGAAAATCCCACTAAGTGCCTAAATACCTCTATAAATCCAGTCAAGGGACAGATCTAAATCCACTGTAGCTTTGATGAGGCCCGTAGTGCAACATGGCCTGCAATATAATTTCATGGTAAAATGATGTAATGCAGGGACAGATTGAGATACTTGAATACCTTATTTTCTATTCTTGATCACATTGTGTGTGGGGAACATATTCTGTAACAAATCACCTTCAGGCACTACATCCTTTAATCATATGTCAGGGAGGAAAAACAGCATGGACTATTCAGTAGTTTTAGCCTTGATAGAATTAATAGTCATTTACAATTGTATGACAAGAACATTTCAGCAAATAATGTCCTTACGCAGACTGTACTGTATTCCTGTCATCTTTATATTTAGGATGACCAAACACCACTACACATTTCTGCCCGATTGGGAAAAGCTGATATAGTGCAGCAGTTGTTACAGGAAGGAGCATCTCCGAATGCAGCCACTACTTCTGGGTATACACCACTACATCTTGCTGCTCGAGAGGGACATGAAGATGTAGCCTCTGTTCTTTTGGATCATGGTGCATCTTTAGCTATAATTACAAAGGTAAGGGAGTTGTAGAAGTGATCGCTCAAATGCTTTAAAAGGTTTTGGTTTAGTTGCCAGTGAATTTGGTGCAGGAATCATGTGTGCCTATCAAGTGACATAGGAATTAACTACATTATATTATCTGGGAAGATACAGATAACATGTTTTCACTTCTATGTTTGATTTATAATATAGCCCAGTGATAAAAACATTGATTTTTGTGGGGGGGTCACAGATCAGTTGTTCTCATGGATATCTGTAATCTGCTTTGAAGACTTGTCTGATTTTTAAAGACTAAGCTTAGCACATTTGTCTAGCAATGCCTATTGTGTGTGATGAACATTAGCTGATGGAATACTAATTTCTAGGCTGTTTACCATAAGACAAAAACATTTCTACTCTTCCAAATGACAAAATGTCTACCCTTTTCCAGGCAAACGATAGTAATGATTCCATTTGAATGTATATTGATTTCATAGCGAAAGGAGTGCACAACAGAAATTTTCACCAAGTGGCACAGATATGGGTGCTTCCCAAACCAGGACCAGGATCAGGACTACTGGTGATCAATGAAGCACTTGCTGGTTGTCAGTGGAAATCTACTCTGATTACCTAGTTGGCTGCTGCTCCTTGTTTCCAGCTGCTTCAATGGGTGTCTGGGCTTTCCCCTGCAAAGAACTGCCTCCAGGCTCACGAAGGCATCTGGAAACAAAGAAGAGACAGACTAGCTGCACCTACTATGGTTAACAGCTATGTAAGAGAAGGAAAGGAAACAAGAAGTAACGTGATAGGCCAGAGCCACCTGTGTGACTGGAACTGCCAGACACCTCTAGCAGAGGAATGTCCAAGACCATCATGTAGCCTTTTTTTCTTACAGAAAGGGTTTACTCCTCTGCATGTAGCTGCAAAATATGGAAAAATTGAAGTAGCCAACCTTCTGCTTCAGAAGAATGCATCTCCAGATGCTGCTGGAAAGGTAGGACAGAAAATGCCACTGCCCACTTTCATGTACATAATACCATAGCAGCTACTTATTATCACACAAGCACTTGCTAATATCCACTACCACAATTTTGGGTTTAATTGAAATCTTCTGTTCATCATTGTATAGCTATATCCCAGTAAGGTCAGCAATCCCATGAGAAATGGATTTTAACATCATTAGGGCAATACTGTCATTTCTTTCATGTGTCCACCAGGGAAATAAGAAAGTGTAAAGCGCTTCCTGACTCCCCTGCTCAGCCAGAGCACAGGAAGAGATCAGGGGGACAGAACGCTGCTCTCACATTCCCCACGCTGGTTAGCAGGGAACTGGAGGAGCCAAAGGTTCACAACGTGACAGTGCTGAGCCACCGTGAACAGGAAAATGGAATGGATCAGTAGTGGTTTACTTACACCCTTGGGCAAAGGGAAATTAGGACAGGAGCAGTGATTCAAAGTCCCAATTCCTTTCCTGGTCTGCTCCTGGGGCAAAGTCACAGTCTTACCCTAAATAAGTGTGTGAGCAGACAAGAAACAGCTTTTGTCTGTTCTAAGGTGTGTTATCTCAAAAGTTAATGGAGAGTTTGGAGACAGAAATGAATAATATCACTGTGTTCTCACCGTACCTAGTTTAACCTAATTCTTTGCACTCCTGCATTTTCACTGATGGTAGTTATAACAATGCTTGTTTGTTCTGCGTGTGTTTTTAGAGTGGTTTAACTCCACTCCATGTAGCTGCACATTACGATAATCAGAAAGTGGCACTTCTGCTCTTGGACCAGGGAGCTTCACCTCATGCATCCGCAAAGGTACAAATGTTGGGCAATGCAAGGGAACAGCAGACGTGCTTTTGATATCGTTTTTTCTCTGTTCTGTCTCAGCATTATTCATTATGGCTTCCAGTTACAGTGCACCCTGTTGACCCTGTTCATTAATGTCTTTCATCCACATAGGGATCTGTAGGCTGGTAGAATGACTCAGTGGAGGGGGAAAGAGTGGCAACCAACAAGGTCTTCCCCCCAAAAGATAGTGTTTATAATAAAGAGGTAGAATTAGTTAACAGTAGAATCTCCACCCCCAGCCAACTTGGGTTTCAGTCAGGTACCATGACCACTCATTATGGAGCCCATCCTGCCTCCCACTAGGCATTCTCCCTAGCACTGTCTCACATGCAAGCACCTTTATGTCCCTTCCCCTTAGCATCTGTGCTAAGGTAGGTGGGGGGAAATGAGCTGGGGTTAACTCCCTGTTCAGGAGACACCAGGTGATAGCCCTGCACTTTGTCACAGCATCCTTTTAGGAAAACATGTTAGGGTGGGATTTGTCAGTTTGAGCATTAGTATTCTTAATAGGCATTTCTGAAGCACTGCAAATGGATCTCATTACAGTATTTAGAAACAGAAAAACTTAGCCACAGCCTTGAACAGATTGCAATTTAATGTCGACAGGACAAAACAAAACACAGCACAAGAATTCAGGTGTGTGTGGGGGGCACCGGGGGAGCATGGGTTGATATAGAGAGAGCAACATCTGCATGAATGAGCCTAAAAACATTGATATATGAATATAAAACTTAAAAAGGGGTGTGGGAAGTCCAATGTGCCCGAATCCATGATGGGTTCTTCTGAAATCCCACAGCATCCCCTGGACTTAAAAAGCCCAGGATAGTTTTAGCTCAGAAAGCCCAGG
Source organism: Gopherus evgoodei (assembly GCF_007399415.2). Taxonomy (NCBI): domain Eukaryota; kingdom Metazoa; phylum Chordata; order Testudines; family Testudinidae; genus Gopherus; species Gopherus evgoodei. The sequence goes on from NC_044328.1 coordinate 50,644,944, forward strand.
ATAATGCAGTTTTCACCATTTATCACCAGTGTGTCAACATCAGTAAATAAAATAGGCCTGAAGCATGGTGGATACGATGGTGATGGGCATAGTCCTAAACAGCATTCCAAACAACAAATATTGAAGATGAAGATTGTGTGGAGAGGCCAAAATCATATATGCACAAACTACACCTCTTGATTGTCTTCCTCTGCAGTGGGACCAAATACAGACATAACACACAGCCTTTCTGCATGGCTAAAGAGGAGACAGATCACAGAGGGAAATGTAGTCTCTTATACATCATATTTCATTGACAGACTCCCACATGCCCCCTCATTGCCTCAGGGTCGCCCTGCAAGCAGCCTCCTGCCTCAGTTTCATCTTTGATGGGCTTCTTCAGTAATGCACGCAACAGATCAGTTTCGCAGGCCCTTCAGCGAGGATTCTATTTATTTTCCAAGAAACACAAACCAGAAAGAAAACATAAAGCAAGTCCCAGATTTCTCTGCTGGAGCCTGCTTGCTCCATTTTGGTCTGTCTTAGCACCAGCACACACACAAACACACTGTCCTCTCTACAGCTTCCTGCTGCCCTCTATAGGGGAATCAGCTGGTCCCTGCTCAAGTGTTCCTCCTGAGTAACCAGGGTTGTCTGGCCATCTATCCCTTAAGGGGCAACCCACCTTGTTCAGTCACATAATGTGAAGTGCACGAGGGAAGGGAAGTTAAATAGAGAAACAATGGTAAAGCCAAAAATCAATAACTTTTATAGGGATGTGCCAATACAATGCCTCAGGAAGTGAACTGGGGTGATCTCTGATTTTTGCCATCCCAGCACAGTGATTTTAAATGCAGCAGTGAAAGAAACGTCCTTCTGCAGGTGACTAGAAGTTTCTGACCTAGTTTTTGCTGAAAGAAACATAACTGTCATAGCATGGCTCTCCCATATGGTCAAGGACTGTGGCTTCACCAAATGCCAAGAGCTTCTGAAGCCCAAACCAAAATGATAAAATTACAGCATAAAGATAACCAGAGTCTCATATTCTGTCACCTTATTCACACATCTATAACCAAGTGGGTTAGCAGCTGCCACTTGTGGGTTTTGGTGCTAGCTGAAAGGCTTTTAAAACATAACATTTGTTAGTATTTTACAGCAAGTGAACCACAGCAACACACTGAGTGGAGCATAAATACTAACTTAAATTAACAATAGCATGCTTATGGCCTTAGGCGACATGCTGTGCAGTCAACTAATAGATGATGGGATCATGGGGCAGATGAACGCCCATTCCTTTTGTAAATTCACTCTGATAAATAAGTGTAATGTCGTATAGATCATCATTTGCACCACAATCGGCTTCTTCAACAATTGTTTTAGCCCTGCTGTACCTCTTTAATATTGACCTTTAGACTGGCCCATCAGTCTGGCATTACAATATTCACTTCAAAAAGTGATCTGTGAAAGAGCGAATTAGTTGTAGTCCCAGACCCCTGGTGCAAATGAAAACTGGGATGGACAGTTAATGCTGACATTGCTGTATTTTGCTCTATGCCTATTTCTTTTTACAATGTTCATCTGGGTCTTAGGCAGCAGCAGTTAATTTGAGTTCACTATCCATTTTGCAATCATTGTTCTTAATTCTGTTCTCTAGTTTTCAGTTGCCATCTGTCTACCCTTACACTGATCCCTTATTTTTTCCTGTTACATCCAGAATAATCAAACACTTCCCCCGAACATCTCCCATCTCCTAAAAGTCTATTTATTGTGACAGTCAGGTCCTTATCATGAGGAAAAGATGCAGATTGAGAGTGAGCTGAATTTTTACATGGATTTTCAGCTCTCTGTTTGCATACTCTTGGCAACCAACAACTTTCACTGAGTAAAATACAGTTATAAACATATAAAAATGCATTTGCAAAAAAGTAAACTCTGTCTTTTTGCAAGATGTACAAAATGCACTGGTTTTCCGTCACATGTTAGAGGCTGGACTTATTTGTGAAGCTGTGTACTGTGAAGTACTCCTCATCTACCCCTGGAGGCACAAGCTCAAAGAGCGAATTCACCTCCAGAGGATATGCAGTTTTCAGCCACAAGAGGACTCTGACCTTCTCATTAGGACAGGCAGTCTCATGCCTCTAGGAAGAGCTGAAGCTGTGAAGGAGAAATAGGTGGGACACAGGCAAAAATACAGGAGTTTAAAAATATCTTTTTTTTGTCTTTGTTACCTCAGCAGCACACACCAGGAAGTGAAGTGGGTTTCATCATGGTGTGGGAGGAAGGCATCTTATTTCCATACACAATGGACAGTTTCCGCCTTTGAGTATATCCTTCAATCACTTCCCCCCAAGGAAATTATATGAGATCAGAAGATCTAGTGAGAGTGGGGAAACAAGTCACGCATGGGTGCTATTGTGTTGTGTGAGAGGGTAGATTTAGTGAGTTTCTGGCAGTTGTTCTTCCACTGTTTAAGGGGAAAAGGTTCTTCCACTACCTGAAAAGGAGAGTTGGGTCCTATTTTAAGTTGGGTTTGTTTCCAAAGCTGTTAGGGGTTCAGGCCCAGGCAGTTTGGAATATTCAGTTTGGAATATTGTACTTGCTATATGGTTCCATCCAGCTGGAATCCCACTTCTTTAAAAGAGCGTGCCTGCACACACTCTCTCTCTCTTTTCCAGTAGTTTTAAAATTAAGATTAACACACTATTTCTAGAAGACTAACAGGACCAGATGCAATAAGCATCATAGTCAGTATCCAAAGGCTGGCCATGCCCCTGACCAGTGTGTTACCCATAGTTCTTAAATCTGTTTAGCTGATTTAGGCTATGTCTACACTACAGACATACAGCTGTATGGTCTCCTGTGTAGCCACTCTATGCTGGCAGGAGAGAGCTCTCCCACCAGCATAATTAAATATCTCCAAACAACAAGCAGTAGCTAAGTCAGCGAGAGACACTCACTTTTGTCGGTGAAACTTATTCTTGGTCAGGGGTGTGAAAAAACACACAAGTTTTGCTGACAAAAGTGCTAGTGTAGGCAAAGCCTCACATACACATTGATTTTAATAAATGCTTAAAGAAACTTAGGACTTGTCTTCATGGATAGTTAGTGCACAGCAAGCTGGGGTATGAAAGTACAGTGTACTAGCCTGTCACATAATAAAGGTATGTGTCTACACAGCAATGAAACACCGCAGCTGACCCGTGTCGACTGACTCAGGCTTGGGCTCTGGGGCTGTTTAATTACTATGTAGATGCTCTGACTCCAGCCTGGGCCTGAACATCTACACAGCAATTAAACAGCTGTGCAGCCTGAGCCCTGCAAGCCTGAGTCAGCTGACCCAGGCCAGCTGCATATATTTAATTACTATGTAGACAAACCCTTAATGCCTGTGTGGAGCTTGTTACATTGCACTAAAAGGTAACATGCTTTGAAACTGCTAAAATTTTAGTACATGGTAGTGTCCTCACAGCCACATAGTGTGCTGTATAACTAGCCACATAGACAAGCCCTTTGTGTGTAAAACAAATTGCAGGTTTTTTGCTAAATCCTGTCCTTCCTTTTGGAACTCTAAGATTATTCTGTACAGTTGAAATTGCATTTTGATACTCAGAAATGAACTTATTAGAAATACCTGGATGCATGGATTAGAAAGAAAGAGAGTTCAGGGATATGAAACCAGACGTTCATATTGACATATCCTTTTCTGGCCCAAAATAGGTGTTTAAAACTGCCTCCCAACAAGAATAGGACAAACTTTGCAATAAAGTTTGTGTTACAAGAAAGACTGACCCCAGTTCTCATATATAATACTTCTTCAAGAAATGGGAAAAAAACAAATACTAACAGCTGTTCTGAGTGACTAAAGATGAACATGTATATAATAGCGAATCCCATCCCTTCTGTACATTACAGGGTTAATATGTACTTAGGCCCTTAAGGAAAAGTAGCAAATAACTATGAAAGGTGTCTCAAACGGTCATGAAGTCTTTGTTTTAGATTGCACTGCTCTATATTGGGGCTAAATTTTCCACATGTAGAAAGTACCATTCAAATTTTTTTCAGTTGTCTTATTTACAGAGATTATTTTAAAATAGTTATTGAAAAGTTCTGATGTGTCGCTTTTTAATATGGTCAAATTTTAAGCTCATTCATGTCGGGACTGAATTTTTAGAACTGATCATTTAGGATAATAAAATCAAGTTTGTACAGAAACTTATATCGAGGTAGAGGTGTATTTCACAGATGAGCCTGTAATCAAATGTTTTATATTGACAGAATGGCTATACACCACTGCACATAGCTGCCAAGAAAAACCAGATGGATATAGCGACTACATTGCTTGAATACGGTGCTGATGCTAATGCTATTACCAGACAGGGTATTGCGCCTGTACATCTTGCATCCCAGGAAGGCCATGTGGACATGGTGTCATTGCTTCTTACTAGAAATGCTAATGTGAATCTTAGCAACAAGGTAAGTTTGCATTTATTTATTTATTTTTGCACTCAGGAAAAAATATGGTAACTAATAAGAAAAGGGACTAGCAAGTGAATTTTGAATCATCTGATTCTATGATATTTGAAATTTAGAAGCTTTGACAAGTTAAACCACTCTAAGTACCTTCTTTGATAATGTTACCAGCTCAGTGGATGGGGGGAACTGTATATGTGATACATCTTGGTTTTAGTGAGGCTTTTGACACAGTCCACATGACATTTTCAGAAGCAAACTAGGGAAATATAGTCTAGACGAAATTGCTGTAAGGTGGGTACAAAACTAGTTGACAGACAGTACTCAAAGAGTAGTTATCAATGGTTTCCTGTCAAACTGAGGGGATGTATCTAATGGGGTTCAGCATGGGTCTGTCCTGGGTCTTGTATTATTCAATATTTTCATTAGTGACTTAAATAACAGAGTGGAGAGTATGCTTATGAAATTTGCGGATGGGAGGGATTTTGAGGACAGAACAAAACAAATTCAAAACCTGAATTTGATAAACTGAAGGATTGGGCTGTCATCAACAAAATGACATTCAGTAAAGATATGTGCAAAATACTACACTTAGGAAGAAAAAAGTCATATGCACAACTACAAAATGGGGAATAACTGGTAGGTGGTTTATAGTGGGTCACAAATTGAATATGAGTCAACAATTTGGTGCAGTTGCAAAAAAGGCTAATATAATTTTGGGGTGTATTAGCAGGAGTGTCATATATAAGACATAAGAGGTAATTGTCCCACTCTACTCAGCTCTGTTGAGGCCTCAGCTGGAGTACTGTGTCCAGTTTTGGGCTCCACTCTTTAGGAATTGTGTGGACTAAGTGGAGAGTCTAGAAGAGAGCAACAAAAATGACAAAATGTTTAGAAAACCCAACCTTAAGAGGAAAGATTAAAAAAATTGGGTGTATTTGGTCGTGAGAAAGAAAGATTTGGGGGGGAACTGATAACTGTCTTCAAATATATAAAGGGCTGTTATAAAGAGGATGGTGAGCAATTGTTCTCCATGTGCACTGAAGGCAGGACAAGGAGCAATTGGCTTAATGTGTTGCAAGGGACATTTGGATTAGATATTAGGAAAAACTTTGTAACTATAAGGATGGCTAAGCAGTGGAATAGGTTACCAAGCTAGGTTGTGGAATCCCCATCATTGGGGGTTTTGAAGAATAAGTTGGACAAACACTTGTCATGGGTGGTCTAAATTGACTTGATCCTGCCTCAGCGCAGCAGGCTGGACTATATGACTCGAGGTCCCTTCCAGACCTACATTTCTATGATTCTATGTAAAGCACACAGGTGTTTGAATTTGTCATCATTTCTTCTTGTAGAAAACAGAACATAGTAACGGCCATATTAGATCAGATCAATTGTCCGTTTTTCTGGAATTCTATCTTTTACATTCTTCAGTACCAGATGCTTCATATGAATATGTAAACCTTCCCCTTCTCCCTGTAACAGACAATTCTATTGTAACATGCCTATTGGGGAAGTTTCTTCTTAACTCTAGGCTATTCGTGGGCTTGGCTCCCGCCATTTTATCAGATCTATACATGTGCCTCCTATTAAGCAGTGGTAGCCCGTAACTTTGTAAAGAAAAGCTGATTTTTATGGGCTATCAGCAGTATGGTTGTCTGAGATTTTGTTCTTAATGTAAGTGATTCCACTTCCCGGGGCATTCCATTATAGCACTGTGACTTTCCACATGCTTTCGCTTGGGAATTGGAAAGGAAGTGAACTGATTTTCTGATTATACATCTGCCAAAGGGTTTACAGGCTGTTAAGTCTGCTCAGTGATAATGTCTACAGTAAATGTGCATCCCTAATTCCCTAGATGGCCTCATCTCCATCAGTGTAATTGTATAGTGTGGTTTCTGTATGAATTTATCTGACAAAATTAGGAAGGTGAGAGTGAGAAATCTCTCACAAAAATCGTTCCTTGTTCTCGGCAGGTGGAATGGCTCAGTGTCCTCTGAGTCTCTGGGTGTGCTTCATATGACACTTGGAAGCCTATGCTTCATTTCTCCTATTCTAACCTTCAAACTATTCATGGTCCTTCATTAGCATTATGGCTATCCCTAAATGCAGATGCTGGCTTTTATGTGGTGACACAGTGTACCTCAAAATAACACCTTGTACCCTCATATTCACCACTTTTATATGGTTTTGATATATTTTGTGCAAAGTATGCCTTGTGAAGTATAATTTGAAAAGTCATAATCTGTTATGTATTATTGTCCTGTTAACGTGTGTAAAATATGGAGTTAAGAGATTTTGCTGCATGTTTGTTACTGAAACATGTGAGTCTTGGGAATGTCCACAGACTAGCTCCTTAGAAATAACAAGAACTATAAACAAAGAACTGTCACCTCAAGCTGCACATATACAGAAGGTGCAAGCAAGAATTTGCAATTCATATGAAGGACTGAGTGCAGAGCACATAGGCAGTGGGGCTGCCTGACCCCATGACACAGCAAGAACTTTTCAAATACAAAGGGTCAAGATATAAAAAGGGGGAATAAAGGCCCCTGGCCACCTCTCTTCCCCCACCTGTTCTGAAGGCACCAAGATTGTTTGGAAGACAGAAACATCATTGAACTAGGGGGAGGGATCCTAACTGGAAAACTTTCCGGTTAGCACAGACTTTTGGGTAAGAGAAACCTTATTGCTTCACATTTGACGTAGCTTGGTAAAGTTTAGGAATTAGATTGCAATTTTATCATTTTATTTCTTTTTGTAACCTATTCTGACCTTTTATGCCTATACCAGTTATAATCAGTGAAAATCTGTCTCAGTAGTTAATAAACTTATTTTGATGTTTTATCTAAGCCAGTGTGTTTTTGGCTAAAGGGCTTGGGGAATCTGCTCAGGTTAACAAGGGCTGGTGCATATTCATTTTCTTTGCTAAAATGACAGAATTTATGAGCTTGTATTGCTTAATAAGTTACTGAGCAGTTCAAAACAGTACATGTCTGGGTAGCAAGACTGGGACTGGGGATATGCATGTGTTGCCCTTCATGTAATTCAAGAGTGGCTGGGCATAGCATTCTGGTATTTGTCTGGGGTGACTGGGCGGAGTGGCAGCTCACACAGCAAAGCAGGGCCTAGTGCACACGAGGCTGGAGAGTTAAGGGGGCACAACGATACACCAGTTCAGGTTGTACTCTGGGGCATGTCACATTGGCGCAGCGAGCAGGGTGAAATGCACAGCTTGTTGTACTGAGTGAGATTTGCTCTTCCTATACTGGTGTAGTGATTTTAAGTGAGACTTTAAGTGTAGTGGCTGAATACAATCAAGAAAAGATGACACTTCTGTTATTTTCTGTTTTGATTATTTCGGGTAAGGGAAATAAGAGCAGAAAAAGCATAAAGATTAGAGAGCGAAGCAGTTACAAAGTTAGAGCTGTACCGATTGCAGGTAGCAGAAAAAGAGAGAGAACAGAGAACCTGGAACTAAAGCAACTGGAGGTGGAAGCCCGTCAATGAGCCCTGAAAGAGAAGGAAATAACAGCTGCCACAGAACAGCACATCAATGTGCCTTGGAACTGAAACAAGAAGAAGCCTACTTACACATTCATTTTCATATATAAGAGAACACTGTAAATAGCAGGATTTAAATCTGAGTGAGTGAGTGTTGCTCCTAGAAAACTGGCAGGAATGTAAACAATTGTTTGATGTTTTTTAATCTCATTCATATCAGGAGAGTGAAATAGCCAGGAGAAAATAAACTTGAGCTTTTGTGTTAAAATCCCCTAGTATAATATTTCTCCATATTTAATATTACGTAAAATAATGTTCCTTGTATAATTGCTGTACCTTGTATAGAAAACATTAGCTTGCTGTGTAGTTGATGCTTTTAAATTGTAGTGTCTTGTAATTGAACACATTTAAACAGTAAACAGATATACAGTTGTACTGATCTCAATGAGGTTGCAGCTTGTAAATGGGGGCAGAATTTGTCTAAGTGTTATTGAGAAAAGAATTTGGCTCATAATGTTAATATGACTTCTCTGCAAAATGATCATTTGTTGCCCCTAATTTTACAGAGTGGACTGACACCACTTCACCTGGCTGCTCAAGAGGACAAAGTCAACGTGGCAGAGGTTCTTGTTAATCAAGGGGCTGTTGTTGATGCACCGACAAAGGTAAGATTAATCAACACTAGCTAATGTGTAAATATACCTGAAGAAAAAATAGAGAAAATATATTATACCCACCTAATGGAGGTGTTTAATAAGTCTAATTCACCATTACAATGCTCCTGGTTTGTACCAGTGTAACTGCAATGGGTATCTATGGATTTACATTGGTGTGAAACTGAAGTAACAGTGGTGAATCAACCCCTGTGAATAACCAGTTAGAAAATATACTTATGAACACATAAGATCATATATTCAATGTTATTCAACTTTCCTTTACATAGAAAGAACAGTCTGTGAGCAGTATGTTTATTTTTGCAATCTTGTCTGATGTTTGGATCAGTTTTGATTTAGTTCCATTATATTGTTGTGTGTTGTCTGAAGAAAGCAGCCATCCAGTAGGATTGGACTGCATTCTTCATTTAAGCAAAGTCGCATGAACACCAGAGCTTCCACTATCTTGTTTTTCACCGTGTAATATAGTCTCTTAGCACCCATTAGTGTTCTTTGGTGTACGCACTCACTCCTCTATCCAACCGGCATTTGAAAAAATCACAAAATGGTTCTTTAAAGTGTCTTAAGTATCATTGTAAAAGGACTCTTTCAGAAGAGCTGTGTTTCAAGCAACATAAACAAAGTAAAAACAAATTAGGCACTCCCAATTATTAGAAATGTTGTGTCCCTTATTATGAGTTCTTGTAAAGAGTAATAGACAGTCACCAATGAAATAAAAATCTTCCGCTTATCCTGAGCTAAACACTGAATAATGTAAACTTCCATAAACTATCCTCTGAGTGTTACCAACACTGGCCTGCTGTAGGATGACCATGTGTCTCCTCCCCACTCTGCGCCCAGCTCAGGGCACCCAGGCTCACTCTCCCCCACCATGTTACATGCGCACAGGGGGTGGGGAGCTCTGTCCTCCTGCTGCACTGGCTCCTCCACAACATGTTTGGCCAGCCTCCCTTGCAGCCAGGCCTGGGCAGGGAGCAGGACAGAGCCGTTCCTGCTCTGTGCAGCATAGCCAGCTACCTGGGGGCGAGCCTGTCTGGGAAGGAGTGGCAGCAGCAGCCCACTCCCTGCCCAGGTTTGGCTTCTAGGGACAGAGGCTGACTCCAAGTATGCTGTGTGGTGGGGGGAGAGGTGGGAGGAGGGCTCTGGCTCACTCGGCCACTGTCCCTGGAAGCTGAGCCTGGGTGGGAGGCAGCCCGATGCTGCAGTCAGGTGTTCTCCAAGCAGCTGCTGCACTGTACCAGGCAGCGTACCAGCAGGGCTGGAAGAGGCTCTGACCCTGGCCCTGGCTCCACCCCTTCTGCTCCCTATCTGGGCAGCTGCTGGGGGGGGCACTTGACCCTGCATACCCCCCAACATATCTCTACAAAATGGTGTACTCCAGGTGTGTGCAGGAGCCAGATGGAATCAGCCTGTGAGCACAGCCAGTCCTGGGTCATGCAATGCATGTATTGCATACATGGACAACATGCCACTGTCTGTAAGATATTCTGCCCAGATATGACCACCACTAGAATGGGGGCACCGTCTAAGTAAGTAATGTATGTATTCTAATATTAATTAATTTTTACAAGAAATATTTATCCATCATGATTTCATGACTCACTCAGTCTTCAGACCAGAATTCCGTTCCTCAAATCCCCCAAAGTTGATTTCAAACCTGCTTATCCAATCAGCTATATACACCTGATGCCACAACAGACCATCAGCATGCCATCATCTCCAAATTCTATTGATGTATCCTTTGGGGGAGGGGAGGAACCAAACCATTATTTCCTGTAACGTATGGGGCATATAGGCGGGTCCTATATATGATAGTGAAGCAACTGATTATAAGTCATGGCAAAGGGAAAAGTTTTTTCAGGCCTGATTCTCCACTGTGTTACTTCAATCTTATGCTATGGTAACTCCACTGATTTCAGTACAGTAGTTAGTCTGATGTTAAACTGGAGTAATCCCATTGAAATCAGTGAAGTTATTCCATCTTTATATTTGTGCAACACAGTGATAAATCAGGTCCACAGTCTGCAGCCACTACTTCACAGGTGAAACTCTATTCAATTATCCATGAGATGCCCAGCAGCAGCTTCGCTTTCCCTGGTCATTCACTGCAGATCCCTCAAGGCTCTCACTTTTGTCCTCTTGGAGATGGATCTCATTGGTATTGAATCTTTCTGTAACCTGAAGTAGGTCAGTAACATTGTAGGACCTGCTGTCTTCACTTAATTAAAAGCAATGTCTAAACTGCACGCTAACCCCTAAACCGTACCTATTAATGTCTGCATTCCCCCACCCCACAGTCCTACAAATAGGAAGTAATCTAAGTAATGCACAGTCAGTGGGATCCCTGTCTGCCAGTTCAATGGTCACTCCAGGAAAGACCTGAAATTCTTAACTGCAGCACTGAAAATGAACCTGGTCAGTAGATAAAATTATCCAAAGGGAAAGAAAACTTAGTATCACATTTACTTATCCAAAGATTTAATCATGTTTTCTGTAACAGGTCCACAGCATGTTCAAAGGACTAGTAAATCATTGAACATTCATCCAGATTAATAACTGTGTTCACTGGTAGTGAATAGGGGGACCATTCCTGGGAGACCATACCTCAGTGATAGAGAAATCCTCAGGTGTGGCCTGGGGCAGGAACTCAATGTTCAACAGCCAAGAGAAGTCCCAGTGCACTGCATTTTATCTTTCTGCATTTTTATCCATGTATCTAAGCAGAACAGTCATTTTTGGAGTAGCATTTCATACACAAGGCTAATTTAAATTATTAATGCTGACGCCCAATTATCCATAATGAGGAGCATCTTGGACTGCTTAGCCTTCCTTCTACCCAGAACCGGCGCTAGTGTTTTTAGCGCCCTAGGTGCACGGCCATTTCACTACCCCACACGCTGGTCCCGCGGCTCCGGTGGACCTGCCACAGGCATTCCTGCGGAGGGTCTGCTGGTCCGCGGCTCCGGTGGAGCTGCCGCAGGCATACCTGCAGGAGGTCCACCAGAGCCGCAGGAGCAGCAGACCGTCTGCAGGAATGCCTGCGGCAGGTCCACTGGAGCCGCGGGACCAGGGGACCCACCTGCCCCCCCCAGCAAAATGCTGCTCCCCAATAACCGTGGCGCCCTAGGCGATTGCCTAGGCCACCTAAATGGAAGCGCCAGGCCTGCTTCTATCATGTTAAGCCTTACTCTCCACTGCATGGGACCATTTGCCCCTTAGGGAGAACATTTCCACCTATTTTTCTTCCAGCATTTGATCTGAGCTGAATGAGTCAAGTGTGTGTGACACAATTTCTTAATTGTTACATAAAACGGACATGGAGGCCAGATTGCCAGGCTCTGGATAGCAGGCCAGACTCTGGTCATCTGAGGACACCACTCTGCCAAAAACCACTTGCTGCAGCCACTGTTGTAGGAAGATATGTGAGAATCTGTATCCTCTATTTTATCATGGACTGCAGTTTTCAGAGAAACCCTGATGATCTGAGTTTATAATGCAAGACCTGACAAACTCTTTGCTGCAGTAGGAAACACCCTCGCCCTTCCCCCTTCTGTAATAACTACCTGGCCCTTTCTCTTCATATTCTATCCAGGTAGTAACTGGGGTATTGACTCATAAAACAGAGTGATACTATTATCATCACTCAACTGCAGTCTCCATAGCAGGAGAAAGAATACTTAATATTTTATCAATATCATTTTACTTCATGTGTAGCCACAGCTGAGCTATCATTTTCCAGCTCAGAAATATTATCATCTTTAATCATCATTTATAAAGCTCTGTAAGCCAAAATAGTATTTACAAACGTATATTGCTTGATGCTGCAATCTTTATTCTTGTGAGTACTTCCTACCTATATACCTGTGCACTTGGATCACTGGGACTGCTCAAATAAGTGAGGAATACTCAGAGGACTACAAAGGAAGGGAAGACTGGGCTGAGACACATTTTCTGCTTCAAAGGAATAGTAAGGAAGAATAGTTTTGCCACTGCAGGACTTGCTGAGTGAAATTTTCTGGCATTTGTTATGTGTCAGAATAATTGATTGTAGTCTGGTCTGACCTAAAATCTATGATCTATGAACAGTCTGAGAAGTACTATCAGACCTAAATATCGTATGCAGTTCAACTATAAGTCTTAGGGCTTTTTTCTCCTAGGACTTTTTAATTGTATTTTGGAGGAAAATAGGAAAAGGAAAAATAGCCACTAGTTTTGCAGGCTGCATGTTGACAGTGTTCTGGGGTTCCTCTTCTGGTTCTCCAGCAACAGTTGGCTAAACACATGCTAATCCCAGAGCTCTGATGACTTCACTCAAGGATGCTGGTGAATAAACAAAAGCTGATTTGGCACAACAAAGAGATAGCGATGTTAGTGGAAGCTGGCTTTTTCTGTTTTTTAAGCATAGCTATGTTTACTCAAGCTCCACTGGACAGATGGGGGGAAAGTATTTACTTAAGTTCCCATAGAATCTCTATGGATAGCAATTCCATGCTTGAATAATAACAGTATACTACCAACAGTATAGCAGTATCAGTATACTACCAACCACCTGACCAGGGTGGTGATGGTGATTATGAAATGCTCCAGGAGATTATAGCGACTCTAAAAATAGAAAATTCAATAATAATAATGGGGGATTTCAACTATCTCCATATTGACTGGGTACATATCACTTCAGGATGAGATGCAGAGAGAAATTTTCTAGACACCATTAATGACTGCTTCTTGGAACAACTAGTCCTAGAACCCACAAGAGGAGAGGCAATTCTTGATTTAATCGTAAGTGGAGCACAGGATCTAGTCCAAGAAATAAATATAGCTGAACCACTTGGTAATAGCGACTATAATGTAATTAAATTTAACATCCTTGTGGGATGGAAAATACCAAAGAGACCCACCACAGTGGCATTTAACTTCAGAAAGCGGAACTACATAGAAATGAGGAAACTAGTTAAATGGAAATTAAAAGATAGAGTCACAAGAGTGAAATGCATCCAGTGTGCATGGAAACTTTTATAAAACACCATAATAGAGGCTCAAATTAAATGTATGCTCTAAATAAATAAAAATAGTAATGACCAAAAAAGTTTCACTATGACTAAACAGAGTAAAAGAAGTAGCTAGAGGCAAAAAGGCATCCTTTCAAAATTGGAAATCAGATCCTACTGAGGAAAATAGAAGGAAGTATAAACTCTGGCAAGTCAAGTATAGAAGTATAATTAGGAAGGCCAAAAAAGAAATTGAAGAGTAAAGACACAGAAACTAACAGCAACATTTTTTAAAAGATTAAACATTAGATACAGGAAGCCTGCCAAATAATCAGTGGGGCCACTGGATGATTGAGGTGCTAAAGGGGCACTCAAGGAAGACAAGGCCATTTGCGGAGAAGCTATATTAATTCTTTGCATCGGTCTTCACTGCAAAGGGTGTGAAGGAGATTCCCACACCTGAGCTAGTCTTTTTAGGTGACAAATCTGAGGAACTGTCCCAGATTTAGATGACAGTAGAGGAGGTTTTGGAACAAATTGATAAACAGTAACAAGTCACCAAAAACAGGTGATATTCACCCAAGAATTCTGAAGGAATTCAAATATGACATTGCAGAACTACTAACTGTAGTATGTAGTCTTTCATTTAAATGAACTTCTGTACCAGATCACTGGAGGATAGCTAATGTGATGCCAGTTTTTAAGAGAGGTTCCAGAAATGATCCTGGCAATTACAGGCCAGTAAGCCTAACTTCAGTACCAGGCAAATTGGTTGAAACAATAGTAAAGAACAGAATTATCAGACATATAAATGAACATGATTAGTTGGTGAAGAGTCAACACAGCTTTTGTAAAGGGAAATTGTGCCTCACCAATCTACTAGAATTCTTTGAGAGAGGTCAACAAATGTGGACAAGGCTCATCCGGTGGGTATAATGTACTTGGACTTTCAGAAAGCCTTTGACAAGGTCCCTCAGCAAATGCTCTTAAGCAAAGTAAGCAGTCATGGGATAAGAGGGAAGGTCCTCTCATGGATCAGTAACTCATTATAAGATAGGAAACAAAGGGTAGTAATAAATGGTAGTTTTCAGAATGGTGAGAGGTAAATAGCGATGTCCCCCAAGAATCTATACTGGGGACCAGTGCAGTTGAATATATTCATAAATGATCTGGAAAAACAGGTAAATTTTGCAGGTGATACAAAATTACTCAAGATAGTTAATTCCAAAGTAGACTGTGAAGAGTTACAAAGAGATCTCACAAAATTGGGTGACTGGGCAACAAAATGGCAGATGAAATTCAGTGGTGACAAATGCAAAGTAATGCACATTGGAAAACATAATCCCAACTATTCATATAAAATGATGGGGTCTAAATTATCTGTTACCACATAAGGAAGTGTCAGTGGAGTCATTGTGGATAGTTCTCTGAAAACATCCACTCAAATATGCAGCAGAATCAAAAAAGCTAACAGAATGTTAGGAACCATTAGGAAAGGAATAAATAATAAGACAGTAAATATCATAATACCACTATATTAATCTATAGTACACCTGCACCTTGAATACTGGGTGCAGTTCTTGTCAGCCCATCTCAAAAAAAGATATATTTGAATTGGAAAAGGTACTCAGAATGGCAACAAAAATAATTCGGGTTATGGAGAAGCTTCCATATAAGGAGAAAAAAAAACACTGGAACTTTTCTTATTGGAAAAGAGATGATTAAGGAGGGATATGATAAAGGGCTACAGAATCATGAATGGTTTGGAGAAAGTTAATGAGGAAGTGTTATTTACCCCTTCACATAACACAAAAACCAGTAGTCATCCAATGAAATATCTAGGCAGCAGGTTTAAAACAAACAAAAGGAAGTACTGCTTTACACAGCACACAGTCAACCTGCAGGGCTCATTGCCAGGAGATGATGTTGTGGCCAAAACTCCAATGGATTCACAAAAGAATTAGATAAGTTCATGGGGGTTAGATCCCGCAATGGCTATTAGTCAGGTTGGCCAGGGATGCAAGCCCATATCCTGGGTGTGCTAAGCTTCTAATGTCCAGAAGCTGGGAGTGGATGTCGGGGGATCAATCACTCAGTAATTGCCCTGTTCTGTTCGTTCCCTCTGAAGTCTCTGGCATTGGCCACTGTCAGAAGACAGGATACTGGGTTATACAGACCACTGGTCTGACCCATTACGGCCATTCTTTTGTTATTCTGTTCTTTAAAAGGTAATGCAATGTAAAAATGGAATACGGGTAAAGCACACATTTCAAAATACCCTTCAGAACATGAGGTTCCTTTTATAGTATATATAAAAACAAAATGTGCTTGTTTAGACTATTTTCACCCATCGCCTTTGTCTTGTTTTTCTTCACCCTTCTTTCTGCATCAAAATATGCCTACACTGGAGTTGGATGGAGATTTGTAGCTTGAATAGACATACCTGCTACACTAGTGCTAAAATTAGAAGTGTAGGTGCAGCAGTGCAAATAGTGAGAGAGGCTAGCCACCATGGGTACAATCCTACATGAAACCCTCGGTACATATTCAAGTGTTTAGCCACTCCTGCTGCTCGCACTACTGTTTCTGCACTTATGTTTTTAGGTTCAATCAAAGCTAGCACAGGTATGTCTGTATGAGCTGCAGATAACAGCTCCAGATGTAGACATACCCAAAACTTCTTCAAAACCTTGGATCTGTATAGTTCACAGCCACCAGTGTACATCAGGAGTGATTCTTTAGAAGGCAGTGGAGTAAAACGAGTCCCAGCAGATCCAGTCCCCCTCCCCCCCCCCACCCCCCCACACTCACTCTCTCTCTCTCTCTCTCTCTCACTCGTCATGTCATCTGCTCCAGACCCTGCCACAGTTAGAGCTTTCAGATGCAACTCACCATTCACAGAGGACAACTTTGGAATCCCACAGCAAAAGCAGAATTTTTTTCATTTCCAGCCCCAGCAGCTTTTCTTTTCTGTGTTTGAATTGCTGGGAATATAGGCCCTGAATCAGTAAGGAACCTGTGCCTGACTTTAGTAACCACTGAAGTCAATTGAACCACTCCTGCTTATAGTTAGGTACATGCCTACGAACCTTGCTGGATTAGGACCTTAAATCTAGATTTAAGCCTTGACAGTTCTTCCTTCAGTACTTACATTTCCATATATATAATAACTGTGTTGATTTTATATATATATACAATCTTGTTTTCCTAGTACAGCCATAATGCTGAACACTGACAAGAGAGTGAAGTTCATTATTAATTGGCTGTTGCACAGTGGCTAGTGTTATTTTCATGTATAATTTAGAGAGCTAGCCTGAGAAAATAAACTAGATACTGGATTGCCCAAGGGATTGGTAATGGGATTTGGAGCTTTCCTCTCAGTGTTGCTTGGTTGACGCAAGCACAGATCATTAGTTATTGAAAATTGTTATTGTGTGCTGGCTGTTGGGCCCATGTGACAAAAATTGATTGTCTCAGTCCAGTTCCTGAATGGAAAGTATCCGGATAATAAAGCCAACACTAAAGTAGCAGTTATTGTACACTTGGTAGTATTCTTATCAAGGATTAAGAAATGGTGGTGATCAACTACTCTCTTACTCCCTGAATTGGACCTTCCAGTCAGGGCTGAGGCAGGACAGTGTGGGGAAAGTTGTACTGCCGATATACCTCTTTTGTTGGTAACTAAAAGTGTTCAGTACCTGTAGAGGTGCTGGCCGGGGCTCAACCCTCTCCGGGGCGGAGGGGAACCACACTGGCTCACTGCACACTGCTGAGGTTTGGGGAATTAGTCGGCCGCCAGAGTCTTTCCTGGCGGCCCTTGCGGTAACTGGAATAAACACCGTAAGCCCAGGCCCTGGGTCAGGGCAGGGCAATACGGAGTCAAGGGCTCAGGCAGGGCTGAGCACTAACAACAGGCCCAAGCCTCCAAGGCCTGGGAGAGGAGGAGACTGCCACCCACGAGTTGGATGGCAGGGGGGACGCAGACCCTCCCACTCCACTGCGTCCCAGCCCGGGACCCTAGCAGCGGCAGGAGACCTGCTGCTTAGTCAGTGGGGATCCTGGCCACAACACACTGACATGGGCTCTGGGTGTGCTGGAGCCAGACTAGGGTCGGCTGCCCCCAGGCTACTTCCAGACTCCCCCTCGGGTAGTACCTGGGTCAGGGTGTTGTCCTCCGGGGGGGGCCAGGACCATGGGTTCCTCAGGGTAGTGGGCAAGCAGCAGGCCCAGCAACTGCTCCGGGTAGTGGGCGGAGGGCAGGTCCGGTAGAGGGCGCAGGACGAGTCAGGCCAGTCCTGGCGTGTACCTTGGGCTGCGAGGGGTTTCCCAGTCATGGGCTAGGCGGGAGACGTCTGGCCTGCCTGGCGGCTGGCTCCTGAATGAGCTCTGAGGGCTAACCTTTATACTTCTGGGTCACCACCTGACCCTCTGGGGGCGGGCTCCGAGCTCCCTAGCTCCGCCCTCTTCGGGGCAGAGGGGAGCCACACTGCCTCACTACAGTACCTTTCACAAGCACAAAGAAAAAAAATCACAATTTTATTTTTAATTAAAATAATAAGCAATTTTAGTATTAGAAGGAAAAGGGAACAGAGAAATAGTGGGATGTTGGAAAGAGTGCTTGAAATATCGCGGTTATTTAAATGTATCTTTGTTGCATATTATCTATCATATTATCAATTACTGCCACAGTTTTTAGATGCATGTTAAACTGTCTAGTGACCATTGCACTAGAAATTTCCAACCCAACTCCCCCTCCCTCTGCAACCCTCCAATAACATTAATAGTGGGCCTTTGCAAGATGCTTTATGCAGTTAAAACTTGATTTAGTAAAGCACTTAAGCATGCTTAAACTTAAAGATGTGATTGTGTGCTTTGCTGAATGAAGGTCTTATTGGATTTGTGGTGTCTGGATCTAGAGGAGTTTTCAGCCTAATCAAAGACATCAGTGAAACTCTATTCAATCGTTCTCTGTTCATTTCTTAGCTCTCACTCTATCTTCAGTGTCTGACAGCAGCAGCAGAAAAAAACAGAGCAGCTTGAGAGTCAGCATGAAGAGAGAGATGCAATAATTCAAGCTGTTAGGATTTATGGTTACTACCAGGGCAAATGAAGGATATTGAAAAGATACCCAGTACGTGGGGCTTTTGATACTTTTCTCCTCCCAAAAAGGAGGAGGAATAGATGTATGTTTCAATACCATAATATAGAATTGAAAGTCCAATATTTCTGGGTTAATTTTTGGCATGTATTCTTGCTGCTTTTGAGAAGCACTCCCCATCTGTTAGCCCCCATGTTGCTGTCCATTCTTAAGCTGACTAGAAGCAATGTAATCAATTGATTACCATGAGGTGACAAAATTAGGAGCTGCGTTAAAAAAATCCTGATTTTCTGGAATAAAATATTATTTACTGGTAAGTCTGCTAAGTTCCAGGAAGCTTATGCCAGTAAATATTGGTTTAACTGTAAAATCAAGACACATCTGCATATGATGTGTCTGTAGTTTAAAAATTGTTAACAAAACAAACATGTTTAGCCTCATCTACAATGTTCTGAGAACCCAGAATGGGGAATCCAGGTAGCAGTGAGAATTGTTTTCTTGCTCTCTCTCCTTGTTTGGCTGTGTAAGCACAGAATCTGCCAGTTGGCATGATTCAGAAATCTGAACAGGATATCCATCTGCAATGAAGAAGTCAAGAAATAAATATAAATTTAGATGCCTGCCAAACTGAAAGCCATTTGGTATTGGAGTCCATACTGTCACTGGGAAACAGAGGATATTCCCGTTGGGTCTCAGGTTTAAGTAGGCATCTCGGTAATTAGTTTTAATTTTGTGTTTTGACCCAACATGGTTGTTGTGGACATTGTTGCCTATTGCTATGAAAGCTGCTTGCTAATGGAAAGAAACTTCATTCTAAAATGTCCAATGTATTCATTTATGTTCCATGTTGTCTTGTCACATCATCCTATCTTTGCTGATGGCAGCACTACGTTGTATTGCACATGGAGCATGATAAGACATGACACAATATGACCACAAGGTACTGGAAACTTAAGAGAAAATCTTCCAGGGTAGCCCAGTGGTCTAGTGGTGGCACAATATGTTGCCACATAGGGATCAGAGTTCAGATTCAGAGTTCAGTGTTTTCCTCCCAGGCTGGCAGGTGCTGAAATTGCCACCAAGGCAGCATGCTGAACCCCAGAGGGGAGGGAGTGCCTCATGTCACTCTGCAGCGAACCCACCTCCCTTCCCTATGCTTGATAGGAAAAGCAACATTTATGGCTTTAGTTAGAGCTGTACTTGGCCGTCATTTCTGGGACACAAGATAGCTGTGCTTTGAGGCCTCCAAGGGGAAAATAGTAGAAAGGAAATAAATGGGATAGAGGGCATTCGGAGTTCAAAAACTTCCCTCTGTTCTCTCCCTTACCTCACACACTTCAAAAGGGACAAAAAGAAAATCTTCCAGAGTTAGCCCTGTACCTGGTCTCTGATTCAAATTGCTAGCTAGTTAGCAGTGAGAAAAGCCAGCGAGAAAGTAGTAGTGTAGGTAATTGTTCTCCTAGCAGCTTATGGGGGTACAATAGTAGGTGCCATTAAAATCTTGACATTTACCACTTGCAGTGGGTAATTTTAAAGCAGTACTTAATTAAATAGTCTACTTTGTAGTTAGACTTAGTAGTTTCTTTACATGTTACCTGATTTATGATTCACTGAAGTAAAGGCATGTAAATACATACACCGTATTTTACAGTAATTGGCAGATCTAACTTTCCCTCAGGATGTTTTAAGATAGGGCCATTGGGCACCTTTTGTTTAAAATGGACATGTTGGAGTCTAATTTAAATTTATATGAAGAAAATTCTGAATCTAAATGCAGCAACTACTGAAACATACTTTCAGTGTAAACCATTCAGAGCCATTCACATCTGTATTTTCCTTTTTCTTAAGAGTCATGGCTCAGTGGTCTGAACATAAGATAGGGAGCAGGAGCTCCTGAATTCCAATCCTGACTTTGGCATTCCCTTCCCAGTGCATCTGGGCAAGTCACTGAACCTCTGTGCCTCAGTTTCCTCCTTTGTAAAATAGAGAGAATAATCCTCACCTATCCAACAGTCAACTGGGTTAATCTTTGTAAAATACTTCGAAAAAGTACTTTACATGTGTTTGATGAAGTGGGTATTCACCCACGAAAGCTTATGCTCCAATACGTCTGTTAGTCTGTAAGGTGCCACAGGACTCTTTGTTGCTTTTTACAGATCCAGACTAACACGGCTACCCCCTGATACTTTGAAAAAGTGTTCTTCTTAGTTGCCCCCTCTTCTGAACTGTCCATTGCAGCCCCAGTCTGATTATAATGAAGTAAGCGTATTTATTAAGGAAAAAGAGATAATGTCTTGATGCAGACAGATAAGAAAGGAGGAGATAATTGCTTTAGGAGGTGTAATCTGATCATTTCTATCACTTTGTAAGAATCCCAAGCTCTTTTAGATCAACTAACAATATTCTCATTATAGTAAAAGACAGAAAAAGAGTGAAGCGATGGGGCGGGGGGCAGCAGCTTTGGTTCTCTCTGATTTATTGCATTTTATCATATAACTTCACTATTTATGAAAGTATTTGTTACGATTCTTTACATGTTTCAACACGTCATTTAAATTATTTAAAATTTGAATGGTTTTTAAGGTGAGCAGCAAACAGACTGAACACTCTGATTCCCTGTTGCTACATTTAAGTGAGGTTTTTAAGTAGTATTTAGGATTCTCTTTCTGAGCAGTATATTTATAGAGACAGGCTTACGTTTTAATTCTTAATTACAACTCATGCCAAAAAATGTACATGCTTAGCTATGTTCAATTTTATAAGAGGTTTTGGACATGAGTCTGATTTCCCTTATTTGTTTAAGCATCTCATGCCCTGACAGCTCCTGGATTTTGCTGCAGCTCTGGTGGGCATTTCTGAACTGTATATTAATAATGAAAGTCAGGTAGGAAAATAACAAGGAGAAAAATCCATATATTCATCAGAGCGAAAGTTTGCCAGGGTGTTCTGCTAACAAAACACCAGCTTCCACTGGTCTCTGAAACATAAGGCCCAGAGCACATTGGGTACATCTACATTGCAACAAAACACCCGTCAGCTGACCCAGCTGTAACCCACACACCTTATGGGTGTGATCTTCTGTCCCATCTAGTGGCACCGAGACCACTTAAAGAGAGAGATAAAATGAGTCTGCTCTGCAGCCAGTTGGCTTTTAGCTCATGAGGTACAGGCTCATGCACTAAGCTCCAGAGGTCCTTGGTTGGATCCTGCCTGCCGACAACTGCAGGCTACAAGGCGATAAAATTGTGGTATAGCCATTTGGGCCCGGACTCTGGGATTCTCCTCCCTGCAACTTTATAGCCCCGCAGCCCAAGCTCAGCAAGCTCAAATCAGTTGACATGAGCCAGCCATGGGTGTTTTATTGCAGTGTAGGCTCTTAAAAAACTAGACTTCATGCCTGAGAACTTCACATTCACCAGCAGGCATTCTGCCTCTCATAGGACTATTTTGTGCTGCTGGAGTCCACTCAGATCCTAGGCTGCACTTTGGCTCTTCTGGTCAGGATGGAGTTGGCAGTATATTCCATCCATTTTTATTGTTTGTTTGTATTGCAGTAGTGCCTACAGGACCCAGTCAGGAATCAAGGCACCACTGTGCTAGACGCCGTACACATACACATACACAATAAAAGGATAGTGCCTGCTCCAAAGATCTTGCAATCTAAGCATATGAGAAAACTCTGTGAAATCAGCAATAAATATGCTCAACTTCACAAGAAATGCAAGGCAGCTTTCAGCTTCCCTTTATAGGTTCATTTTGAATAGGGAAGGAAAAATGTGTGTTCTGTGGGGAGGGAGGGATAAGAGGAGGAGGGAGCACATACCTGTCAAGAGATTTTTTTCAGGATGTTTTTCCACATGTCCCCCCCCCCAAAACAAACAAACAAACAAATAAATAAATAAATAATGGGGATTTGCAGTTTTATGTTCAGTTCATTGTCAGTAAATGCATAGAGTTGTTCACATATGGTAATTGCTTATGTTCATATATTTCTTCTTTTTAAAAAATGTTCCAGATGGGATACACTCCATTGCATGTTGGCTGCCACTATGGAAACATAAAGATTGTTAATTTCCTTCTGCAACACTTTGCAAAAGTTAATGCTAAAACAAAGGTGAGGTTTTCTTTTCCCTTCACTTGGTTTATTTTATTTAAAAAAACTCTCCTCAGAACCCCTCAAACTCTTCTGTTTTTCCATCCTTGGCAGAATGGGTACACCCCTCTACACCAGGCTGCTCAGCAGGGACACACCCATATCATTAACGTCTTGCTCCAGAATGGCGCATCGCCCAATGAACTCACTGTGGTAAGGGACAACAGAAAAACATATTGTGGGTGGCCTTTTTTCTAGCATGTCAATGCTTTCCCTACAGTAAAAAGTGCTGTGCCACTACATCTCAACAATGGAAATGGAGAAGAATGGGGAGTGGGGGAGAGTGTGAATCAAACAGCACAGCCAGCCTGTTATCTCAGCTATAAGACATAGCCACCTTAGTGCTCTATTTTTCCTGAAACAGCAATGACTTTAAAATGCATTCATAAGAGAATATAGTGAGGCTTGTCAGAATTCAATTTTTATTTCAGCAGATGATATAGATGTTTTATTATTGAGCATTTTTCCCTATTTTAATCAATTTAAACTTTGACAAGAAATTAGAGGGGTCGCAGCCATGAAAATTATTTAATGACAGTAAATGTTGAGATTCAAAATGTTAAAGCTTTATAACCATTAAAATACAAATTGTCAACATCACATGTCAAAATATACAAAGTAAATATCCTTAAACTGAAGTCTACGAAGTCCTCAGGCGACATTTTTCTTACTTTGCCTCTCTTTAGATTTCATTATTATTGATGGACATTTTTTTCATCTGTTTGTGTCTGTGTGGTGAAATAGATGTTTTCCAACATTTACTGATAAAAATTTAATCCTTCCCTCATACTGGTTATTTCTCTCCTTGCCATTTATGTAAACAGTTAAATGCCTTTTGTTACATGTCCTGCTGCCAGAACTTTTTATTGCGTTGACTTATAAACATTTTCTGAAGTAAATTTTTATTGAATTTATTACTTGTTCTTATAGTTACGCATTGTTAATGAATATCCATTTTTATAAATATTTCAATTATCAGAATGGGAACACTGCCCTGGCCATTGCTAAACGACTTGGCTACATATCAGTTGTTGACACATTGAAGATTGTGACAGAAGAGACCATGACTACAATTGTAAGTATAATATATTTCAATAATGAGCGTCAGACTCTTTCCTATTCTACAAAGTTCTACAAACATGATATTTAGCTTTGTTGATAGATACCTGCTGAGACTGCAATCTGATTGGTAAAGGTGACTAGACATACTGTTAGCAAAATGACATCCATATGCAGTCAAATATAAAAAAAGAATATCATATTTACAGCAAATTTATGAAAAAAGTGTTAAAATTCAGGTAATAAATATCACCAAAATGTATTGCAAAAACCAAACTGAAATTACACAGTATAAATAACCAGGGTCCCAATCCTTCAGCTAGATCTGCGTGGGCGAAGTATCCTTCCTGTGGTGATCTAATTGCAAGCTTGGGGCCTCGGTGAGGTAACTTTCCTCATACGACTTTGTAAAGGAGTAGAAAGCAACATAGATCTCCTCTCTTCTTAAGAGACCCAGTTCTGAATACCTGCAATGCTTCATTCAGTGCTCTCTCACCCACTAGTACCTTCAAGTAGTAGCACACAAAATATACTGTTATAACTGCTTGCAAATGTCATGACTGTATTTAATTTAAAAGCAGTTCTTCCAAACTGACAGAAATGGCTGGAACACCCCTAGATGTGTTTGTACTGTAATTGTGGGCTGCTTCTTGAAGGCAATTACAAGATTAAGTCCCAGTATTATCTGTTAGATGTTAAAGGGACACCATCAATTTAAAAATCTTATTTCTGTTTGAAAGCATCTTACTGTTGTTTCAGGTAACAGTGCCAGTGACCATAACTGAAAAAGATTAGAGTGAAACATATTGCTCAGCTGTTTTCAGCTTAGTTACATTTGACAGCACTTCATCTTTAATCGGGCTCTCTGTTTCTCTTTTAGTCAGTTAGTTTCTCCTGTTGTTTGTGTGGGTCTTTTGTACAGCAACAGGGAGAGAGACAAATATTTTTAATAAGAGGAAAGTTTGATTGTAAAAGCATAAAAATTGGCAAGGGATTCAGAGGCAGGCATAAAAATCTCATTGAGCTCATATTTTGAAACTGACTATATTTCAGGTTGATGGTGTCCTTTTAAAAAGAAGACATCTAGGCCCTGGTCCTGCAAACATGCATCTGCATAACTTTACTCATGTCAGTATTCCTACTGAAGTAAATGGATATAGTCACATGAGTGAAGTTACACACATAGACAAGTGTTTGCAGAGTCAAAGCCCTGACATATTAATTTTATAACAAACCACAAAATGTTTGAAATAGATACTTAAGGCTCACTCTATGAACAGGCCTAGTGGTGCCATTGTCTGATTTATTATCACATGCGACATTCTCTCAAGTAAGCCATTTCGGATTAAGCCAGTTTGAATGCCTTTGAATTTAGAAACACTTTTGACTCAGCAACAGGTGATCACTTGTTTGACAACTTTAATCCAGTTAAATTTACAACTTTCCAAATTTAGCACTGACTACAAATAGTTGTTAAATTCATGTTGTAAATTAAGGGAAGCTGGAATTTACTTATATGTAAGGAATATTTTTAAAATGCTTACGCACACCAGCCTCAAAAGGAGGAGATCTCTAAATTTGACAGTATCAGTAAGGTGAATCCATTAGAAATAATGCTAATGCCTCAAATATATTTTGTCTGACAGGAAACCCGTTTTTCACTTTTGCTGGTGACCAGTTCCTAGACCCAGACCTTATAATTTAGAGTGTATGTACATAAATCCTTGCACTACATCCATACATACATTCTGCAATAATAATGATGACCAATGTCTTGTTTGAGAGCTCACATGACATTCTTTGATGAACTTGAATGCATGCACTAGACACAGGAGATTCCTGTACCCTCTGTGCACTCCCTCTTTGCTCCTTTCCAGTTGTCACTAAGAGGTTCCTGGGTCACAGGCATGTTCTCCTGATATTGTGCACTGCTTAATGGTGTGATGACAATATCTTACGACACTGGTTACCAAACCATTGATCGCAATTGACTGGTCGATCCTGGGGACTCTCCCAGTCGACTGTGATCTCCGATGGTGTAGTGGGGCTGCTGCTAAGGCACGCTCCTTGCCTGCTGTGGCCCCATGCTGCTCCCAGAAGCAACCAGCATGCTCCTGTGGCCCCAGAGGGGAGGGGCCTCCACGTGCTGCTCCTGCCTGCAAGCACCACCCCACAGCTCCCATTGGCCGGGAACAGGGAACTGTGGCCAATGGGAGCTTTGGGAGTGGTGCGTGAAGAGAGGGGCAGCGTGCAGAGCCACGTGCCCCCTGACCCCCTCCCAGGGGCCGCAGAGCCGCGTTGACCTCTTCTGGGGGGTAAGTGCCACCTGGCAGGAGGCCACATCCCAGCCCTGAGCCCCCTCCAAGAGCCAGCACTCTATACCGCCTCCTGCACCCCGACCCCCCTTCTGCACCCCAAGTCCCTGCCCCAGCCTTGACCCCCCTCCCCAGTCCTGACCTCCCTCCCAGAGCCAGCACCCTGCACCCCCTCCTGCACCCAACACTCTGCTCCAGCCCAGAGCCCCCTCCTGCACCCAAACACCCTCCTAAAGCTTGCATCCCTCACCCCCTCCTACACCTCAACCCCTGCCCCAGGCTCAGCCCAGAGCCTACCACACTGCAAACCCCTTGGTTCCAGTCCAGAGCCTGCACCCCCTCCCGAACCCCAACCCTCTTCCCCAACCCAGAGAAAGTGAGTGAGGGTGGGGGAAAGCGAGCAATGGAGAGAGGGGAAGATGGAGTGAGTGGGGCTTTGGGGAAGGGGCAGGGTAGATCATGGGTTGCCGTTAAATTCAAAACGTTATCTTGGGCATAAAAAGGTTGGAGACCACTGTCTTACGAAGTCACTGACCCTTGTGAACCAATCTTCTCTTATTGTCTTTTGGCTATGGATCTGTACCTACATAAATTGATATTGCTGAGACGATAAACACCAACATTCATTTGTCCCTCCTATTTTTGTCTTAGTAAAGGAAGTGGATAATTGTTCCCATAGTTTTTTCTTTACTGATGGCTGCTGAACAAAGTTATCAAAAGAAGAGCTACTGAGACATCTTGTGCAGATATTTGTTGAAACACAAGCAGCACAAGATATTTTGAATTATCACATAAATCTTCTTCGTAGCTACAAAGGGTCAGATAATGAGATAACGATCTGCCTTGGTAAGTGGAAGTGTGTAGCTGTGCTGTCTCTGAAGCCCAGAAGGTAGATTGTGACTCTGCTCAACCAGAGAGTGAGTAAACTGCTCTAGGAACTTAACCTGGCACAGTATCAGAGGGTAGCCGTGTTAGTCTGGATCTGTAAAAGCAGCAAAGAATCCTGTGGCACCTTATAGACTAACAGACGTTTTGGAGCATGAGCTTTCGTGGGTGAATACCCACTTTCTCAGATGCATGTAATGGAAATATCCAGAGGCAGGTATATATATGTGTGCTAGCAAGCAAGCTAGAGATAACGAGGTCAGTTCAATCAGGGAGGATGAGGCCCTGTTCTAGCAGTTGAGGTGTGAAAACCAAGAGAGGAGAAACTGGTTCTGTAATTGGCAAGCCATTCACAGTCTTTGTTCAATCCTGAGCTGATGGTGTCAAATTTGCAGATGAACTGAAGCTCAGCAGTTTCTCTTTGAAGTCTGGTCCTGAAGTTTTTTTGCTGCAGGATGGCCACCTTAAGGTCTGCTATAGTGTGGCCAGGGAGGTTGAAGTGCTCTCCTACAGGTTTTTTGTATATTGCCATTCCTAATGTCTGATTTGTGTCCATTTATCCTTTTCCGTAGAGACTGTCCAGTTTGGCCGATGTACAAAGCAGAGGGGCATTGCAGGCATATGATGGCGTATATTACATTGGTGGATGTGCAGGTGAATGAACCAGTGATGGTATGGCTGATCTGGTTAGGTCCTGTGATGGTGTCGCTGGTGTAGATATGTGGGCAGAGTTGGCATCGAGGTTTGTTGCATGGATTGGTTCCTGAGCTAGAGTTATTATGGTGTGGTGTGCAGTTACTGGTGAGAATATGTTTCAGGTTGGCAGGTTGTCTGTGGGCAAGGATTGGCCTGCCACCCAAGGCCTGTGAAAGTGTGGGATCATTGTCCAGGATGGGTTGTAAATCCTTGATGATGCATTGGAGGGGTTTTAGCTGGGGGCTGTATGTGATGGCCAGTGGAGTCCTGTTGGTTTCTCTCTTGGGTTTGTCTTGCAGTAGGAGGCCTTCTGGGTACACGTCTGACTCTGTTGATCTGTTTCCTTATTCCTCATGCGGGTATTGTAGTTTTGAGAATGCTTGGTGGAGATTTGTAGGTGTTGGTCTCTGTCTGAGGGGTTAGAGCAGATGCGGTTGTACCTCAGTGCTTGGCTGTAGACAATGGATCGTGTGATGTGCCCGGGATGGAAGCTGGAGGCATGAAGGTAGGCATAGCGGTCGGTGGGTTTTCGATATAAGGTGGTGTTAATGTGACCATCACTTATTTGCACCGTGGTGTCAAGAAAGTGGACCTCCCGTGTAGATTGGTCCAGGCTGAGGTTGATGGTGGGGGTCGAAGCTGTTGAAATCATGGTGGAATTTTTTCCAGAGTCTCCTTCCCATGGGTCCAGATGATGAAGATGTCATCAATGTAGCGTAGATAGAGAAGGGGTGTGAGTGGACGAGAGCTGAGGAAGCGTTGTTCCAGGTCGGCCATGAAGATATTGGCATATTGTGGGGCCATGCGGGTGCCCATAGCAGTGCCACTGATCTGGAGATATATTGTCATCAAATTTGAAATAGTTGTGTGTAAGTATAAAGGCACAGAGCTCAGCAGCCAGTTGTGCTGTGGCATCATCAGGGATAGTGTTCCTGACAGCTTGTATTCCATCTGTGTGTGGGATGTTTGTGTAGAGAGCCTCTACATCCATGGTGGCTAGGATGGTGTTTTCTGGGAGGTGACCAATGCATTGTAGTTTCCTCAGGAAATCAGTGGTGTCGCGGAGATAGCTGGGGGTGCTGGTGGCATAGGGTCTGAGTAGACAGTCCATATATCCAGACAGTCCTTCAGTGAGAGTGCCAATTCCTGAGATGATGGGGCGTCCAGGGTTTCCGGGTTTGTGGATCTTGGGTAGTAGATAGAATAACCCTGGTCGGGGCTCTAGGGGTATGTTGATTTCTTCTGGTGTTAGTGTAGGGAGTGTCCTGAGTAGATGCTGTAGTTTCTTAGTGTATTCCTCAGTGGGATCTGAGGGAAGTGGCCTGTAGAATTTGGTATTGGAGAGTTGTCTGGCTGCCTCCTTTTGATAGTCAGACCTGTTCATGATGACAACGGCACCTCCTTTATCAGCCTCTTTGATGATAATGTCAGGGTGGTTTCTGAGGCTGTGGATGGCATTGCGTTCTGCACGACTTAGGTTGTGAGGCAAGCAATGTTGTTGTTCCACGATTTCTGCCTGTGCACGCCGCGGAAGCATTCAATATATAGGTCCAGGCTGTCATTTCGACCCTCAGGAGGAGTCCATGTGGAGTTCTTTTTCTTGTGCTGTTGGTGGGAGGGCACCCGTGTATCAGTGCACTGTTCAGTGTTGTCCTGGAAGTATTCTTTGAGTCGGAGACGGCGAAAGTAGGCTTCCAGATCGCCACAGAACTGTATCATGTGGTGGGGGTGGCAGGGCAGAAAGAGAGTCCCCGAGATAGGACAGACTTTTCTTCTGGGCTGAGTGTGTAGTTGGATAGATTGACGACATTGCTGGGTGGGTTAGGGGTACCACTGTTGTGGCCCCATGTGGCAGGTAGGAGTTTAGACAGCTTACAGTCCTTTTTCCTTTGAAGAGCGGTGAAGTGAGTAATGTAGATCTCCTGTCTTATTCTAGTGAAGTCTGTTTGTATAGAAGTTTAGTTATTAATGAGAGTCTCCAGGTTGGAGAGCTCTTTTTTGATGTTTTCCTGTTTGCTGTATAGGATGCTGATCAGGTGGTTCCTGAGTTTTTTTGATAGAGTATGACATAATCTCTCACTCTGGTCTGTGTAGTCTGTAGATAGCAGTGGATTTTTTACCTTTAGTCCATTTGGTATGATGTCCATCCGTTTGCATTTGGAAAGGAAGATGATATCTGTCTGTATTTGTGCAAGTTTCTTCATGAGGTTGATGGATTTCCATTCCATACGGCTAAATGCAGTGCCTTGCATGGTGTCAAGTATCAGAGGGTAGCCGTGTTAGTCTGGATCTGTAAAAGCAGCAAAGAATCCTGTGGCACCTTATAGACTAACAGACGTTTTGGAGCATGAGCTTTCGTGGGTGAATACCCACTTCCTCAGATGCATGTAATGGAAATATCCAGAGGCAGGTATATATATGTGTGCTAGCAAGCAAGCTAGAGATAACGAGGTCAGTTCAATCAGGGCGGATGAGGCCCTGTTTCTAGCCGTTGAGGTGTGAAAACCAAGAGAGGAGAAACTGGTTCTGTAATTGGCAAGCCATTCACAGTCTTTGTTCAGTCCTGAGCTGATGGTGTCAAATTTGCAGATGAACTGAAGCTCAGCAGTTTCTCTTTGAAGTCTGGTCTTGAAGTTTTTTTTGCTGCAGGATGGCCACCTTAAGGTTGCTATAGTGTGGCCCGGGAGTTGAAGTGCTCTCTACAGGTTTTTGTATATTGCCATTCCTAATGTCTGATTTGTGTCCAGCATGTGGGGAGCCAAAACTTTGCTGAGTCCCCACTCTGTTCTGGCTAACCCCACCTCTCTCTCTCTCACAGGGAGGAGAATGTAGTGGCTTGTGCAGATCACACCCATGCTGCTATTCATGACATGGGGAGCCAGTAAGCCACCATGCTAGCTGGGTACAATCTGCACCAAAGAAAAACCATTTAAAGCAAGTGAATATTGGTTCCAAAACCTGGCTAATTCTTTTCTTGATTTTTTTAAAGCAAAACAAAGTAGGAAACAAACATCCTCCTTGTTTTCTGAGCACACTGCAGACAGAAAACTGTTAACTTTCACCTCTCAGAATTGTGGTATCATCAACTTACTTGTGAGTGGCCTGTTAGCAAGGCAGCTGGTTGATATATAGAAGACATTCAGGATCAAAAGCTGGCTTTTATCTTTGTTACTTCATATGTGCTTTCCCTCTTGTCACTTCCGTAGCTGTGTTCTATAATTCATTAGCTTATATAAAATCTATATTGCTCTGTCTTAAAATGTGCTAACAAGATAAACTTCAAAACAAAGAAATACAGTTAGTTAGGCTGGATAATAAGCACCAATCACCACTGCTTCTAGATCTTTTTGGCACCTCTCTTCACACCTTCCTCTAAAAGTTACTTATCTCTAGGGGAGATTCTGAATATTTTTCCACAACAGGAACCAGGCTTATTGAACAGCTGACACCATCAAAAAAACAGGAACTTGTTATCCCCAAGCTCAGGCTTGTAGAGATTTAGATAATTGTAGGTCAACTATATTCACTGTTTGCACACTGAGAACTTCAAATACAGAAAGCTCATTCTTAGCCTGTACAACTAATGAACTAGTTGGGTTCATGTCACTTAGGTAGGAAGGCATATTATTTAATATGTGCTATAAGTAGAGAAAAGTTGCATTACATCATATTGTGAATTAGACTACAAGAAATGTGAGGTACAAAAAGGACTGTACAGCCCAAATGCCTTCTAGGTAAGACACACCTCTAGTTGCAGAAGCTGAGAAAATAGTTTTAATTAAAATCAAGATGTTGGTAATCAGTCACCAACATTGTATGGTGCATTTTAGACTCTGGCACTTTGGAGATGGAATCTGAATTACTGAGAGCGTTATAGTCTCATGTCAAGTAGTCATATAATTTAAAGATCTTTTGAGGATATTTGGCCAAATCTATTCTGTCTGATATTCAATTTAAGGTAGTACAAATGTGTTACTGTATTGGATTTTACCTACTGTACTAAAACTCTAATAATGATCTGAACAAATTCTGTGTGTGATTTTGGTCTATTCAATTCAGTTATATAGACATGGCTGAGGTAAAATCTTTGAACGTGCATTGACAGAACCTTCTAAAGCTGGTAGTTTAACTAAAAAGTGCTAGAATTTCTTAAATAATTCTCCCCGCGAACAAAATGAGTGTAAGGTCGTTAATAAGTTCTACGCTGCCATGCTCATGAAGAAATGTTCCATTATATCAAATGAGGACAGGAGCCAAAGAGACACAAACTTGCCACAGAATTATTTATGAAGCCAGACAAAAATAAAGTATATAAAGGTAGAAGTAGAATGACAAGCTTAAAAGTTTGGATCAAAGACCACAACCAGAATCTTTTCCGTCATTTTTCCTCCTAAAACTTTGTTAATCATTTTTAAACTTTGTGTCTGATGACTGGGAAATAACAGTGGTAGAATAAGAGGAAACACAAACGTGGGCATATATTTGAATTCCACTGAGCATCCTGGTTTGGATATAGCGATACCAAACCCGTAAAGATTTTTCTGTAGGATCCAAAACATCATTAGTGCTTGACTGCTCTCTTATTTCAAAGTTTGTGGTTCCTTTTGGGTTTCAATATCCCCTTTTTTTTTATTAAACCAGCAGCTCCGCTCTGTGGTATCTTGTCATATATAGCTACTTTAAATGAAGATTTCAGGCATGCAAACTCAGTTTTCCCCAAATCTAAGTCGTCTTATACTGTTCCCTGAACCTGAATGAGAATAAATGACAGAAGTAAAAATCAACCATCTGAATGCATTCTGTGCAAAATTTTCTGATGCGTATCATAGATAACCATAATATTATAGTTGTCACTATGGAAGATATAGGCAGTTCAAGATAAGGTATGTATTTAAAAATATTGCAGAGAAAATGAGTTCCAAAGTCACAAAATACTTCCGATGCAGGAAGAAGGAAACTTCACTCAGCAGAAAGGGACTTAAGAGTTTAGGGCTAGATTGTGCTACTCTTGCTCCCATTAAAGAAAATGGGACTGTAGACAGAGTAAGGTACTACTTTAGGCTCCTATTTTTTAAAAATCTTGGTCTTAAATTCTTTCAGTGTACTTGTTTCTTTTAGGTGATACGATCATCTTTTGGGTCCTCAGAGCATCCTATCTGCAGTATGAGCTTGTATATAGTTACATATATGATATAATATTAGGTAATTTTATTATTTGAATCTACTGTACTTCATAATTATATGCAGCTACATGTTGAAACTGCAGAAAATAAAATAAAGGCTTATTCTGCTAATTTTAGATCATAAATCTGGCCTGTCACGTATTTTAACTTATAAATGTAACAATAATTAGTGTTTTTCTGATGAAAATGTCTGGACTTTAAAATGATCTTATTATGTTTAACAGACTGTCACTGAAAAGCATAAAATGAATGTACCAGAAACTATGAATGAAGTTCTTGATATGTCTGATGATGAAGGTATGCAAAAAAGGAATTTATTTACTTTTAAAATTCTATTTGTTGTATCATAGATTGTTTGTTTGTTAAATTCTTCCCCCTGCCCCATTGGATAATCATTGTTGTAAAAAAAAATTATTAGTTATGACATTACATTGTTTTGTTGACATAAATATGTAGAACATTGATATTTATATTGTTTACTTAAATCATGCAGTTCGTAAAGCCTACACCCCTGAAATTCTCAGTGATGGTGAATATATGTCAGATGTTGAAGAAGGTATTTGTACATTTTTGTATTGCAGTGATATTTAACTTCTACATTTTCATTTTATTTCTAACTTTAGAAATAATCTCTTTTTCATTAACTTTTCTTATTACCCTACTAGCAGGAATCAGTATGTTAGACCAGAGTATATCAGAAAATTGTTTGATTTACTGCTAACATGCTAATTTTGCTCAGATCTTTTGCTTCACTATTTTAAAATCAAATTGCCACTAATTTCCTGGAATATTCTTTCTGCTACTGCTGCTTCATAAATAGAGAGTTGTTTTAGTATTTTATTTTAAAAACTAAACATTGCCAAGAGATAAATATACACATTCTTGGGGAAGAAACAACTGACAATAGGAAATAACTTCTGAAAGGATAGGGTATAATCCTTTACATTTCTAGTGTCTACCCTCCACTATAAAGTGAATTCTGGATTATTCATTTGATAGTGAAGACCTACCCTGATCAAAGGAGATTCAGAGTAAAAAATCTCACTCATCATTTAGTGTAATGTCACATAAGTGAAAGTTCCATTTGCACAGAATAAGGTACTGTATTGTACTTAAAAGAAGACGACTCTCATTTTGATAGGACCACAGCAAGGCAGTAATTGAGAATGGTGGGCATTACTGCCAATACAGTGCTAGACTCAGACACATAGCTGTGCCACCCTAAGAGCCCTGAGAAGGTACTGTGGCTCAGAGAAGGCCTAATTAATCAAACTCTATAGGGGCTGGAATGGAGCTCATTGGTCTTCAACCCATCTATGTGGGGATTTTGAGCCACTGAACCATTCCAGTGGTTTGTGGTCCCAATCACCCCCTCTATTCTGGGCCTGTTCATGGTCATGTTCATTCACAGTACCCAGTTCATGTTCATTCACAGTACCCAGATTATTTTCTAGGGTGTTCATTAGAATGCAACCAGGAGGGACCAAAACATGCCATTCCTGAAAGTCTGTTGTTGATGGGGTTTTTGGTTTTTAAATGTTCCGACTGAAGACAGCTGTCTAGCTCCATGAGCCATGTAGTTTTACAGCTGGGTGAAGGTTCAGGAGTTTGATTATTCACACTTGTGTGAAGCCAGATTTTGAATAGAAATAAAGAATATTCTCCTCTGTTCAGAAGCCCACCTGGAGGCTTCTTCACCTGCTTTCTCACTCAGCTGTACGCCACAGAGTTAATAGGTGCAGAGAGTTCTTGCTCTTTGTGCTTGGATGAATTTTTCCATCAAGCTGCAAATACCATAGCACCCCAGAGAGACCATAATCAAAAATCAAACAGAGTTTCTGAAATTATGAAGAAAGAAATGACAGTATTTTGTATGCTTCCCATTAGCTTGCATCGGATAGCTATAACTTCTTCCAGTGTATAGTAGCTACTATAGCAGTGGTCTCAATTTTCCTCTTAGACTCTTTATTTAGACTTTTCTGATTCCATGTGTTGTGATATGTGTATAATTTACTTCTTTTATAGTACTTTAAACTTTAGAAATAGAAAATTTTAGCCAGTCACTATGTTGAAATAATGTTAATTTATGTGCTGAGGAGCTTTTTTTTTTTAAATTTCTACCAAGATGTTCTCATTATTATAACTCCAAGTGGATAACAACATTGTTATCCATTTGTGGTTAAAATAAAAGCTTTAGACTATCATTTATATTTGTACTCCTTCACATTCCAATGCAAAATTATTGTAGCTGACCTAAGATCAGTATTACTTAAGAAAGAAATAATATTTTGCTGTATTACACTGCTAGAATAAAGACTGATGCAGTATTTGAGAAATGTTCAAATATGAAATTATAGTCTCAGAATTTGACGGAAAATGTTGCTTTTATTAATGTGTTGCAGCATCTACAAAGACAAGATGCAAAGTTTGAACAGACTCAGAGTAATGGCCTTGAGGTCTGTGGAAAGCTGAAAAGTTTACTAATTATTTTTAAAAGGCAATTAAAAAATATAAATTATATTATGAATGCCTCCTAATAGTAAATAGATTATGAAGCAATTTAGATAGGGGAAGCAATCAGTTTGATATATAATGAATTCAAGACATATAGTTTTCAGACTTTATCTCTGTGAATAAGATTTCAGATTAATAAATAGGTATTTTATTAACCCATGATGATGCATTCAAAGGTGCGAGAGAGAGAGAGAGAGTGTGTGTGTGTGAGAGAGAGAGAGAGATTATGATGGATTCTAGACAACTTTTTTTCTTTTAGATTGCAGACTCTTCAGGAGAGGAGCTGTCTTTATTTTGTGTCTTGTTCAGCATCAAGCACATTTTGGTGGTTAACAAATAAATAATAAATAATGGGTTCTGATGCCCTCCCCCTATAAATCTTCAGTGCTGGCCAAGGATGTAGATGCAAAACACCCATTTAAAATCAT
The DNA here is from genome assembly GCF_007399415.2 of Gopherus evgoodei. Taxonomy (NCBI): domain Eukaryota; kingdom Metazoa; phylum Chordata; order Testudines; family Testudinidae; genus Gopherus; species Gopherus evgoodei. The sequence goes on from NC_044328.1 coordinate 50,680,890, forward strand.
GAGAATCAATACATACAGGGTAACAAAGATAAACGGCTACGAAGAACTTGGAATGCCCAGGTAAATAATGGCTCTAGGGCCACAGTTGAGAAGTGCACTAGCCTCACCTCCTGGGAGCTGGTTTCAAATTGAATAAATTAAAGCAGAGAGTAGCACAAAATAATACTGCAGATCCATACAATCCCTAACTTAATTAAAGTTGGGTCATGAACCAAGATGCAACTCAGACGCATATTTAACTACAGATGATAATGAGTTTTGGAATCTCTTACTCCTAGAGCACAAGGTGCAAATACCCACATTGCAACACCCATCTTCCTAACTTGTAGTCTTCACGTTAGAGAGACAAAAGTCTTGGATACACTAGGCATGTCTTATGGGGGCAGGACTAAAGTGCATTGACAAATGTGTGGGGAAACTGTCACTTTGTTTGCCCAAATTATGTCTTGTTTCCAGTAATTTAATATTTACATGGCAAACATGTAATTCATTTTCTCCACTGAGGGCAGATTGGTTTAGGAGCAACCCAGATCACAAGGAAGGTTCTCGCTCTTCTTTTTTTTTCTTCCAAAGCTGAAAATGTTCCAAGCCTGAGTCATACATGCTTACTTTAGAAACTGTACCCAACATGGATTAAATGCTTGTAAACAGCTTTGTTATAAAAAAAAGAAGCGACCATAGTCATAGACGCCTGGGTATGTCTTAATGGAAAAATTACACTAAGTTGCTTTCCAGATGTCTTATGGGGGCAGGACATTAAGTAAATATTTTACTTAAATGTAGGAGATTCTATTCCAAGTGAAAACTCAACTTTAATGTTACTTTTAAAGAAATTTCAGATACTGTACAAGTGAAACTGAATGTATAAGAACTAGATTTTTCCCTGGTGCTATTATTGCTTCTGTGAAGGCTTTCTGTCATCTCCATATGTAGGCTTGTGTTTCAAGCTCCATGAAGTTGCTTGGAGAACTAGGCTAGGATCCTGTAGCTGGCAGAGGTCAGGATGGACTTGACCCAAATTCCCAGGCAGTCACTGATGTTGAAGGACAACCTGTTGTCTGCCTCAGGGCTCTAGGTAACTCCTGCCCGAGCAGCCACATCCAACAGATTGAATGCATCCTGCATGGCACATGTCAGGATTTTAACCTTGTGGAGTAAACTAGAAGCCCCGCTGCTGCTGACATATCAAGGCTAACTGACAGCAGGCAAGGAAAGTTGATGCAAGGGAAGTGAGCTAAAGCTGCAGCAGGGAGGAGGGAGCAAGTGGAGGGTATACTGAGATGCAGTATCAGTACTTGCATGAAGCTCTTTCTTTATGTTGGCCCTTGGAGTTTCATTTTCTTTTTGGACTTCTGTCATGTATGCACCCCCACTCTGAACCTTAGCGTCCAAAAGATGGGGTACCAGCATGAATTCCTCTAAGCTCAATTACCAGCTTAGATCTTGTAGCGCTGCCACCAACCAGGACTTGCAGTGCCTGGTACACTCTGGTCCCCCCAAAACCTTCCCAGGGGACGCCAAGACCCAGACCTTCTGGATCTTAAAACAAGGAGAAACTGACTGTCCCCCTTCCTTCTTAGACTTTCCCTCCCTGGGTCATCTGGAGAGGCTTCACCAACTCACTGGTAAAACAAGATCCAAATTCCTTGAATCTCAACACAAGGAAAAATAAACCCTTCCCCCCACCGTGTCCTCTCCCAGGCTTTCCCTCCCTGGGCTATCCTGAGAGATAGACAGATTCAAGCTCTGTGACTCTAAAACAAAGGTTAATTTACCTCCCCCCTGCCTCCTTTCCGCCCACCACTCCCTGGTGAGTTTAGACTCAATTCCCTTGAGCCTTAACAAGGGTGGGGGAAATCAGTCAGGTTTTTTAAAAGAAAAGCTTTTAATAAAAGAAAGAAAAAATAAAAATTGTCTCTGTAAAATCAAGATGGAAAATGTTACAGGGTCTTTCAGCTTATAGATACCAGGGAGAATCCTCCCCCCAGCACAAATACAAGTTGCAACAGAGATACAATCCTTCCAGCAAAATACACATTTGCAAATAAAGAAAACAAACAAAAAAAAGACTAAACCACCTTTCTAACTGGTACTTACTAAATTGAACAGAAGATTGGAGAGTCTGTATACCTGTCTGGTCCCTCTTAGATTCCTGAGAGAACAGAGAACAAAAGAAACAGCACAAAACAAAGACTTCCCTCCACTGAGATTTGAAAGTATCTTGTCTCCTGATTGGTCCTCTGGTCAGGTGTTAGCCAGGTTTACGGACTTGTTAACCCTTTACTATCGTTTATGACAACTTCGGTAGGTTGAAGACAACTTTTCAATTTAAACAACAATTAAGCTGTCAAAAAGATGATCTAACCTATATGATGAAGATTCCTATCTTGATGTGACTAGATGTCACACAGATCAGCCCATCATACACTAGACCAGGAGTGGGCAAACTTTTTGGCCCAAGGGTCACATCTGGGTATAGAAATTGTATGGCCGGCCATGAATGCTCACAGAATTGAGGTTGGGGTGTGGGAGGAGGTATAGGCTCTGGGCTGGGCATGCAGGTTCCAGAAATGAGGAGTTCAGGGTGTGGGCTCCAGGCTGAGACAAGGCATATGGGGTGGGGGTTGCAGGCTCTGGGTGGGGCTGAGGATGAGGGGTTTGGGGTACAGGAGGGTGCTACAGGCTGGGACCAAGGGCTTTGGAGGGTGTGAAGGGAATCAGGGCTGGGGCGGGAGGTTGAGGCATTGTGGGTGGCTCAGGGGTGCATGCTCCATGTGGCGTTTTACCTCAGGTGGCTCCCGGAAGCAGAGGCATGTCCCTGCTCCAGCTTCAGGGATGGTAATTGGGGCGGAGGCAGTGTGCGGAGCGGAGCCCCCTGGCTGCCCCTATGCATAGGAGCCAGGGGGGGACATGCTGCTGCTTCCAGGAGCCGCACGTAGCGGCCCCTGACCCTGACCATCTGGAGTGCTGGAACGGGGCAAGCCCCAGACCTCACTCCCCAGCAGGATCTCAAGGGACTGATTAAAACAGCTGGTGGGCCAGATGTGACCTAAGGGGCATAGTTTGCCCACTCGTGCACTAGACAGACACCGTCCTAGTTCATCAGAGTATATTGTTGGGCCCCTGGGGCACATGGAAGGATCTGGAGGATAACAGGATGCAACAAGGAAAAACCAAAACATTGCCATTCCTGAAAGTCTGTTGTCGATGGGGTTTTTTGTTTTTAAATGTTAAGAACTCAAGGAAGGTGTCAAGCTCCATACGCAATATAGTTTTACAGCTGGGTAAAGTTTAAGGAGTTTGATATTCGTATTTATTTATACCTGTGTGAAGCCAGGTCTTTGAATAGAAAAGAATATGCTCCTCTGTCCTTTGTCACCTGTCCTTTTTCCTATGGAGCTGGACTGATTATGATGGGAAAAAATATACAACAAACTGGCTATCTGTAGTATCAAATGACCGCTAAATAATATTTGTATCTGTGTTTATCCAGGGATAATAAAGATGACATTTTCTTCCTTCATAAAACACAGTTTCAATCTGTAGTGTAGTAGGAAAGAAGAGATGAAGGATACCAAGTTGTAACACAGCACAGAGGGATTCAGTCTTCAGACTAGTTTTCATTAGATACTTCATCTCTTAGTGTTACTTCACCTAATATAACTTTGTCTGAAAATGTATTTTATCCTCAGTATTTCTTCTGAGTTCATATTCCTTTCAAACACAGTATTCTTGTCATCTGAGCCAGAAAAGATTAGGTTTCAGCATCTCAACCTAGTTTTATTATACACAGCCGCATGGAGTTTATTTCAGCCATTTTACTTGAGTCTCAGAGAATTAAAAGGAAGTGTGTAAAATTCTTTGGAATGACCATGTCCAACATGTAATATTTTTTTTATTCTGCTGGATGTAAAAATGGCTGTACAGCCTGATGGAAGTATTCTATCAAGGTAATCCAGCTCACAATTAGATTAGCAATGATACAGGATAATCTCTGAAGTACAGTTTCTGCAGCTCAGCCAGAAGAGCCATTTCAACATTCCCAGCTGTAAATCCCCTTGCCATTAACATGCAACTCCTGCAAATGGTGTCTTGACTCTCGACATTCTTGTCCATCTGTTGAAGTGGCAGGGTGCTTCTCTTCTCTTCTTTTCTGAAAGGCATATATACCCACTGGCGCCATTAGAAGTCTGCGCCTATGCCCCAACCCCCAGCCTGCTCCTGCACCATAACTTCCTCCCAAACCCTGTACTTCCCAGCCCTGAGCCTCCTCCAGCACCCTAAGTCCTGGCCAGACCCCACACCCCAATATTTTTTACATTTTTTTAAATAAGTGCTCTTATCCAAAGCACTTTACATAGGTAGCTAATGGTACAAACAATATTTGGAAAGATCATTAAGTGGTCCGCCGAGACCCTCAGCGATTTTTCAAGTGCTCTGTGAAAAATAAGTTAGACTACAAAAACAATCAAGGTACCTCCCTTTATTTTCATTTACTTTCTATTACTTATAGGAGGAGGATGAAGAAAAAAAAGAATGAAAAAATGAGGGCAGGAGGGAGATAAGAGAGAATGTTCTTTTTCTTGACTGGGTCCTAAGGAGGGGACCAAAAAATGAAGCTGAGCACAAGGCCTCACTAACTCTAATCCACCACTGCCTTACTTTTAGATTCTCCAGTGACGAGAAGTGTGTTTGGATGGCGGCTGATTTTTCCTGAAATGGTTCTGATGATTCTGAGGACCACAGTAATGAAATGAGCTTATTTGTTCACTTTGTGGTGCTGTTTTTTTACAGTATAATGTGATCAGACTATGATCAAGACTCTGTGTGTGTGAGTTGCAGATTATAGATGTTGGCTTTTTTTTTCCCTACAAATAATCAATTTTATAAATATAGACCTTCCTAATAACAAAGCAGAAATAAAGTTCTGCTTATAAACTAGAGAGTAAGGGTAGGGTGACTAGTCGTCCTGTTTTTAAAGGGACACTCTCATATTTAAGCCTTCCTGCAGGCTTCCTAACTTTTTCTTAAAAATGGGCAAATTGTCCCATATTTTCTGTCTTCCTCCGCCTCCATCAGTACCAGTGGGTCTTGCTGCTGGGCGGATCCCTGCCCACCAGCAGTGAGTGCAGGGGGGAGGTCCAGTGGCTGATGACGGGGGTGGATGTGCAAGGCTGGTGGTGGGGCAAAGATGCAGCGCACAGCCATCCGTTCCCCCTGCCGGTCTGTCAGCACAGCCCCTGCTGCATGCCAGCTCTCAGCCAGCAGAGCCCCTGTCCTGTTTCTGGCTGGTGCTGGCTGCACACTGTGAGCTGCAGTAGCTGGTGTGTGTGGGCAGGTGCCAGGTGGTGATTACATGTCACCTCTGCTGCCCACCCATCAGCCCTTTACAAGCTCCCCTCTTGCTGTCCTCTCCCTGCGTTGACCCTTCACCCCCCTCTCCCACTCCACTGTTCCTCCATATCCCCTCAGTGTGGAGCGACCTGCTCCCAGTGCGGTGTGGAGAACCAGTCCCTGGTTGGAGCTCTCAGGTCACCAACAGTCTGGCTGACAGGCTCCTTCCTTCCCTGACCTACTCTGGCTAGGCTGGTGCCCTGGGAAAGCCCAAGACCCCGCCAAGCCCTGCATGTGCCAAAGCAGTGCATAGCGGTGACAGGAGGAAGCCACTCCACCCCTCAGCTAAGCTCTTGGAGTGGCGGTGTGGGGGGAAGCAATTTCCAGCCTGTTCACACTCTGAACCTGCAGGCTCCACAGCAGCCCCCAGGGCAGGGGCTTAGCACCCTTTTCACTCCCTCCCCTCACCCCCTCTGCGTCCTGCCCGCAGGGAGTGCAGGGCTGCTTTATCCCCTAGGCACCCCTCCGTGCTGAGCCACCTCTTTGGCAGGATTCACTAAAGCCCCTGCAGTCAGGTTCCCTGGGCCCTGGTGCACAATTAATCCTTAGGGCTTAACCCCTTCCTGCCTGTGCTAGTATGGGCAGGAAGGGACAAGCTGCTTCCAGGTGAGGTGGGGTAGGGGTGGGGAGAGGAGAGAAGAGAAGAGATAAGATCTGCAAAGACATGGACCAGGTCATCCTTCTCCTCCTGCTGTTCAAGCAGCTCTTGTCCCTTCCCTCCAAGGGTGCTGAAAGGCTGCTGCTGATCACATTCCGATGTGAACCCTGACAGAAATCTGGGGTTGGGGGGGGGACGTGACTCTGCGTGCCCCTCTCCCCCCCTCCCTGCCACATCTTGCTTCAAGAAGATGTGGTGCCAGGTACCAGGAGAGGCAGGTCCGTCCCAGAGACCCAGCCAGTCTTGGAGGGTGAAGAACACCATGGCAAGGAGAGTTCGGTCGGTCGGTCAACCCTGCTGTGTGAGAGAGGTGTACGTGTGCGTCACCTCTCCCTGTGTGTGTGTGTGGGGGGGGTATGTGTCATCCCTCCCCGTGTAATCCCTAACCCTTCAAGATTAAAAGGTAATAAAAGAATCCAACAAGGCGGTATTTCTTTTTAACAGGGGCTCAGTCAATTTGATCATATGAATGTTTGTTCTGCAGAGTTTTGGTTGATTGTCATTGAACTCGCTTGAATATCAGTCATTTTACTAGATGTCCCATACTCAGCATAGGGAATATGGTCACCCCAAGTAAGGGCCTTCCCATTTTCCTGGTGGCCAGCTCTCTCCACTCTCCCAGCAATCAGCCACCTCCTTGAACCAACTCTGACCCCTTATTATTCAGAGCTGCCTCTCTCGCCTACTACCTTCTCCTCAGTGCCGTAACAAGGGTGAGGTGAGTGAGGCACTTGTCTCTGGTGCACAAAATGGAGGAGCGCAGCTCTACCGTGATTGGTGGCCCTTCAACGGCAGCTGTGCCGCTGCCACTTCTTCGGCAGCAATTGACAGCGGGTCCCTGAGTCCGTCTCAGAGGGAAGGACCTGCCGCTGAATTGCCGCCACCACTTCATTCATTCTTCAGTGGCGGGTCCCAGAGTCCCTCTCAGAGAGAAGGACCCACCGCCAAATTGCCGCCGAAGAATGAGTGAAGTGGCAGTGGCAATTTGGCGGTGGGTCCTTCTCTCTGAGAGGGACTCAGGGACCTGCCGCCAAAGCGCCTGGAGCCGACCCTTGCCTCTGCACAAAAATTCCTTGTAACAGCTCTGCTTCTCCTCACAGTCAGCTATTTTTTTCCCCTGGTGTGTATTTCAGTTTTCTCTATGATCATTCTCAGCTGAATCCTTCTGATATGGAAATGGAGCTCTGGATCTGAGCACCTTTGAATTTGGGAAGAATTCAGATCTGGATCCAAACTTTGTGGCTATCCCTACCTATCTCTATAGTGCAGTTGAACCAAACTATGGGTTCCAAATCCCCCATCAGTGTAGGAAAGTTTAGTACCCGATCGGGATCCAGATTCGAACTCCTTTGCTTGGGGCCATCTCTCTTCTCAGTAAGTGAGCTTATACATGAGCACGTGGCCACGGGAGACTTTTTACTGCTTGACAGTCGGATTGGCTTTGCTGTGGCTGGGGTCTGGGGAAGTGCTTGTAGCTATGTGGTTATACGCTGAGGATTAGCCACAACTCATGAAGCCCTTTGGAGGCTCTGTAACTAGCACTTCAAGGCTTCTCATTTTGATAAGAGTGGAGCCTTCGGGATCTAACTCTTCATGTTTGATTTTCGCCTGCAATGCGCCTGTCTCGTTCTCCGCCATTCTGCTGCCAGCAAGACTGCGGCTGCAGCGGGGGAGGGTCAGAGCCCCCCCCCCCCCCCCATGTTGGCTCGCCCCCACTCAGGCTGCTGCGCTGTGCTCCTTTTCTCCGGGTATGCTCGCAGCGCAGAGAAAGAGATTAAAGCGCCCACACAGAGGCCTTTGGAGATCACCATGTTGCTCCCTTTCACCCCGCTGCACAGGCACCCCGAGTGGTGCAGCAAAGCAGCACAACGCACACAGTGGAATGGGTGGAGGGGAAGAGAAAGGGGGAGAGTTTTCCAGCTGACCCAGAGATTCCACTCCCAGCCACCCACTCATCTCCTGTTTCCTGCGGCTCTCTCGTGGTGGCAGAATGACATTCCCTCTCCTTTCTCACCGCCCACCAGAGACGAGAGGTCTCTGTGTTGCAGACAGGCCAGCCAGGATCTCGGCCATCGCTGGCTACTTGTCTTGTTGCTCTCTGACAGGGGCTGAAAGATTGCATTGTAAGGTTCTGGTTAGGGCTGAAGCCAGATTTTCTTCCAAGCCCTCGAGTCCGCTACAGAGCTCAAAGGCAACCCCTTCCGGCCCTTCACCTGAGAATAGCTGTTAAGAAGCGTCTGTCGTATCCATTGCCTGCTTAGCCGAGATCTGAAAAATCACTGTCAGCTCAGTGGCACTCCCTGGTCCAACCAACACTTTAGTGTATGTACCTTTGTCTCTTAGCCCTGTGTCTGTAATGTCGCATTAATACTAGTTTAGCTGGAATCCCCGGCCAACGGAGTACTGTGCCTAGCTCCGTTTTCCTTGATTTTAGGCAGCCCCAGTCAGTACTGTTACATGTTTAGCCTCTGAGCCTTCCCTTGGTGTCAAGTTACAGAAAAGCTACACCCTAGCAGTACCCCTATTTACATACAAATAACTCAAGTGCTTGCACTTATGTCGCCATTCAAGAGGCTTGCCAAAGAAGTTTTAATCCAATCAGAAGAAGCTTTAAAAGGAAGTCTGTAGAGTGATTAAAAAGGATCTTAACTTCAAATAAGTTGTCATTATTTTTCACTTTGTTTCATATTTGCAAAGATTTTTTTATCTGAGTTGAGAGGACAAAGATGCACATTTCTTAAAATACGTACGAAGAGATCAAGGTGTTAAGAAGATCTCAGTTGTGTGGAAAGTGAATATGACCCACAGGGATTAGTTTGCTTGTGCTGGTTTGGAGATTAACTCCTAATCACTGCTTAAAGACTAATAGGACTAATAGGAATTCTTGGAAACAGCAGGAAAAAAAAATCTTATAGACCAGACTGGTGAAAATGGCTTTCCAAAACAGTAAGACTTTTAAAGTTAAATTTAGTATTCAATGTTTTTTTTTCAGAATTTTATGCTCTATAATATATTACAAACATTTTAGCCTTTAAATTGTTACTTAAAATAATCTCTGTTGCTGCGCTGCAGTAGAAAGTTGATCTGTTTATTTTGTCGTTTTCAAACAGAAGCCGAAATGGTATTTTTAGAATTGATTGGTAGTTTAAAAACAGAGCTCAGTCTGTGGTTTCCTGAGTTAAGTGAATGGAAAGTCTGAACTCTACTGAATGAAGGAATTGGAAAAATATAGCTGAGTTTTATGAATCAGTCACCTCTGTGAATGCAACATGTGAATTCTTTTCTCTTTTGTGCAACTTTTATGTACTCAAAAACGTGTTCAACAAGAAAAGGGATAGAGTTTAAATTTATAAATGTAATAAATTTAGTTGCAGTGCTCTGTACTCTGTATTATACAGAGGACAGAAAAGAAAATCCTAAAACGACAAGGGGCATATTTTAGACCTGCTCTGTCACTGCTGGAATGTAGTTTTCAGTATGATGTAATGGTGTTCGGATGCACTTAATGAAAGTAAGTTAGTTAGTTAACCCTTTCAAAGGGTCTGTGTTCTTTTTAAAGAGCAGCTTTTATTACTTTCAGTTTCCTTTTTGCTTTTTTCAATTTACCGATTTTGCTTCACAGTTAATATCTAGACAGCTGTTAGTTCATATATATCTAGCATTGTTGAAATTAGCACAGTCACTGGGGTGAATTTTTAACTTCAGATTCTTAGTAATTCAAGAATAATTTAGATATGTGTTTTGCTCTAATCTATGCTAGTATTAGTCATGATGTCACTCCCCCATCATATACAGTAATGAAGATTCTTGACAAATGATTTACTTTATCTTAATAAAATGATCGTACTGCTAGGAACCTCAGCATATATTAATGTAAAAAGTATTAAGAAAAATCTAATACTAATTCAAGTTTGTAAAACGTTTGGGAGAAAGTCAAAAGAGGTGGTGGTCTTGGCCTTCCATTCAGTGTCCATTCAAACATGCTTCACTCTTCAATGCTAGTCTGCAAACAGATAATGACTAAAAGCTGCTATTAAATATTATAGAATGACCTGCCGTTCATTCATCTTCATGTCTTTTTTTGTAAGGAAGGGACAAAGACATTAAGTGGTGTTTAACCCATAGAGAGAGGCTTAGGTTGCAAGAATAATTGGCTAACTTCATTCCCAGTATAACTCTTAAATCAGTGGATTTCTAGAATCAAGAACTTTGGTCCCTTATACTAACCACTTGTATAGAATTTTTTTCAAACCTACGCAGATGGTAGATAATTGACATTCTACTATGGAAAAAAACCTCTGGGGATGTGATGTGACTGATTCCTTCCACTGCTTTCCAACAAGTATATTATGAATTACTAAACACATGAACATTTATGATACATATAACTTCTGATTTCAGTTTGCTTTTATACTGGCAGGTGAGGATGCAATGACAGGCGATACAGACAAATATCTTGGGCCGCAGGATCTAAAAGAGTTGGGAGATGATTCTCTGCCTGCTGAAGGATACATGGGTTTTAGTCTGGGAGCCCCGCTCTGCCAGGTATTGTATTTAATGTTTTTAAATTTTCATACTTCATCACAAATACACTCTGTTTCAAATCCAGTGCATTTTTTCACACGTTACCAAAATCAATTTTAAATAAAAAATGGTGGTTGCATGTTTCAGCAATCTGATAATCACTTATGTTTAAAATATACATTCATTGCTGTTTGGTTTTGTATTGTTAATTCATGTTGGCTTGTGGCAATGATGCAGAAAATTAATTGTTCATTTTTTCTGGTATCCACTCATGCTCTAGAAATATAAAAAGTGATTATTTTCAAACAGCTGGTAACCTACATAGAACATCTGTCTAAAAGCTAATACAGACCATCTAGCAAAAACAAGCTTCTTTCAGTCATTAGCACATGTTTATATATTCCCTACTGTGCCTGCTTTATCAGAGGAATGTAAACATCATAGACTGAAACTGGAAAAAATGAATGAGATTCATTTGGCTATATCAATACATTTGTTTCTTTAAAGGTGCAAATTAAGAATAAAATAGAAACATTCAATATAAAAATATTCCAAAAACAAATTAATTTTTTACACTTTTATTGTTAACCTAAATCCATTACCCTATTTCATTTGCTAGGGAATAAACAGATTTCTCTTTAAGGAAAATAGGTCAATATTTCAAAACAGATATTACAGAACACTGTTGATTTCAACCCTTGTATTTCTAGCACAGATGTTTGGATTGTTGAAAATTTTTACTAAAACTTATTGCATTGTACAATTTGCTTGAAACAAACAAAGCTATATGTGCAGAGATTACTTCCACAGTTGTGGACTAGCAGGGTGTTTACTGATAGTTGAATTATTTTGAAGCTAATAATTAAACTTCACAAACCAGAGCCCTGAGGACTTTTTCCTATAGTTTAATGATCTGTTGTAAAAAGTTATTTCATTGTCTAACAGTGAATGGCATCTCCCATAAGGTAAAAGCTTGATGTTTATTTTTCACTCTTGTTTGTTGTGGCTGCATTAGATATTGAAGCATGCACTTTGACTTTGCTCATTTAGTAATGCTCTGTATTCTTTTGTTTTGCTTATAATCCTCAGGTAATGTAATAAATGTTTATATTATAATACATCTAGAAGGGATCTTAAAGTACTCTTAAAAATAGTGTATGTGTTAGTTAGAAGATAAGCAAAATTACTTTTACAGGAAAATCTAATAGTTTTATATGGTTAAATAACATAGTTAACAATCTTAATTTTAAAATATAAGTTATATTATGGACAAAGCCCATCAATATGCTGTAGTTTCAGTATGTGGTAAATGTTCAAGTACATAGATGGGGAAGTGGAGGCGAAGAGAATGCAGGTAATGCACAAAATTCTGCTCAGAGATCTCCATGATAAACGTCACCTGTTACTCTGCTCTGCTCAGCTGTGTAATTTCCATGCAGGCGAGTGGGAAAGCAGAATATCCAAGCTGAGATCTATCATCTATATCTAAGAATGGAATTCTACCTCCTTTTTTTTCGCTTGAGAGAATTCTAAGGCTTTCATACTTCTGATTTTAACAGCACCATTATTCTTTGTTTCTGTGTAACTCATTCTTACATCTGCATACGTATATGTTATGCTCAGAAGAGACAAATATTATGTGCCTTTCATGTAATTTATTACATTTAGCAAAAAGCACATTGTGACTTTATCCTATTATTGATTCTGAGTGTAACATTAAGAAAAAATACATTAAATATGTCATCCAGCCATAGCATTTTGCTTTTTCCTGTCTGATTCCTCGCTTTCTATTTCTCCTGTTTCTTTTCCCTATAAATTTCTTTAAATAGTCCTAAAGTCAGGTAAGAAGGCATGACACCCTCATGACTTTTCTCTGCTTTGCCATTGCTCATTTTCATTTTACTCAGCATTGTGCAGTGGCATGCCTTTTTGTGTTTAATATTAGAAAATATTATTTTTATGGTGACATAACAAATATGACATGATTTCTTTACAGCCTTTATAATTTAAAAAGTTTGATTAATGTATGCTTATAATAATAAAAGTTCCAATTCTGATTCCATTAAAATTAGCAGGGTGTAGTGTAATGAGAAATTTAATGAATATTTTGAGGAACTTAGAAAAGTTCTAGTAACAAGAACAAGGTGCATGTAGTAAATTGTAGAGCTTTAAATTGAAAAAAGATACTTGTTTAAAATCATATTCATCTTTCTAAATGCTGTTTTTTTGTTTGAATTTCTTTTTTAGTCACTTAGCAAGCATGTCTGAACTTGTAGCATGTTTTCTAACACATACTATATGTATCTTCCAGGGCCAAATGTAATATGCACCCATATTTATTTTCTTTAGTCACAGCATATTCAGATTTGTCATTCTTAATTTCCAAAGTGTATAACATCGGCAAAATAACACCAAAAACTAATGTCTTTCCTTACTCTTCCTTGTGAACAAGGAACCTTTTTTACAAATTACTATGATTTTGATTTAGGGGAAAATGAATAAATAGGGTTTTCATAATAAAGTTAAAAGTAGCTCAGCCCCAAAGAGCTGAGACAAACTCTGAAATAGAACCAGTTTAAGACCCTGATCCTGCAGTTTGATGTGAGTGGGCAGAGCCTGCACATACACAGAACCCCGTGAGGTCAGGATCCACCCGCATGGATTCAATTGCAGGATTAGGGCCTAAAAGTGTTTTGGACTTTTTTCAGAGCTAGGATAAATATCTGAATATATTTTTGCATAGATTTAATCTCAGTCTGAACACCAAAGCAATAAGCAAGCATTCCTTGGGACTATTGGTTATGAGTATGATCAAAAAGAAAATAACATTATAAAAATTTAATATTCGATTTTTTTAGTGTCTCATTTATTCTACTTCAGCGATTATGTATATTTTATCATCTTTTGCATTTCCCTGGAAGTTGCATGTATTAATTTTTTTTTTGTTCATCCCATTGTCATCTACCTGTTCTATGGTAAATTGTAAATACAGCAGCCTCCGCTCCTTCAGTTCGGATAGGTCCTACACTCTGAACAGAAGTTCCTATGCACGAGACAGCATGATGATTGAAGAATTGCTGGTACCATCAAAGGATCCGGTATGTTGTACCACCTGGCTAGTATTTATGTTTTATCTATGTAAGGCCATGTTCTTCAGTCTTTTTACATTGCTTACTGAGACCACTTACCATGTCCATTAGCCTGAATGGGGGAAGAAAGGGGTTGAAATAAGGACTGAAGGATTTGCTCCATTGTGGGCTTGATCTTGCAAGAAGCAGAGCACTCTGGTCCTGATCCAGCAAAGCATGTAAGCACATAATTAATGGTAATCATGTGAGTAGTCCCACTGAAGTCAATGAAACTACTTGTGTAGTTAGGCATGCCCTTAAATGTTTTGTAGGATTAGGGCCAAAGTACTCAGCAGCTTGCAGGATTAATCCCTATGTTCACATGTGTTATTGCAGCCCTTTTATGCAGTAATAAAAGCCATGGACTAAGGTGTGCTCATTTGTGCACTTGTGGGATGCCCTTGATGTCCCTCATATGCATCCAAAGGGAAGAATTTGGCCTTGTGGTTATGATGAAGCTATTTTCACTAACTTCTAACCTAGTTTAAAAGTTTGTATAATGATTAATTCAACAAAAGTTGAATCTAGAGCTGCTTACAGTGTGGGAAAGAACTTATAAAAGTTAATAGTGGTTATAAATAGATGCTGTTTGCTTTGTTTTATGAGTTCTCAGAATTTGCTAGACAGACTTTTTAAAAATTTAAAATCTGACTGATTTATTCTAGTAAATTAACAGAAAAGCTATAGATTTGTTCAGAAATTGAATAAAAAATTTCATGTCAGTTTTGGGGTAAAAGGATAGCATAGCTGTATTGTGAATTATCTTCATAATATGTGAGGTCTGATCCAGTAGATTTTTATTCATGCACTTAGGGTGAAATTGACCCCTGTTCAGAAGACTAGCATATACCACTTAAGTCCCACTTTTGATTGTTAAACAAGTATTAAAGAAGGTTGTTGTGCTCCATAAACCTACTGTGTATTACAAAGGAGAACTGGAAAATGAAGCATAATTTATCAGTAATTGTGTCTTAGATCTGTTGTGAAGAATATTGGGTAACTGTACTTTTGAGGCAAACTCTATTCTGCATATGCTGTCACAGACTCTACTTCCTCTAGAGCAGTGGTTCTCAAACTTTTGTATTGGTGATCCATTTCACATAGCAACATAGTGCGACCCGCCCTTGATAAATTAAAAACACTTTTTTATATATTTAACACCTTTATAAATGCTGGAGGCAAAGCAGGGTTTGGGATGGAGGCTGACAGCTTGCAACCCCCCAGGTAATAACCTCACGGCCCCCTGAGGAGACCCGACGCCCAGTTTGAGAAGCCCTGCTTTAGAGTATCTCAACAAGACTTAGTTCTTGGATTAAACAACAGCAAATCTGGAGCTCTCATTAATGCTGATACTGAACAATACAGTAAAGCATTGATCTCCAACCTTTTTACACCCAAGATCACTTTTTGATTTTCAGGGCAACCCAGGATCTACCTCGCCCCTTCCCTGAGGCCCTGCATCTTCCCCAAAGCCTTGCCCTGCTCACTCCATCCTCCCCCCTCCATCGCTCACTGTCCCCTACCCTCACTCACTTGCACTGGGCTGGGGTAGGGGTTCGGGAGGGGGTGCAGGCTCTGGGCTGAGGGCGAGGGGTTCGCAGTGCGGGAGAGGGCTCTGGGCTGATCCTGGGGCAGAGGGTTGGGGTGCAGGAGAGGTGAGGGGTGCAAGCGCTGGGAGGGAGTTTGGGTGCAGGAGGAAGCTCCGGGCTGAGCCAGAGTGTTGGGGTGCAAGAGGAGTGCGGGCTCTGCGAGGGAGTTTGGAGGCAGGAGCTGGCCGGTTCCGGAAGCGGCATGGGGCTGGGACAGGCAGGGAGTCTGCCTTAGTGGCAGCCCCACTGCACCACTGGAGGTCATAATCGACTGGGAGATCATCTAGGATTGACCAGTCGATTGTGAGCAACCAGTTGGTGGCCACTGCTCTAAAGGCTCTTTTTCATATCTAACCTTCATTTTTATGATTTCAATTTTGTAATAGCGAATACAATTCACTGCAAGTAGAATTTTGTGCCCTCTAAGACAGAGGCCAGGCTGGAGTCTTCCTGAAAATCAAATATGGAATGTTATTTTAATTTAAATTTAATTGCTCTTAGGACTTTTGTTATGATCAGGAAAGGATCCAGAGTGTGATTATTATTGTAAGTTTGGGAAGGATGTGAATCACTTTGATGATAACCAGACATTTGATTCCAACTGCACATCTATCTATTTCAATTACAACATAAAAAGAATGTCTATTCCAGGTTCTTTGCACCATTGACAGATGATTAAAAGCATGATCCTGTCATGGTGAAAAGAGCAGTAACAAACCAACATCTGTATAAAAGAAGTCATTCCAACAAAATCAGAATTTCCCATCATGGTTCCTGCAAAACTCTAGTCCTGAAATACAAATCCTCACCTTCACCTGACTCCCCTCAAACCTCGCCCCACCTCAACATCTGCCCAAATCAGTGGGCTTAAGTCAACGTATTTGAGCTATTTTAACTGCAGTGGAAGGAAGTTACTCTGAGGGCAAGGGGCCCACAAAAAGAACATCCTACTAACAGTTGGCATATACCAAAGGAGTTCCAGATAATCTCTGCTGCAGCAGAACAAAAGTTTTGTGTCTTAGGAATACAAGCTACAAAGAGTTTTATAGGTCCAAACTTACACTTCAGCTCCACCTGGAAACCAACAGAAAGGCAGTGCAGATTCTGAAGTATTCATGCTATGTGCATATGCTGAGATACAGCACTTAGCAAAAAGCCACATTCTTCTGCAGCATCTTTCTGTTTGAGTGCATGTAAAGGGTAGTCCTATGCAGAGCTCATTACCATATTATAATTTTGCAGTGCAGTGAAAAAGGCATGAATTACTGCAACAAGGTCTGCACTTGACAGAGAGGGGCACGGCCTCTTGGATGGATGCAAATGGAGAAAAGCCACCATAGTGAGTTCTTCCTAAGATCATCGGGGAGCAGATGAAAATCAAGAGCCATCCCAGATATGGAAGTTTAAAAATCAGTATGTAGCAGCCCTGATTTTCAGCATTGAGTGCTAGTTTCTTGAGAGACGTTTCTGAAGCCCTCTAAGACCAGTTGGACCTTCTCAATGGTGGCCTTGACAATCTCCACCAATATTGGACCCAATACTTCCCTGTTAGTCTTCATCGACTAGGAAAGACATGGGTCCAAAGCACCATGTGCAACGCCAGCCTAATACAAGGAGAGAGTTCAGGTCTCTCTTCCTTTAGGGTCCTGTTTTGCTACCACAGATGTAGACAAGTCGATTAGAATCTGAATGATTTTCTCTTCAGAATTATTTACTTCACAATGGCAGGCACTCAAATCAGCCTTTGGAGTAGACAGCCTAAATTAACCAGTCTATCCACTATGTAGGATATCACAGTTGGTTGCTGAATCTCTCCTGTTTGGGTAAGCTCTCCTGGGAGAAAGGATCACAGTTTGCTGCACCTCTCGTATCACACAAGGCCATGCAGTCATGCAACTAGCAGTATTATTGCCTTTAGGAGAAATCAGTGAAATTTTGGCAATGCACTCTTGAAACCCTGCTGCTGATAAGGCCACCCAATACAAGATGAAGAGAAGCAAAAATTCTGAATAGTGCTGGAGACAGGATTACAGCAAAACACAAATGGTTATGGACACTAACATGTTTCCAGTGTAGTGAGCCATGAAGCTCCTAGGGATGCTGTACGTACAGTTTGTCAGAATTGTGGGAAGCAAAGATACTTAGAAAAGGACTCTAGAGCCCAGGTAGGCAGGCAATCCAGACAGATTTCACTCGATGGCAAGATGATGACCAGTGGTGGTTAACAACATATGTCAGTATTGGAACCAACACTATTTAAACTGCAGACAGGAAGCCTGTTAGCTCCACTAACGTCTTCCCAGATAAGAGATTGTGGCTAAGGGGACTTTATGGTGTCAGTGCAGTTCCATGACGAGTGAGATGTACTCCTTTATTCCTGAGGCTAGAAACCTAGCATTTTGAGGAAGGGATTGCCTGGCGAGATGAAGATCTTTGTCTGAATGTGGGGAATGGGAAAAGATTTTTTTAGGGGTTAAAGGCATGTGATTGTTCTTTGTATCAGGGAAGGGTCAACTGAAAAGGGTAAGAGACAGGTTACAACTGCAAAAGGGTATAGAGTGCAAGTCTAGTACCAGCTGGGTGAATTGCAGACATTGCAGATGAAGTAACATCATCTGTATTGTTCACTATTTTGTGTCCATGGTGCAGAGAGTTCTGTTTGCCTTTGTGGACATTTCAAATTTTTGATGACCCACCAGAGTTTGATCAACAGATGCTTGCTGCCTAAGACCTTGTGTCCAACTAACAGAAGGGACAGCATACCAACCTGATCCTCTCTCAAAGTTATCTGCAGGCAGACCTGGCCACAGGATGTAAAATATTGGTGGCTGTAAATACTTCCAAGAGATCTGTTTTGAGTGAAACAGATTAACTACTGTAGGTATCTGCAGTTTTTCAGAAAATAATGGACCAAACAATAGAGATCCTTTCCCTGGAGTTTGTTATTTGGAGACTATGCTGATTACTGGACAAAGCACTAGAAAACACTAAATATATTTGCAAGCAGTCTTACAGCAGCTCTGATGGGCAGGCTTGCATCTCCATCCAGGGCAATGTGCTATTTTGGGGGGCAGATTTTACTTAGGGCATAGGGTAATGGGAAAAGAAGTGGCAGTGAGTGTAGCTCCCTTCTTCACAAGTATGATGGAATTGTGGCGTTTTCTCATCTGCTAGTTTACTATGACAAATGTTTATGCCGGACCTATCTTCCAAGATATATGCTGTAATGGAGGATAGAGCTCCATGACACTGGTCCCCTGAGTGCCTGCAAGTATTTAAGCCAACAATGGGAAAATTGCTAACTGCCCCTTTTTTGATGCATTTGTCATCAAATCTTCGCTTTCTCCCTAATTTTGGACTGCTATTTTTCACCAGTGGAAGTTGGTCAGTGATTTTTTTCCCCATTGGGATGGGGCAGTAATTTCACACCATTTCCCCCAAAACAGTGGAAAAAATCCTTGATCCTGTTGCCTCCCACACATTACGTTAAATACACAAATGTTGGCAGTTCGCATAATTTTGAAATAATAATCTGTCAGATTGGAGTTAGCTAAATTTTGTAACTAAACCTCAAACCAGACCATGAACCTTTTGGGATTTACCTTAATTTAGCTTTTATACCTGTACTACCATATGATAAATCATCATGTGATTTTTTTTTGAAGTCACATAAATCCAGGGTAATAGAAATTGATGGGATTGGCATTTCCACATGAACTTGAAAGTTAAGGCATCCTGATGAAAATTTATCCTCTTCGTGGAATATGGAAGAATTGCTAATGCCATGTTGAAAAGGATTAGAGAAACTGCCTGCGTTAAAAATTAATTTGTCATTCTTGTATAATGGCCTGGCTAGCATATTGTAGGTATTCAACACTTGCCTTACTTTAGCATGCTACATGCCCATAATTATTGTTGTCTGCTTACTGGAATCATTGCACCTGATTGTCTGAAGTAAGTGTTTTACAGAAGAAACAGACCCTAATAAAAGAGCTAACTGAAAGAAGAGAAAATCAAAAACTATGTCTGATGTACAGCTGGACAGATGACAGAGCAAAGTTGAACCCTGAAGATTTTTAGACATGCTGTGAGGATATTGACTTTCTTGAAAACAAAGCCAAAATTCAAGAAACATTTAAAGAAAAAAACATTGAAAATGAGTAAAATGAGGGATGCAGGTTCTAGCCTAAAACAAACTATGAAACCTTCTCAGTGGAGGACTTTCATATGTCTGTGCTGGTATTTGTTGGATTTATGACTAGAACTGATATTCCCATTTAAAAGGATTTGTTTTTAAATTACCTTTAATTTACCAGTATATAAAGATGGAACCAATACATTATTCCCAATGCAGAAATGTTTACCATCTCATTTTTGATTTGAGTAATTTGTGTTCAAAGCAGTTCATGAGATTCAGGTCTAAAAAATGTAAGATAAAAGGTCAGAGAGTACTTGCTATCTTTATTCATGTTTTGGGTACAACCAAAAATATCTTATTTACGAGAAGCACTAAAATTTTGAGCAGAGTGATCTACCCAACCATTAGACAGGCTTTTGGTACTGAGTGACAAGCACATTGTTTTCTTGGAGTGATGTCTGACAGTGCTTCCTGCATGTTTTAGTTGCATTCATGTCACTTGCATTCCTCTCAGAAAATATGCCCATGCAGTATTTGATGATTTAAATAGTATAACTGGTTTAAAAAAAAAAGTTCAGCCATGATGCACTTCACCAACACAATCCGAAAGAATGTATGGAACCACAACATGGCATTGTCCCCAAAATGCCTCTATATGGGATGGTGAAAACTGAGTTAATGCCCTGAAGAACAAGTTCTTTTGAGTTCTACTTAATTCCTGCAAAAAGAACAATTTCACTCCTGTGATGCAGTAACACTTTAGGGACCCAGCTGAAAGTCTGACAGCGTTATTCTAGTGTGATTGACTTATCAATATTTGAAATTCAGTTATGACTAGGGCTTTGTGTTTGTCATGGAAGTCATGGTTTCCATGACTTCTGTAGCAGCTGGTGCAACTGGCCCGGGAGCCACCTGAGCAGCTTTGGCAGCCCCTGGGCCAGTTGTACTGGCTGCTGCTGGGGCAGTCTCTCCCCACCCCCCATCAGCAGGAGTTTGGGGGGACGGGGCTCAGGGCTGGGGGTTGGGGTGCGGGACTCCCCGAAAGAGTGACAGGAACTCCCCTCCTTCAGCTCCTAGTGCCACGTGCTGCCTCTGCCCACAGGCACCGCCCCTGCAGCTCCCATTGGCCGCAGTTCTCAGCCAATGAGGCTGCAGAGCCAGGGCTCGGGGCAGAATGGAGGCATCATGTGGAGCTCAGGAGTCTGAGGCATCATGACATCAATTAGGGAGGCATCATGTGGAGCTCAGGAGTCTGGTAGGGAGCTTGCCCCAGCCCTGCCAACCCTTCCCGCAGTGCTCCCAGACTGCGCCCCCCTTCGAGCACCTGCGGCACCCACCGGGCCATACCCCCCAGCACTTGCAGCGCGCCCCCTCCTCCCCCGAGCACCCACACACACACCCTGAGCACCTGCGGCCCCCCTGGGCCGCGTCCTCACCAAACATCTGTGCCCCCCCAGCCATCTCCCCGAGCACCCACGGTGCCCCTCAGGCCATTCCCCCCCAAGCATGACCCCCCAGTTTTAGTCAGAGGTATATACACCTCTACCCGATATAATGCTATCCTCGGGAGCCAAAAAATCTTACCGCGTTATAGATGAAACTGAGTTATATCGAACTTGCTTTGATCCACCGGAGTGCGCAGCCCTGCCCCCGGAGCACTGCTTTATGCATTATACCTGAATTCATGTTATATTGGGTCACATTATATCGGGGTAGAGGTGTAGTAAAGGTCATGGACAGGTCAGGGGCCATGAATTTTTGTTTAGTGCCCATGACCTATCCGTGATTTTTATTAAAAATACTCGTGACTAAAACATAGCCTTAATTATGACAATAGGAGGCCAATACTGTGCAGAGTTAAACAGTGTTTAAGTGTGTGAGTAGGGGGAACAGCCTTCCATAAAAATACCACATCCCGCCATACGTTGGCACATACCACATCCCGCCATACGTTGGCACACTCGTGACTAAAACATAGCCTTAATTATGACAATAGGAGGCCAATACTGTGCAGAGTTAAACAGTGTTTAAGTGTGTGAGTAGGGGGAACAGCCTTCCATAAAAATACCACATCCCACCATACATTGGCACACTGGCAGCCTGATTCTGCAGTTCCAGCGCAAGCTAAACATCCAATTAAGTCAACAGGAACTTTGCGCAAGTAAGGATTAGAAGCAGAGCCGTCCGTTGGGTAAAGCAAATCGGGGTGACCGCTCCGGGCCCTGTGCTTTGGGGGGCCCCGTGCTTCGATAGAATTGTGAGGAGGCAGGCGGGCGAGTGGGCTGAGGAGGCAAACAGGGAAGCGAGAAGCAGGCTGGCAGGGGAGGGAGAGGAGGAGCCCCCAGAACCACCACCTCCTCCCCCCCAGTGCCTCCTGCCTACCAGTGGCCCTGCCAGTCAGCACCTCCCACTCCCCAGCTCCTACTGTCCGCCGCGGCTCAGATGTTTTGTGGCTTCAGGAGGCGCTGAGGGGGGAGAGGAACCCAGGGAAGAAGGCAGAACTGGGCGGGGAAGGGGCGGGGGTGGGAAGAGGCAGGGTGGCAGTGGGACCTGGGGGGAAGGGGTGGAGTAGGAATGGTGCCTGGGCCTTAGAAACTCAGCTCCTATGTTCTGGGGCCTGCACCCCCATAGGGTTGTCCCTGGTTACAAGACTTAACCCTAGATGGATTTCCTAGGAGTTTTCTGCACAAGCAAACAATTTTCCATAGCTTTTTCTTGACCTTGTATTTATATACAAATTGGACAAAAGTGCGGGAGAGAGAACTGTAATTAGGGATGCAACAAAAGCAGAAAAAGAGGAAATTTAACGTGCTGTAGCATTCATTTCACCTGCTTTGAGAATTCTGTGTTTCCTAGGTCAGTAATTTGCAGCTGCTAGAGCGGAGAAATGTCAGTAGGAGTGTGTGCAGAGGAAGTAATTCTAACTGTAAAATGACAGAGTTGAGATGTGCTGGGCAGAAAAGTTTGACTTTTTCGTGTTGATTTTAAATATCTATTTGTTTATCTTTTTGAAGCACCTGACATTTCCAAGAGAATTTGATTCTGATTCTCTGAGACATTATAGCTGGGCTGCAGACACCTTGGACAATGTTAACCTTGTCTCAAGTCCCATCCATTCTGGGTAGGTCATTTAACAGATTTCCTTTAAGTGTGAAAATGTACTGTTATGTGGACATTATAACCTACTGAAATTGCTGGTAATGGTTCCAGTCCTACACCAGTTAAAAAAGCCAATGGCAAAACTCTTGTTGACTTCAATGAGAACAGGGTCAGGTCTAAAGATAATCATGAATTACATAGAAAGAAAGAACTTGTATTTCAGCCTTCCAGAAGGTTTCATCTGAGATGTCGGCATGAATTTCTGAGACAGGCAGTGCCTTAATCAAAGGCCTCTCAATAGTGTTATTAGGAGTGGTGAGCTCAAGTCTTGCATCTCATCATGAAATTTTTCCTTCATGCTTAATTTCCTAGGCGCAAGGAAAAGCTGAAATCCCACAGGGAACTTCCTGTAATAAGCTTGTTTTGCCTTTTCTGTTGCTTATGCTTTGCTTTTAAATGTCTTAGGATGATTTTAGTTATGTTGTATTAAATTGTTCTAAATATGAAATTAGAGATACAATGCTTCACTTGCTGTTCACTTTTCCATAAAAAATGAGAGCTCGTAATTTAATTTTCTTTTATTTGCACCAAACTTTCCCTTTTCCCACCCCAACAAAAATTTTCTTTTGACATTAATTACACAATTCACTACCAATAAAGCATCAGTATTATTGCAGTGTTTCTCAGTGGTACCACAAGTAATTGAGATATGGGTGATGTTTGAAATGCATATTGTAGAATTTTCCAGTTAAAAAGTATAAATAACCAAAGGGAATTCTGTGTCACACATGAGCTTACCTAATATCAATATTTGAAGTAAAATTTTCAACGAGAACAGGAAACAAAATTATGTATTCCTTTTCACTGATTTCTGCCCCCTCCCTCCTCACACACACACATTTTATGACTAGCTTCACTTATTATAATGTAAAGAGTGCATTTTAAACCAACAAGCTCCAAGAGAGTCAGAGTTAAGGGTAAGGTCCCAGGTCAGCCAAGCACTTAAGAATGTAGCTAAGCAGAGTACCAATATAAAAGATGAGGACTAACAGGTAGAATTTTAGGTCCCGATCCAGCAAAGTACCTAAGCATGTGCTTAACATTGAAGTCAGAGTTTCAAGGAGATTCAGCTCTAAGATTAAAAATTTACCTATTAGTATTGTTATTTTAGCTGAAATTGCCCTCCTGCACAGACCCTAACAATCATGGACAATTTTGCATGGGCTTTATCCTGCATTCCTTGCATATCTAAAATTCCCAGGCATATCTTAGAATGTCCCTCTAAAACTCCATCTGCAGAGCACTTGCCAAGTTTGTGTTCCCAGATTAGGGAGAGCAAGGCACAATCGTCTCCTGCTTGCCTATCCCTTTTCCCCATGTACACATATTCAGAAGAAACAATCTAAAATTTGTCCCATGTTCTTATTTCACCATAAAAAAAGGGGTGGAGATTTTGGTGTGCAAGGAATGGAAGATCTAGCCCCAAATCACCGAACATTCGCAAAGGAAGGAATTATGGCATTAATTTATAATCTTCTGGCTTTTCTCATTTTAAGCCAAGGTATTTTTTTTATATTGTTCTTTGAGTTTAGGTAAGTCTTTCTACCAGTCTGTGCTTTGCATCTTTCTCTTAATAAGCATTACACTGCTCCGAAATCTGCTAAGAAACCTTCAACCTACAGATGGGTTAAGCACAGATTTGCTGGAACAAACATAGGTTCTTATGACCTAAATTTTTCAGGTGTAACCCTGTATACTCACTTTTCCCCATGTCTGCATGTTGCATCTTTTAAAACCTTGGTTTCCTTGGCTCAGTGAAAGAATTAGTACACTAACATTATTTTAATAAGAAATACAGAAGACTTGGATCCTAGGCTGTAAATATACTATACGTTAGATTAAGCACAGTACATTCCCATATCTATAAACTTTCAAAAATTCAATTTGAAGAGAAATAACTCCCATAAGCCATTCATTAAATTTCTCTTCAAATTGAATTTTTGAAAGTTTACAGATATATATCTTCTTATACTGTACTTTGGAAAATAAACTGCTGTATGCAAGCACAATGGTTGATTTTCCAAGATACACAGTGAAGCATACTTGTGAGTATGACATAAATTCAAAGAACCCATGTCACATTGAATTCTGTGTTGATCTCTGATAGGCACAAAAGCTTACGGAGTCTTTTCAGTTGTCCAAGCACTCATGCAACTCCGAGAAATGCTAATAGAAGTTATAGGCCAATACTGAGAGGAGACATGACCCTTAAATTAATGCTACATTTAGAAAAGATTTTTTTCAGCGTACAGCATATTATGTATTACAAAACGTGATACAGTATATATAAAATGGAAGCCAAATCATTTTTAAAGTTGGCTCTCAAATGCATTGCTTTCATTATTTTTCTGATGGTTGCTTTTCTTTGGCTAATTATTGACATTTTCTGTTGCTTGCTTCTAATTATCTTATATTAATTTTTCCCATTTGCTTTCTAAATTATTTTGCAGCTGTTCCTCTCCACTTCCCCAGTATGATTCAAGGTGATAACTATGTCCTTTCTGTGAATCCTCATTTAGTTTTATTTATGTCAGCTCTCTGTCCACAGTTGAAGTGTGCATAGATGTTTGTAGTGCATCCTCTTATATCCTCTGTCTTTTGTTTATTTTAAAGTAGAAATGTTCACTCTTTAGCTTTTAGCTTTGTATTTCAGAGTTCATACTTTAGCTGACTTTATTAGACAGGCCTTAAATGAGATAAACATCAGCTGCTAATCCTTTCGATAGAAACAGTGCATGAAGTATTATTTGAAAATATTTTTCACGAGAATTATGTTTTTAAAAGAGAAAATCACCACTTTGAAAATTTAATGAGTAAAATGTTATTGGCAATAAATCCATTTTCCATATAGCCGGGAATGTGTAAAGATTGGACTGTTTAGGCTTAGTATTTTGGTAACTGCTTGTAGCTTGTACTCTTTCTGATCCTGCTTGGGTTTGCCACTAATGCACTGTCAAGTGTAGCATATTAACCAGGTGAATAACATTGCCTTAATCTTTCCTTTTATATGTGATTGTTTGATTACATGAATATCTTTTGTTCTATTAATTAAGAATTGGGCTAAAATATGCAAGTATCTGCATACACGATGGACAGTTATCCTATCTGTGGGGCAACATACTAGGGCAGGAATAACCTGTATGAGATATGAAGCAGCCAGGCCAGGGACCACCCTTGCCAAAACTCACAGGCAAATACCCTTGAAAGTCCATCCCTGTTGCAGTATGTCCTTCAGCAGCTCCCTCAGTGGAATATTCACAAAGTGTACGTCTCTCAGGTTATGGGTGAACAGCGACAACGGTTGTGTTCCACTTGGCTGCCTCTTTTTCCTGTGTACACATATTTAATCTGAATTAGCCCTACATTTTTGGCTGGCAAAAATCGGGGAAAACTAAAAAGGCAAACAAAGCAAAACCGTAAAAGAGTCCACTTAATATTTCCCTCTCTGTAACAAAGGTCCATGTGCCCTTGCTTAATATTTTACTTTGTGTTGTAAATTTTAATGGCAATACTCCCTGAAATCTTTTTGCAGCTTGTCAGCAGCTGGCTTACTGCCCATTAGATCATGCCATGGACATTTCTCTGAGTGTGCCCTGTGAAATCCTACTGATATCAGTAGTGTTGGCCATCTACCAGATCAGGGGTAGGCAGCCTATGGCACGCAAGCTGATTTTCAGTGGCACTCACAGTGCCCGGGTCCTGGCCACCGGTCTGGGGGGCTATGCATTTTAATTTAATTTTAAATGAAGCTTCTTAAACATTTTTAAAACCTTATTTATTTTACGTACAACAATTGTTTAGTTATATATTATAAATTTATAGAAAGAGACCTAAAAATGTTAAAATGTATTACTGGCATGCGAAACCTTAAATTAGAGTGAATAAATGAAGACTCGGCACACCACTTCTGAAAGGTTGCCAACCCCTGTACCAAATAGAGCAATCTTAAGAAGCAAAAGCAACATGAACATGTAGGGCAGGACATGGGATATTTATGATAAATCACAGTGGAAAATATAAGTGTTCTATGACCAAAGGCAAGCCTCTAGCACCTTCAGAGCTTGTTGGTTAGAGCCTGATGTTAGCATACATAGTATTCTGCTATTGACTTCAACCTCACAAAGTCAAGTAAGTTTAAAGCCAATAGATGAATAGTTAACTCACTGACCCAAAAGTCTAATTTCATTGTAATTTTTCATTACTTAGTTGATACTGTCAAAAACAGTAGGTAAAGAAAAAATAGATAAAGAAATATTGTAGAGAGAAAATATAGGATCTAAAGATAAAACATGTTTGTTATAATTGTATATTGGAATCACAAATAGAACTGATTAATAGGTGGATCCATTGGAACATACTTTAGTGTATTTAAGTATGCAGGTTTTGTTATAAAGAGAGTTTTTCACCCAAAACATTATAAAAATGGGAAATGAATTTAAATATTCAATATTAAGGATTATTGCAAATTACATATCAGATATTTTAAAATTCTAAAGTACTTTTATTGACATGCAGATCTAAAATCTATAGAAAATGTTTGATCAGCTATTTTATGAAGACTTTTCCCTCTCAGATATATTTTATCTCCCAATCCATGCAAACAAACGTAGACTGCTTTTACAGTATGTAGGGATAAGCCCACTTGCAAATTTCTGATCCAGACTTCAAGTCCCACATAGTTACAGGGTTCTGATCTGATATGGAGATTTGAGCCTATATCTACTTATATGACAAGCATGTAAAATATAGTGAATCAGTATTCCACACTTTGCTTCTATATTAAAGTCCTCAAACCTCATGAAACAATAAGTAAAATGGTAGTATGAACCTATGGAAAGTTCATCACCTTCCCATCCTACGTAATCCGCTTTTCTTCAGCATGAAGAAAACAAGGTGATTGATTTACCTATAACACATGACGGTTTTGTTTTTCTACTCCACATATTTGCTTCTTCCTTGCCTGTCAATTTAAGTTCTATAAAACAAGAAATACAAGGGCCTGATCGTTCACCCATTTTGTGCAGACTTCTCCCACTGAAATCACTAAGAATTCTGAGTATGGAGTATTTTCAGGATTGGGCTGTACAGTTTTGCTGTTACTTTTGATATTTTGTCTGTAATCAAAAGGAAATTATCAGTATCATCTGTAGTTCCCAGTGCTCTGTGTGACCTTTCCTAGTGAACAACCGTCTCCATGGCTTCAAGAGGCTCTTACCCTTCTGTGGAATAAATTTATAGCTCTTGTTCTCACTAGAGGAAAGCTAAATTGCCAGAAATACAAAGCTGAATGGATTCATCTGTTAATTATTTTAAGGTTTAATCCTTAAGTGCAGGAAGCATTAGCAACAACATGGAGAAAGCTGGAATCATTAAATGAAATTAACTACTGCTTCAGGGTTTGCATATCGCACACAAGGAAAAAAACAAAACGTTATTTGTATGGAAAGTTAGTTTATAAACCATGCACCAGAGATGTAGATCCACTACTGCAAGTTCTGTTTAAAGATAGAGTTGTAATCAAGAAATTACATTGTATTATATTTGGAGAGAAGGGATGGTATTGCAGAGCCACAGAAGGGATTTTGACTCCCAATTTCTATTAATTTCTAATTGAACATGGATAGCCAATAATAATTATAATATGCAGATATGGGGTGCTTTATAAATAAAATAATTGGAGTCTTGAACAACAATAATAAAAACAAAATCGCTTAGCTGACTTTGAAAAACCTACTTATGGAGCTTAGTAGGAGGTCAGGGTCTGCTGTCTGCTCTGGGACTAGCTTCTACTTCTTGTGTTTTTGCCATTTGTGTCAAGGGCATTTAGAGATTTAGGATTAATAAATTTAATATTTTATAAAATGAAATAAATAATACATTTAGCATTTGTGTTTAATGTTAAAATAAATTGTCTTTTAATATCTCCCATTTAAAAAAAATTATGTTGCATTTTTTGATATACATAACTGATTTCCTTTTAATTATTTACAAAGCTACAGAAACCTGGAAAAAAACACAGAAGAGACAAGAGTTTAGAGAAACAAAGCACAATATTCCCTCTAGCTTAACCTGTTTACAACAGACATCCATGTCAATATGAAGAGTGGTGGAATAATTGATTTTAGAGTGGTATAAATGTATAGAACATTTTTTATGCTTAATGTTCTGATTCATACATATTCACCAGAACCATTTAATAACCTTGTTCATCACAACCCCAGTGTCAGTTTTCACATGGCAAAGTAGGAAAGTGTGCTTTTAAATGGGTTTACCCAAAGACTTTTGAAAGACTGAGATCAAAATATAAAAACATGGATTTCTGTTGTCCTTAGCCTCTACTGACAGGTTGTCTTGTGCATGTGGGACTCACTACTTTGAATTACAGAGTGTAGCAGAACATTTAGTAATAAAGAACTATTTTAATGCACTAATAATACACTAATAATTTAAGTAGCTGTATACATACTCTCTCTAATCCTAGTTTATTTTTCCTAAATATTTAGTAGTACTTGGATCTTCCATCATTATGCTACTAGACCATTAGAAATGTGTGTTTTGCTGATTATTGTTTAAATTTAATTATAAATTTAAAGAATCCTGCTTACAGTTATGGCATATGAGGTGTTTGTTTCTTAACATGTTCGCTGATGCTTTCATTGTAATATTTTATTTTATTAGACTTTTCCTGATTTACATGAAGTTTTCCTTGTTTGATTTCCGACCCTTTTAATGACATGTTCTCCCTTTCTCTACAGTTTTCTGGTTAGTTTTATGGTTGATGCACGTGGGGGCTCAATGAGGGGCAGTCGCCATCATGGAATGAGAATTATTATTCCACCACGCAAATGTACAGCACCCACTCGCATCACCTGCCGTTTGGTAAAGAGGCATAAACTGGCCACCCCACCACCAATGGTTGAAGGAGAAGGACTAGCCAGTAGACTGGTAGAAATGGGGCCTGCAGGTGCACAGTTTTTAGGGTGAGTTGTTCTATGAATCCCACTGTTAACATTCCATATTGCATCTTTCATTTCCTTCATCTTGTGGATGTAAGTAATTAAATGTAGAAACTACTTAATCTGAACATTTAAGGTAGGCCTCTGTACTGTATACAGACTAAATTCTGACATTCTTACCCAGGAAAAAAATCTCTGATTTAAAGGGAGTTTTGCCTGTTTAAAAACTGCAGGTTGTGCAAAAAGTAAATAAAGCTATGAAAAGGCCTAATTCTGCACTCAACTACTCATACGTAACTCCCTCTGAAGTCAGTCAGAGTCGTGTATATGTATCCAAGCACAGAATTTAGCTTTCATTCTGTGTGATGAGTAGAATACCAGTAGAGTAGAATGAGTAGAATAATATGACTTTCATAAGAAGGTTCAGTATAATTATGTACCATTTTCCAAATGTAGAGCATTATCTTCTACTCAGCATGTGTGCATAGCCCCCTCCGACATTAATGGGAGCTGCACACCTACATCCAGTAGGGAAAGGACCATTGTGCATGATTCCAGATAACTTAATATAGAGCATCATTTAGTGCAAATGCTAGTAACTAACATTTTTCAAAGCTAAAATTAGGAGAAACAATCCACTATGATGTGGTTTTTTTTTAATTATCAATTTTGTTCATTACCATAAGTGGCATCCTGGTGAAAACTGCTGGTTCTGTCGGGAATGACAGTTTGTTCCTAATTTCCCCTTCTTGTTTCTCTTCCTGCTGCATGGATGTTATTCAGTAAACTGCATCTTCCTACCAATCCTCCCCCTCTAAATGAGGGTGAGAGCATGGTTAGCCGAATCCTGCAGCTTGGGCCTCAAGGAACAAAATTTATTGGGTAGGATGCTTATAGAAAAATTACAGAATGTCTACAATTTTTTTCTTTTCTTTTGTTTTGTTTTTGTTTCCAATTTTTTGTCATTCCCATATTTTTTTCTAGTTTCTAAAGCTTTCAGTTGACTTACGTCACTGAAAGAAAATCATAGTGGCTTGATTTATTATAGCTCTGCTACTGTAACTATCTTGTGCTTTAGGCATGTGAAATTCACTGCAAGCATTCTGCTTTCATAACTTGCTGTGCTTTTGTAATTTTTTAAAATTTGAACTGTTTCAACTTCATCAAATACATTTTAATACACGACAGCCCTTTAATTTCAACCTTGTGGTAGAGAAGGTATTTACAGGGTTTGAGTCAGTCTATTTCAGGAATAACTCTGTCAAATGTGGATACATATGTTGTACTTATTTGTAAAATATGAGCATGTACGGAAAAAATATAATTGAATAAATGATTTCATTTAATAAGGCAAGAAATGATAACCTTTTAAAACTGAAGTAGGCATCAGGTTGAAAAAAATAAATATGAATTTTGGTACATTTTGGGAAAACAAGTACAATAGTCAAACAAGTTACAATGTTTATTCTAAAAAAGTTAGAAAATAGCCTCATTGTTTGCATTAGAACGTTATTGTGAAATTTATTGTATTATGTTTTTAAAATATTGCTTAGAATATATTGCTTAGAATACCTGTTTAATACCTTCTCACTGAGTATTCTTGTTAAACTTCATGCACACAATTGTGTGGTTCCTAAATATTTACAGAGACAGTATCTGATATATTAACCTGCAAAGATTGTATTAAAAAGTTGGTTAGTTCTTTTTAACTTGAGAAGCTTGTGTAAACAGTATCTTAGGAAAATAAATACCTTGAGAAACAATGTAATTGAATTTTTGGCATTCATCTACTGTAGGTGGTGGGATAAACCTTTGCATTTCTATCAGCAATCAAAGGCGTAAGATCAGAATAACAGACTTTGGGTATTTTTAAAAGCATCTAAGAGCTTATTAAATAATCTGCCTTTTTTCCTATTTTTATTAAAATTGCTATTGTCTAATTCCTACTCCTTAGATATTTAATGTAAAGAGACAGACTTAAAACTATTTTATATTTTTATTAATATCAGCTGTATCTATGATTTCCAGATTATTTATTGATTTGTTAATGTTTGCACAGCGCTTTGAAGATATAAAGTGCTATCTAAGTGCCAAGTATTATTTTTTCCCATCTTCTAATGTTACTTTTAATGGAGTTATTATGAGAAGGTGAGGTTGTTTACAATCTCTGTAGGAAGATAATGATACTGTCTATTTAAATGTCTTAAAGCTGCATAATCCATAGTGGTTCACCTATTGTATGATTGCAGTCAGTTTATTTTAACATATTTTAAAATGCTTATCTTGTCTATAAAATGTTTAGCTAAAATGTCTATCTTGTTAAAGAATGGCACATGAAATGAATAGCAGTTTCTGTTGATTATTCACAGTAATCATTTAATTACACACTTGAAGTCCTGCGTGTAAGGCACGCTGTCAGGGTAATGCAGGTATAGTGTTTAAAAAAGTCGTTTCATGGTAGCTAATACCAATATATTTTTCATTTTATTTAACCCAAAGAAAGTGATTTTGGAAGAATTTAAGCAATCTCCTGTAGTGTTTGCAGCACCGGCATTGCAACTTTGGGCTAATACATGAGAACCAGAAAGTGAAACAGACTAGAAACAATCCATCTAGGATTACTAATCTGAGTGAACGAAGAGCACTAAGTAATTGATGAAAAACTGGATTTTTAAAATTTTCAGATTTTATTAATTATAGGACTATGAAGTTGTTTTGTCATTTGTTTGTCTTAATGCCCATATACACACACAACTTCAGTCTTAGTCAACAGCAGGTATATGTGTATACCATGACAGCAGAATTGTGTTTGAGCCTGACTGTGTCCCTTTAAACACTCAGTCAAATATACCCACCCAGCTCCCACTAAAGTTCATGGAGTTGTGTGTGCATATCTGAGGACCAAGTTATGCCACCTATATGGTAGAATAAATAAATACAGAAAATCATTTTTACCTTAGTTTCTGTCCATTTTTGTCATATAAACAACTATTTTGAAACCTATGTTCATAATGGTATGTGATCTGATTCATAAGCTATATATTAATAATACTTTACAGTTTTGTAGCAAAGGATTCTGCAGCTTTGGCAGTTTTAAAATTATTTTTACCATAATGATACTTATTATTGTCAAATGAACATAGTTTTAGTAAGGATTTAATATGTACAGGAAAATCAAGATCAATGGGGAAAACATATGTGATAAAAAGTAATATGGATTCCTTTTTTGTCTAGCCCTGTTATAGTGGAAATCCCACATTTTGGATCAATGCGAGGAAAAGAAAGAGAACTGATTGTCCTTCGCAGTGAAAATGGTGAAACATGGAAGGAACACCAGTATGACAGCAAACATGAAGACTTAAATGAAATTCTCAATGGAATGGATGAAGGTAAATATATTTCATCAAAGCTTTAACTGGGTTAACGTCAACAGGCAGAAAGCAGGGCTAATATGAAAATGTAAATCTCTGCTATTTCACTTCTGGAGAACACATGGCATTACAAAATAAAATAATGAAATGAGCGTAGGGAGGAATTCTGTAGCATTGGCCTTAACTCACTCCCACCCCCTCATCTCCAGTCACCCAGACCCCGGTTCCTCACAATGCAGAACAATAAGCTTTTCTACGAAGTCACTGCAGGTTTACATGCTTCCTTGTGACTTTAAAAATAAAATAACATACTTACCTATAACACAACACTTCAGAAGAACATAGTGACTGCATTGAGGAATAGTCCCATTATTAAGAAGAGTCAAATTAAGGCAATCCAGGGCATAGGCTCACCCGAAATTGGGACTGTACCTGGCATTGCCCCTGGCTGTGGCCCTACTCCTGTGCCCATGGCCTCAACTTTACTTGTTATGGCACTGGCAGGAGGCACCCACACAGACTCTCTTCTGAGCATCACCACACCTCCTTAGGAAGACTAGGGCCTCCTGCTCTGTCAAGACATTGCTCACTCTCTATTCAGCCTGCACCTAATTCAGCAGAGGACTCTGTTTGAAGGGCCTCCTGCTAACACAATTCCAGCACAGCCATGATGGGGTGCTGGCAATGAGGACCCACTCACCCAGAGTTGCCAGCTGGCGTGGTTATGGTGGGGGGCTCTTGAGAAGCTGGTAGCAGAGTAAACCTATTGAAAGAAAAAAGGTAGTTCATACCTCGCAGAACACTCATTTCAAATGTTTGCAGCTTCAAGCAGAGATCACCCGTGTCAGGTGCTCCTCACAATCATGAGGACTAGAAACACACCTTTTAAAAAAGGAAAGCTCAGATACTTAAGTTATCATGTGACACCAAGAGCAGGGCTCGGGTATTTGCCTGTTATGTCTGTGCCTTAATCCAGCCGTGTATCTATGCAATGTCCTTTCAATATGTGCAGGTATTTACACAGCTGGAACCCACAAGGCCTGAAACCTCAAAATTGATTAGGTTTTAAACTTAGTAACCCATTTCCTCCTGGCCCCATAAGGGTGTGCCACTGGGTTACCCGAGGTTGATCTGTGGCTGGACTTCCTGGTTTCTGTAGGAAGATATCCTTACCCAGCTTCTCCCCCTGCTTTCAGGGCTTGAATACTTTCAAAGAATTACTCACAACTAATCTACAGACCCAAGAATTATTCGCTGGAAGTCTTCAGTAAATAACTTCTGAAAAGTGAAAAGTTAGTGAAAATCTTAAACTGATGGACAGAATTTTAACAGAAATGTTAACAGGAAAACACTATATTTGGTGACTAAATTATTTACTACAAATTATTCACCCAGATCTACATAGAAATGAAATGTCTGTAGTTCAGTATGTTATCACGTACTGCTGTACTTTGTTTTTAATTATTTCCCCTCATAACACTATATTCTATGTGACACCATATGTATGCATAAGACTTAAATGATATATCCACATGTCCAAGATTCTCTTGAGATTATGCAGAAACTATTGCTGAAGGGTGTCCCTTGACTAGGTTATTGTTTCCTTAAAAGCATCTAAAATAAATACATTAAAACTTCCTGCATTCAGGAGTTTGTGGGAAGAGCACAGAATGGCTCCATGGCAATAGAGATGGAAAATGCTTTCAACAAATTTTCTTTTCATACATTTCACCAAAAAGCATGAGTTTTTCAGGCAGTGCTAATGCTAATATCTCTAACTGTGATAGAAATTGCTGTTTAACATCCAAATATTTGTCAATCTCAATTTTGCCATAGGAGGAAGTTTCTTAAATCATTTTCAATTATTTCCTGGGGCATAGTAAGGTTTTTAACTATACTTTTCATATTATCAAATCTTTTATATATCTTTTGCTGATATTGCGCTGCTACAGCTTTTCATATCTGAACATGCGTAAAGTATCCTATGATTCTGTGTATAATTTTTCGCTTAAATTTTTTTATAGAAAGTCACAGTCTATTTGGGCACAGTTGTAGTTAGGTGAAAGCTTAAAGTCATTAGTAGCAGATTGTACAATAATTGTAGAGACTGTAGTAGCAGACTGTAGAGGGCAGCAGCAAATGAACCTGTATGAAGCCTCTGCTTCAGTAAAGGCTTTTCTTTGTTGAATAGGTGAACTTGAGTAACAAAGAAAGCAGAAATTAAGGAGAAAAATGTGACAGTGTTGTGGTTGGTTTCCTGGATTTTTGGATGCGTAATTTGACTGGTTTCCTGGATACTGGGGATGAGGAATAGCCAAATGAGTTTCTGCTTTCCAAGTGCACAACAAAGAGCCATGTGTTATGCAGACAATTTCTGTGACTGTTTATTTTTAAATAAATGTATCAGAATTTCTGAGGCATTGTGGCAAACACACTGCAAATACTGTGCCAATAGGTTTGGAATTCAAAAATGTAACCTATTTCATAATATAAAGGTACTTAAACTCAGTGAAGCTGAAAAAATAATGAAGGCAGTCCCAGCACTATACAGCACGTGTACGAAATGCACTGGGATTGAATGAAGGCAGAACCCAGTGCAATAACTCCCTCCCCCTCCCTGAGATGTTATGTGGTATATAATGATTCACTATTTAGCAGAAGCTCTGTTGTACTCCTTTGCATTGTGCTTCTCTGGTCTTAATAGGTAGGAAGTCCAGAGAAAATGTACTGATCAGCAGCTTAATTCTGCATTCTTTGCTCTTCCCACATTCCCACTGACTTCATTTGGAGTGTAGGGGAAAAGTAAAATTGGATGCAAAATGCATCTATAATACTCCAAATTGCACCATATATAGTATTTATAGAAATTCTCCTGAAAGTGCATGATGTTACAAATTGATGTGTTGCAGAGTATAGAGAGAATTTCTGCATAAATTATGGGGATCTGGGAGTACAGCCCTAATTCCTTAGCTAGAAAAACATAAGCTCCTACAGTTGGAACCAAGGAAGAATCTTTCTTAACTGTAAGTGATTGCAGTACTCTTTCCCTTTCTGAGGTTCAGCCACTAGAGGGTCACACACATATGCATGGCATTACAGAGCGTACAATGAAATGCAGTGTTATTCCTTTGGAGTGAAAATCTTTTGCCACCTCAAATCCCAAGCCACAGAAAAAATGAAGACATTTAAAAATCAAGTTCTGAGATAGGGGGAAAAAAATACTGAAGACATTCCCCCAGAGCCTTGATTTGTTGTTGCTGTTTTGTTCATGCTAGCTTAATTCTTCTCGATTCAGAAGTTAACACTGGGTTTGTTACAGTTAAATGGTACCTCATCTGTGATATAAAAGCTCCTAAGTGGTATGAAAAGTGATAATTTCATTTATATTAACAATTTACTGGTTAATAACAAAAACACACCTCCGAATTAGAGATCTGTCTGAAACAAACCCCTGAATCTCAACACCCCTGCCCTTGGAGGATGTTTGGATCCAGGTATGAACTCTGAGGCTAGAGCCCATTTCTAATCAAAATGGAAAGTAAATGATAAAGAAATTAGTGTCAGTGAAGTGATCTGTCACTTCCAGAAGGTCAGTATCATCTTTACAAAGAAGTTTTGCAACCATCTCAAAAGACAGATACTCTCTGGAATTGTTCATGTTTCTGTTAATCATGTAACTGGATAGTATGTGTTGTCCCCCATTCACTTGTTCCTTCTGACCTGTGTAATAAAGACTGAAAAGTCACATTATATGCCTAACTCCATAATATACTGTCTTTTTAAAGATATGGTCTATTTATCTTTTTGCTGTTAACCTAGTCAGGATTGATAGAAATCTTCCGTCATTATCTAGCCATTGCTAATGCTGTGAATGGAAATGTGCTCAATTATTTACTGGAAATAGCACCATCTACTGGGGAACCTAGCTATCAGGCTCAAAATAATTTAAAACCAGTAGATAATACTTGGAGATATTAAACATATACTTGAATAATAATCAGCATATTGCTTTTGGTTTCGCGCGTGGACAAAGACACTTAATGGAAATGGGTCAGATTTCACCTTTATGCCACAAGTGTTACTTTCTCTTAATTTCTATGCTGAAGTTGTGATAGCTAATTTTTTCAGCTGGGCTATTTTTTACAGGTGCAAATTGTACCCACATTTGTTGCACTTACAAAATTTTTGTGTCTCTAAACAAATTGTGGGCACAACTAATCTTGTTTGGGTAGCTAATTAACTGACGTGCACTTGTATGAGCACACAAATGTTAATACTTGTGCTTACAATGTAATTGCAAATTTAAACTATACTTTGAAAAGGGAGGCTGGTTTATTGCTGGGGTTTTTTGTTTGTTTTGTTTTGTGTTTCATATGTAGGTTTATTAAACTACTGATCAAACCAATGTGAATCCAGTTCCTTACCTGAGGTTTAAAATACCACCACGGCTCATGTTGCAGTGATTTTTCCATTGTTTCCTGGAAATCAAATGAAAACATCTAAATATAATATAGTTTCTGTCAAATTCTTTTTGCGCTTGATAATGAAAGACATTCTGCATACACATAAACAACAAAACCATAACAAAACCTGTTGATTTTCAAGATGACATTTCCCAGTTACTTGTATCACTTTGAGTGGTTCACAATGTGTAAATGGTTGAAATAAGGAGCGGTGGTCAGTAGTTTCTCATCTTTGACTCCCCTGTATTTCCACCATGATGGCTTTTGCCATAACCTACACATTTGCTGGTCCTCTATATTGGACAAATAGAGATGCAAAACCTGAAAGCTGTTCTATTTATGAATGGACAGCTGCAGTACAAATCCCATTAATGCATGACATTGGGCAGTGGGGAGGGAAATCGGGTACTGGAACACATAAAAAGCCCTTGAAGCTGGGGACAATAACCATTAGGATGATGCTTTCTTTTCTCTGATCCTAATTTTAGTTAGAGGAAACCCATGTAAACATAAATAAAGGAGTTAGACCAAGGATTAATTTGATCCACACTATCTTAGCGCTGTTATTCACATGTGCAAAACCAGATATAATCTCCCTCCCTGGCTCTGAACCAGTCAATCTGAGCTCTTTTTCTACCTTGGGAGAGGTGATTTGGGCCTTCCCGATCACGTAATACTCCAGTAGCAGCCCTGATTCTGGGAGGGCTTTCCTGGGAGGTTTTGCATCCTTTTTCCCCTCCATCTTCGTCTTGTTTCTCACTCCCATCATCCTCTCCCCACTTTTGTATTTAGCTATTGCCATGACTCTCTCACTCCATTTCCCCTAATGTTTCCTTTTTCTTATCTCTTCTTTTTCTCCCTTCTTCCCTTCCTCACACTTGGCCGTTTCTTCCTCATGTAGATTTTTTTTTAAAAAAATGCAACATTTAGTACTCAGGGCTGCCCCTTTAGCCCACTGAAATCAACCTCCTGCTTGGGGCCTTGCATTCCAAGCATGCTCTGTAGGCTGAGCCTATCTCTTTCACTTGCACTGGAACCAGAGTGGGAAGAAACTCCCCAGTCCCCTTGACAGCAGGAGTGACAATCTTCCCTCACAGAGCTTGGGGCCCAAAAGGCTTGCGCTGTTAGTACCCCTTCTAATACTCTAGGAACGCTACTAATGGTTTCTCATTTCCACTGTGGCCAGTGCTGATCCCCAATTCCTGCCTCCCCCTCCCAGCATATCTCATCCCCCACCCCCACCCCACTCCTATAGCAGGGAGACAAACACTGATCACAGAGAAAAGTGCATTACTAGACAGAGCACTCTGGTGGATGAGTGCAATGATGCCATGTGACAATGAGAGAAGAGTGATAAGAGACTTCTCTGAAAAAAATTGCTTTATAGGCTCTGTTCTTAGCATAACCTAATAATGACTGTGATGAGGAAAGAGAGGTTGACCTAGTTTTCAGTGCTGCTGACCTACCCTAGAACCTTTCTGTATAGAAAAGCATACGTTGTAAAGGCAAAGCAGTTTGCCAATGGAAAAATGATGGAAACGGGTCACCTGTGTTTAGAGCAGGCTTATGATTCAGAGATCAAATGGAGAATACTTAAAGTCGATATGTCAAAATGTATCTCTGAGTCAATATTATTTGTTCCTATCTGCTTTTCCCAGAGCAAGGCAGACAGATAACTGCAATAGGTATGTGCTATATTTAGAAAATTTGTACGAAAGAAGGTACACAGATTTAGTCACGTCTGTATCTTAAGAAAGATTGACAGCAATAGGAGATACTTAGGTGTAGTGGTTAATGGAAAAGTTTGGGAGTCAAGAACCCCTGGGTTCTGTTCCCAGTTCTACCACTGACTTGCTGTGTGATCAAAGGAAAATTACTTAAATCTATGTTTTGCTTCACGTCCCTTCTCTTCTGTAAAATGGGGATAATACTTTCCTTTTTAGTAAAGTGTTTTGAGATCTTTGAATGAAGGGTATTACATAAGTGAAAAGAAATTAAATTAATTAATTAAGGAAAATGGTACTATTTCTAGATGTGCAGAACTAATGTGATGGTGATCTTAACATACAAAATTCATGATCAAGGTGTGTTTAGGAAATGTGACCTCTTCGAGGACTGATTTCCCCTACTTCATTAGATCTCTTTTGCCAGATTTGCATTTTTATGTGATTGGTTTATGAGAGTCAGAAGTGGCTTAGGGTTGTCCCTCCACCCTACTCAAGCCTTTATTCCCAGAAGCTGCAGGCAGAAAGCTTGTTTCATTAGAGGACTCCAGATATAATCTCTGAGTCAGAATTAATGGAAGCTGGCATAGTGGGAACAAAAGTTATCCTTGCCTGTTAGCCTGGCATACTCTAGAGCAATGCAAAGTGCAGTTTATCCAGATTATCACATACATCTTTGAAAAGGAATAACATCATTTTTAGCATTTAGATTTTAATTATTTTGGAATTATAGTCACTCTTATAGGTACAAAAAAGGAACATAGCTCCTTATAAACTACCCTATAAAAGCCCCCTACTGGTGGTGTAAGGCTTTTATTGCACCTTAAACCTGCCATTGGTTCAGGACTGAATAATTTCTGTCCTGCCACTAAGATCAAAGTAAATTTTTGGTGGAAATTCTACATTTTGGGGGAAAGCAAGAAATACTGTATATGGTAACTTGTTTTTCTTTTGAAATATAACTGTTCTGATTGATTAATGGGCAGAGTGCAGGTAACATGGTAAACTGTATTTATCAGGCATCTTTTAGCACATGACTCTGCAACTTACCACAGAGATTTCACCAGCACACATGATAGGTATTATAGGCCAAATCCTTTTCCCGATGAGGCTGCTTTGCACTACTCCAGCAATACAATGCAGCCTTAAAATTGACCAAAGTGACCAGTAAGTGATTCTACTGATTCTCTTCCCAGCATCAGAGCATGTTGAGAGCCTGGCCAGAGAGTGCCCAGACACATGCATCTTGCAGCATATATGTATACTATTGACAATGTGATTTAAATTACACTTATTTCTAAGTTCATAAGTTTACTACTCATTTGTTAGATGACCAGTGCAGGAACCCTTCTAAGTTCATAAGTTTACTACTCATTTGTTAGATGACCAGTGCAGGAACCCTTCTCCTTTTCCTCCCTTATGTTGCGTAACGTGCTCTCCCACGTTATGTTAAAATGTGTGAGTGTTGAATTTGCGTTTAGTTGGGACTAGTTCTAATGTGGCAATCACTCCATAGCACTGCAAAGTCTCTGCATGAGCTGATAAAGTTCCTCATCTTGTCACTGGAGGCACTAAGGGCTCCACTAACCGGAGGATTGACACTCTGGCAATTGATACATCAGCAGGCGATTTAGCGGGTCTAGTGAAGACCCGCTAAATGAACCACTGATCACTCTTCCCTTGATTCCTGTACTCCACTGTATCAAAAAGAGTAAGGGGAGTTGATGGGAGAACATCGCCTGTCGACATCGTATAGTGTGGACCCCGTGGTAAGTAGATCTAAGCTACATCGATCTGAGTTATGCTATTCATGTAACTCAAATTGCGTAGTTTAGATCAACTTTTCCCTTTAGCATAGACAAGGCCTTAGACTGGCAGTCAGTGCAGAGTGACTTCAGTGCCTATGTGGATAACAAGTGTTAGAATCAGCTCAGGATTTATTGGCTGCTATGACAACCGGGAGACTATCCCAGGTGGTTACTGTCTCAAATTACATAGCTAGTCACTCTCTAGAGCTGTTTGGGGAGGAATTGGAAGTTAGACAATTGGAAATTAGGCCAATGTTATGGACTGACCATGACTTTTTGCATTTTTGATGTTGGGGCACGCCTATGATATCAGGGCAAGGGGATGCATTTTGATGGCCTGGCCGGAAAGACCCTGAGCCTTCCTTCACCTGAGTGACAAGTGAAAAAGAGTTTTGTGATCTCATTGTCAGGAACATCAAACTTGCACAAATGTTAAAAATAAAACAAAATCCATTTGTTCTTTCTATTTTAAAAAGCCTTCTTGGACTTTTGAGTCTGGTGTGGAATTCAGCTTTTCCACAATACAGAATAAAGCTGTGCACTCTTAAATATGTATGTACAGTATTTGCAAATATATTATATGTGAATATTTTAATATATTTTTCCCCACAGAGCTGGATAGCGCTGAGGAACTAGAGAAGAAGCGTATCTGTAGAATCATCACAAAGGATTTTCCTCAGTACTTTGCAGTGGTTTCACGAATTAAGCAGGAAAGTAACCAAATTGGTCCTGAGGGAGGTGTTTTGAGCAGTACAACTGTGCCTCGTGTCCAAGCATCCTTCCCAGAGGGTGCTCTAACCAAAAGAATTCGAGTTGGCCTCCAGGTAATAAACCACACCTACAATAGTTATTTTAATATGATATGCAAAATCTAGAGCTGCAATTTTTAATCTGTGGGGTGCAACTCAAAAATGAGTCACAAGGATATGTCTAGTAGGTGACATCACTGACTGAGAGCTGGTAAAGCCTGTGGTGAGTAGGACACAGGGCTCCTAAACCCACCACCCAGGGCTCCTGCACCCCACCTCCTACTGGGACTGGGGCTGGGGCTGCTACCTGCCCTGCTTGTATCTCACCACCTAGTCTGGGAGCTGCTCCACCACCCACACACTGCTCAGCATTGTGGCAGAGGAAGTTTTTCCCATGTGCTGTTTATCTGTCTTTGTAGCACCAGCCACATACCCCAATGCCAGTAGTACCAGCATCCATCCTTCCTACCCTTTTGTGTGTTAATACAGCTAAATGTACATGTATACATCTAGGAACAACGAATGTAGGCCATATTTACATGATGAGGGATTCTGTCCTGAAAGCAATGACTCTGAAAAAGATTTGGGGGTGTTCATGAATATTCACTGAACATGAGCTTCCAGTGCAATGCTGTGGCCAACAGGACTAAAGTGATCCTTGGATGCATAAAGAGGAATCTCAAGTAAGAGTAGAAAGGTTATTTTACCTCTATATTTGGCATTGGTGCAACCACTTCTAAAATACTGTGTCCAATTCTGATGCCCACAGTTCAAGGAGGATGTTGACAAATTGGAGAGCCTTCGGAGAAGAGCCACGAGAATGATTAAGGGATTAGAAAACCTGCCTTATAGTAATAGATTCAGGGAGCTCAGTCTAATTAGGTGAACAGAAAAGGTTAAGGAGTGACTTGATCACAGTCTATAAGTATCTACATGGGGAATCAATATTTAATCACGGGCTTTTCACTCTAACAGAGAAAGACAAATTCAAACTAGAAATAAGGTGTAAATTTTCAGCAGTGAGCATAATTAACTAGTGGAACAGTTTACCAAGCATTGTGGTGGATTCTCCATCACTGACAATTTTAAAATCAAGAGTAAATGTTTTTCTAAAAGATCTGCTCTAGGAATTATTTTCGGTCAGTTCTATGGCCTGTGTTATACAGGAAGTCAGACTAGATGATCAAAATGGTCCCTTCTGGCCTTGGAATCTATTAATCTAAATCCTTGTATCACCAACTCTCCACCCCAGCCAGGAGCTCTGCATGTAAGTTGTAAGGAAGCTGCAGTGGGCCCAGAGAGAATTTCTGTGGCAGAAGATCAACCTATGGCTAGTATAATAGCACTATGCCGTCCCCTATAGCACAGGGCTATGCTTGGGAATGGGAGAGGCTGTAGTGCTTAAGACTATATCTGCTCTGGGCTGCAGAGCATCCCATATGCATCTGTAGGGAGTCTGCAGAGGTAATTTAAAGCTTCCTTAAAAGTGGAGCAGAGAATCTAGAGAAACCTTCCTTCATGCTGGTTTCTGCTAATTATCATTTATTGGGGGGTGTTGGCATTTTTCACAACAAAATTATTTGTCCAGTTGATTTGGTGGGTTCATTAAATAAGAGCTTAGTTTTAGATTGCTTTGCTCAGAACTTGTGCTGGTGAAACATTTTAACCATCATCTTTGCAGATCACCATATAGTGCAGTTGGATAATGGAACGGGTGACAAATCAGTGCCTTGTTGTCCAGTGAGAAACTGTCGGGAAAAGTAATGAAACAATTTGATTCATAAAAGCATCCAAAATATCTGATTCAAAATTTATCCTGACTTATTTGTTCTAGAAATTAGACTTGAAATTGAGTAAGAACAGATTTCTTATGAGATTTCTGCTACTTTTTGGTTGAACTTTAGTTCAGAAGTGATGCAAGATTTGTGTTGCTTTTCTCACTGTAATTTGGTGCATTAATGATTACTGTGTAGATAGAGCCCCAGGAAAGGCACATTTTAAGAAGGCCAAGAAATAAGTAAAACGGGACAAACAGAAAATAAAAAGAATTGAGTTCTCATTTTGGAAGGATTCTGCTGGGCTAACACAGATTTTTATCTCAAGATATGAAATTCCTTCTCTATGTTGACAGGCTCAACCAGTTCCAGATGAGATTGTCAAAAAAATCCTCGGAAACAAAGCAACTTTCAGCCCCATTGTCACTGTGGAACCAAGAAGAAGAAAATTTCATAAACCTATAACAATGACAATTCCTGTGCCACCCCCTTCAGGAGAAGGTGTGACCAATGGATACAAAGGAGACACCACACCTAGCCTTCGACTTTTATGTAGCATTACAGGTTAGGCAAGAATCTACTCTTTGCAAAGGTTACTGTGACAATAATACATTCACATTCATTTGTTATACATTTCAAATGTAGCTTTCCAGTGAGGAAAGCCATTGATAGTTCCAAGTATTGAAACCAGTAGGATTAAAAATAGTACTCAAGTGCCTGATGTAAAGCCCATGGAAGTCATTGGAAAGACGGCCACTGAGTCAGTGGACCTTGACTTTGGCCTTGTGTCATTATCCACGTTAGAGGAAACTTTACAGCAACAAAGTTTGCAAACATTTTATGACATTTTATTAAGTGTTCAGTATGAAGAATCTTTCCATTGACAACTGCATACATATAGATAAAAATCCAATATGGATGCAGTCTGGATCCTATTGATTGCAGTGAGAGTCTAGCCACTAAGTTCACTTGGGTCAGGATGTTACCCAGAATGTGTATCTTTCTACATTAGAATCAGTTTCAGATATGTATGTAATTTATTACTATTCAGATGTATGAGAGCAATAGTAACATCTGTTTGCATGTGAAGCAAAAGAACTCAGTGTGGAAGTGTTCTTCTGCAATCCGTTCAAAAAAAAAAGCTTGAAAATTCATGGTACATGTTTGGTTTTTAAAATAAAATTATTTATGATTTACATGTGACTTATTTTCACAGGGGGGACTTCACCTGCTCAGTGGGAAGATATCACAGGAACCACTCCATTGACGTTTGTAAATGACTGTGTTTCTTTCACAACCAATGTTTCAGCCAGGTATGGGAATGCAAAATACCAAACAGACCCAATTATTTGTTTCCTTACATAGGAAAAATAGGGTTTTCCCCACAGCTTTCCATGATTCTTAAATAAGATTTATAAAGAAATAAAAGGTCTGATCCTTAGCTGGTGAAAATTGGAGTAGCTCTATTGACTGTATTGATTTATACCAGCTGATGATTTGGCCCAATAACTTGCTGTACTATTTTTAATAGCAAAAATAG
Organism: Gopherus evgoodei; assembly: GCF_007399415.2. Lineage (NCBI taxonomy): Eukaryota > Metazoa > Chordata > Testudines > Testudinidae > Gopherus > Gopherus evgoodei. Next base: position 50,725,866 of record NC_044328.1, read on the forward strand.
CTTCATATCACTGTTTTTTATTGGTAGTTCACAGGCTTAGCAAACTGTTGGAGTTCGTACATAATTTTTCAGAAAAGAAAAGCTGTTTTGATAGGACATTAATGTTGCACAGCTAAGCATTCCATATTTAGGACACCATGGTTCAGACTGCATGTGAAACTTTAGCTCTGCTCCTTCGTATGCATTATGAAACAGTCTTTAATGGCAGTTCTCACATACTGTTTCTCTAAAATTACAATACAATACCATACAGGCTTTTTGTATAACATTTACAAAGTACATGGCTGCTCTCCCAAACACTCCTTCATACCTTTAGTACATTTCTCATTATACTGCTATGTTTAGCTACACCCAGAAACCACGTCTGGAAAACTTTGGCCAAAATGTGAATGGTTTTGAAAATTATGAGCAACTGAACTCAGGAGAACTGGAAACTCTTATGCATCCTCACTATAGCAGTCACTGCCACACTTCTTATAATAAATAATGTTTCTGCACATCCTTTCTTGCTCTCTGGGACAGCATGAACTATACCCTGGGAAATTTCCCACACAAATCATCTGTCAGGAAAGGAAAATAATCCCTCTTTCTCTGTACCGATTTTGAACATTTATGTGACAGTGGTTCACAAGTTCCCGGACTGCTGAGCTGCAATCAACCTTTGGATGGCCAGCAAACAGCAAATACAAACCAAAGACTGCAAACCAAGTTTATATAAAAGTGTTTCATTTGAGGGATTGTTACATACGTAACAAGCTCTTTTATACTGTGGAAGAATGTCTTCCTCTGCCCCCCTAACATCCCTAACTTGTGGGTGTACTAATTGTCACCATGCTCCAAAACTTAATCAGAGAAGGAGGCAATATAATATCTGTCCTGTAGCAAGCCTCCTTTCTTGCATATGCAATTTATGTACCATGAGTTTTCTATACCGCAGACCATGGATTTGGCTGTACATTATTCAGTATGGCCTCCCATCTCACTCTGAGTACGGCTGATAGTTTATTTTAATGAAGATTAGATATGGGTACTGGTGGACCTCACAGAAGTACAATGCAAGATACAATTTAGATGGCACTTAGCCACAAAAATCACACCATCTACCCAGGTTTGGGTACTCAGAATGAGCAGTTCCAGGAGACACCAACAAAGGATCACCCAAAGATGCAGATTCCACCAATCCAGACCACCTCACTTTTACTCATCTAAAGCACTGATAGGAAAGCTCTGCCTTTGCCAATGGGAAATTTGCAGAAACTGTATTCATCCAGAATGGCTGGGGAATCATGGAAGCCAATGAACACAATGATTTCTCTTTGCCTTCCTTGAAAAGTAATCTCTATTCTGCCTCGTCACCATTAGCTGAGACCACAGTTGTTCTTTGCTGATGCAACAGAGTTTCTTTATAAAGTTTTGGCCAGTGTTTCGTGAGACAAGCTCCTGTTGTCGTTTCTCTTTCAGATTTTGGCTTGCAGACTGCCATCAGGTACTAGAAACTGTCGGCCTCGCCACACAACTTTATAGGGAATTAATATGTGTTCCTTATATGGCCAAGTTTGTGATATTTGCCAAAATGAATGACCCCGTGGAATCTAACTTGCGTTGCTTCTGCATGACTGATGATAAAGTGGACAAAACTTTGGAGCAACAAGAGAATTTTGAAGAAGTTGCAAGAAGTAAAGATATCGAGGTATATTTCATATTAACAGCAGCTCAGATTATTCCCTTCCTCCAGTGGTGTAGAGAATCTATGCTCTAGTTCACTCTACAAGAGCAGGCGGGGTGCCAGGATCTCACAAAAGAGGTCCACAACCACTATAAGCCATCTATATGAAGGCTCACAGCGAGCAGAGGTGAAAGTAATTAAGGGATTTATCGCAGGGCCGGGGTCCTGAGCAGGCAGCAGGGGGTCCCTTGGGTGGAAGGGGCGGGGCCTTTAAATCCCCAGGCCCTTTAAACCAGAGATTTAAAGGTCCCTGGGCTCCAGCTGTGGTAGCAATTGCTGGGAGACCCAGGCCCTTTAAATCACCGCTGGAGCCCCATGGTAGCCGTAGCTGTGGCTGGGGCTCCCGGCCGCTGCCGTAGCTACCACTACCATGGTGCTTCAGCAGCAGGGCTCTGGCAGCGATTTAAAGAGCCCGGGACTTCCAGCTGCTGCCACTACCCAGAGGCTCTGATGGCAATTTAAAGGGCCCGGGGCTGCAGTAGTGGCAGCCGGGAGCCCCAGGACCTTGAAAATCGCTGCTGGAGCCCCATGGTAGCTGTAGCTGCTGTGGCAACTGGGAGCCCCAGGGCTCTGGTGGTGATTTAAAGGGCCCAGGGCTCCAGCTGCTGCCGGGACCCAGGGCCCTTTTCAATTGCCTGCTTGAGGAAGCTGCCCCCTGCAGTTATGGTCGGCTCTGTACCAGCTCTTGCTGGTATGCCGTACTGGCCCGGACCAGCTTCTTTTCACCTCTGTCAGTAAGATTATGTGAAGAAACTCTTTGGAAGCAGGATAAAGGGACAGGACTTGAGAAACCATCTTTACGTGGGTCCTCCAGTCCTTCTGCCTATTGGGAGTGGGGAGGTAATGCAAAGGACTCTGGAGTAGCTGCTGTAGAGCAGCTGCCGGGAGTGCTGGAACAATTTTTATAGCAGGGATGCTGAGAGCCATTGAACTAAACTGTAAACACTATATATAATAGAAACTACTTCAAGTCAGGGGGTGTTGCAGCATGCCGTCCCCTCACCTGCACCCCTAGTTCCTATGGCAACTGCATTCCTGCTTCATAGCTTGGTGGGTTAGAATTCCCCCCTCCTTGTCCACATAGAGATCTCCAGCACACAACTGAGTTACTCAGGCTGATTTGTTTGGGATTTTTGAGGCAAAGGGTGTTTCTTGTGAAAAATCATGTAATATACACTTTTCCCTCAGAGAATCCTATGCTGTAGCTAATTATAAAGATATCCATATGTATTGAATTGGAGCTATATTTTTAAAAAATAACTTTAGCAACTAGAATGTTTAAAAAATAGTTTTAATTAATCAGCTGCACTTAGTGTCATATTATAAGTACCACAGTACTGTTGAATTAGATCAGTGTTGAACATGTATTAAGTCGATGCTCATATACCATTAAAATAGATTTTACTCATTTTCAATTTCTGTCTTTTTCTTTGATAGGTTCTGGAAGGAAAACCCATTTATGTTGATTGCTATGGAAATCTGGCCCCTTTGACAAAAGGAGGACAACAGCTTGTTTTTAATTTTTATGCTTTCAAGGAAAATAGACTGCCATTCTCTATTAAGGTAAAAATAAACCCCATAGATTTCTTAGTTGAGGAAATGTTTTCCTCATGTAGTAATATTGGTTCTGTCTAATATGAATAGTCCGCCCCTGAGAAGTAAGTATTATTATAATTTAGCAGGTAGGTAATTTGGAACAGAGTTTATAAGTGATTTCATGAAACCATAGAAGGAATCACTGTCAGGACTGGGATCAGAATACATGCTATTCTGATTCACAGTCCTTTACCAGAACCATGCCTCAGACTAGACATGTTCTCTTAGGCCTTCTAGCTACAAGGTACATTATTTCAAGGGGTAAATCATCTGCCCAAATGACAGGAGTCAGATAATACATGATCCAGATTTTCAGCTCTAGCTTCTTGTTTTTTCATGTGCAGTTTATAGTGCTTGCCAAAAGTGAGTGCACATACATATGTAATCACCTATTTTGTGGGTGCAAATGAAAGTTATGGACACTTTTGTGAGTGCAAGTCATTGCATATACAAAACTGGGCAGAGAGAAATGCAGGTGGGTTGAAAACTCAATCCAATTTACCTGCGGGAGTATTTCTCCTGGAGTGATGCCACTCAGCACAGTGCCTTGCACTGGTGCTGGAAACAATTTTGGAAACTTGTTTGCAGTGGAACAAAAACCCGAGGCTGGCCCAATAGTCTAATTGTAGTTACAACTTTCTTTCCCATGAAAAGCTGCAAGTTGGTTTCTGGCTGCGTTCCTTTGGTCTTCAGTTGATGTGGTTACTAGATAGCTTCTGATGGAAGGGAACACCACCTGTTACTCTGCCAACAGCTTTCTCTAGCTGTCCAAACTAATTCTGATGGTCTCCAGTGGGAGTAACACTCAACACTCCTTTTGCAAGAAGTCGTCCCCTCGGGGACTTTGACTTCTCACATGTTCTTTGTGGGGGAAACAGACCATGTTAAATGTAATGCAAAAACATACATTTCAAATAGGGTGACCAGATGTCCCAATTTTATAGAGACAGTCCCAATATTTGGGGCTTTTTCTTACATAGGCTCCTGTTACCAGGGGCGGCTCTAGACATTTTGCCGCTCCAAGCACGGCGTCATGCCGCAGGGGGCTCTCTGCCGCTTGCCGGTCCCGAGGGTCCACTGGTCCCACGGCTTCGGTGGAGCTGCGGGACCAGCGGACCCTCTGCAGGCACGCCTGCGGGAGGTCCACTGAAGCCGCGAGACCAGCGGACCCTCCGCAGACATGCTGCTGAAGGCACCCTGTCTGCCGCCCTCCCGGCAACTGGCGGAGCACTCCACACGGCATGCCACCCCAAGCACGCGCTTGGCATGCTGGGGTCTGGAGCCACCCCTGCCTGTTACTCCCCACCCATCTCGATTTTTCACACTTGCTGTCTGGTCACCCTAATTTCAAACAATTAAGTCAAACTACTGTATGATGAATTTTTCTAGATTAGAGACACCAGCCAAGAGCCTTGTGGTCGTTTATCATTTTTGAAAGAACCAAAGACTACAAAAGGACTGCCACAAACAGCTGTTTGCAACTTAAATATTACTCTTCCAGCACACAAAAAGGTATTTCTGCCAGCACTCTGTTTTGTTTTGTTTTAACTTTTAGCTTAACTCTTTTTGCTAGTAATAAAGAAATCCTGTGAAATGCTAGTAATGGGAATGTTTTGTAATATGATTAAGGCTGTTATAAATTTATGTTGTATTAGTTTTTTGTATATAGAAAGATTTTAAAGTCTCTTGTTACTGTGGTGTCAAGTTCCTGTTATTTTTATGATTGGGTCCTCTGTTTACAGCTCATGCTTCAGCTTACAGTTCATAGATTTTATGCATTCAGTAATGTTGTGTTGATTTGCACTTGATGTAAGATTTTTTTTCTTTTATGTTGACATTTTGGGTTTGCTTTGGCTTATAAATCAGCTTGCATTTTGTGCTCCCAACTTGGTCCTTTTCATATCCTGATATTCTTTTCCCTGCTGTCCATTATAATATTCCTTGTCTCTGCAATGCACCTTGGAACCAAAAGGAAACAGAGTCAGATCAAGATGATGAGGTAATATAAACACTCTCTTCTGTTTTTATTTTCTTCAGAATTAGTGCAGAAAGATAAATATGTTCTAGAAAAGTCTTACAGTATCTTTTAATTTTAGCAGTGAATATTAACAATAGATACTACACATCTGTGTTCTGTTGTCAAGAAATAAAAGTGATGAAATAAGATCATATGTTATAAATTTAAATGCAGTATATGCTAATATTTTGAACTTCAGCTCACTTTATGCTTAGAGTGTAAATTATGTAATTTATAGCCTACAAGCTAAATTCATCCTTCATATAGCTGAAGTCAGTGTAATTACACTACATCAGGGTGAATTAGGCCTCTTATGTTACTAAACATTCAGTATTTCCCTAAACTGTATTTTTTGTAAACCCTTTAAACATTGGCCTATTGTATTTTCATTCCTGAAAATAACCCCTATTTTTTTTTAAAAAGTAGAATAACCAGGAGTAATTTCAAAGTGTTTTAGTGTATCTATTTTGAAATAAACTTCAGATCTCCAAAGCTTAAAAATCCACACCTTGTCACAGGTTTTAACAGAATATATCTCTCTTTATTAATCTTAATGAAGTTGTCTCAGGAGATGAAACTTATTTTATGCACTAAGGGATACAGTGCGTTTTAAGACACTAGAAATAGAAAAGCTAGTACAGAAACATCAGATACATATCCATTTATCAGAAGAAGAGTTCTTTGTGTGTAGCCCCCTGTTTCTGACTGCTAATAAATAACATTAGTCACCTGCTGGCTAAAATCAAATAAGAGTCAATATATCAAAAAGATAACCATGTCATTTGGTTTTCATTTGACTTGTGCCTGGTGAGTTATTTTATAGGTATCTCAATAGTTTTCTTTCCAAACAAACTATATTTTTGGAGACATAATCAAATTAACTGGTTTCTGTGAATAACTTTTAATAATAATAAATAGAGTTGCAAAAATACCACAGTAACTGCTATGCCATTAGACACAGTAACTTATGATGCAACTTACTAGTTAGCAATTGTATTCTGCTTTCTAATATACATCTCTGTGTTCTGTGCATATTAAAAAAAATACCCTTTCATGCCTTTTTTGTCCTTAATGTACTCACTTTAAAGCAAGCGTACATTGTGGTTTCTGTGCTTTCTAGACAGATTAATGTTGGGAGAGGTATATGATCTGCCTAAATTATACTCTTATTAATGTTTTATGTCTGTATCTGTAATCTTTTATGTTGATTCTTCTGTTTCTAGCCAAAATACAGAAAAATAAATCATGCCATTTTAAGTAGTATGGAATAGATTACTAAAAGATAATGGGATTTTACAGTATTTAGGTAATATGGGACTAGACTGTGACTGTAGACAGTGCCCTGAACTAAATGTACTGTGTTCACAGCACCACCTCAGAAGTATACCTGGGAGATGACATAGCCCTCTGAGTTACAATTTCTTCCCTGCCTCCTCCAGAGGATTAGTAATTTACTGCTGGTTTATAATTCCAGCTAATTATTAGCTTTCTCCCCAAAAATGGCTTAGCTGCATTAGCCAGCAAGCAGGAATGGAGCCAAGCATTTGCCCATTGCCTACCATCTGCTATGTAGGGGGAAATGCAACCATATAGCCCTGCTTCCTCCTGTGCGCTCTCATCAAGCTGTAAGAGTGGATTCTTATACCCTTGTGTGAGTGTCTAGTCCAAGTATGATCTAGCCTACTATACTGAGATATCATAATAAAGCTGTTCACAATATTTGAAAGGTACCAAGTGGAAATGTGTTTTGTTGCAGACGGAGAAAACAGACCGACGTCAAAGCTTCGTCTCTCTTGCTTTACGTAAGCGCTACAGCTATCTGACTGAGCCTGGAATGAGTGAGTTCCATAACAAACCTACTAATGCCGTATATACCTACTTTAATAAGAAGAGACATTTTTTCTATAAATGTTGCATTTAGTGTCATTTGAAAAAAAATAGAAAAATTTTCTATAGCTAAACTTTTGGATGGTCTGTGGACCTCTGCATTGTGAGAGCTTGGAGAATCCTTACTGGCAAGCAGCATGCTCCAGTTAAAGTAAATAAAAAATAATCATAAAAAAGCCACATAATTTATTGGCTGGAGCAAGGGCAACTGAATTGAAAAGTATTTTCTAAAAGACAGTCTGTGCCTCCTCCCTTCAAAACATTAATTAATACATCACTGTGATACAGCTAGATTTCATTAGATATAGGAATGGGCAAAACTCAGTGGGGTTGGAAGGTTCCTTTCAGATAAAATGTTTGACTTTTTATTCAGTTTATTTGAGCTTCTTCCTATTTTATATCTTCTTCCTCTCTCCCCCCATTTTCTCCCATATTCCATAGAGCCTTTTCTCCTACTCAGTCAGAGCTTTCTCTTCTACCCCCATCTCCTTGACCTGACCCATCGCCCTGCTTCCTTTTCTCTCTTTAAGTACAATAATGTCTCTGACAAACTTTGCTTTCCTCCCAAGTCAGAATGTGGTCATTCTTGTGTTTTTCTCTTCTCCTGCAGCAGCCAGTCAAACTTCATTCCCTGAACTCCAATGGCCCTTCGATATAATTTCATAAGATCCATTTACAAATCTCATCAAGTCTGGTAATTCCTGCTGTAGCTGCTATTTAAAGATCTTGTGAGCTTTGTGGGGTTTTGAGGTGCTCCAGAATGCATTGTGCTTCTCCGACACTTGAGAAGACCTGAAGTATATAAGATCTGATGACAGCACCTGGCCTTATGAGACTACCAGACTAGCTGAGACCTCATAGTGGACTCTAAAATATCATCAAAGATTTGTTAGGAATTAAGAGAGACAGAGGGAAAGGTTTGGCTATGGTATCTGGAATAAGTTTGGAGCTTGTATATGTCTTTTTCAGCTGGCTCCCCATGCAAAATTAAAAGAAATCTTATATTGATTTACCAAAAGTAAAGTCACAGTTGCAAAAAGAGGTGGGGAAAAAAACCTTAAATGAAGTTGTAATCCAAGAATGGAAGAAGGGTTTAATCAAGCTATAAAAGTCTCTCTTCGTTCTTTTAATATTCAATTTCCTATTGATTTGTAGAATGGTAGATGATCTACTCTAGACTTTTAACTCAAGTATGTTTTCCCAGAAGTTTGGAAAGAAAAAAGTTATTTTTATTTTGATTTCTTCACTTTTTCATTTTCACCTCCAAAGAATGTCTTAACTCAAAAATCAAGGCTGCTCAGTGGACAGAAATCCATAAGGTCACATAACCAGAGGAGACAAAACGTACTAGCTAGAAGCTGATTTAAGATTAAGAAGTCTCAGAGGGCACCAAGGAAAACAAACTGGTGATAGGCCCAGCACACTAAACCTTGCCACCATCCATCTTAGCTGGTAGAGGGTGTTTAAAGTGGCGTCCCACCAAAATGTTGTCATTGGACTTGGGTGGATCATTTTCATATTGTCTTTGGGACCTTCTCCCTCTCTTTTACTCCTCCCCACATCTGGTCAGATACGAGCAGCACCAGTTTCTCCTTTCCTCACCTCTCTCTGACTGCTGAAAAAAGAGAAGATACTCAGTCTGGACCTGCACCTACTTTCAATGAAGCTGACAGCAGAACTCCCACTGATTTCAGTGGACTTTTTTTCTTACCCGCCCTGCTGCCACAGTCTGTGTGATAGGGACAATGGTATTTCACTGCTGAGGTGTTCTACTAATATTTAAAGCAGGGAGGAAGAAGAGTACTGATCTTACTGATCTAAGGGACTCTGCTCTGCCGTATACAGATGTTTCAGGCAGAATAGGGAGCACTCCTGTGAACTAGAATCTGGTCTCTAGCCTGGCTATATGCTTCAAGTAAATTGTGAATAGAGCATCATTCTGTTGAGCAGTCTTACATATGCTCAGTCACCATTTCCATTCACCTGTAGCAAGTGAGAAAGTGGGAATAACACACTATAGGATATACATTAGGTAAGAGGTATCCACGTCCTGTGCGTAGTGGAGTGTGAGACTAAGGGCCAAATTCATTCAGTACCCAGGACGTGCAGGTATGTAAAACAACTGCTCTCTCTGAAATATGCTATTCCACTTAGAAAATGACAAAATTGAGTTTTTTATTTTTTAAAAATCAGTAATAAAGCCATATTTTTTCTAGACCACACCGTTATCTCATAACTGCATGTGCCGTTAACTTTGTCAATGAGGTTGCTTCCTTGGCCCAGTCCTTTTTCTCCAGTGTAATATGAAGGATAGACAAGGCATTTTTAAAATATCTAAATACATGATGTAATGGAGAAAAGAATATTTGCATTTAGGAGAGACTGCTATTGGATTTATTATCTCACTAAATTGTAGTGGTAATACTGTCGTGATACAACATACTAAGAGTCTAGTGGCATTTACAGATAATTTAAGTGTAGAGCAAATTAGTTTTATTTCATTACTGCCCTTCACTATTGTGTTGGCTTATTATTTTTTGGATTTGTGATTGCTTTTTAATCTTGGCAGCTACTCCTAATAAATCACTGTGGTAGAATTTATTTAATGAAGTTTTTCAGAGAGGGGAAATGATAGTGTAAGGAGTGGTCAGACTTTAGTTTGCTTTCAATGGCTGTCTTCTGGAATAGACTGTGCCAGTATGCCCAGTATTCAAGCTCTCTACAACCTAAATATTCTAATACTGCAATAGCATTACCTAGTCAAAGCATCTATACATCTTTGCTGGGTATTTGTAGGCCCATCACAGTTTCTTATTCTGGGATATGGGCCTATGGTATGCTGAACATCTTTTTTAGCTAAGCTTGTGTGAGATAACTTTAGTAACTTAATGCGAGTCTTATTGTGTTTCTTTCACGGTGAATTATTGTCTAGCTATAAGACAGATCAAACAGCTTTGATAAATTGTCAGTATAATTTCAGACAAAGGTGTGCGGAATAGGTAGTTGGAATATTTTAGCTCCATTACTAACACCAAGTAAAGAAATGGTGCCTAAAAGTTATTTTATTTATTTGTGAACGAACTCTCTGAATGTCATTGCTGTATCAGAGGATATGGAAGCTGTACTGTCATTCCCAGAAATACTGCCTTCTGGATTGGTACCTGCAGCCAGTGACTTCAAAATCTGACTGATTTGGTTTGCGATGCCTGTGAATATATTGGGCCTTTTGGGGGATGCTCATAGTTAACAGATTTGTCTTGGCCAGATCATCTCTACTTACTATATTGTTCTTCAAGTACTTATCTAATGTTACATTTTGAGAAATGTAAAGTTGAACAGGTCTTTCTTTGAGCTGATGCAAGAAATCTCCTCAAAAGGAGCAAAACACTACATCTTGTAGAAAAAGTGTACTCTTCTTTTTAATGCCTCTTATGAAGATATTTATTTACATGTTGTGCATAATACAGCATATAAAATGTATTACTTCATTTGCTTGTTTTGACATGGTATACTATGCATGAGTAAAGTGTTTGAGTTGCTTTGCTTGCTCACGTTTATCATAAATCATATTTTCCATTTTTCATGTATGACAAATGCTACTTAAAATCATTTCAAGTTTTTCTTTAGTTTGACCAAACAAAAGGAATAGCGCATGAAAAAAATGCAAAAGGTTCCTTTTTATTTTTCTATTTTTTTTTAACTCTTGACTCAGAAAAGTTCTTGCTCTTATTGGCTTTGTGAGCGTGAAGCATATACGAATTGTGCATGGATAGATAAAGATTTGAATTTATTCCAGTTGCTTCACAGTTTGCACATCAATTGCCTGTCACTTAAAGGTATTTTGGGTTCTGCATGAAATAGTTTTGAGTGGTTTTCAAAAAGGATTTTAGCTATTTAATGTCATTCTACCCAAGATTATATTGTTTTATATAGGTACAATATATGTTGTTTAATGATACTGCTCAGAATAGAACAATAGAAATTACTAAAAAGATAATTGTAATAGCTAAGACAAAGCTAAGACGTACCTATACAGGCAAAATGGAACTGAGATTAATATTTCAAAACTAGCACATCAGAAAGTCAATAAGGAAGTAAGAGAAGAATTTTGGTTGTGGTTATTATTTTTACCATTATGGATTCCTCCTTTTGTGTTTTCTGTTTTCCATTGTTTGCGACTTGGTTGCAATGTGCTTAGTGTCTTTCAATTTATGTTGCTTTTTATTTTGGATCAGTCATAATTATATGACTCATCCCTCTTTTTTTCCTTTTTAATTGTTCTTTTTGCCTATTTCATTCTGATTCATACAAAAAAAATGTACTTACTCTTTGTAATATTACAACGTTTACTGACCAATTTTCTTCTCTGGTCTCTCTGTTTTTCAATCATTTTTGTTGATTTTACATTTGATTTTGATTTAAAACTTTAAGAAACAGTTGAACGGAGTGCAGGAGCAACAAGATCCCTACCTGCTACTTATTCATACAAGCCATTCTTTTCAACAAGACCATATCAGTCATGGACAACAGCTCCAATTACAGTTCCTGGGCAAACCAAATCAGGCTTCACTTCCCTATCAAGCTCTTCCTCCAATACGCCTACAGCTTCCCCATTAAAATCAATATGGTCTGTTTCTTCTGCTTCTCCAATCAAATCTACGTTAGGAGCTTCTACTACCTCTTCAATTAAATCTGTTAATGACGTAGCATCTCCAATTAGATCATTTCGGACAATCTCTTCACCAATAAAAACCGTTGTATCACAGCCTCCATATAATATCCAAGTTTCTTCTGGTTCTTTCATCAGAGCTCCTGCAGTAACAGAAGCCACTAATTTAAAAGGGATGGCATCCACTTCAACATTTCCTTCTCGGACATCTCCAGTGACTACAGCAGGGTCTCTTTTGGAGAGATCATCCATCACCATGACACCTCCAGCATCCCCCAAATCGAACATTAACATGTATTCTTCAAGTTTACCATTTAAGTCTATCATCACATCAGCATCACCACTTTTAACTTCACCTTTAAAGTCAGTGATATCTCCTGCTAAGTTAGAAGTTGATGCTGTTTCATCATCTAAAGTCATGATGACTTCATCTTTCTCATCACCTGTGAAACACATACCTGGACCTACAGATGTAGCATTGGTTAATGGATCCATGTCACCTCTGAAATATCCATCCTCTGCCAATGTAATAACTGGATCCAAACCTGCAGCTATGTTTCAAGACAAGATCTCTGCAACTACAAGTTCTGCAAGTTGTGCTACTAATGCAGCCCCTGATACAGTTGAGAAAGTGTTTCCGACCACTACTACAATGCCATTTTCTCCACTCAGGGCATTTGTGTCTTCAACACCATCTGCTTTTCAGTCAATAAGAACTCCTTCTGCAGGTGCACTATATACATCTTTTGGGTCAATATCTGCAACTACCTCATCAGTAACTTCATCAACAATAACAGTTCCAGTATATTCTCTAGTCAATGTTTTATCTGAACCAGCATTAAAGAAGCTTCCAGAGTCTTCACTTACAAAATCAGCAGCTGCATTACTATCACCTAGTAAAACATTGACTACAGAGACTCGTACACAGCCTCACTTTACTCGAACTTCGTCTTCTACAAAATCATCCTTGTTTTTAGCACCCTCTGCTCTTAAATTGTCTACTCCATCTTCTTTATCCTCCAGCCAGGAGATATTGAAAGATGTTGCTGAAATGAAAGAGGACCTAATCAGGATGACTGCAATATTGCAGACAGATGTAACGGAGGACAAGCCATTCCAGCCTGAACTAACAAAAGAGGGTAGAATTGATGATGAAGAGCCCTTTAAAATTGTTGAGAAAGTAAAAGAAGACTTGGTTAAAGTTAGTGAGATACTGAAAAAAGATGTGTGTTTGGAAAATAAAGGGTCAACCAGAGTGTCAAAAAGCGATAAAGGACATTTATCTGAAGATGAATGGGTAGAGTTCAGTCCAGAGGAGATTGATGAAGCAAGACAGCAGGCTATAACATGCCATCCTGTTCCAGAAAAAGTGCAAATTAAAGCTAAAGCTGCATCTGAAAAGGATTACAATTTGACAAAAGTAATTGATTATTTAACAAATGATATTGGTAGTACTTCACTGGCAACCATAAAGTACAAGTTTGAAGAGGGGAAAAAAGATGAAGAGAGACAAAAACGCATTTTAAAACCAGTGATTGCTTTACAGGAACATAAACTCAAAATGCCTCCAGCCTCCATGAGGCCTTCTACTTCAGAAAAAGAATTATGTAAAATTGCAGATCCCTTTTTTGGAACAGATACTATTTTAGAATCTCCAGATGATTTTTCTCAACATGACCAAGATAAAAGTCCTTTGTCTGACAGTGGCTTTGAAACAAGAAGTGAAAAAACACCTTCAGCCCCACAAAGTGCTGAAAGCACAGGGCCAAAACCACTTTTCCACGATGCACCCATCCCTCCTGTTATTACAGAAACAAGAACTGAAGTAGTTCATGTTATCCGCAGTTATGAACCATCATCAGAAGAGATTCCAGAGCAGCAAACAGAGGAGCAACCTTCATTGAAACCTGCACTTACTTTAATGGAGTTGGAACAAAAACCCACTGGGTCTATTAAAGAAAAGGTTAAAGCATTTCAAATGAAAACCAGCAACAGTGAAGAAGATGACCACAAGTGTGTTCTTAGCAAAGGTGTCCGGGTGAAAGAAGAAACTCACATCACTACTACAACTAGAATGGTTTATCATAAACCTCCATGCACTGAAAGTACCTCAGAAAGAATTGAGGAAACAATGTCCGTTCATGACATAATGAAAGCTTTTCAATCAGGACGTGACCCCTCCAAAGAACTGGCAGGTCTGTTTGAACATAAATCATCAGTAACGTCAGATGTTAGCAAGTCTGCTGAAACTTCACCACAACATGCAGAGAAGGACAGCAAAATGAAACCCAAACTGGAGCGTATAATAGAGGTCCATATTGAAAAAGGTAATCAAGCTGAACCTACTGAAGTCATTATTAGAGAAACAAAAAAGCATCCAGAAAAAGAAATGTATGTATATCAGAAAGACTTACCTCGGGGAGATATTAACATAAAAGGTTTGGAAAAACATGATACTTTTCCTTGTTCTGATGAACAAGGTCAGCAAGAAGAAGAAGAGCTAACAGCTGAAGAGTCACTTCCTTCTTATCTGGAATCTTCTAGAGTAAACACTCCTGTGTCCCAGGAAGAAGACAGTCGCCCTAGTTCTGCTCAACTCATGTCTGATGACTCTTACAAAACGCTGAAGCTTTTGAGTCAACACTCAATAGAATACCATGATGATGAGTTGTCAGAATTAAGAGGGGAGTCTTACAGGTTTGCTGAGAAAATGCTTCTTTCAGAAAAGCTAGATGTGTCTCATTCTGATACTGAGGAGTCAGTTACTGACCATGCTCTACCCCTTAGTTCAGAGTTACAGGGGTCTGATAAACGATGCAGAGAAAAAGTAGCCACTGCCCCCAAAAAAGAAATTCTCTCCAAAATCTATAAAAATGTGTCTGAAAATGGTGTAGGTAAAATGTCTAAAGATGATCATTATGATAAAGTGACAGTGTTACACTATACTGGAGATGTTAGTAGTCCAAAACATGCCATGTGGATGCGCTTTACTGAGGACAGATTAGACAGAGGTAGAGAAAAGATGATATATGAAGACAGGGTGGACAGGACTGTTAAGGAGGCAGAAGAAAAACTGACTGAAGTATCACAGTTTTTTCGGGACAAAACAGAAAAGTTGAATGATGAGCTACAATCTCCAGAGAAAAAGCAACATAAAAAAAATGGCAAAGAAATGCATTCTAGTCATAGCTCTGCCAGCAGCAGCCCTGAAAAAGTACTGCTCAGTGAAATAGTGACATTGAGCGATGACTGGAGTAAAGTGCGGCAGTATGGGCATGATGGGAAGTGTTCTCCAACAGCCGATGAAAGAAAAGCAGCAAGTTTGCCCAGCAGTCCTGAAAGAAAGATTCTTGCTCAACAAATGGGGGACTGTAAACAAACTGTGGAACACAAAGGAAATGCTCAGCAGAGTAAAACAACTGAAGCTTCACAGACTGGATTTCAGCTAAAACAATCCAAGCTTAATTCCATTAGACTTAAATTTGAACAAAGTATAAGTCCAAGGACTAAAGATCTAGCTCAAGAAGAAAAAAAGCAAGATAGTCAATCCAAAATTCCAGTAAAGAAATTACAAGAAAGCAAACTACCAGTGTATCAGTTTTATGCAAGAGAAAAGCACCCAAAGCAAATAGATCTGACAGAAGGAAATGCATCACTGCAAAAAGAATATACTACTATGAAACTGAAAGAAGATAATGTCCAAGGTAAAGGTAAAGTTATAGAAGACATTTGTGCTTCAGAAGTACAGAAACAGAGCACTGAAATATCAAGTAAAAGTCTGCTAGAATATACTTCTGAACAGCAAGCTAAAGACTTGGCATATAGCTCAGACTTACCGGCTAAAGGACATTGGGACAAAAAAATCTATCGAACATGGGAAAGTCCTGGAGCTTCTAACCATAAAACACCAAAAGAAAAACTTTCCCATGTACTTGTTCAAGATATGGTGAAAGAAAACCATGTTGACCATGCTGAGACGAAAACTAACAAAAAGAGTGAATTTATCACTGTGACAGAGAGTGAACACAAATTGCCAACACATGGATCTCATTCAAGAGAGGTGAAGGAAATGACTGTAAAATCTCCATCAAAAAAGGTTCTGTACAGAGAATTTGTTGTCAGAGAAGAGGAACACACCAATGAAATGACAGATAAAACTTCAAAAAGAAATGAATCGACTGTGTCCCACATTCCTGTCAGAATTTCTGAGGAGAAAAGAATGTCATCTCCTACCATTCTTGATAGTGTTTATGATCAGTCAAAAAAATCAGCATATGAACTGTCAGCTAGAGTGTCCCAGTCAACTATGATTAAGGAACAAGTTCAGAGAGAATTTGATTATGTAGAAGATGAAAAAATAAAACATTCAAAAGTCACTAAAGTTACCAAGCAACAAGGTTCCATAGTGTTAAGTCCTCCAGTGGAGGAAACTGAAATATCCCCTAGCAAATCACCTGATTCTTTAGACTTTAGTCCTGGAAAGGAATCTCCTTCAAGTGAGGTATTTGACCCTAGTCCCATTGATTACTTGGATAAAGTTGCACCTTTAGTAAATAGTGAGGGAGTGAAAGAGATAAAGACTTTGCCAGTTTATGTCAGTTTTGTTCAAGTAGGAAAGCAGTATGAAAAGGAGGTGCAACAAGGAAATGTAAAAAAAATTGTAAGTCAGGAAAGTAAGACAGTACAAGAGACTAGGGGGACATTTTATACAACTAGACAGCAAAAACAACCACCTTCTCCACAAGGTAGT
Organism: Gopherus evgoodei; assembly: GCF_007399415.2. Lineage (NCBI taxonomy): Eukaryota > Metazoa > Chordata > Testudines > Testudinidae > Gopherus > Gopherus evgoodei. The sequence continues at coordinate 50,742,511 of NC_044328.1, forward strand.
CCAGAAGATGACACACTAGAACAAGTATCCTTTATAGATAGCTCTGGGAAAAGCCCTTTAACACCAGAAACACCCAGCTCAGAGGAAGTGAGTTATGAGTTTACCTCTAAAACACCCGACTCACTAATAGCTTATATACCAGGCAAGCCCAGTCCCATACCTGAGGTTTCTGAGGAATCAGAAGAGGAAGCAGAGGCTAAGGCAACCTCTGTAAAACACACAGCAGTGGAAGCACTGAAAATTGACAAAATATTGCCTAATAATATAAACAAAGACTCTAACAAAAGACCCAAAAGTAACAGAGTTGCCTACATTGAATTCCCACCTCCTCCACCATTAGATACAGATCAAGCTGAGTCAGAAAAGAATCATCGTTATTCCCCTGAGAGTGAAATGGAGATGATAGAAGTAAATCTGCAAGATGAACAAGACAAATGTCAGCTGGCTGAACCAGTCATAAGAGTACAGCCACCTTCCCCCGTGCCACCGGGAGCAGATGTCAGTGACTCTAGTGATGATGAATCACTCTATCAACCAGTTCCATTAAAAAAGTATACTTTTAAATTAAAAGAAGTTGAAGATGACCAGAAAGGAGCCTCAAAACCCAAAGTTTCTGACAAGAGTCCGAACCAGAAAGAGTTAGGGTATCCCAGTTCTGGAAAACCTAATGAGTTTGACATTGGTCTTGAGTCACCCCAGAATGACATAGCACAAAATGGGACTAATGACCAGTCTATCACCGAGTGTTCCATAGCAACCACTGCAGAATTCTCTCATGATACAGATGCAACTGAAATTGACTCTCTTGATGGTTATGATTTACAAGATGAAGACGATGGTTTCACTGAAAGCGATTCTAAACTTGCAGGTCCAGCAGAAGAAACCAGAAAGGATATATGGACTACAGAGGGCATTTTAAAACAGACTGATCGTTGCTTTAGCCAAAGTAAGCTGGAAGTTATTGAGGAGGAAGGAAAGGTAGGCGCTGAAGAAGACAAGCCACTTTCAAAAGGTCCACGTTCTGAAAAGACCGAGCAGAAGTCAGGTGCACAATTTTTCACCTTGGAAGGCAGACACCCCGACAGAACTGTGTTTCCTGATTCGTATTTCAGTTACAAAGTAGATGAAGAATTTGCAACACCTTTTAAAACAGTAGCTACCAAAAGTCTGGATTTTGATCCATGGTCCAATAATCGAGGAGATGATGAAGTGTTTGAAACTAAATCAAGGGATGATGAAGCTAAGCCATTTGGTCTGGCAGTAGAAGACAGATCGCAAGCAACGACACCTGATACAACTCCAGCCAGAACTCCAACAGATGAAAGTACTCCAACTAGTGAGCCCAACCCCTTCCCATTTCATGAAGGGAAGATGTTTGAGATGACTCGCAGTGGTGCAATTGACATGAGCAAGAGGGATTTTGTTGAAGAAAGACTCCAATTTTTTCAGATTGGTGAGCATACTTCTGAAGGGAAGTCAGGGGACAAGGGGAAAGGGGATAAAAGTACAGTCACTGCCATCATACAGCCACAGTCAGGGGACAGCATTGTAGAAACAAACTTAGAGAGACAAGTAGAAACAGCAGCAGTTGAACATAAGCCTATCATCCAGGCCAATGGAGATTGTATGGAAGCCACACTTGGTAGTAATTCTCTGGAGAAATCATCAACAACTGTTAACACTTCTAAAGTTGATCCCAAATTGCGCACACCTATTAAAATGGGAATTTCTGCTTCCACGATGACTCTGAAGAAAGATGGCCCTGGAGAAGTGACAGATAAGATAGAAGCTGTGATGCCCAGTGGTCAGGGATTAGAAAATGAAACTGTAGCAGTGATTACAAGTTCAACTACTAGCCAGACAAGCTGTAGCCAAAAAGAAAAACTTGATTTTCAAAAAGATAATTTTAATAACAACAATAATTTGGATTCATCTGGTAGCCATACAAATAATATTACCTGTAATGTAGAGCTAAAAGAACATTGTGAACCCAAGTGTTCCATACAGAATGCTAACCAAATGAAAAGCACTTCAGGAAGAGGGGCAGGGGCAACACAAGGACACAGAATAACAGATAAGCCGAAAGTACAAGGACAGCAGCAAAGGTCAAGAGAGTTGGTAGGGAGTAGAGCAAAATCAAAACTTCCCATAAAGGCCAGTTCAGTAAAAGAAGTCGTTCCACCAAATAATATCCAGAAAAGAATAGCGAGTAAAGTGAGACAGGCTAGTAAACCCAACAAAATAAAACAAAATAATTCTTCTCCATGTCTAGAAGTAAGATCTAAGATTCCAGTAAAAAATGTACCCAGGAAAAATCTAGCTATATCTAGAAAAACACCAATAATGCAAAAGCAAGAGCAGTTAGAGAAAGGAAAAATCAAACAGCTTCCTTCCAAATTACCAGTAAAGGTAAGGTCTACCTCTATCACAATGACAACAGTTAAAGTAAGGAAAAATCAGCTTAGGGAGGTATGTAAACATTCTATTGAATATTTTAAGGGAATTAGTGGTGAGACATTAAAGCTTGTGGATCGTCTATCTGATGAAGAGAAAAAGATGCAGTCAGAGGTGTCTGATGATGAAGAAGACAGTTCATCAAGAAATACATCATTATCAGAAGCTACTCAAGTTTACCAGCCTTCCATTACATCGAAGTCTGCTAGAGATATGAGAACAGAGGCAGCATCCTTAAAATCAAAGATTGAAAAGGTCGACAGTGAGAGGAGGAGAAGTAAAAGGACTGGTGAGAATGAAGGCAGTCAGGTTTCTGGAGCTGTCATGGCTCACCTCGTGGAGATCAAGCCTAGTTTGTAAAACTTTCAACTTGTTGATCCTAGTGCATGAACTGTTGTGATTGCCTGTGGAGTGACTTACTGTAGTTCTCATTCTGTCATTGTCATCTGTATGTGCTGTCTTATACTCTTCTTTCTTCCTTTATACAAATTCTGTATTGTAGATAGCTAGTGAAGCATGCTGAAGACATTGATGTAACTCAGGACTTTTAAAGATTTATTTTGTAACAGCAAATTTCATTCTGTCAAAATAGAAAAAATAGATGTTAATCCCACCCTGGTGTTTTTCACCAATAATAGAACAATTTGTGTATAGTCCAGTAGCTAGAATGTCAGCATGTTTGGTCTCATTATACTACAACATCATGTATTTTGACATTTAGCTTTAGACAGGTGAAAATATAAAAGCTGTGACAAAGAAATTATTTTGTAGGTTATTAAGACACAATCATTTTAGTATACAATCTGAACACCAGCAACTTGGTGAAATTAAAATATTAAAAACTATTGTCCAGTATTTCAGGTTTCTTTACAAAATCTTTTTAATCAAGATATTGTAAACCACAGGTCCACAGAGCCCATGTGAACGAACAGACATAAGGATGGCAATTGTAGCTGATCATCTGGGACTTAGCTGGACAGGTATGTTTTTATGCTGTCAGACTGAAATGGAATTTAGCAATTATTTTTGCAGATCATCTTTTATAGTAAGGTACTACAAGTTCTTTATGGACTTGACCATATCCAGTTCCCATAGGAGTCACTCAGAATTGAGGGTTCTGTGCACATTGTCAGTAATGTTGTCCATCTCATAAAAGTGGAGTCCATATCGGTTTGTTGTAAACTATTAAACATTTCAATAGATTTTCAGTTAAAAGAAGAAACCTCCAAGGAAATGCTAATGGCAGAATTGTCTTGCCATTGATCAGTAAATAAACACTTTTATTTAAAATGGTGAAAGAATTTTATTCTCCTTAAGTCCTGTTCTGGGAATAGTTGGCACAAATGGATTGAGAGAGTTGGGAACCTGCTGGCTGGACACTTATCTGGGGTCGTATGGCTTTTCCCATTTTCCACTGTCCTGATTTTTCAAAGCATTGAGCACCACAAGCTCCCAATGTCTTCAGCAACAGTTACGGGTGTTCACCACCTCTGAGAATGAGCCCCATAACAGTAATTGTAGTAGTCCTGCAGTTCTATACTGTACAGCAATGCAAATCAACTCCTCCAATAAACTCAGTTCATTGTACTGTGTCACCATGTATCAGTGATTATAGTGTAGATGAAGAGAGAGATGTAGTAATCTGGATATCATGTATTACAGCATACAAGATTTTAAAAATCAACAGCAATAAGGTAACCTCTACGGAGGTTTTTTTTCACAATTTTAACCTTAGAGCAGGGTGTGTACTTGATGTAGGTATGATAATACCTACCAGGGATATGATTACAAGATCTGGCATGATGTCTTTCTGGGAAGTTTTAATACTCCTGTCATTATCTCGTAAATTAATTATAAACTATGTGTCAGATATTTGTTTACATTAATTCATCTGCGTGACCTAATAAAGCTGTTACTTTTACAGAATTGACAAGATAAGACTGACATGATGATAATGGTATATTTTTTCTTGCTTTATAGAACTGGCAAGAGAACTAAATTTTTCTGTGGATGAAATTAATCAAATCCGTGTAGAAAACCCCAATTCTCTGATTGCTCAGAGTTTCATGTTGTTAAAAAAATGGGTTACCAGGGATGGGAAAAATGCTACAAGTAAGTTCAGAGCTGTTATTGTTGATTATAAATTATACACAACTTCATATATTGCCATATTCTAAATAGTGTAGCTCCCATCATCTTGATTATTTGGAAATGAATATGAAAACATAATAAAGCTTTTCTAAGTAGCACTCATGAAATAACATTTCCTGCTCTAGCTATTTTTACCAAAGTTCAAGAAATTATAATATGTATTCACTTGGTAATTACCATATCTATTTATGTAGTTACTTCATTTGAATTGTTGCATACTGGAAGAGAGATGCTAAACCTTCAGTTCTTGGCCTTCATAATGGGACAGTAGCGTCTTCTACCATCTTCCAACCCATACAATCCTGCTTTAGCTGAGTTAAACCTCCGATCAGCTGTCCCGATCAGCTCCAATGTGTGTCACTGGCCTGATCCATCTTCTGAATGCCTATTATTCTCCAGGCATATGAAAAAGAATGAGGATAATTTTTCTTCAAGTTTTTGAGTGTCCTTTTTCACTAGTTTTGTCAGTAAAACCACTGAAGAATGTATACTGTTCATAAGTACTCAAGTTGTACCCTGGGATGGGCCACATGTGTCAGTGGGACAGAATCCCCTATAAGAGATTGCAGAGTAGATGCTGAACCATCCTGTTGCCATTATTGCAGCCATTATACACGCTGAGCCCTCCCCATCCCCCATGATGTTTGGGTTTGGTCAGTGAGTCTGGAGAGTTGTGATTCCACCAGCCACCCCCTAGCTCCCTGCAAAAGCTGCAGATGATCTATATGGACTTCCCCACCAGCTCTATCCCTGTTTCAGCTGAGCTGCCCTGATTTCACTTTGTTCAGATCCTTCTCTGTCATGGGATGAGGGGAGGACCCTTTCTGTCTTTAGATCTTTAGGGGACAGGCCTTATAATGTAACAAAAATAAAAGTCTGAAATGTAAGGGTGAATGTGAAAGGGATCCATCCTTAGGGTCATTTGCAGAAATACCATCTGCCCAACAAGATTTCTCCACATCTAAATACCATCACTTTTATTAGAGAGACAGGGTGGGTGAGGTAACATATTTTACTGGACCAACTTCTGTTGGTGAGAGAGACAAGCTTTCAAGCTACCCAAAAGCTCCTCTCTCTGACCAACAGACGTTGGTCTAAATAAAAGATATGATTACCTCACCCAACTTGTCTCTCTAATACCCTGGGACTGACATAGCTACAACAAAACTGCACATCACATTTATTGATCATTAGCCCATGTGCAGTCACCTGTTGTTCCAAAGTCTACAATGACATCCTTAGTGGAAGGATATTTTCTTCTAGTAGCAAGGAAATATATTCTTTAGGAACCCTCTAGTCTCAGTCATGTTGCTTCTAATGATGGCATGAAAAACAATGTAATTACATTGTGAAGGAGACTCTTACTAGACATTGTATGCCTCATATAAGTATACCACAGATTGATTTTTAGACAAGCTAGTAAATATAACTTTCCAGAACCAAACAGAAGCATTGAGGTGAAACACATGTCTCAGCATCTTCTAATTAATGCAGTATGATTGAGATTGAGGGAAACAATTACATAACTCAAAGATGACTGAATTTTTTCTAACATGTTCCTTATTATATTTTCCAGCTGATGCCTTAATCTCTGTATTGACAAAAATTAACCGAATAGATATTGTGACGCTGTTGGAAGGACCAATATTTGATTATGGAAACATTTCAGGCACTAGAAGTTTTGCAGATGAAAATAACGTTTTTCATGATCCCATTGATGGTAATTGAATTCTGTGCACATAATTATTTCAATAATATGTCCAATAATACAGAAAAATATTATAAACAGACCTTTTCTCAAAAGACAGTAAATTGTGAAGGACTAATTAATTTCTTTTCATTTTAAAGTTTTTTTCTCTCTTCAAAATCACAATTATGGTACTTAGAATTGCTCTATGTTTTTTTAAAGTTCATGAATGCAATATGAAATGCAAAACTCTAATACACATTTGTATAGTATTTTCAACTTACATTTTATATCAGCTTGTGTCTCCAAAGGTAAGGGTCCAGTCCTGAAAATATACACATGAATAAAGTTGTTCCCACTAATTTCAGTGTAGATTGATCAGGCACTTTTGTGTTTTTCAATTTCAATTGTCAAATGAAAAATCATACACTTAGTTGCTCATGCATTAAAAAGTATTTGTAATGTAGATGGTGATATACTGTGCCCCACATTACCAGGAAAAAAAAAAATCCTTCAGTCTCATCTCCATATACTAGGTAGTAGGAAATCTTCTCTTAAAAAGAAATGAGTGTTTAGTAATGACATGTACACTAAAAGAATTTGCAATTTACTAATATACAGCTTTGAGAAAAATGAATGTATTCATAATTTATACTTGAAACCTTTCAGAAATTAAACCATAATTTTCCAAATATAAAATGGCAATATAAACCCAAGTGTTTAATTTTTGAATGAGAAAATATCAATTTTACATAAGTGGAAACTTGTAATAGTTTTCACCCTACAACTATACAAGATAATTATAGAGTAATTTGGGTTAATTTTGAGCCAGATATTGTAAGTCAAGAATTGCAGGACAAATGGGGTTCTGATTATACAAGAGAATGGCAAATAAGCAAACATATACTTTGTATTGGTCCTGTGGAGCCACTAATTACTGCTATTTCTTTTTTGAAATTATCTTTAAAATATACTGATGGCACTGGTCACCTCAGCTCTGATTTAAAACCCTGCCAATTAAAATCTTATATACAATTCAAGTCTTATGTACAAAACATCTTCTTTTGCATATATTTTCTTCAAATGTGTATTGATGACTTAATCTTCTTCCTGCATTATACTGGGATTTTCTGATTATTAGACTATATAAATTTAATATGCTCCATTATTAAGCAGCAGCTTTGGTCATTGAATCATTGCATTGCAGAAATAATTTTCTGTTGACATTTTAAGAAAGTTCCTTTTGAAATGTTGCTTGCACCTTTTAATCATAGCAGCAGTGTTTATTATAAAGAAAATGTGCTTCTCCACAGTTACTTTTGTCTCTCCTCTTCTCTTCTCCTCACCTTCCTCGAATTTCCTTTCCTCACCAAGACCAGACTGCTCTTTACCTTTATCTCAGCTGATTCAGAAAAAATCCTGTTGATACACCTCCTTCAACAGGCACCACGATGTCAACTTAACCCCCAAACATGTCTTCCTTTCCTAGGATATTCAGCCTAATATTTGTTTACTGGAGTGTAAATTTTACATTTCGTTGTCATTCATTTGTGTGTATTCAGTCTAATCCTTGCGAATGATTTTTCCCATGTTTTCATTACTTATCTTTTCTTTTCTCTCTTTATTTGATCAGTGTTTCTGATTGTACCCATGTCACCAAGATCTCCTCAGTCTCCAAGATCACCAAGATCTCCTTACTCACTACAGTCCTCTCATCTATATAATTTTACTGTACCAGAAATTTTTATATAGATTCTTCCCCTGTGGTGTTTGTGTTATGTAATCCTTTTGCTGACACTTTTTTATTTTTAGATTTTATTCTGCTGTATTTTAAAATCTGCTCTTCTTTCCTAGCCACACTGAGATTCATTTCTATTCTTTGTTCCTTAACAATTATATTTTTGTAGCACAATGATTAAATTGGAATATACTAGTGCATAGTATTGTAAGTATTGTGTAATTTTTAAAACTAGGATATTAAAAATGTGGACCTGTTTTAGACATAGATATTTGCAACAACAACAAAAATACCCCCACCCACTCACCCCACACACATACATGCCACACAACACAACCTGGCTGTCCAGCATTATGATCAGATTCTTCCTTTAGATTATATTCATCAAGTTTGCATGAATCAAAACAAAGAGAGAGAGTGTTACATAATTTGGCCACAAAATACAATGTTAGATATAAAGGACGACCAACTCTATCCATATTTATTCCATTTGCTTGCTTATGAGTCAGTGTGCTATAGCTATAAAAATGTTAAGGTGGCTGCAAAACCATTCATTAGAACCTTTACAGAGTGTTGATTTCTGAAGAAGTCAGGAGCAGTAGCTGCCACGATTTTAGCAACTAGCCATTTTAGCTACTCTAATTTGTGTTGCATCCATTTAGGGTAAACCAATAAATCTATCTAATTTACATTCACATTTAAATGGCTACAACATCTCATTTTAATATTTTAATATTTTCTGTAATTTATCAATCATTTTACATGATACTTATGTATTGCTCCATACTTCATTCCAGTCAGTCCAAATGTACTGTCTTCCTTAGGTTATCCCACCATTCAAGTGGAACTGGAAACTCCCACTGGGTTGCGCTTTGTGCCACCCACCCCTTTCCATCAAGATGATTTCTTTAGTGATACCTCTAGTATAGAGTCACCCCTTAGAACTCCTAGTAGACTGAGTGATGCATTAGTGACTTCACAGGGAAATCTAGACGGTACAGAAGCAGGACCTCCAGTGGTGATTGAAGAAGATACTTCACTGGAAGACAGCAAACCTGATTTCTCAGTACCTAAAGAAAGAGCACCTAAAGATATGTCTGTAGGCCAGAGCCATTTGGAGGAAGTGGACCTGAATGATTATCCTCGGTATCTTGGTAGTTATGGTGGGATATCAAAAGATGCTAAGTACTCAAAACAAATACAGAGTGAAGAGACTAGTGAAACAGGAGTGAAAACTGAACAGCATGAGAGAGAAAAGTCTGGTACTGATGAGGAGATGACAGAAGAAAAGCTTAAATATCTGTTTGAGGACATTCATCTTGAAGAAGGAGTTGAGTCTGAGGAGATGACGGAAGAAAAAGTGTGGTCTATTCTAAAAGATGTTCAGCAAGCAGAACAGGAAATGTCTTCAATTACAGGTTGGCAGAGTGAGGCATCAAGTGTCCATGTTGAACCACCAACGCCTGGGCGCAGAATAAGTGGTGAACTACTAGATCGGCTAGATGATAGGTAAGGATCTGGAATATAGATGTTTGTCTTCAAACAAATCATTTTCAATGTCATTTTCACTTCCAGATGTAAGATTTCTAAAAAAAGCCTTCTGAAGTTATTCAAGTTCATAGCTTGATTTTAATGTATTTGCATTTCTTACACAAGTCTGGAACACTATCAGCAAGGTCCAAGAAAATATATATATATTTTTAAATACCTATCATCATTTGGATCAGATAACTATGCTTTATCTTCTGTTAGATGTAGATTACGTTTTCTATAAAGGTCTGATCCAAAGCCCATTGAAGCCAGTGGAAACAATCCAAAAGTCATTTAGGTCAACTGATTAGACCCTTAATACATATCTTGCAACTATACTTCTCTTCCACTGACAGCTTTAGAATTAGGATAACTTAAAAAAAAATTTCTGACAACTAAATATCTAAAGCCAACATTCAAATAATTTGTAAAATATAATAGCTGTCTTAAATGATGGTATACAACAGGCTTAGCCATCCTCACAGCAAGCAAGAACTTCATTAGTTATTTAAAAGACAGTGAAAATAAAAAGTTAAAAATCAATATTCACTAAACTATGCTGTTTAAGAATAGATTGTCTTTTAAATGCTATGTCTATGTCACCACAACACTGAAAAAAGTAATTAACAGAGGTTCTGTCTATGTGGGAGCTGGAGGTGTAATTCCCAGTTTGGGTAGACGTACTTGTGCTAGCACTGATCAAGCTAGGATACTAAAAATGCCCGTGTGACATGGTAGCACAAGTAGCAGGATAGGTTAACCGCCCTGGTATGTACCTGTGTTTCAGTCAGGATCATACTTGGCTGGTTAACCCACTCCACTGCTATTTTAGCACACTGGCTTGATCACAGCTAACACAGCTGTGTATACCCACACTGGAAATTAGACCTCCAGCTCCAGTGTAGACATACTCTTAAGTATGGTTAGCTTATTGTTTATTTATTAATGCCCCTACCCAGTATTCTCTTCCACATCCACAAATGAATTGGTGTCTGTGCCCTGCTCTCATGGGTTCTTTTCTATAACCCAATTAAGCCAGAAGTAAGTTGTGCTGTTTTCCTCTCCATAATGTGGAACTAGGGCCAACAGTGTTAGTATCCCAGGGTAGCTGTACAAAGGAAAGGAGCCTCTATGTGAATGTCTTCTGCCTGCTTCAGATCTCCAAAGACCAGCAGATTTTGAGGAATGGGAGGGCAACCCCCCTGCCATTTATGCAGAAATATCGTAGAAGAAAACACCACATTCATGACATTTCCACTCCCATACAGAAAGACTCAAGCACAAATAATAATAAAGGCTGCAATAATATACTTCAGAGCACAATCCCAGTAAAATATATTCATTCTACCATGTGTATGAACTACTCTAGTACTTAAATGATAATCTGTAGTTCATTTCCTGAACAACAGTGTACAGCTCACTGGCTATCATGCAACAAGTGCACTTACTGGAGTTTCCCTTCAACCAGTCTTCACTTCCTGTTTGTCATTTTCTTTGCTGCATTGTCATAATTTGTAGGAACGTGGCTATGCTGCATCCCGTTTTAAACAATTCCCCTTCACAAAAAGTCTTAGATAGTAAGCTCTTCGGGGCAGGGACAGCGCTTACCGCATTGTGGATACTACCAGAATATGAATAAATATAATAATAATAATAATAATAACAACAAAAGTAATAAGTAGATTTGACTCTTAAGTGTCTCTGAAATAATATATTGGGATTGGTAGTTAATATGTCTGTTTCAGAGGTAGGTGTTTCCAGTGTTGTTGATGATATTTCATTTTGATTTTTTTAAAAGTAAATGTATTTTTATTTAAAATCAATTAAACAGATTTATGCAGAATAATAATATGAACTATGGACAAACAATAAACAAACACTTTGTAAAAGCAGAGTCCTGCACTGCTCCACTTCCATTCCCACACTACTCCCTAAATCTCTATTCCTCTTGCTTGTATATCTTTGTTTTTCCACAAGGGGTTAATTTTTGCCATATCCCAAATTCTTCAGGATTGTAATTAATCTTATAAATAAGATGCTTATATGAAATAACTTCTGTCACATCAGCCTACCACACCTTTTTAAAAGTGGGGCACAAGAGATTGTCTGTCTGCTTTCCAAGGATCAATTGCTTTGCTGAACCAAGGGCATTCATAGTCTATTTCTTGAAAGATTTTGTAGTCCCATGTCTGATAGTTCATATGTGGTGGTGGGGTGGAAAGAGCTACTGTAGCTGTTGCCCATTGTATCTACTAAGCCCCTCAACTTGATATTTAGGATGGATCCTTGGTTCTTGATTTGCACCTTTCATGACTGATATCAGTTTAAGGGACAAAATCCACAGCTGGTATAAATCAGCAGAGCTCCATTGCCTTCAGTGGAGCAACACCAATTTACACCATCTGAGGATCTGTCTTAAAACATTTTGAAATACTTATTAAGGGCTAGATCCTCTCATTGAATTCATTGGGAGTTTTGCCATTGACTTCAGTGGGTGTAGGATTTAAGTGATGAGAAATTCAATACGGCAATGTGAATGATTTAATATTGGTATGATTTATCCAGAGATAATTTGGATTAATTGAGAAATATACCTAATTCAGGAGATATTGTACCTAATTAAATGAATTACAGACAGAATACTTAAATGTGTAATTATGTCTTGTTAGCGGGATGTTTATTCTGTTTCATTAGCAACTTGATACGGTTTCTTTACCAACTTTGTAGTTTTCTCAGAAAAGAGCTAATTATTTGAGCATCAGTGATATATAGAGGTATACAGCTAAATTCAGGCAGAAACTTCAGGGTAGTAAGTAGCAATCAACCAGTAGTGTCAGGTGAGTATATATCTCATATGTTCATAAGGCCATGTTGGTGTACCTCATTTGTTCCTCGTTTTTTTTTTCCTTTTTTCCCCCTAATTGGAAAAGGCTTAGAATAAAAACATGTGACCTGATTTTCAGTGTTCAGTAGGAACTATAAATTCTCAGTGCCTTTGCAAGTGAGACTGCCCAGGCAGAAACTACTGTACCCAATACAGGAATATTCAATAGCTTGATGTTCACATACTACATTTAAATCTTTACTTCTTTGTTTTTAAAAAGTACAAACTGAGAATACAGGCATCTTAACACCAAGATAATTGTTTAGCATTTCTGAAAGCGATTTGAACATTGTGTGATTGTCTGTTGTTTATCTTTTGTAGCCCGGACCAATGTAGGGATTCTATTACCTCATATCTAAAAGGAGAAACTGGAAAAGTTGAAGCCAATGGAAGCCGCACAGAAACAACAACAGAAGTTAAGACTAAATCTTATGTTCAAGAGTCCATGAATAAAGTGGGAAAACAGAGTGACAAGGAAACTCTGAAGCCAAAAACACGAAGCTCTGTCCATACTGAAGAGCAAACATTATTAACATCATATCAGAAATCTTTAGAAGAGACCAGCAAGCCAACAGCAGAAGAGCCTAAAACCTCTGTGCCTGTCAGCATGAAGAAGATGAGCTGGAAAACGCCTGAAGATAGTAAGCCAAGAGCAAACATCCAGGAAGAGGCGGGAGCAGCAACGTCTGAACAAAAGGTATGGTTCTGCAATTATTAATGTAGTTGAATGTATATTAATCGACATAAAGTTTTGTAAACTTATAGTGAAATTTGTTTTGTTAACTCATTTTTCTACCTTTTAACATCAGTTTGATATGATTAATTTACTAAATTACAATAATGGAAAATAATGGTTCAACCACCGAGTTTTTACATATAAATGGCAAGGGTGAAATAGTGTTGGGGGGCATCAAGGAGACAATTATGGCTCTGTAATTCTCTGCCTGGTACCCAGCCTTGCCTTCTTGGCTGCTCTGAGCTGCATCAGCTAGCAACAGTCACCATGGACCATGTCTCCTTCCCATCCCTGACATGCTTGCTATGCTGGTAGCTGTGTCAAGGGTGGTGCCAGGAGCTAGCTTCCGTGGTTCTATTTCTACAAGAGAGATGCAGATGGTTTCTGTTCTTTGAGCCATCAAAACGAGCAGAGTAGGGCAGAGAATCTTCCCTGCCTGTTTTTTCACTACATTCATTTTCAGGAAAATACCTTATCTAGCTGCTGAAATTTAACCTATTTGTGCTTTGTTCCCCTGACACACTCATTCACACTGCAAATGCATAAGGCCAAGCTGTATGTTCTTGCACAGGTCTATAGAGAATTACCAGTGTACAAAGCACTTCTCTAAGAGAGGACATGCTCTTCCATCCAGTGATAGGTGTGGTCTACTGCCTCCCCTTCAGTCTTACATTACCTACTTTGCATGTCACTAAGTACTTACTGGGCATGCGGGTGTTCCACCCACAGCATCTTTCCAGCCAGTTGTCTGCTCAAGATGGAATTTTAGTGCAACTCTCAACAGCTGATTTCCTTCCTGCAGCCTAATTAAGTTTGTTCAAATAATTGTTTACAACACAACAATTCTGTTCTATGAAGCCCAGCAGCTGGAAGGTTGCCATTTGATAAACAATAAGACCACCAGGGAGCTAATGATCTATAAAATAGCTAAGAAAAATCTCAGGGCAGATGCGTTGGAGTTCCTTCCATCTCCCTTTGTCATCTATACAAGGATTCTATTTTACTGAGGGCAATAGATTAAGGAATTATAAATATTAAGTGATCTATTTAAATATATCTTGGAATTTGTTTGCAATGTAACTTTTTTGTTTGTAGTATGTACTAAATTTTTTCATAACATGATACAGTAAATTAGGCCTTGGCTACACTGGCGCTTTACAGCGCTGCAACTTTCTCGCTCAGGGGTGTGAAAAAAACACCCCCCCGAGCGCTGCAAGATACAGCGCTATAAAGCGCCAGTGTAAACAGTGCCGCAGTGCTGGGAGCACGGCTCCCAGCGCCGCAAGCTAATCCCCATGAGGAGGTGGAGTACGTGCAGTGCTGGGAGAGCTCTCTTCCAGTGCTAGTGCTGGGACCACACTCACACTTCAAAGCGCTGCTGTGGCAGCGCTCCCGCGGCAGCGCTTTGAAGTTTTGAGTGTAGCCAAGTCCTTAGTTTAAATGTAGTTCATTTTAAAGTGCTCCCTAATTGTTTCACCCCGCGTCCCTTTATACCTGGTAACATCATCATTCTTAGCAATTATGTGTTGTACTATTGTATTTTATTCTTATTTATTAGTTTGTGACACATCTAAGCTGTAAAGTCCTTTACAGGTATTAACTAATTAATTCTCTCAACATCCCTGTAAAGACCTGATCCAAAGCTAGTTGAATCAATGGGGTAATTCCTACTTACTTCAGTGGACTTCGCATCAGAACTTATGAATGTGTTGTTGTCCTCATTTTAAAAAAATGGGAATACTGAGACAGGCAGCATAAGTGACTTAACTAAGGCCACAAATCAAATCAGTGGCATAACAGGCACCAGAATTCAGGAGTGTTGACTCCCAGATTCATTTTTAGTGCACTAGACCCAAATGCCTCTCCTTATATTTAAAAAAATTTAAACAGAAATATTGTAAAAACCCTCAATTCTACTTGTGTTTCCACCAGGTGGTTACCCAAGTGTCAGAAAACAGACAGTTGGCCACTTTTTTTTCTCAGACTGTTCAGTTTTGAAAATTCTGTGCTGGAGTGTGGGAAAAATAAATGTGTGCATATTTTCAAGACTGCTTTCAGCACTTCTCTTGCAGCATCCAGGAGAACCTTTGAATAAGCTGGATACTGCAGAGTTATGTGATTTCTGAGTCTCTCTCAAGCCTTGTAAGACTACCAGACAGTTTGCTAGAATTGACTAGTGACTCTACTGTTATGATACACCAGTGAAGACATGGGTTCTTCTGGTTTTTCTAATCTCTTTGATCTGAATGATTTGTAATCAATAGTTAAGTGAGCTATCACATATACTCACTTGAAAAGACAAGGAGAATTTCCACTATAATATATCTGGGAGGTATTCTTCAGACGTGATCTATAAATAAAAAAAAATCATAGTCTGAGTGGGAAAATAGGTGGACTTCAGGAAAAAATTACTGCACAATTTCAGTTACTTCACAAAACAAGCCATTTGGCATTGAAGATGGAAAGGGACATTAAGAAGGCGCTCGGGAGTTAGCAATGGCCACCATTTCAAATTTTGGTCCAAAATATTCATGGATGTAAATCAAACCATTACTGTTGGGTATCTGTTTGCTGGCCTGTGTGAAATGAGTTGATGGCCTAGTTCCTCGTGAACAGGTTCCACATTACAGAAACCATCACTACAGTTTCATTAACTCTCACCTTTATAACTGGCAAAGATTCTTCAGAAAACCCACCAAAAAATGGTTTTGAGACCTACTGGCATGGTGAGGGAATTCTCTTCTGCCACTGCCCCAGCTGTACCATGTTCAAAGAATAGATGCTCTAGCTGCACCTTTCACAAGCATCAGGTTCACATGAATTTTATCTTAAATAAAAGGGGCAGAACTATTAAACATTATTCTTGTTGGAGTGCTGTAACATTATCATGGCCGCTCCAAATACAATGGTGGCTAAATTCCATCATAACTAAAAGAAGATACTTTAACTCTTTAATTAATGGCACTCTTTCTCCAACATCGTTGTGATTTTTGGGAATCCATTTTTGTTTCCTATCACTTTTTATTATCGTAATTAAATTAAACTAATTTGATTTGTTTATTTGGATAGCAGCAGTAGTGTGGTTGGCACATTACAGTTGGTTTGTATTGTCTTGAGATGTTCACCTATCTGCAGTCCTTTCCTCTGAATATTCCTTTTCTGTTTCTCTCTCTCTGTCTCTCTCATGCTTGCTTTCTTTGCTTTATAGATCATTTCTGAGAAATACTCTTTTGTTTTACATGCTGGGCTGGATAGACAAAAAGGAAGAGGTTTAATATATTTAGTTAGCAGAATTTTAATAAGTAATGTTCCTTTTCTCTCTCAACGTTAGTCGTACTGAGTAATTGTAGAGATAATTACCATATTTCTAGATTCATAAAAAATGTGGCTGATACCTGGCCAAGTTTTCAGACTGGTCTCTACCACTGCATTGTGCCTGTAGCATGTGCACTCATTTTACTGCCACAGCCACCTGTATGCACACTAAAAAATTGGTCGTGGTTTGTGGAAGTGCACACTTTAGTGTATGCAGAGAACAGGCAGTGTATGAATCCTAGTGTATGCAAAGAACAGGCAGATGCGCACATGCTCAGATCGCAAGTGGGCATTGGGGTCTGAATACTCATCATACTGTACCAAGACAATGTCACAATTTAATCTTTCTAAATTACTTTATTGGTTTTTTAAAATAAATACAGACTGTTTGTACAGATAAATTTTGAGTGGGAAAGCCATTTACTCAATAAAATTCTACAAGAGGAAAATACCTATTTATCTCCTCCCTGGATCTTGACTGGTGTTTATTGTTTAATCATTCAGGAGGTAACTGACTTGTTACACTCATGGATCCAGTACAGTTTCATCCCTTTCTCCCCACCCCCTCTCATTTCTAAAATTCCATTTCCTATTTAGGGCCTTACCCAGTGCTCATAGAAGTCAATGGAAAGGTATCAGTGGGCATTGGTCATGCTCGTAGTTCAGAAACCATGAACTGCTTTGTTTCCTCAGGCAGGAAATAGAACAATCTCTAACAGAACATTATGGGCCAAGATTTCTAACACTGGTTTTGTTGAAATTGCTAATTCTTGAGCATAATTTTGCAGAAAGTTGTAACTTGTGGCTTGTTTGTTTTTTTTCTCACATCCATATTTTGTAAAGGTAAGATGCTTGAGATTCATTTGTTCAGATGCATTTTGGGATCTCATTATTTGTCCCATATATAAAAAAAGCTTTAAAAGCATTTAAGATACTTCATAAATGGAATATTTATCAAACTACAGCACAACAAAGAGCAAAAAAGACCCCACAATAAACTAATGGGCAAGATTGCAGACACCACATACATGGTACATACAGGATGAATAAACATCTATGATAACCTTTTCTTTCTCCTGGGTGTTCCTGCTCAGAATGTTTTGTCTTTTAAATGTGCTGTTAAAATATACTAAAACTGCCTTTATCAGGAATTTAGTGACAGTGACATTGAGATTCAGAGTGAGTCGAGCTCAGATGAGGAACAGAGAATCACTACAAGAGTTTATCGCCGGCGTGTGATTCTGAAGGTATCCTGTGATTTTAGTTCTAGAGGTACCACTGGCATGGATTTGGTCTTGACTGCTGTGCTAATGTTCAGTGTTGGTCATATCAGACACTCTCTTGTAATGTGCTTTCCATTTCTGGTATGTATTTACAACTAAAATATTAGGTAGTCTTTCTTTGCATAATCCCTAGGCTTATGGTTGTCTTCTGGTGGAAAACAACCACACAGCGTTGCATTTTTGTCTCTTTTAATGCCATTGTGCTCTGCATGGCATCATTAACACAGTTACTATGTATAGTGAGATATAATGGTATATGGACATAGGTTGATATAATGAAACTCTACAGGGTTGATAACCACTTTAAAAGTCTGTCTGGTATGGAACAGAATGTATGCACACAAGGCATGTGTGATATAAAGTATTTTGGTTTATCTTTCTTTCAGTTGCCTAAATCACAAGTAAAACACATTCTTTAACTCCTTACAGTAGGATTTAGAAACATAAGACATATTGATGTTCCATGGGACTTGTGCTCTTAAATTCCTTAGGTGCTTTTGAATATCCTTCCCCTGACGATATTTGGGCCTAATCCAAAATATATTGAAGTCAATGAGAGTCTTGAGTGGGTTTTGGATTAATCCTGGTTTGATGTTTTTACAATAATATGTTGATGGAGTGTATTCACAGATATAATAATAATTAATAATGGGTGTCATGTAAATAAATACATTTGTTGTGTATATTTTCTTATACACTCAAATAGCTTGCTGTTACTTGCCCTAGAATAGTGGTGTTCAGCCTGTGGTCCATGGACTCCTAGGTGTCAGTAGACCATGTGTAAGGGGTCCACAAAAGGTTATCGTTACTATAGAACAGTGGTTTTCAACCTATAGTCCACAGACCCCTGGAGGTCTGCAAACTATGTCTAAGCTTTCCAAGGGGGTGTGTACCTCCATTTCAAATTCTGTAGGGGTCTGCAAATGAAAAAAGGTTGAAAACCACTACCCTCGAACATATACATAGTCAAAGGTTATGTCAACACTATGAGCTAGGGCTGTGATTCCCATGCTGGCATACAAATACAGATATGTATTTGGCACGGCTAAGCCATACTTCTGCTGCTGCTACCTATGTTACCACGACTACACTGTTATTTATACTTGTGCTAGCTTGATGAGAGCAAGCACCAGTATTTGTATGCGTGTAGGGGTATCACATCCCTAGCTTGTAATGTAGACATAACCAAAACATTCTGTATCTAAAACATGAATTTTAGTACTCAGTTATTTATAGGATTTTCTTACAAGTTTTTATTGAAAAACAGTGATGAAACCAGAAAGACAGCGCTGCTGTCATGCTTATGTAGCACCTATGCTACAGTGATGGAATTTACCTGATATAATAGTTACTTTAGTAGCATAAATTCCAGCTATTTATGGCACTTCAAATCTGCCTTTTTAGATTAATATTTGTATGTTTATGGAAAAGAGGAATGTATGTGTCTTCTTAATACTGGTCAGTTCTACCTCCTCTCTATGATATGCAAACACACTGCTTTCCAGAGGTATTGATCTCTCCAAGATGCATGCCCTTGAGGAGAGTGCAGAGTGGTATTTTTAATAACATACATTATGCACTTCTTCAATTTATCAGTCATGCTCCCTTCTTTAAAATCCAATGGAGGCTTGCAGGGGGCGTGGCTGGATATAGCCCAATGGGAGTAAAATCTTTCTGTCATCTTTATGACAGAAGCCTGTTGCTGTCTTTCAAAATCTCCAAGCTGTTCAGTACATCCCTACGATACAGTAGTAATTATAATCTGAAGTATTCGATGCAGCCAGAGAGGAATAAGAATGTTGTTCCTGTTTTCACACTGGTCTGTTGTTGTGAGGGCATCATAGGGCAGTGTAAGCTGCATTGCACAAAGATTCTACCCTGGCCAGATCCTGAGCTCTTAATGGCTCTTTTACGCTGCTGCAGTAGCTTGAAAGGCTATTGTACAGAAAAGAATTCCTCCCCTCCCTCCCTCCCTCGCTTTGTGTTCTGTTCAGTACTTCTCACTGGTTAGCTGTTTTAGAGGCCATAGGTAGAAATAGGAGACTGGGGCCAATGTTCTCTTTTCCAATTACATCATGCTGCCTCAGACTACTTGCCTGGCCCATTGTACTACTGATCCGATATATTATTGTTTGGAGCAAGTAGTGCATTATCTTCAAATAGGGACACCCTGGACATGCTTGTTTACTTTTTACTCCACTGAAGTCATTAGGAGTTTTTCTTGAGTCAGAACTGGGTAAGGATTTCAGGATTTGGCTCTTATTGTTGGGACCATATCTTGATTCAGTCCTATTTATCCATATCAGTAATAGCAAACGAAAGCAGATGATTACAGGCTTGGCTGCTCCATGATGGAATAGCTGCTGCAGAGGGTTGCACATGTGACATTTTTTATTGTAGTTTATATTGATTACTGTCTCGTTGCTACATAAAAAGCAATAGAGGTTCCTATGTATCCCACGGGGTGAAATTTGATCACCCCTGGACTAAGGATAAATTCAATCTTGTGGAAAAAGAATTCACTGGATGATTCCACAGGTAACGTTAGGACTAAATTACTTTATTGACTTTCTCATTTCTTTATTTCTGTTTTGTTCCTTTATATGTTGTTGTTATTGCCATTACTTATTATTTGCTATGTAGAGTTATTGTTCTGTGCTCTGTTCAAAACATGGAGAAAGTCATTTCCCTGTCCTAAGGATAGTACGATTGAAGGGCACAATCTTGTGAAGTGCTGAGTATTCTCAAACTCAACTCCCGTACGTAGTACTTTACAGGATTTGACCATACATTTAGACAAAATATGTAAGACACATCTCCCCATATTACCAGATCATGGACTAATCTCAAAATTGTAGAGAATTTTTTTCCTTTCCCTTTCTCTGTTTATCATTTGGTGACTAGGACTCACAAAAGAGGTGCAGGAGTATGGGCAATTAACACACAAGGTGAAAATAGAAGCTTTAGCCATAAAATATATAACATTTATAATGTAATATGTAAAATTTAAAGGCAGATCCAAACCCCAATGAATTTAATAATTAGTGACTCATTTTTATGCTTTTTAACAATTCTAAAGAAACAAAATTATTGAATCAGTTTCTTGCAGAAAGTTGTGTGAAAGATCTGCATTTCACTTCACAACCATTTTTTAATGAAAAAAACCCTAATTTCTGTACAAGATATTCAAATTTCACATCATTTTGCAAGTTTTATTTCCTTTACTTCTTGACACTGTTGTGGATGTTCTGTGTTTTCTTCCGTTGTTCTTGATAGTGAAGTGAGAAAACAAGTAGTTGGTTCTAAGGGGTGTTTGTCTTAGTCTTCAGTAATGCAGCAGGGCAGAAGGATCTGAGCAGCAGCTTATTACAAAGCTAAAACCAGCAGCTTTTGTGATCTTATCACTCAGGGGAGATTTATTTATGGAAAGTAAAAATATAACCAACCTAAAGGTGGCAAGAATTACAGGTGAATTTCACCCAGCGCACATGGCCCTGTGCTCCACATCAACCCGTGCATCAGGGGCTTACATTATGCATTCAGCCATGAGAGGGCTCTCTCTAGTGGGGTGACTTTCACCCAATATGAATAAGAAAGTAACTATGTGCTCTAAATTTCCCCCACCCCAGCCTCATCCATGATGTGACAATGTCAGTGTTTTGGAAACTATTGAAGTTACAGGTTTATTTTAACAAGTCAGAACATAAAAGTAAAATCATAACAGTTAGGTCAAATTGCTTATTATCATTATAATCACATTGTAGGTAGATAGAGCTTTTTCTGCATCATCAAGTTCTCAATCTCAAATCACTTTGCTGCCCCCAACAGAGGCATTTCTTCTTTTCAGCTCTGCACTTAAGTTTACCAGGTCACTTTCCTATAGCTTTAGCAGTACATCTGTGAGCAATTGTAAGAGTCAGCATAGGTGACAGACTTGCAGAATCTGATTAAAGAAGCTTCCCCAAGTAGGCAGAACCCACCAATGAAAATGACCTTAATGAGGTATTTGTTTTTTGCAATACAGCTGCATAAACTTGAGATCACAAGATACAGCTGCTGCTTAAGAACTGCAAGAATGTGAACCTTCAAAAAAGAACTAGTTAAGTTCATAGAGGACAGGTCCATCAATGGCTATTAGCCAGGATGGACAGAGATGGTGTCCCTAGCCTCTGTTTGCCAGAAGCTGGAAATGGGCAACGGGATGGATCACTTGCTCATTACCTGCTCTGTTCATTCCCTCTGGGGCACCTGGCACTGGCCACTGTCGGAAGACAAGATACTGGGCTAGATGGACCTTTGGTCTGACCCAGTCAGGGCCGGCGCCAGGCACCAGCTGAGCAAGCTCGTGCTTGGGGTGGCAGATTCTACTGGGCAGCTTCTGCACAATCCTAGGTGGCACAGCCGTGCTTTTTTTTTTTTTTGGTTCGCTGCTCTGGTCGCCCTGTAGGGGGCGGAGGAGGGGAGCACCCTACAGCAAACTCGACAGGGCAGCCCGCATCCTTCCCTCCCCGCTGACCGGAGTGGCACAGAGCCCTCCCAGCAGGCGGCACGGCAGTCGAGGCCACGTAGCAAGTGCCCTGCTGAAGCGCCAGCCTCCTCACTTCTCTCCCCCCGGCTCCCTTCTCCCCCACACTAGACCGAGCATGCACTCTGCAGCACAGGGAGTCCCCCTTCTCCCTCACTCCTGCTGCCCTGTAGGTTTTTTTGTTTTGATTTTCTCCTGTTTTGCCGCCCGTGACGTTGTTTCTCCCCCCTTTTTGCTGCTTCAGCTGCACCGTTTTTGTGTTGTCCCCCCCCCCACTTGCTGCTCGTTTTTGTGGTGTTGTTCCCTCGCTTGGCTGCTCCAGCCACACCGTTTTTGTGGTGTTGTTCCCCCGCTTTGCTTCTCCAGCCACGCCCTGTCCCCCCACCGCTTTGCCGCTCCAGCTGCGTCCTGTCCCCCCACCGCTTTGCCGCTCCAGCTGCGCTGTTTTTTTGTTTTGTCCCGTTTCCCTCCCCCAGGTTTGCCGCTCCAGGGGCCCTGCTCCTTTTTTTTTGCTTGGGGCGGCAAAAAAGCCAGAGCTGGCCCTGGACCTAGTATGGCTGTTCTTATGTTCTTAATCTTGAGACTGGCAGGATTAGGTGTTGATGATGGGTTTGGTTAGTGGGAGAACAGGACTCAAGGCATCTTAGAGCTGCTGCTGCTGCTATTGAGTCATCTGCCCCAGCCTTTTGCAAAAATTTAATATTTGAAGGATCTTTTTACTTCGTCTGTTTCCTTCTGCTTTTATCCTCCGTTTTACTCTTGTGGGTCACAGAGATTCAGCTACACCCTTCTTCCCTGCCATTAAAAACAACAGATAAAATAAGAAACAAAACAAAATGAACCATTATCCTTCTAACAACAAAGCAAACATAAAAGAATCAGAGCTCTCCAGAACCAAGAGTAAGCTTAGGCACATTACTGCAGTATTGACTGTATAACCCCGTTTAGTTGGAGGTCCCTGAGAACACACACAATCTGTAAATAAAAGTTCAGAAAATCATTAGGACTGGTTGGAAGACTTAAAAAGAAAACAAAATGCTGCTCCCTGGTTCTCCTACCCTGGAGAGCAGCAAAGAGGATGTCGGCTGGCTTTGGAGGGACTGCCCTCCGCTAGTATGGAAACAAAGATCTGGTTTGCAAAGCCAGCTAGCATTCCCTTCATTGTACTCTGAAGTTGGGGCACGTGGATCACAGCTTTGTTCAATACAATTCCCCAGGATATAACTGAGCTTCTATTAATCATGAATGTACTATATGAAGTTTTTTTTTCTGCTTTTTTAAAGCTCTTCATGTTGTGACAGTGATTTAAAATGGTCATGGGTAAAACAAAGCTTTATACAAACATGTTGCAGCAGAAAGAATCTACTCTTCACTTCTGCTGTGGATGCACCAGTTCTGTATTTTCAAGGCAAAAAGCAGCAATTGTGGTGGGATTATCAAATGTGCTTTTCTAACCCAACACTGCTTTATGTTCATGACAACAGCAAGTAAAACTGCCAGTGGGCAAGTTTCTCTAGTAAATGTCCTTCTTAATAACTACATCGGGTTAGAAAATTCAGTGCAATCCGATCTATCTCCCTACCTACTGTGAACTCTACTGTAATTTATTTTAACTACCCACAAGCAAGAAAAATCTGTGAGTTGGATTTCATCAACACTGACTTGCTCAGTATTCACTGCATTTATCATTAAATTGTGCTTAAAGGAGCACGTAACTAATTAAGAGCCCAAGATACCTTTGAAGCTGAATCATCTTGTAGTAAATGTCTACCCATTTACTGATATGTTGTGTTTCAAAGTTGATCACAGTAGGTGTCACTCATTTATTTAAAAATATCTAAACATACAGACAAAATCCCCACCTGTTTCTGCAGTAAAAAGGGAAACACATATAAAAGCAGACTGAGAGCAGCTGGGCATGTGCATGGCATCATGTGCTAGCTACCTTTCCTATGAGCCCTACTTTTATGGTGGCAGTTATGGTGATGTTATTATTAGTTATTTGTATTACAGTACTGCCTAAAGGCCCTAGCTGAGATCAGGACCCCATTGAACTCAGCATTGTACACACACACACACAGCCCCCAGCAGCAAAATGCTTACAGTCTAACTAGAGAGACAAGGTGGGTGAGGTAGTATCTTTTATTGGACCAAGTTCAGTTGATGACAGAGACCAGCTTTCTTCTTCAGATGAGAGCTCTGTGTAAGCTCATCTTTCTCACCAATGGTCCAATAAAAGATATTACCTCACCCCCTTTGTGTTGCTAGTATGCTGGGACTAACACAGCTACATTAACACTGCATACAGTCTAAATAGAGCAGACAAAGCATGGGGGAAGGGGAGAAAATAGAGGGTCAGAGAAGTGAAGTGACTTGCCCAAGGTCATATGGCAAGTGACTTGGAGTGCCATTTCAGATTTGGGGGAGGGGATGGTCTTTAACCGTGATTCCTGGGGCTACTTAGGCATTTAAAAACTCTAGTTTTTTGACAGGAGCCCTGTATCTAATTCCTTTTTAAAGGAAAGAAAATTAAATAAATTTTAGACCCACTCAGCTCTAATAACAACATGTTGTGACATCTTGTGGCAAGTCACTTAAGGGATACTGATTAGGTTTAAAATTTTAATGTATAGTCTTACTTTATTACTAACTCCATAGAGAGAAAGACCCCGTCAGGACTTCTGGGTTCTATCCTAGCTCTGGGAGGAAAGCGGGGTCTAGTGGGTTATAGTGAGGAGCAGATACATCTGGGTTCTATATAAGAACATCAGAATGGCCCCCAATGGTCCATCTAGCCCAGTATCCTGTCTTTCAACAGTGGCCAATGCCAGGTGCTTCAGAGGGAATGAACAGAACAGGCAATCATCAAGTTGCCCTGTTGCCCACTCCCAGCTTCTGGCGAACAGAGGCAACGGACAGGCAGAACATGGTGTTGGATCCCTGCCCACCCTGGCTAATAGCCATTGCTGGACCTATCCTCCATGAGCTTATCTAGTTCTTACTGGAACCCTGTTATAGTTTTGGCCTTCACAACATCCCCTGGCAAAGAGTTCCACATGTTGACTGTGAAGAAATACTTTTTTTGTTTTGTTTTAAATCTGCTGCCTATTAATTTCATTTGGTGACCCCTAGTTCTTGTGTTATGTGAAGGAATAAATAACAATTCCTGTTTCAGTTTTTCCACACCAATCATGATTTTATACTCTGTCATATCCCCCCTTAGTCATCTCTTTTCCAAGCTGAAAAGTCCTCCTCATGCTCTATATCCCATATCATTTTTGTTGCCCTTCTCTGTAACTTTTTCAAATCCAGTATATCTTTTTTGAGATGGGGTGACCAAATCTGCACACTCTATTCAATATGTTGGCGTACTGTGGATTTATATAGAGGCAATATGAGGCAGTATTTTTCTCTTATTATCTATTCCTTTCCTAATGATTCCCAATTTTCTGTTAACTTTTTAAATTGCCACTGCACATTGAGCATATGTTTTCAGAGAACTATTCACAATGACTCCAAGCTCTCTTTATTGACAGGCTCAGCTAATTTAGTATGTATAGTTGGGATTATATTTTGCCAAGTGCATTACTTTGCATTTATCAACACTCAGGGTATGTCTACATCTACAATTTTGCAGCGCTGGTTGTTACAGCTGTATTAGTACAGCTGTATAGGGCCAGCGCTGCAGAGTGGCCACACTTACAGCAACCAGCGCTGCAAGTGGTGTTAGATGTGGCCACACTGCAGCGCTGTTGGGCGGCTTCAAGGGGGCTTCGGGAAACGCGAGAGCACACCGGGGAAGGAGACCAGCTTCGCTGTGGTTTGCTCTCGCGTTCCCCGAACCCCCCTGCAAACCGCAGGGAAGGAGACCTGCTTGCACGGGGGTTCGGGGAACGCGAGAGCAAACCGCAGGGAAGGAGACCTGCTTGCTCGGGGGTTCGGGGAACGCGAGAGCAAACCGGGGAAGGAGACCTGCTTGATTACCAGAGGCTTCCTCAGGTATGCTGGGATACCTGCTTATTCCACGGAGGTCAAGAAAAGCGCTGGTAAGTGTCTACACTTGATTACCAGCACTGGATCACCAGCGCTGGATCCTCTACACCCGAGACAAAACGGGAGTACGGCCAGCGCTGCAAACAGGGAGTTGCAGCGCTGGTGATGCCCTGCAGATGTGTACACCTCCTAAGTTGCAGCGCTGTAACTCCCTCACCAGCGCTGCAACTTTGTGATGTAGACAAGCCCTGAGTTTCTTCTGCCATTGTGATGCCCAGTCACCCAGTTTTGTGAGATCCCTTTGTAACTCTTCACAGTCTGCTTTGGATTTAACTATCTTGAGTAATTTTGTATCATCTGCAAATTTTATCACCTCACTGTGTACCCCTTTTTCCAGATCATTTCTGAATATGTTGAATAGGACTGGTCCCAGTACAGACACCTGAGGGACACCACTATTAACCTCTCTCCATTCTCACCTTTTATTCCTACCCTTTTGTTTCCATGTCTAATGATCCTTAATTTACTTTAACGATAAGCCTTTTGTTATCCTAATCACCCTGCCTCTGTTTATAAACAAACTCCCTGCCCCAAAGGCTGTGCTGCTCCCACCTTTAGAACTCATCACATATCACAGTCAAGCTGTAGCAGTTAAGAGCTCCTTCTGGGGCTAGGATGAGTGGACCTCACCTAGGAAACTCGGGGGGGGGGGGGCTAGAGACCTTCCCTTTTCCCCCACCTCCAGTGGTGCCCCTGCAAGTGACAACTAGAGTTGAGAATACATCTTAGGTCTCCTAAGTCTCTACTTCCCTGTAACTGGACCACATTGCTTTTTGTTATGGATTTTAGTTACTTTGCATTGGAACGGACGGCATGGATTTAAAAAATAAAATGTGTTGGTCTAAATGACAGTTGCAGAAGTGCCCAGCATAATAGATCCTACCATCAGTTCCCAGCCAGCTTCATCTCTGAAACTTAAGGGTATTGTTGTCCCTATATTTCACACAGTAGTTGGAAAACACACCACAAATTTCAGTTCATAGAGTATTTGTAAAACCATTTGCTACCTCCCAGACCCATGGCCACCAACACAGCAGGCAACAGTTACTTGCTATGGGCATATCCTGCCTAAAAAGTTATCTTGCCTTTGAGAAGGGCAGGGGAAGAAAGATAACCAAAGCAAATGAAAGACCCACCAAGGTGGGTACTTGCCATCTTGAGAATGCCACAGGGAGCCCATTTTGTCATTCCTCACTTCAATGTGCAGTTTGTAATCTATGCCTAAGCCAGTTTTTTGATTTCTTCTTTCTCATTAGAGCTTCACCACAGTCACATTGAGACTGGATTACTGCAGTGCACTCTGCATGGAGCTCCACCAGCAGCCCATCTGAAAATTTCTGCCAGTGCAGAAAATGACTGCTTAGTTATTTAGCCAAGCTTTGTGTAGGGAGTATATTGTATTAGGTTCTGACACCTGCACTAACTTCTAGTTCATGTCCACATGCAATTCAAGATGTTGATTTGGCCCTATAAATCCCTAAATGGTTTGTGTCCTGCACACTTTAGAGATGGCTCTTCTCTGTGTGAAGATACTGTAGCAGTTGAGATCAGCTGAGGTGCTAGAGTTAACAGCCCATCAGTTTTAATCAGTGAGAAAAGGCTAGTGTGAAAGGGCGAGTAGCCTTTGCTTTGGAACACACGTGTGCCCCTTGTCCAACTTTGCTGACCTTCAGAGCATTACTCAAGGTTTATGTTTTTCCCCTAGCCTTCTGAGGAGTATGTGTGAGAGGAAGGAAAAAGTTCTTGGTCCCATGGGGCTGGCTTGTGGGAGAATGTTGGTACTAATTTTAGTGCAGGCTGTATTTTCAGGCAGAGTTTGTTTGTTTTTAGTCATTGTTCATATTGGACCAGGAGTTAGGAGTTGCTGCATGTTAGAAATGTAAATTGTATAGATACACTGTGCACTTGAGTACCATTTTTATGCTCACTTACCCATTTTGTGTAAGTAAAATGCATATTTATTTATTTCAGGAACTCAAGTGTGGGTACTTAGGCACTTTTGAAAATGTTATCCTGAAAGGCAAAATTTTCTAATGTGGATGTCTAAGTCCCATTAAAAGTCAGAGACTTAGGCTGCTGAGTCACTTAGGTGCTACTGAAAAATTTACCTATACTTCTTGCAGTGATGTTAAGCTAGTGTTAAAACAGGACCGAAAACTGTTTTTAACAGTCACTTACATTGGTCTTCTGTATTGCTGGTTTCACAAGCAATGTGCTTCACCAAAAGTCCAATAAAGTCAATGGAAGGAGTTCCATTGACTTCAGTGACTATGAACCAGGTGTATGTCACTTGTCAACAAGCTGGCAGATGCTTCCATTTCAACAAGATTTCATTTCAAATACTTCTGTACATTCTATAAATAGTGAGAAATGTTTCTTCTCATGTGAACTTTTAGGCTGTTTGATTGGGTGAGCTAGGTGCCTTTTTCTTCTAAAATCTCAAATTTTACACTCCGTACTTGGATTTTAGAATTCCTGTACCTAAGTGGTTGGCATTTGTAGCTTAATGGATGTCTGTTTAGAGACTATACCATTGTGAACTCCTGCTTCCATTGAACATGAATCAGACAACAGCGCTCTAACGTTACAGAAAAATTACTTGTTGCTCAAGGAGTTTGATGCATGATTTAGTGCTTAAAAGAAACAAGTTAGAAACTCAGTAAATGCTTTAAGGACACCTTTCATGTACTAAAATACAGCTATTAGCATTTATAAGAAAGCCTTTCACCTTATCCATGTGAGATAAACCCATTTGAACATACTTTGTTACTTAAAATCCAACCTAGCATGTGTGTGTTGCTTGGAGTGCTGTGAAAACAAATATGTGGGCATTGCAGAAATATAGGTTCTATTGCTAATCATATAACACATTCTTTAGGGTGAGGAAGCAAAAAACATTCCTGGCGAATCAGTAACAGAAGAACAGTTTACTGATGAAGAAGGCAACATCATCACAAGAAAAGTAATCATGAATTGCAGTTGCACTGTTCTGGAGTCTTTGTATTCAAGTAACTACTCTTACCATGCTTTCTCCTTTTAGAATCAGGAAAGAAAATCGATACTTTTCATGTGTTGCTTCCTACAGGTGACCCGGAAAGTAATAAGACGTGTTGTTATCCCACATGAGAGAAAAGTTGGTGAAATGGTAATGGAGGGGGCAACAGAGAAATAACAGTTGAGGAGGGTTGTGCTGACTATCTATAAAGCACTACTAAAGGGCTGGAGGTTTGCAATTTAACATCAAGTCTTGGCAAAGAGAAGTGCTTGAATTGTTGACAAGCTGTGCATCTGGATGAAGGGCAAGGTTTTACCATTGTAATATTTACTGATAGGGTCAGAAAGGTCTATGTTCATTGTGCTAGCAGCAAAAATCTTTTTCACACTAAGGCTACGTCTTCACTACCGGCCATATCGGCGGGTAGCAAACGATTTCTCGCAGATCGATATATCGTGTCTCATCTAGATGCAATATATCGATCCCTGAACAAGCTCCTGTCGACTCCGGAACTCCACCAACGTGAACGGCGGTAGCGGAGTCGACGGGGAGCCGCAGACGTCGATCCCGTGCCGTGAGGACGGTAGGTAACTCTATCTAAGATACTTCGACTTTAGCTACGCTATTCACGTAGCTGAAGTTGCGTATCTTAGATCGATTTCCCCGACTAGTGTAGACCAGCCCAAAGATACCGGGGTTTGTTTGTATAAAACAATCAGTGGTTTTGGTTTTACATTTAGGACTGTGTCTGAATTCTCATCTTTGCCCCCCCCCAAATAAGTAGTTTCATATGTGTATTTTCGTTGTCTTTTAGCACTTTTATCCTGGACCTGATATATGTTTTGTATCATTTCTTCACAAACAGAAAAAAGATTTATCTGTAGTGAACAGGAGACCTGATGCTGCAACCCCATGCTAATCTGAATAATCCTTCAGTGGCACAGTTCATGTGACTAAGTGATTTCAGGATTCAGCCTGCCATGAACATGTTTGGATTTTGGTAGTGTGGAGAAGAGAACATCAGGCCAAATCCCGAAATCCTTACTCAGGGCCAGCCTCTCTGGAGAATAGAAGGAAAAGAGGGGTGCAAGTAGCTTCTGTCTGGCCTTACAGCCCCATGCAGGAGCCAGTTCCAATTTCACTTCTTGTATGCCCTGAACCATAAGAACAGCTCTTCCTGTGTAACCTGTAGGGTGCAAGTCATCACAAAGTGACTAGGGGAGATGAGGAGGAGGGAAGCCTATTCTCTCCATCTCTCTCTCTCTCTCTCTCTTGGTCAGCAGAGCTGGATGGATGCGCTGAAGGCAGTATATTGCATCCCTGAAGAGAAATAGCACAGGACAATGTGGCTGTTTTAATGCAGCCCTAATGCAGGACTGTTCCTTAAAGGTGCTATTGAGCCCTCAGCTTGAACTAAGTCTTTACTCAGGAAAAACTCATTGAAGTTAATGGAGCTTTTCTCTGAATAACAACAGAATCAGAACTTAGGATTTGGCTCAGATGGCATAAGAGTCACTGCTATTTTCTCCCTTCTGACAGTAAAACAGAAGCAAATGAAAATAGAACCGAGTTAAGACATATAATAGCCATGCCCTCCTCCCCAGATGAAACTCTTCAGTCTTTTAGTCTTACCAGAAAACATTACTGTTTAGAACATCAGAAAACTTGGCTCACTCAGTTTATTAAACATAGATAAATCAACCCAAACAGAGATACCAGCTCTGGGGAACAGGCTTGCAATGATCACAGCTTCATTTCATCTGTCTATCCTAAAGTATGAACTTAATTTGACTTAATATAGTCTCCTTGTGTACAGCAAGTAGAAGATTCACACCTTAATTCCCCTTTTCTTATCTAACTTCATACCTGTTTTTCAGGTTACAAAGACATCAGTCCAAATCCTCTCTAACATATTGTATCCAGCACACAATAACATTCTGGATGTCAATATTCTGGCTAGACCATAGAGTCATGACCTGTTTTCTGCTAATGGCACCCAACACAGAATTCGTATATAACATTCCTTAACAGAACATATATCATACTTCTGACAGAATCTGCACATACAAAGAACAAAGGCTGGAACAGTGTAACTATTAGTAGATTTCCACAATAAAGCTTAACATAGGTACAAAGAATTCTGCTCATGGTTCTACAACTTAACCTAAACACAATGCCTTTTGGAAATATATATGACATTGGCTAATAGTCTGCTGTTTTAAAAGGCAAGAATCTGTGACTAACACTACAGTTCTGTGATTTCAAGAGATGTCTGCGAGTTCTTTGGCTTAATCTTCAGTCCCTCTTGGGCTTGGGCTTGGGCCCTGGGCAGTGGGCTCAGGCTTGGGCTTCAGGCCCCGGTGGCAGGGTCCAGATAGCAAGTGTAAAAAATCAGGACACTTTTTTTTTTCACAGGGTGGGAGGATATAGTTGCATATATAAGACAAAGCCCTTAATATTGGGATGTCTGGTCACCCTAAGCGGGGCTCTGGCTTTGGCTTCAGCCCTGTGCGGTGGGGCTCTGGCTTCAGCTCGAGTTTATTAGCCAATTTAAAAGCTTCTCTACCTATGCAGTGAAAACTGCATTGCTGTGTATATATTTCCGTGATTAATTGTCTATTGCCCATGTCCTATCCGTGACTTTTAATAAAAACACCCTTGACAAAATCATAGCCTTATTTATGACACATGCACTGCTTGTCAGTTTCCTTGGCTTTTTCTGCTGCTCTGCTTTGGTGGATTTTTTGTTGGCTATTTTTCTTCCTTTACTAACCTATTCACTTTAAAGCACAGTTGTTATGAGACATCATAACAACTATGGTTAAAATTTTCAAAAGTGGACACTAATTTTGAGTGCCCAGCTAGGATGCCTATGGGTCTGATTTTTCCGGAGATGCTGAGCACCCCCAAATCTAACAAAAGTCAATGGGAAGCTCAACACTAGGTATTTCAAGTTTGGTACCAACAACGGAGGCATCCAAAATTAGTGTCTATTTTTGAAAATTTAAACCTGTGATTTCTATTTTTAGATGATATTTCCAGCCTGTTTTTGCAGCTCAGCAGAGTGGTTAACTCTGAATTGTGTGTAACTTTGAAATGAAGTGTTGATGTGATTTAACTGCTTTTTACTTATCCTATTATAGCTACATGGGACCTGTTTGGAAAAGTTTTATAATTCCAGATGCCTTCTGCATACGTGTTAATGTGTGTACCTTTTCTTTAAAGCAGGGAGAAGGTTATAAGGTTAAGACAAAGAGAGAAGTCAGACATGTGGAGAAGAAGAGTTATTCATAACAGCAGAACACTGAACGGTCAGTTTGATAAATATCATTCCATTGTTTAGGCCTAGAACAAATACAGTACTAGTGCACCAGTTAGCACATTGTATAAACGATGAACTCTCTTCTACCTCTGCATCTGTTTTAAGCTGCGAAGTCCAATATCAGGCCCCCAACTGCAAATATGAACAAAATACGTGGATGTTATTTTTAAAAACGATCTGTAGGAGTTGAGTTCTAGGACACATACAGTTCACAATTAACAAAATTTCTGTTAATAAAATCAGATTTGAATGTGAGAAGTAACTGACTTGCATACAAGTAAATGTAAATAGTATATCTTGAGTGAAGCACTTCTTTCAGTCAGACACATGATCTGAGTGTTATGAAAGCCAATGTCCTTGTAAAATTCAGTAAAAGTCTAAACATACATCAACAAATAATCCTTACCAAATGTTTCCTATGAATTTTATGGATCCGCCCTTTACAATTATAACAAAACAGCTGACGATTTGTAGATGCTGCTGAAATAAAACCTATGCCAAATTTAAATGGTCATTATTGCAATTCCTCTGTATTACTTTGCTAATTATGAAATCAGCAGGATTATTTTATCTAGAAATGTAGCAAACTTGATTATAAATGAAGAAAAGGACATTCTGTATGGTGCTTTGTTTTGCATCAAATGGCTGATGTTAGTCACAGCTTTATTCAATCAGACCTCCATTTTATGCATATACAGTATGAGGGTATTTTTATCCCTGAATTTTCCTTAGCTTTGTTTAGGGTATTTTTAATCCTTAAACCTACATCCCACAAGCAGTCTCTTTCCCTACACAGCCTGATACAGGATTGACTGTAGAGATACAGAATAGAATAAATAGCATCTGTAAAACTAATCCCAATGTCATTCTGAAGATAAATTAGAGGAAGAATGAAGTCATCTCCACATGGCCAGTGGTTCTCTGCAATGATTATAAATGTACCCGACCCGAGGTTCACTAGCTCTGGGCCTTGTTCCTGTGAGGTCCTGGACAATCTGGCTTCAGTTCAGAAGGGCACGTGCTGAATTTTTAAGAATGTGAATAGTTTCATTGATTTCAACTGGGCTATACACATACTTAAAGTTCATCACATATTTAAGTGCTGGATCAGGGCCAGAGCACTCAGGACTTCACAGGATCCAGCCTCTGAAGAGCAAGCATCTCAAACCTGACTGCAGTAGAACCTCAGAGTTACGAACACCTCGGGAGTGGAGGTTATTTGTAACTCTGAACAGAACGTTATGGTTGTTCTTTCAAAAGTTTACAACTGAACATTGACTTAATACATCTTTGAAACTTTACTATGAAGAAGAAAAATGCAGCTTTCCCTTTATTTTTTTAGTACACCTCTACCCCGGTATAACGCAGTTGTGGGGAGCTAAAAATCCCTACCGTGTTATATGTGAAACTGCATTATATCGGGGTAGTGGTGGCAGGGCTGCAGTGGTGATTTAAAGAGCCTGGGGCTCCCCGCAGCAGCCGGAGCCCTGGACCCTTTAAAGCGAGGCCCAAGCCCCACTGCCGCAGCCCCGGGGTAGCAGCAGCAGGGCTCCAGCGGTGATTTAAAGGGCTCGGGGCTCCCCACAGCAGCTGGAGCCCCGGACCCTTTAAAGCCCTGCCCGAGCCTCGCTGCTACTGCGCTATATCCAAACCCCTGTTATATCGGGTCACGTTATAGCGGGGTAGAGGTGTAGTTTATGTTTAACACAGTACTGTACTGTATTTGCTTTTTGGAGGGGGTGGGGAGTGTTTGCTGCTGTCTGATTTTGTACTTCCAGGTCCAAATGAGGTGTGTAGTTGACTGGCCAGTTCATAACGCTGAGGTTCTACTGTACTCACTTTTTCTTGGCAGCCTAATAACCAGCTGCCAGCCCCCCAGGTCAGCCTAACACCATTTCTGAATTGACGTGTTTATTTTGAAACATCCAAATTATGGTAACAGAACTAATACCACTTCACAGTGTGTCTGCAGAACATATTCATACAATATTTAGGTACAAAGAAAATGAATGTTCTTAATGAAACCCTTTCTCACTTGTGGAGTTTTGGCTTACTTACAACTCTGTAGAAGGCAAGCCAAAGAGAAGGACTTGATTGTAGGAAAATGTGCCCCAGCTGAAAGGTCTGCTCCTATATATCTATCTAGGATCTAGGATTTTCCTGTATCTATCGTCCCTGTCAACAGGCAGATTAGATCTGCATGACATTTGTCCTTATACACCTAAAAAACCATGCCCTTGCCCCTGTTGAAACCAGTGGGAATATCAGGTTTAGAAGGAGTGCAGGATCACGCCCAATATTCCTTAAGTGGTATGGGATGCAGCAAGAACCCATTAGCGTGTAAGTGATGCAATGCCATTGCCATAGGATGAATACATAGCATGGTGCGGGTATTCAATTTTAAATAAAGTATTACCCTATAAAGCAACTCTTGCCTAATCCATCCTGACCTGCTTAGTGAGATCTTCAGAAAACAAATCCACTCACATTTACTGAGAACTGTTATAGCTTTCCCACATGATTTCCAGTATGTAGTTGTTCCTAGCTAGAACCTGGCCACTAATTCAGAAAAAAATGAAAATGGGTCTCTACACAGAGGTGAATTATAGATGTGATCTGTGCCCTGTGTTGATGTTCCATAATGAAGAGCTTGCAACAAGAGGAGTACAGATTAAGCAAAATAAAACGTTAAGACTTGAAAATTCAAACATTTAAATATTTTATTATGAACTCAAACTAGGTTCATTTTCACAGATGGTACGTTATCAAGGAATTTGGATCTGTCTTTGAGCAAAAACAGATGAAGAAAGGGACTGGTTTTGAGCAAAGATGGCTTTCACACTGAAAATATGCAAAAATGTATATTGTTTGCAAGTTTTTGAGGCAAAAATGGCTTTTTCAACATTGAAAATAAAGCAAAATTTGAATTATGCATAGACATTAAATGCTGAAAACTTTCATGTGAAATTCTGTGAAATTAAAATTGTGACTTTCACTGAGATCTGCTTGTACCAGCAAGACAGAGATCTTGGGCTTTCAGAGCCAGGGGTAGATTTATATAGACAACATACATGGGTAGGGACACATTGTTTTACCATAAAAGGACAAAGAGAGTGCTCTGCTTTGGAATGTGCATGGACCTGTGACCTGATTTAATAAACAGGCATGTACATGCTAGTCTCTGAATCCCACAGTCAGTGTTTAAACAGCGCTTAGAAAGACAAACAAGCTTTTCTACATTCAGTTGCTAGGAAGAACGGTTGGCTTCTTTCAGTTCATGATGTGTTAGCATGTTTTTATTGCATTTTTATCTGTCATTAATATGGGATTACAGCACTGTCATCAGCTGTGATGCACTTCCATTGCTCTTGTATGACAGATTTAACAAACTTCTTAGGTAGATGATATATGCAGAATTTTATGACGATTTTCAAATAGGCAAGAGAACATGAATTGCATTTCCTTCATATCTATATACGATTCTTATCCACCAAATTAAGCCACAAGGTGATATGTCCATTATATTCCTAGTCTAAACACACTTCCATTGCATGTAGCCTCATAAAGTCTGATTCTGCGTGCCTTGTTCTCCTAGTCAGTGGGAGTTCTGAATGTGCAATGAGTTCAGGATCTGGGCCATAATGTGGACGATTGCCACACACAGAAAAGTGATGATATTGGAGTTGCACTGTCATTCTGGAAATGTTGCTATCTCTGCTAGCATATAGTTCTCAGACATTTTTGAGAAGCTGTTAACTTCTTCTTTGTAATTAAATGTAATGTGTTCCAAACATTTTGTAACCCACTTCATCAGGAGCATACCATATGTTGACAGACTTATACCTTCATCCCGGAAATTCAACTAACTTCATCAAAAACTGCCTTATTTAACCTTTTTTTACAGCATATCATAAGATTCATTAGACTTTTTTTGTATGGCAAAAGTGTATGAACACGATTCTGAAGAGATATTCTGAAACCATTTTGTGCTGTCTTTTTTTCACAGGATTGTGTGCTTTTACTGCCAGTATTCTAGACAGACACTATGGAAGAAAAATCAACAGGAATTAAACATTCACTGATACAAGTGTGCGTGTGTTTGCTGCTTCCACACATTAACCGCATGGTTTTTATGCAAAAAAATAAATAAATAAAATAAAAATTTAATTTAGCATGAGCCAATTTACAGAGCATGGAAATTCACTTTCATTCACAGGATTGGAGAGTGTGCAATTAACAATGCAGTGTATAGACAAGATTGCCATGCTGTTAACAGCTTTATTTCAAGCAGTTTGATGTCATCATAAAACAAATAAATTCCTGTGGTCAGAGGGGACATAAGAAGATGAAATGGCTAAAACATGGAAAGACACTAAAATTACTAAATCCACAACAGCTCGCCTTATTTTTCTTGGACCCAAACTGTCAGGGTATAAAACACTATTTCTTTCTTTTTTAAACATCAATAGTTTTGCTGTAAATAAATAACACTGTATAAATTCTAACAGAAAATAGAATAAATGTTGATAAGGCACTGCCTCTTAGATCAAAAACAGAATATTGCAAATGCATCGAACAGAATAGGTGTCTCAAATGGCTACACCTACAAGGATATTCTGGGTGTATCTTCACAGATTCTTGTATATTAGCAATTATAATGTTTGTATATGCAAAAATGCTAGCTTGATTTTAAAAAAATCTTTAAAATCTGCTGCAAATTTAAATGATTCCCAAAATGAGGAATTCTGTAGTTCTGTGAAAACTTTTCTTCAGAGTACTAATATTTTGATGCATGTGTTTCACCTTATTTTGATTAAATCTTTTCCAGTTTTGCAAACACTATACTGCAACATGATAAATAGGATTTTATCTGTAAACACAAGGCCCTTCATCTAATATTGTTGCTGTTGCCAATTTTTCAATGAAATGACCTAACAAACATACCATATACAGTAGTTGCATTATGGGGAGGGGTTGCTATCTGTTCTTGCTTTATAATGGGGGTAATGCTTGCAACTTTAGAATTGGGTTGGTGCTCTTATAAAGCACAAGTTTGGGATATTTTAAAATGAACCGAAGGGAAATTATTAGCTAATAGACTGGCAGCACGCTGTAAAATTATTACTGTATTGTGTACTGGCTATAAGATGTAGAATCTTTCAGTAAGCCAATCATCTGTAATCATTCTAGCAGTGTAATAATAGTTTGTTAAGGCTGCTGTGTTTTAAAGGGCATTTTTATTTGGATTTTGGTGAAATACTTTAATTTGTTGATTATATTCATATGACAACAACATTCATTGATAATAGCTCTAATTACATATGTATGAAAACAACATACACTGGATGATCTAGCTGATTATTTAAGCATAAAATAAATTGTGTTAAAACTCTTCAATAATGTGTATTTTGCAGTATTATTATACCTTTTAAAATCATGTCTTCAGAATACCAATCATTAATTATCCCAGCCCTTTTCATTCTGTCTCACTCAGTTTGCTTTGTATGACACCAGTGAGCCCGGCCATCACTTGGCATTCTTTGCCCAAGTGGGCCACAGAGGGACAATGTATCATGCATCACATCCTCAACTAAATTAGGCAAAGCCGTGCTACCCACACCTGTTGTATTATTCCATTTATAAAACACAAATAACACTAAGGAAAGGACTGTGTTAAAACCAGTGTTACTTGACCAATGTCACAAATTAAAGACAATCTCCTCTCATACATAACTCTGGTACCCTCTTTTACTCTAGTTCACATTTCCCAATAAAAATACTACCAACAAACCAGTTTAATTCTCAACACATTCATAATCACACTGATCCTCTGTAGATCATACGCACACCTCCTGGACATTATATATTATGGATCACCATAATAGTGCCAGCATGATGGCATAAACCACCATGAATCTACAATCACTGCTCAATACTGGGTGCATCCTTTTGGACACTGTGTTACATGCCATCAATCAATTGACTCTATTGTTTGTGACATTCTTAATTATTTTACCATAAATAACTGACCTATTTACAATATTCACATACTCCCTTTTACCTGGTGTAGCAGTATTAAAAATGAGATATATTTGTCACTAACTTGCATTACTGGTGTTTCATGCATTACACCATTTTCTTCATCCTTCCAAATTCTGGGCAAGAGCCTGACTTGGAATAAATTAGGATAGTTCCATTGGCTTCAGTGGAGTTCTGCCAGTTTACACCAGCTAAGGATCTGTTCTTACGTGTTTATAAGTTGATGTGCTAACATTAAATATTATCTTTGTCAGTATTTTAAGGTTATGGCTGGAAATTTTAGAAGCTGTAGCAATAAATGAAATGTTCTTTATAATTCTTAGACATTGTGTGACATTGCGGTACATATTTTACCCCAATCATGACTAGTGGCGGTTCTTATGTTTTTTGCCGCCCCAAGCATAGCAGTCAGGTGGCCTTCGGCGGCACGCCTGCGGGACGTCCACTGGTCCCGCAGATTCGGTGGCGGTTCTGCAGGTGATCTGCCAGTCCCGTGCCTTTGGCGTACCCGCCGAAGGATTGCCACCAAGGCCATGGGACCGGCGGACCTCCCGCAG
This sequence comes from Gopherus evgoodei, assembly GCF_007399415.2. NCBI lineage: Eukaryota > Metazoa > Chordata > Testudines > Testudinidae > Gopherus > Gopherus evgoodei. Next base: position 50,781,780 of record NC_044328.1, read on the forward strand.
GCATACCACCGAAGGCTGCCTGACTGCCGCCCTCACGGTGACCAGCATGCCGCACCCCGTGGCTTGCCGCCCCAGGCACGCACTTGCTGCACTGGTGCCTGGAGCTGCCCCTGATCATGACATTTACTGCTGCAATATTCAAATGCCTCTGCTTATCACCCCAGTGAATTTGAAGGGTAACTATCACCACCATCACTTAATCTGTTGAAGCACAAGTAGTTATTATTGAGGTCCAAGTCCTGTGTGACTCTGTGCTATTCCAATAGCATCTTCACTAGTCAGTAGCAATCTACCCACTAGAGCAAGGATTCTCAGACCCGTTCATAATGTAGATAGATCATAGCTTAAACCGTATCTGCCTTGTAAAGAGATTGTCTTGTAGACACTCCCACTCCCTTTCAGAATCATGCAGACCACTTGCCCTCCCATCCAGGATTGTGTGACATCCCTGAAACAACTACAATCATTGTTTACTTGGAAAAATAATATGTATTGTATGCATTCTAGCTATCTTTTAATGAAATTTACAAGATGGAAACCAAGAAGAGAGCCAGCACATGACAGCCATGCTAATCACCAGCAATCATGAGTCTGAGAACCACTGTACTACAGTCTTGAGTTCCTCTTTCTCTCTCTTAGGATAGCTAAGAGAACTAATGGCAATCAGGATTGTGTTTCATCCATTCTTCTCTGCAGAGGCCCTTTCAGAGTTCCTATTTGATGGGCTTTAGTTATATTTGGTGGACAGAAGTTCTGTTTCCTGAGACAGATAATTACATGAAAATATACATGTGAAACTAGCTGGGCCTCAAACCAACAACAGAGAAGCTGGAAACAACATCAAAGTTAAGAAGAAGACAGATTTACAAGAAGGTTAGAACTGGAGCAGGAGTTTATCAGAGCCCTCAGCCCTGTTTCCCTGTTGTCCTCCACCTTGTGCAATCATTTACACCAGGGCACAGTGAATGGAAAACGCTGCCATTCTGATGTCTACAAAAGATGCAAGACTGTGGAAAATCAGAGCTCCATTTTGGGACAGCAACTTGGGGAAATCGTCACAGGTTCAGTAGGTTTCTGAGCTGTATATGCATGCAGAAAGGAAATATTTTGTGTGTGTGTGTGCGTGCACGTGCACGCAGACACACAAATGCAATGAGAAGAATTTAGAAGAGAACTGTCAACCTGCCAACTCTTAGGCGTCGCTAGCATCTGTTGGCTCACATGCCTTTCAAGCCAGTTCCATTCTCTAATCTGGGTCTCTACAATGAGAGAACAGGCTGACCTGACCTGTCATCTTATCAGCTCATTCACAAAGAAATATACTGTTCAACTGTATTAAAATGCAGTACAGCCAATCAGGAAGTGATCCACAGTTCTACATGAAAACAACCCTTATAGTGTTTGATCTTTATACTCTAAATTTAGAGATTATGTGAACAGCAAACTTCAATTTATCACCATAGATAAATCAGCGTATAATTGAGGGGGGCCGAAGGGTGGAGTTGTGGAAAGAAAAGCAATAAATTGGAGCTTTGTTGTTTTAAGTTTAGCTGGACCATATCTTCTTTGAGGGCGCAGGGACAACTCTGTTGAAGGGGAGCTACCTGAATAGGGGAGGAGGGTTTCTCCTTTGAAGAACAAAGCTAGGAAGGCACAAGAATCAGATCCAAGTAGGGAAGGCGCTGTGGGCATTTGGTATACACTTTGAATTAGTACCTAACCATCTCAATGCTTACCTGAACCTAGTGAAGTTTACCTATCACTAGAGAAAAGAGACGGAGGAACCTTAACAAAACTATCCTGAAACTTAAAAAACAAAAACAAAAACCCCTCTGTAGCTGAAAGGTTCTTATTTTAACCAAACAGGATTGTCCTTCCTCAGATAAAACATTCTATAAATGCTATAGCAGAGCAGAAAAATGCTCATTCCGCTTTTGCAAAGGATTTGGATATTTTGAAATTTGGTTTTATTCCAATTTGGACCAAAACCCAAATATTTTCAAATTCTTTGTGGAAAGGGAATGGAGTATTGCAGCTGGAAGCCCATGGGTCCCTACTGTCAGGAAGGTCCACCGGAAGGAAAACCGGCAGGAAACCAGACAAGTTTATCTCAGAACTTCGGTGAAATTGAACCATCTCAGCGAAAAATGTTCTATCCCAATGTTTTCAACCAATTTGAGATAGGCCAAAGAAAACACAGCTCCGGCTGTTGATTCCTGACTACATAGATTCAACCGCCAAAACTGCCTTTTAAGATAATGCAGCACCTTCTGAGCTGCAATTGCAGCTTTGCTGATGCTCTGTGATGCCAGGAATGATCTAGTTATTATTTAGTCCTGCCTTTAGTGTGGGGACTGAACTAGATGATCTTTTGAGGTCCCTTCCAGTCCTACACTTGTATGATTGTATGCCCCTGAGGCTGGGAAGGATTCTGTTCCCCTCCCTACTTCATGGACAGCTATCTCCTGCAAGACCCGTCATTTCAACTATACCTAGGGATTCAAGATTTGGCCCTGAATGTTGTTCCAAAACAATTCATTTGCCCCCTGAATTTGCAAAAAATGAATAATATATTCAATCTGCTCTGTCCAAGGGACACGACTGTGATATAGTGAAATATACCTTTAGAGCAGTGGTGACCAAACTTACTGACCCTGCGAGCTGCATACGATAATCTTCAAAAGTTTGAGAGCTGGGCATGCCTGCTGGGGCTCAGGGCGGAGAAGAAGCCTCAAAATCTGGAAGGCACACCCCACCACCCCACTGTAGAGCTGAAGTCCCAAGCTCCCACCTCCTCCCCCAGTCTGGTTGGTGGAGAGTCGGGGAGGAGCGTGGGGGGGCTCCACAAGACGCACTTTACATTTAAAAGAGCTGCATGCAATTGGCCGCCCCTTCTCTAGAGTCATGAAGTGCAATATTAGAGAGTGCAAATGGGATTTTTCTTTCACAGTTGTTAACAGGTTAGAGACTAGGAGATCTTTTGTATTTTTCAGGAGAAACCACTATGGTCTTTCCTCATGCTAAAATCCATTCATTATTCAAGCAGCTTTTTGTTTCAAGGGTAAAATCCTGCCCCTCCCGTCCCCCGCCCCAAAGTCAATACAAGTTTTGCTATTTACTTCAATGATGCTAAGATTTCACCCTGATTTTAAACCCTGAAAAGAGAGAAAATTCAGTGTTTAAATTCTCATAACAGTCTTAATTCTAACCCCACTTGCACACATGCATTATGGTAAGTCCTGGAGAGCTCCTAGTGACCTGAATGAGAGCATCACACAGAGAAGGGCTGACGTGACAGGCCCAAGTTAGCTGGGTATTGCATTTCATGATTAGTTAAAACTGGGTGCTGATCTGTTCTAGACACCAAAGGTGAAATGCTGGCCTTAGTGAAGTCAATGACAAAACTTCTGACTTTAATGAATCTAGGAATTCATCCTAAATATTTATTACACACTCTGGGATAACTAACATATGGAAGGGGAGGACATACTCTGACTGGTTCTACCAAAATGTGTGGCTTTATTAAGTAACACCACCACTTAAATGCTGATAAACTGTCACATTTTCTGGTAAAAATTGAACATTAACAGTAAACTTTACAATGCTGTTTCTATTCAATCCTTAGTGTGTGATGCACTGGTATTGATCTCACTGTGTGCAGGGGTATACGTTTTAACAGTGCACAGAGGGTGTTATTTCCTAATGACAAATAATAGGAACCTTCTGATAAAGGCAAATATGCTTTTGTGGACAAAACCCTGCCCTGAGGAGATGAACTGTGTTGTGGGAATGGGAGGGATGGTAATAACTAGTACCATCTCTGTTAGGCACTAGAGCCATTCTGCTGGGTAAAGTAGATGATCTGCCAGGTGCAAAGAGGAGCAATGTGTGTCTCCGGGTAGGATGTGCTTCTAGCTGAAGGCACGATCATATCCATAGGCAAGAGACCGCACTCTCGGCAGGCTGTGGACCTGCTAGCATTCTCCTGAGCACTATGTAGGAATCCTGCACTGCTCCTGTGAGGGTGCACCTGGGAAAGAAGAGCTGGGGTCTGAAATCTGTACTGCCACACAGAAAAATCATTTACCATGTCTTAGTGCCTGGTGATCTGTGATGGTATAAAGACATACTCTTAGTGCACACCCCTAGCCTGCCCCTCCACAGAGGGCGTGGAACCAGTACAGTTCTGGGGCAGAAAGAGGGAGGGCCTGACTTCAGAACATGCTAAAGGTTATGTGCCCACAGAGGATCCTACTTCCCAAGAATGCAAAGAGCGTTCGAGGAGCAGGGCAGGCTGGTGGTGCTGCATAGGCAATTGACCTATGAGGCTGTAGCAGCGGCTGCAGAGGCACTTATAATGCCATAGTGAAGCCTGATTCCTTCCTCCAAGCCACCTCCAAAATCCCTAGCATGCAGCTTTCCAGAATTTAGCCTATAATATATTTGTGCAAGGGGACAGAATTAAGATTCACAGGGGAATCTTAATTCTAAAATTCCTGAGTTTAAAACTGCAAGCAAATTAACTATTGTGTGGACACAGTTGTTTGCATTGAATATATTCAAGCAAAGCAGTAGCTCAGAGTGCATGGGGATAGCCAGATTAAGACATGCTTTTATTTAGCATCAAACAGAAGGAGAATATGGGCTGGAAATTTGCTAAATCCTAGTGAAACACAAATTTCTCAAGTAACAGCAAAGGAAATGCAAACAGCCCTGGCCTGATCATTTTCTTTTAGTATAATTTTCTCTTTTTTCCCCACTTTTTCTCCAGTGCAACAGTAGCCTTACAGGCAAGATTGAAAGTCATGTGAATATGCTCCTGTTCAAATTAATGGTATTGCAAATTGCTGTATTCTTTGGTTGTGTGTGTTTAATGCGGTTTGGGCTGTTTGTGTAATATTCTACATTAGTTGTTCAATTTCTGCAAAAATCCATATTATATTTCATTTGTAATTGGATGTCAGAAATTACTATAGTCTCTGAAGTAGAAGATATATTAGTGAGATAAACTACAGTTGTTTGCAGTTCTGCACCACAATCCTTATTAGTGCTAACTGAAGAGGTTTCCTGGAGGTCTAACACCTGCATCTGGCTGGGGTGCTTTTGTGCAATACTGCTTCACAGGAAATAGAAAGTCATTCTAGACAATCATTTTAAGGTAATTACATGGAAATATACTGTGGAAAATTAAAAATAAATAAAAAATTCCCAGAATTCTTGCCATTAGTGCTTAAAAGGAAAAATGATGAATTACAACTATTTAGAACAAGTACAATTATACAAAGACATTATTAAGTAACTCAGTCTATGCTGAGATTTAGTACTTAGACTTTTTTATGATGGATTGGCCATGGACACATGATTGGCAGCAGTGGCTCTCCGATTAAATAAAGGACAAGTACACAGGACCCAATTTGTGCATTTATGCAGTGGAGTGGTAATGATTTTAACTGGCAGTGGAGTATTGGAATATTCAGCTCTCTATTCAATATCTTCAATGTTTTTGTATTTAATGTGTTCTCATTTGTTTTGGACTGTATGGATGGTAATTGGGCTTATAAATTGTCTCTCTTTTTTTAAAGTGTCAAATTCTCTGCTGCTGTAACTCCATTGAGTTCAGTGGAGATACACCAACAGAGATTTGGCCACACAACTCCATGAAAAAGAAACAATCTAATGAAAAGAGACTGCACAGATACTTACCAAAAAATGCCATTCACTTCAATGGAGAGACCCTGCAAAATAGAATGAACAAAATAAGCATTTTCTTTTCATCCTAATACCTCAGATATTTGCAACCACACATTAATCTCTCTTAGGACATAATTCTGTAAAATTGCTGAGGGGTAAGGACACTCAGCATCCCCAGGAGGAACTCAGCGCCTCACAGGATCAAGTACTTCATTTGAACCATACATTCAGTTTTGCAGGCCAGCCAGACAGAGGCTCACATAGGCCACAGAATTTGCTGCAGATCCACCCCTTGACAGATTTGTTCTCCAGACTCAGAGTTTTCATCTTTAAAAAAAAAAAATTGTTCACAGCTTGTATGTTTGCAAAGAAAACCTTAAAAACATGCACCAAATGTAAACCAGTATTGTTTTGCTGAATATGAGGGCAGATGGGGACATACACAACCTTCATAACTACTTTTCCCATTAATGTCAATGGATCACTGACTCTGAAACTCAAAGCTGACAATCTGAATGTCAACATTGTCAGTTTTTACACAGTTGATCATTTTAGCAGATCATCCAGTTAATATGCATATCCCACAATACCAAGATGCATTCTATGCCTTGACTGCTAAAAATGAACTCTATTTAATATTGCTATAAATAACAGTGAATTTATTGTACTGATGTATTATTCAAGTTGATATTTTGTTCAGAACAAATCTCTAATTTTAAATTTAAAGGAAACTGTTGTACAATTTCCAGTCTGTCATACCAGAGTGCTGCAGAAATTGGCATAGATGGAGGGATATAGAATGTAGGTCCAGCCTGCTGCACAGTACACAGGGCCTTGCATAAAGGGTCATCTATTATTGCATGCAAAAGGAATGAGTAATGGGGGGGCCAAAGTGGGTTGTTCAGAAAAATGTACATGTCACACTTTTCCTAATTGCTGGCACTGCAAACAGCATGCTAATTGTACATGGCTTTATTTATTTGATCCTAAATCCAGGAGCCAGGTAAAAATGTATAATAAAGTTTACTGGTACTTTTCCCATCATGCTAATGTTGAATTATTGAGAAGCCATTTGACCTATAAAACAGAAATGCACAGCACTCCTTGGAAAGCTTCCAGAAGCTGTATATTATTATAGCACAACAAAGCAAACCTACTACAAATAATGAAAAAATTCTGTAGGGAAATTACAAAGAAAGAAAAAAACAAGACATAGGGTGTACATTTATTGCTCCATAACACAACATCATAATTAATTATACTGTCCTCCACAGATATTTCTATTTATTTATATAATCCTCTGCTAGGATTGGTGGTAAGAAAGAAACTCTGTATTTCTCACCTGGTTTTATCATAGGCCCATAGCTTCATTTTCTGAAGTATTGTATCCTGCATTACTGAAGGCAATGGACCTTTAGTTGTTGATTCAATGGCAGCAGGATTAGGCCCTAAATTTTGCACCTAATACTACTGAACTGGTTTCCCTCTGTTCTTAGTACTGTTTTTCAAATGAAACTTTTGCCCAGGTAGTAGCTATTACCCTAACGGTAGAAAGATCTATATATGCTATAGATATTCCCATTGTAATGCTTTATTGTGAGGTAATTCCATTTGGCTCACATTTCTTTTAAATGTTGTTTGTTCATTTCTCAAATAAGATTTTTTTCCATTAATTGGATTTTAATATGCCTTTGTATGTTTTCTTTTTTTTTCTTGTTTTCTTTTTTTTTTTTTTTTGTCTCAGAATAGGATACAGAATTTTCCTTGGCTTCAGCTCTCCTCTTCCCTTTCAACAATTTAAATATGCTAATATAATTGTAATGATATGCTAGTTCTTACAAATGACTAATGGCCCTCTGTATTATATTAAAGATTTTATTAAACCCTCAAGCATACCTATTCTAACCACAATAACTAGCAATATGTTTTATAAAAATATTGCTATCAATTATGTGAATTGATGAAACTGTGTTCTAATTGCCCATGATCTCCTGTAATGATAGTTGCTGTCAAGAAATACATTCCTTTTTATTGCTTCCTTTTTTATATGAACTTGTGCTCTATCATTACATAGTATTGGATGACATTTTAAGATTCTTTGATTGGATAGGAACGCTTTTGTATATATTGTTATACTAAACATTTTTTTAAAAGATGGTACTATGTCTTTTGTATCTCCTGATGCTGAGAGAAGATATTTAAAAGCCTTTGCAGGCTAGCCAAACAAAATATTTAAGCTAATTGTGCAGCTGATCATATGTTTATGTTTTGGTTAGTATTCATGCAGATCAAAATTAAATGGTGGAGTTGCTCATTATGAACAAACCTTTTTCTCCTCTAAGAACACTTCTCTTAACACAGTAGAAGCAAGTTCTTTTGGAGGGCTGAGAGAGAGCTGGCCCTATTTTCCCAAATCCTGGGAGCACAATTTGAAAAACTGTAAGTACAAAGAAAATACGCCCATTTGTTTGGTTTTTAGTTGTTACTAATATATACGCAACCCTGTCTCTCTTTTACTCACATACGTATTTTATCTAGTGCAGTGGTTCTCAACCTGCGGCTTGCGGGCCACTTGTGACCCAATCAGCACACAGCTGTGGCCCAGTCAGCACACATCTACGGCCCATGTGACATCTCAGGACCATACAGCTAGTACATATATTGTGTGGATGTGTCCCACATAACACAGAGAGAGCTGCATATGCGGCCCACAATGGTAAATAGGTTGAGAACCACGGATCTCGTGGCTCAAGCACAAGTCAGAAACACAGGACTCCTGGATTGTCTTGCCAGCTCTGCAAATGACTAGTGTGTGTGTGATGTTGAACACAGCCGTAATTTTGATGCCTCCGTTTACCCATCTGTAAAATGGATATAATGATACCTGTTCCATAGGCGCTATGAAATTCAGGGGCAGGTTCTGCACTGTGGTCAGGCCTCTTTGCACTATACTGCCGAAGTTCAACAGCCCCAAGCACATGTTGCCATTGCAGGTAGTTCTGATATGCTAGGAAACTGGACCAGTGCACACCCACCCTAGCACAGGGAAACACAAAGATGACTTACAGTCATATTTGCACAGATGCCTTCCAGGGCTGCACTGTATGCTGCTGGCCATGGGCAGGTGGGCATTTCTGGGGAGGTATTGCTGGCAGAGATGTGACGGGGGCAAGAGGGAGGAAAGAGGGGACTCTCAGCTGGCAAACTCAGAATGTTCATTGATGGGAGCAAAATGTTGGCTCTGAAAGCCAAAGATGACAAATGACAGGTGTCAGAGTTGACAGTGCACCAACTGCAGCTGCACCCATGATGGCACACATTCAGTTGAGTGTGAATGGATTCAGGCTTATCCTAGTTGCCACTATACATTTTTGGAGTAAATTAGGCCTTGTCTACGCAGGGATTTGGCCCCATTTACTGCCACAAGTGGCCAGTTTAGCTCTCTACGTTGTGTTTTGCACCTATGTAGCTTACCAAGTTTCTGTAGTTTAGAGTAGTAACTCCTGCAGAGGGGCTCATGACACCTACAGATCAAGGGGAATGATACTGTGCAGCCATCTTTCCCTTCTGTGCAGTTCCATGACACAGTTTCCACAGTTTTTTCATGATTATGCTGCCCTCCACCTCCTGCAACATAAGATAGCATATACTCTCTTCTTTTACTACCCCTCAGCTTCACAGGCAGATAAAAAGGTGTAGGATAGCAGAGTATTTAAATTCACTACTTGAAGACATTTTTGTTCTGCAGCTGGCTCATGTCTTTAAAAAGGAGTTTTGTTAATTATACTTTTATCACATACTTGTACTTTTTCATTGATCTGGTTAATATTTCACTGATGTGCCAAACACGACATTTCATTGTCTTCAGTACTAATTAGCATAGCATTTTCTCTCACAATGTCTTTATTTGGAATATTCAGATATAAATTGTAATTAAATTTATGTACATTATTTTCCAATTTACTGTGTAGAGGGAGAGCGTGTGGTCTCAAGCCCAAGCATCAGGCACCCCTAAGGGTTAATCCTGCCTTTCACCTGACTCATGCTATGTCACGGGGCAAGCTATATCACCTTATCTGAAATGTAAAGTGAGGCTAATACTCTCTTGCTTCACAGGGCAGTAGTGAGGATTAATTACATAATGTTGCAGCACAGCTTGGACCTTGGAGGTGTTATAGACATGCCAAGTTATCATTCATTATTATGCACACAGGAAAAAAGACTGAGGACAGTGCATATGATGCAGCTCCAACCATGGGAGAAGGCGATAAAGTAACAGAGCTGGACTTGGTGGGAAAATTCTTACATCACTTCCATATTACTTTTCCTTTGTACCTACAGTACAATAGCCTATTCTGCAGAGATTCTACCTAGCTGCTAAGGCATTTCTGAAATACCTATCATTTCAACAGTTAAGATGCCAATCTTGCTATCAAATTTCCACGACTAGACCTCACACCTTCATGGGACCCCATTGATTTCAACAGAGCTCCACACAAGCAAAATGGTTCACCTCCACAGATTCAATTGCATGACTGGGACCTTAGTCTGTCTAATCTAGCTGTCATTTATACCACATACATTGTGGCAATACATATATGGATAAATTGCATTTAGCTCATCCCTTTGGCTATATCACCTGCACTCTACCCACTAATCTATCTCAGCCTGGGCTACCTGAAGAAGAGCTTTCTTGTAAGCCTGACAGCTTGTCTCTTTCGCCAGCAGAAGTTGGTCCAGTAACAGATATTAACTTACCCACATTGTCTGGACTGTTTCTAACATTCCAAGTCTCTAGGTAGCATCAAATAGCTGCCATTGCACCATCAGAAAATGTTTCCTTCACTCCATGTCCTTCCCCTCCAAAACATGTAAATGGGGAACATAGGAATCCTCCTTTGCAAAGGGGTACAGCACTAGTTTCAAGCACAGGCAATTCTGGAGGTATCAGACCTTAAAATCACAGCATTTGATTTATAGAACGGCTATTTTCAGCCAGTTTCCTACACATACATTTTCTGAAAGCTATTTGATATGGGCTGGGATTTTCAAAGGAGCTTAAGAGAGGTAGGTGCCAACTCCTATTCAATTTCAACAGGAATTCAGCGCCTAGCTCATCTAGGCTCCTTTGACATCCCAGTTATAATTTTTAGCTCCCTCTGAGGCCTTACAGTTAGACACAGGGTAATTAGTCAATCTGACTTGACACACAAATGGATATAAAAACACAGCACCAATACAAATGTTAATACCCTGTCAAACATTTCTAAAATAGGGTTTGGGGTATCTTTTGGAAAATATATGATAAATCCAATTCTATGAGATGGAGTGATGATATAGCAAGATTTTATTGGCATTGAAGTGAGGCAGTAGAAGCCTACTCATCCCTCTAAGCCTGGTCCTGACTGACCACTACGCTCTCCCTGGTAGGCTTAGTGCCAGAAGTGCCGGGGCAGGACAGGAAGTATAAAGAGAGGGCCTTACAGCTCAGTTGGGGCTGAGCCAGGAAGGAGACAGATGGCTCAAGCCCTCTGTGGGACTCTGGACCAGACCCCTAGCCATCCATGCCCTGCCACCAGAGGTAACCAAGGACAAAGAGGCATTCTTGGGACTACCATCGGCCATCAACCCAGAAGCTGCTAAGGACAAATGGAACTGTGCCAATGGATGGCAATTAGGGCTGCCAACTTTGTAATCTCACAAAAATCGAACACCCTAGCCCCACTCCCTTCCCTGAGGCCTGCCTCTTCCCCAAGGTGCCGCCGTCCCCACTCACTACGTTCCCCCTCCCTCAGTGGTGCGCTCTCCCCACCCTCACTACTTTCACTGAGCTGGGTGAGGGGGTTGGAGTGCGGGAGGGGATAAGGGCTCTAACTGTGGGTGCAGGCTTTGGGATGTGGCCAGAAATAAGGGGTTCAGAATGCAGGAGAGCTCTAGGCTGAAGCAGGGAGTTGGGGTGCAGGAGAGGGGTGAGGGCACCAGCTGGGGGTGCGGGCTCTGGGGCGTGGTGGGAATGAGGGGTTTGGGGTGAACAAGAGGGTTCCAGACTAAGGGGTGGGGGCTAAGGGATTTGGAATGTGGGAGGGGGCTGTGGGTTGAAGCAGGGGGGTTGGCGTGTGGGAGGGAGTATGGTCTCTGGGCTAGGGGTGCAAGTTCTGGAATGGGGACCAGGAATGAGGGGTTTGGGGTGTGGAGGGGGCTCTGGGTTGGGGGGGATCAGGGCTGGAGCAGAGAGATGGGGCTTGGGGGCACAGGCTTACCTTGGGCGGCTCCCGGTCAGTGGTGCAGGTTCCCTGCCTGTCCTAGCGCTGTGCTGCGACTCAGAAGCGGCCATCAGGTCTGGCTCCTAGGCGGCGGGGGCCAATGGGAGTGCGGAGCTGATGCTCAGGACAGGGGCAGCACACGGAGCCCCATGCCCATCCCCCACCACCTGCCTAGAACCCAAGCCTGCTGGCTACTTCCAGGGTGCAGCGTGGTGCCAGGACAGGTAGGGACTAGTCTGCCTTAAAGCCGCAGCACCGCTGACTGGACTTTTAATGGCCCGGTCAGCAGTGCTGACACCTGGCAACCCTAACTGCAGTAGGAAGTAGCCTGGGAAACCAGACATTAGTCTGGCTGTGCTGCTGGAAAGCAAGTCAGTGTATTTCAGTGGAATCTCCACTGACTCAGTGTTGGGACCACCTGCCACTGTTAGACCCGGTAGAGTAAGATGGGCCTGGGTCCTCTTACCCCCCATTACCAACCTCACCCCTGGGGTGGAAGCCTACTCATCCTAGGCCTGAAGTTCTCTTCCTTGGTGTGGCCTGCCTCAGCCTTGTTGTGGGCCCCTAGTCTGTGATTACTGTCTGCTCCAGACTGAAGGCTAGAGCTAAAGACTGCTTGCTGCTCTGCCCTGCTCAGAGGGCCAAAGCTATAGACTGAGTTGCTGTCTTCCCGAGCCAGGAAGCTTTTGGGCTATAGGCTGTGTGTTGCTTGGCCCTGCCCAGATGGCCAGAGCCTCTAGACTGCCAATTGGCTGTTGTTTGCTCTCTTACTCAGTAAGGCAGAGTGGCCTCCTTCCAAGCCTGACTGTGAGGGACCACTAAAGGCACTTATTTAGGCTAAAGGCCTAACTCATTTATAGCTCATTTATAGCCAACAAGTATCGCTGGGGCCTTCGTGACAACCCTTTGTGCAGCTGTGGCGCAATACAGCCAATGATGCACATTGTCACTGAATGCCTGGTACAGCGGTAGCCTAGAAGAACTGCATCATACCACTGCAGATGCCATTGCTTGGCTAGACGGCTATGCACATGCTAAATAAATGTAAAGCTGTACCATGTATGTGCGATGTGGCCAGCACACGAGTCCAAGCAAATCTTTATACCATGCCACACCACTGTATATGTGTGTCTCTATTCATGCATGTTTGTGCACGTCTATATGTGTGCCTCTTATACTATATATAATGTATGAGGAAAAAAGCTGCACTGCAAGGATTAATAGATTGTGAAGCAGGTTAAATAAATGGGGGTGGAGGAATAGTTTTTCTCCTTTTTTTAACAAAATGTAGAAATGTTTTGACCAGAGAAGGCGAGAGAAGAAAATAAAGAGGGTGAGAGAAAGTAATGAAAGGAAACTAAAAATTATTTGTTCCCATAATAAATTAGAACATCCATAGATGATCCGTAAACCCAGGATGGTTTCCTAACATCAATGGGAAAGGGCTTGGTGATTAGGGCTGGTGGGAAAATAAGAATTCTGTTTTGGAAAAAAAAAATCAAGGTTTAGAATTTTTTTTTAATTTCACAGCAGAATGAAGTTTTTTGTGAAAAAACATCAGAGAGAGAGAGACTTGCTCCTGAATAGTCAGTAGCTGGGTGGTTAGGGCACTCACCTGGAATGTGGGAGATCATCCTGAAGACCCTACTCTGCGTGATTCAGAGGGGAGACTTGAACATGGGCCTTCTACACCTAGGGTAACCAGACAGCAAGTGTGAAAAATCAGGACAGAGGGTGTGGGGTAATAAGAGCCTATATAAGAAAAAGCTCCAAATATTGGGACTGTCCCTACCCACACCCCAGCCTGGCCCCCAGAGGTTGGAGGGGATGACAAAGGGACAATTTGAGAGAGGGCCAGTGAAACAATATGATGGCAGGAGGACGGCTCGAACAAATCTGAGTGAGTGTCATTGTGGCCTGGTGCACCAGGTCACTGTGCCACTGTAGCTAGAGCAGCCTCTATGTGCAGCATGCTGCACCCTCACATGCCAGTTGCTAAAATCACAGTAGCTCCCTTCAGCTCCGGGCACTGGCCAGAAAGTAGGACGGACCCGTTACCTGGGGTCAAGGCTCTTCTGCAGGGAGGGGCAAGGTAAGGAGTGGATAGGGGAGGCATGGGCTGCTGGGAGAGGATGGTAGAAGCAACTCACTTAAAGGCTGAGGCTCATAGGCCAAGGCGGTAGAGCTTTTTGGAAGGGTAGGAAGGCCTCAGTTTCAGATTTTCACATACAGGTCTGTCGCATCTTACACGCATTTAACATGTGCGAATTCAGCTTTAAGTGGTTGGCAAAAACCACAAAAAAAGAGAAAAATAACAATTTAAATACTGTTCCTGTAGTGCAGGCGATTCTACCTGCCATTCAACTCCATGTAATTTTGACTACACGCGGTTTTCGCTTTACGCGCTGACAGCAGAACGTAACCCCAGCGTAAGATGAGACAGACCTGTACTCTCCAGTTGGTATTGACTATTCTGGGGTAGATATCCCTGACTGGAAAGTCCATCCTCGCCATGAGAACTTTCCAACTCAATGTCCATCAAAACCTACGTGTTTCCCCAAAACATTTCAGTTTCAACTTTTATTTAGTTGAAAAATACCATTTGGTGAAACTTCTTTTGACTACAGTAGAATCTTAGCATTATGAACACATCGGGAATGGAGGTGGTTCGTCACTCTGAAATGTTCGTAACTCTGAACAAAATGTCCTGGCTGTTCTTTCAAAAGTTGACAACTGAACATTGACTTAACACAGCTTCTAAACTTTACTATGAAGAAGAAAAATGCTGCTTTCCCCCCTCCTTTTAGTAGTTTATGTTTAACAACGTACTGTCCTGCATTTGCTTTTTTTGTCTCTGCTGCTGCTTGATTGTGTACTTCTGGTTCCAAATGAGGTATGTGGTCGACTGGTCAGTTCATAACTTTGGTGTTCATAATGCTGAGGTTCTACTGTATTTCTACTGCTATCAGCATAATTTTGAAAGACAGTCTCTTCTAGTTTTAACACAGCTCTCAGTTACAATAATGTGCTACAATTCATTTTCCATCTGCAGAGAGTATCTCATCAAATTATTGCTATTATTTTGTTGCTGTTGTTATAATTATTTTAATATTAATATTACTACAGCATGCCCCAGGCACAGTTGAGATTCTGTTGTGCAGAAGCACTGTACAAATATACAAAGACACAGTCCTCATCACAAAGAATGAGTGGGGGTTTGTGAACTGGGCTTCCCAGAAAAGTAGAGCAAGGCCAAAGGATAGGGCATCGCCCAAATTTCTGGTATTCACTTATTCTTTTAAATTGAGTAAAGAAGCAACTGGTAAAATATTTGAAATGCAATCTAGAGGTGACCCTGACTGCCTCTAATTCTGATCACAGAGAGTAGAGAAGGAAAGACCTATTATGTAATCTGTTCCTGATGCTTTCTGCCAATGCAGGACTGTTCCCTACGGTACATTTCCTAGTGTGTTGTCCAGTCTAGCTTTAAAGTCCCAAGTGATATAGGGGCTTCTGCCATTTCCCTTGCAGACTATGGCCCCCAATTCAGCAAAGCACTTAAGACCATGCTTAATGTTGAAGTCAATGTGATATAAGCACAATTTAAAGTTAAGCACACTACATGGTTTATTGAATAGGGACAGATTTAAGCAGTTATTTACATGCTTTGCTGAATCAGGGTTTAAGTGCATGTGAGCCAGCAAGGAACTTAGGCACATGAGTAGTCCTACTGAAACCCACTGAAATACCAGTTGAATCTAACACATAGAGCTTTATGAAGAGAGAACACTGATTTAATCTGCAAATTACATTTTGAAGAAATAAGTTTCCTCTGGAAGGAAAAGAATGAGCTAATGAGCTATCATGTCAAGGACTGATATCTTCCAGATTCCCAGAAATATTTCATATTCTGTCTTCTCTGTGGCAACAACTCTGCTAGAGATAATGATCAAAATGAAATCTCTTGTTCTTTTAGGAAGGACAAAACAATTTTCACATGAAGATAACACATCTTTACAATATAATGTCTGTTTTCAACTCAAAGAACACACTAACTCCTCAAATTAAAGCAGATATTTTCTATTGAACCGTTATTAACTATTCAGGAAAGGATTCAATTTCTGTCCAGTATTATGTCAAGGGAGATATTCAAATTATTTCATAGGGTAGTTTGCATTTTAAGAGTTTTACATTATACCGCAATAACTCATCAAAACTATTGATTCCTAAATATTTTGACTCTAAAAACAAGTCAGGCATGATTTTGTTGAAGCAAATTCCCTTTCTCAGGTCACAGCTTCAGTTTCTGTTATATGTGCTATAGAGCAATAAAAATGATAAGGGTTAATGATAAGATCCATTTTTAGAGGAAAGCAGATAGGCTCATATAGTAACTGTTTTTCTGGGCATCATTTTAATACCAAAAGTATACCCTTAAAACATAGATATAGGACAGCGTTAACCTGGAAGGTTAGAGAAACTTGCCACTAAATGAACAATGGCCCCTAATTACTGAAAACTTGGTTGATTTATTCAGCATATTGTACAATAGAAAATCCGTTTTGACATTTAGTGTAATGCAGAAGCGATCTCACTAGGTTGTTCATGGACTTTAGTTAACCATCAGGGCCAACCCTAGACCAAATGGCACCCTAGGAAAGGAGTGTCGTTGGCACTGCCTCCTTCCCTCCATTTGTTAAACTTTTGAATACCTTACAATACCCTGAGCCTGGTGCCCCCCAGGCCCAGCACTCCAGGCAGTCGCCTGGGTCGCCTGCCCCTAAATCTTGCCCTGTTAACTAGCCTCCATGTAGTTCAGAAAGATTATAATACAGTCTCACAAAGGTTCCAGTGCTTCAATCTTCATATTTCAATGGGAGTTTAGTGTGTATGAAGGTTGCAGGGTCAGAGCTATAAGTCTCTTTTTATTACATCAATCTATTCCAATTTAAATAAACTATTCTATTCAAATAGACAAACTGGACGAGCACAAGTCCATGGGGCCGGATGCGCTGCATCCGAGGGTGCTAAAGGAGTTGGCGGATGTGATTGCAGAGCCATTGGCCATTATCTTTGAAAACTTATGGCGAACGGGGGAGGTCCCAGATGACTGGAAAAAGGCTAATGTAGTGCCCATCTTTAAAAAAGGGAAGGAGGAGGATCTGGGGAACTACAGGTCAGTCAGCTTCACCTCAGTCCCTGGAAAAATCATGGAGCAGGTCCTCAAGGAATCAATTCTGAAGCATTAAGAGGAGAGGAAAGTGATCAGGAACAGTCAGCATGGATTTACCATGGGAAAGACATGCCTAACTAACCTAATTGCCTTCTATGAGGAGATAACTGGGTCTGTGGATGAGGGGAAAGCAGTGGACGTGTTATTCCTTGACTTTAGCAACGCTTCTGCTAAAGTCCCACAGTATTCTTGCCAGCAAGTTAAAGAAGTATGGGCTGGATGAATGGACTATAAGGTGGATAGAAAGCTGGCTAGATCGTCAGGTTCAATGGGTAGTGATCAATGACTCCATGTCTAGTTGGCAGCCGGTTTCAAGCAGAGTGCCCCAAGGGTTGGTCCTGGAGTCAGTTTTTTTCAATATCTTCATTAATGATCTGGAGGATGGCGTGGACTGCACTCTCAGCAAGTTTGCAGATGACACTAAACTGGGAGGAGTGATAGATATGCTGGAGGGTATGGATAGGATACAGAGGGACCTAGACAAATTAGAGGACTGGGCCAAAAGAAACCTGATGAGGTTCAACAAGGACACGTGCAGAGTCCTGCACTTAGGACTGAAGAATCCCATTCACTGTTACAGACTAGGGACTGAGTGGCTAGGCAGCAGTTCTGCAGAAAAGGACCTACGGGTTACAGTGGATGAGAAGCTGGACATGAGTCAACAGTGTGCCCTTGTTGCCAAGAAGGCTAATGGCATTTTGGGCTGTATAAGTAGGGGCATTGCCAGCAGATCGAGGGACGTGATCATTCCCCTCTATTCGACATTGGCTAGGCCTCATCTGGAGTGCTGTGTCCAGTTTTGAGCCCCACACTACAAGAAGGATGTGGAAAAACTGGAAAGAGTCCAGCGGAGGGCAACAAAAATGATTAGGGGGCTGGAGCACATGACTTATGAGGAGAGACTGAGGGAACTGGGATTGTTTAGTCTGCAGAAGAGAAGAATGAGGGGGGATCTGATAGCTGCTTTCAACTACCTGAAAGGGGGTTCCAAAGAGGATGGATCTAGACTCTTCTCAGTGGTAGCAGATGACAGAACAAGGAGTAATGGTCTCAAGTTGCAGTGGGGGAAGTTTAGGTTGGATATTAGGAAACACTTTTTCACTAGGAGGGTGGTGAAGCACTTTACCTAGGGAGGTGGTGGAATCTCCTTCTTTAGAGGTTTTTAAGGTCAGGCTTGACAAAGCCCTGGCTGGGATGATTTAGTTGGGGATTGGTCCTGCTTTGAGCAGGGGGTTGGACTAGATGACCTCCTGAGGTCCCTTCCAACCCTGATATTCTATGATTCTATGATTCCAATGCAGATGGCATGAGATCAGTATTATGGCCCAGATTCTCAGGTAAGGTTGAGGAAATGCACCACACTATCCAGGGAAAGGGATACAAAAGTGGCTTTAAGTCACCTTTATGCTTACCAGCTCATGAACCTTGCCAGAGTATAACCTGCCCTGCTCTAACTTAAGGAAGCTGCCAGCATCCCCAAGGAACTGGTACAGCAGCTGATAGTGAATAGTGGTTCTAAAGTAGTGAGTTCACTGTATGATCATGCAGGAGAAAAATATGGTCTCTGAGTCCTTATTTAAAAACACAAGTGTGAAGCAGGAGTACTTGTGGCACCTCAGAGACTAACAAATTTATTTCAGCATGAGCTTTCGTGAGCTATAGTTCACTTCTTTGGATGCATAGAATGGAACACACAGACAGGAGATATTTATACATACAGAGAACATGAAAAGGTGGAAGTATGCATACCAACAGGAAGAGTCTAATCAATTGAGATGAGCTGTCGTCAGCAGAAGAAAAAAATTTTTTGAAGTGATAATTAAGATGACCCATAGAAGGTGTGAGGAGAACTTAACATAGGGAAATATGCATATTTCCACCTTTTCATGTTCTCTGTATGCATAAACATCTCCTGTCTGTGTGTTCCATTCTATGCATCCAAAGAAGTGAGCTATAGCTCACAAAAGCTCATGCTGAAATAAATTTGTTAGTCTCTAAGGTGCCACAAGTACTCCTGTTCTTTTTGCGGATATAGACTAACACGGCTGCTACTCTGAAAAGTGTGAAGCAGTGTACTATCCTACAAGGGACAGCCTGGGGTGTAATCAAGGAGGTCCTGCCTGTTCCCACGGCTGGGCTATTTAAACAGGAAACTGGGCAAGGGAGAGGAAAGTAGAAGTCATGCAGGCTGCAGCAGGTGGTGGTTATTTTTCTTTTAGGCTCTAATACATCAGCCTCACCAGAGTTTATGGACTAGAAATTGGGAGTTCTGAACCAGGGTCCTGAGTTGAGGGCCTTATGAACTCTTTCTTATAATTGTTCCATCTCCTGTTGTCTTCAGATGAAGGCTGGATGCCTTTCTAAAGGAAATGTTTTAATCAAACACAGGTTATTGGGCTCAGTACAGGGGTAACTGGATGAAGTTCTATGGCTTGTTTTATACAGGTTAGACAAGCTGATCTAATGGTTCTTTCTGGCCCTAAAATCTACAAGTCTGTGAAAACTCACTGTGAAGAAATTATGCCCGAGAAGCCCAATAGAATCTGCATTAACATATTTTGGACAACTGCACAATTTACTGTGAGTGGCATCTAATTTTAGTCTTAGTCTCTGGCTGGAGGTAGGGAGAGTATGACCATTTCCCCTGCAACTTGAGCCCTGTTCACATGGCAAATGAAGCTCTTCTGTTGTGCTACCAAATTTAAGGTCAACTTCAGTTAATCTTTCTAAGAAAATCACATTACTTGTTCTCTGAAATGGAGGGAACACACCTTACTGCCATTGCTTGTGATTCATAAACCAAAGATGAAATAATTACATTTCTAGCCCCACAAGGACAAAGAGAATAAATACATTACAGCAGATACAATTCCTTTCTATATTATAACCCATTAAATAAGAATAAAATCTGAAATTCAATGTGGAAGAGAACAAAAAAGTATTACATTAAGAGATATTAAGGATTTAATTAACTCAAAACAAGGTTGCCAACGTACAAATGACTTTGTTAAAAGACTAAAACCCACTTCATAAATAATTGAATACCAATTACACGGGCTTTGCGCATGGTTTATTCAGAAATAATGTTGATGACATTATTCCATATATTTAACAGTATAGTATACAAACCATTTTAATTTCACTCAAACCCACTGCCTTTTTTCAACTGCAACCTTAAGACAATATAACGTTAATGTATACAGTTATAATGAAATATCATAGCCAAAATGAGATATGTGCATTAATACAGCTTAAATAGAACAATTAAAGCTGAATAAAATAAAAAATTCATCCAGTTTCTATGCCTTAGACACTTACACATTTCCCCTGAGGAAACACTTTATTTTTCTTTTCACAGAACAAAAGTTGAACATACATTCTTGTGAATATCTCTCTTAAACAGTAACAAGAGAAAAGAAATTTTAAAAGGGCTACTTACTGCAGTAGCTCTTGTTCTATGGCTGCATTACCTGCCACGCTTGGTATTTTAAGTTTGAAAAACATGTCAGACTTCAAAAAATCATGGGATTTTTTAAAAACAAAATTATATCATGTATTTTGGTCTATTTCTGCATTTTTTTAACTTCCCCTGCCCACAATCAAGGTTCATGTGACCTAGTGTTGCCAGCTCTCCCAAATGTACAAAGTAAGGTGCTTCTGGCCCCCAAGGTTACACTAGCTGTCTGATGGTGCAAGGTTTCCAGTTTCTCCCCAAACCAAAAGTTTCTCACTGATTAATTCAGCCCATAGCGGCAAGTCCTCCCACTTCAGCAATTAATTATGTACTCCCCTAACCCCTATATCAAGTTTGCCTCCCACATCTGCCCATCTAGCAACCCACAAGTTCCATCTCTGCTCTTCCTACAGCTCCAGGGATTCTTCGCCCTCTCTTTTGGGGCAGGAGAGGGGACCACTATAGCAGAATCATTTCCTTTCCAGGGCTAGGGTAGAAAGGCAGGGGCAAGAAGATCTTCACTCCCTTCCCAGGCCTGGTGTTCCAGGGGGGATGGGGAGCAGAGAACAGACTGAGACTGAGGGTCACCAACTTTCTAATCGCACAAAACTGAACACCTTGCCCCTGCCCGCCCCTTCTTTAAGGCCCTGCCCCCACTAACTCCACTCCTCTTCCTCTGTCACTCACTCCCCCAGGTTGGGGCAGGGGGTTGGAGTGCGGGAAGGGTGAGGGCTTTGGCTAGGGATGCAGGCTCTGGGGAGGAGGCAGGGGTATGGATGCAGGGTTTGGAGTGCCGGAGAGGGCTCTGGGCGAGGGCAGGGGGTTGGAGGAGGGCTGGGGATGTGGGCTCTGGAGTGGGGCCGGGGATGAGGAGTTTGGGATGCAGGAGGGGGGCTCAGGGCTCGGTGTTTGGGGGGGCATGGGCTCTGGGAGTTTGGGTGCGGGAGGGGCCTTCAGGCTCTGGCAGGGGTTGAGGGTGTAAGAGGAGGGGTTGGGGTCCCGGCGACACTTACCGTGGCTCCTAGGAAGCAGCTGCCAGGTCCCTGCAGCCCTTAGGTACTGCCCCCACAGCTCCCATTGGTTGCTGTTCCCGGACTATGGGAGCTGCAGAACTGGGACTAGGGATGGGGGCAGCAGGCAGAGCCTCCCTGGCTGCCCATGCACCTAGGGGCTGCAAGGACCTGGCAGATGCTTCTGGGAGCCACGCAGACCTAGGGCAGGCAGGCCTAGGAGCCTGCCCTACCATTGGGCCCCTGATGTGCCTCTGACCGGACTTTTAACAGCCCAGTCACACTGCCGTCCAGAGCCGCCAGGGTCCCTTTTCAACTGGGCATTTCAGTTGAAAACCAGACACTTGGCAACCCTAAGACTGACTCATGTTTCAAAGTGAAGGAAGAGGGAGCTACCTCTTCTGTTATGCACTCCCTCTACTCACCAGGAAGGGAAATCATGGTGCATCCTGAGAGATGCAGTCCAACTGGGTCTGCTGGCCTAGAGAGGAGAATGGAGCTCTAAGCACCCAAAACACAACTCCCATAAGGCACCATGACAGCATTTCCAAATCAAACTATTTCAAGTTTTGGCTGAAGTATTTTGGTTTTCAATTTTTCACTGAATGAAAAGTTTGTTTCCTGGGGGTTGGAGGGCACACTTTCTGACTAGCTCTAAAAATCAGGTCTGTTTTGCCCACATTACTGCAACCAGAATTACTCTAGCTTTCTCCTGCCCATTCATCTGCACCCTGAGTATGAGAGAGAGACTTAATGGCACCCATTTCCCCAGTGTGAGAGAAAAGGCACATGATACGCATTTCGCCTATCTGCCCGCTCACAGAAAAACTTTATATATTTATTGTTCTATCTTGTAACAAACAGGTCCAAGTCCAGATGACCCGCTTACTTAACAAATAGCAGACAAGCCACCAAACGTCAAGTGGCCATTTGTGATAATCTGTACCTTTTTTCAACATAGGTTATTGATTATGTGGTATTGCTGCCAGGAGCAAGGCAGATACTGTTGATTTCTTCCAGGTGCAGTAATCCCCCAGATGGATGACCTTCTGACACAGAAGTTAACAAGCACCTCCAATCTATTCAGGTAATTTGTCTTTGGGAATTTGCACTAATTGCCCTCACTGAACTTTAGGAGAAGGGACCTGAAACTCAGCCTGATGGCCTTTTGATCTATTAAACTTTATGTCGAATCTTGACTCCAAAGGCCTGCGGAGAAGATAGAGAAGGCCAAGAAGTGCTGGGCAGGATGATAGCCCCTCAGGCTGGAAACTGAGGCTGGCCTCTGCAAAGCCATGCTTGGCTATGGGGAGTGCTGCACACCTTTCACATTGTGGTTAACTGGCTGAACCCTTTAACTGTTCATTTCTGGTGGGGAGGAGGAGTGTTTATGAGTGTAACATATCTGAGAAAAGAAAGTTTTAATATTGGTTTTGGACAGAAGCTGGACTTCAGTGAAACACACTTTCATCCTTAAATCTTTTTAAATAAAGATTTTTGACTATGAATGTGTAAAGCTGCTTCCATTATAGCACCAGCCTTGGTCTAATGCATGTAATACAAGTCACATTTATTTGTAACATGAAAAACCAACAGAGAGTCAGTTTTAGAGTACAGCCCTGATTCCAGCTTATGTGAGATGCATAATCTCTTTCCCAAAAGGTATGCTAGTTCCACAAAAGGCTAATGGATTCTCCACAGACCTGACCTGATATTGAAGAGGTACAGAGCATCTTGATGAGGAAATAGAGCAGAACCAATTGGGAAAACAGAGCATGCATACAAATTCAGTTCCAACTGGAAAATGCAGTTAGGCTCTTTAAAGATGCAAGTGAAAGAGACATAAAAACATGATCACAGCGAAGTTAATTTTTCTCCGTCTCCACTCTGACTCATAGGCTGTTTTGGCACTGTTTCTTCATGGGCAGGGCTACAGTAACTGTTGCATTAGATACCTCTTGCTACTGACATCCAATGTCTCTGCAATCCAAACTGGCCCTGGGTGGATTTTCTGCGGTTTTGGTTTGTATTATTAAAATTGCTTGGGCAAGCTGTGGCATGCTCTGCAATGCTGATTCTAACTGGCTCGCAATGAACAGGATATCTAATATCAGACTACTAACTACCATGAGGAGATGCTCTCTGATGTACATAAGGTGCATTTAAGTGAAATAGTACAACTTTCCATAGATTAAGAGAGTAATTATCCATATAAATCAGCTGTTGCAGTATGGAATTATCTTGTCTCTTCTCAGACACTGTGAACTATATGATCTAGACAAAGAAAATGACTGGTAATGCTTGTAGGTCAGCCAAATAGCTGGGCAGGAATCTGATATGATTGGGATCTTTTTCTATTCCTGAAGAGACTTCACTGCTGACTCTTTTTGAGCTCCTTCAAATGTTAAGTGTGCTACTCTGCAGTATATAAATCCCAGCTTCACAATAAAGCAGACAAATGGAAAAAACTCTGAGGTCATGATCCAAAATATAAGATCAATAACAAAGTGGAATAAAATATTCTGAGCTAACTCCTGAGAGGAGGTTTATTTCTGCAATATATAACACATTATACAGAATATATCCAGTTCCAGCTAATATGAGCACTAACATTGGATGCTAGAATGGTGCAAATGACCGTGGGAATCCAATATATATGCTGCAGTGATGCCCACTAAGGTACTCTCTGGAGAAGAATTGGAAATCGTGAATACATTTGAATATAAGTACTAACCTGTAGTACTGAACCCTCACATATATTATCCTGGATTCTCAACTATACCCCATGATTGAACTCAGACAGCTGATGAGAGCAGGGTTACGAGGGGAGAAAGCTGGCCCCTATCAGCCACCTTTCCCTTTCCCCTAGACTGGCTGTGTTGTATTGTACTAAGAAGCACAGCATAAGCAAGAGATCCACCAGGAAGAGCTGGTGAGAAGAGACCTGGAGCAAAAGAGGAGGAGCCTGGAGCCCCTGGTTCTCTATTCAGAATGACTGGAAGCAGAAGGAACTCAGCAAGCGCTGTTGACCAGAGTAGGAACTACAGGGAAGACTCAGATATCTACTTGTGTCCTACTGAGTAAAACTGTGATGATGGGGCAAATGTATTTCACACCAAATGAGTGATATTTGTAAGCATGACAGATATGGCAATTTCCTGCAATATCCTGGACAAACCTTACTGTATTATGTTAAACCTTACTGAATAAAGTTTAAGTATTTTAGGCAGTACCATATTAAAAATGCAAACGTTTATATGTTATTGTGGATTGTACATAACTTCTTTAAGGGGGAAAAAGGACTAATGTAAGCTCTGGGAAGAGTTATAAGCTTCAAAGGACTCTTTTAAAACAGTGGGTCAGACAAGACTGAATGTTTAGTTGTGTGGGTTTCCTAGAAAATACATGGGAGGGCAGGAATGCAAATTACCTACCTCAGGACGGACCCATCCTTTGGAAGCTAGGCCTTGAGGAGAAAGCCATTGTCCAGCTGATTACTTATTCATGATCTCTGTAGATTGAAGACACAAAAGTGGATAAAAGAATGAATCATATGTTCATGTGCGGGTTTGTTTTGAGCTAACAGCTGTTATGAACTTATGACTACAGAAAAAAACTCCAGTGGGGTTGGGTGGACTGTCCACTCGCCAGAGCACTTGGAGTTGGGGTGAGCAGTGGTAAGCTTATTAGCACGCATGTAGGTTCTTTTATTGTTTTCCCTGTAATGTTTTCACTTTATGAATAAATATGTTTGCTTAGAAATGGCTGTGTGGTAACTTAACTGTGGCAACAACATTATTTATAATCTCTGAGGAGAAGGCAAAACAAACTGTTTTGTGCTATGTGCAATTCTGGTCTCCCATGTTTAACAAAGATGAATTCAAACTAGAACAGATGCAGAGAAGGGCTACCTGTATAATCAGAGGAATGGAAAGACAACTTTATGAGATGAGACTGAAAGAGGTTGGCTTGAAGAAGAAGGCTGAAGGGAGATATGATGATCTCTATAAACACATCAGAGGGATAAATACCAGGAAGGGAGAGGAGTTATTTACGTTAAGCACCAATGTGGACACAAGATCAAATGGATATAAACTGGCCATCAACAAGTTTAGGCTTGAAATTAGATCAAGGTTTCTAACCATCGATGGACTGAAGTTCTGGAACAGCCTTCCAAGGGGAGCTGTGGAGGTAAAAAACCTAACTGGCTTTAAAGCTGAGTTTGATAAATTTATGGAGAGGATGGTATGATGAGACTGTCTACAACAGCATGTAGCCCAGGGGTGGGTAAACTTTTTGGCCCGAGGACCATATCTGGGTGCGGAAATTGCATGCAGGGGCATGAATATAGGGTTGGGCAGGGCGTTTGGGTGTGGGAGGGAGCTCAGAGCAGGGTGTTGGGGTGCAGGAGGGGTGTGGGGTGCAGCAGGGGGCTCAGGGCAGTGGGTTGAGGTGCAGGAGGGGTGCAGCAGGGGGCTCAGGGCAAGGGGTTGGGGTGCGGGCTCCGGCCCAGCGCCACATATCTGGAGCAGCTCCAGGATGGCAACGGTGTGCACCGGGGCCAGGGCAGGCTGCAGCCCCTGGGGGAGGGCAGAGGGCTGTGTGCACTGCCCTCACCTGTTGGTACCTCCCCCAAAGCTCCCATTGGCCATGGTTCCCCATTCCTGGCCAATGGGAGCTGTGGGGTCAGTTTCTTCAGGCGAGGGCAGCGTGTGGAGCCCTCTGTTCCCCCCGGGGGCTGCAAGGACATGGTGCTGGCCGCTTCTGGGAGCAACATGGGGCCCATGGCGCCACGGGAGTGGCAATCCCAAGGGCTGGATCCAAAGCCCTGACTGGCTGGATAGTTTGCCCATCCCTGATGTAGCCCATCTGTAATTGCTAGCAGCAAATATCTCTGATGGCCAGCGATGAGATGTTAGACAGGGAGGGCTCTGAATTATTACAGAGAATTCTTTCCCAGATGTCTGGCTGGTGGGTTTTGCCCACATGCTCTGCGTCTAACTGATCGCCATATTTGGGGTTGGAAAGGAATGTTCCCCAAGGTCAGATTGGCAGAGACTGGGGATGGGAGGTCACCTTCCTGTGTAGCCAGGGGTACTGGTCACTTGCAGGTTTAAACTAGTGTAAATGGTGATTTCTCTGTAACTTGGAGTTTTTAAATCCTGATTTGAGAACTTCAGTAACTCAGTCAGTGGTTATGGGTCTATTACAGGTGTGGGTGGATGAGGTTCTGTGGCCTGCAACATGCAGGAGGTCATATAGGTGATCATGATGGTCCCTTCTGGCCTTAAAGTCTGAGTCTATGAGTGATGCTGGGGAATTCACGGTGCAGGCAGGAAACTGCAGCCTCGAAATATCCTGCTCAGGAGCGAGAGAGACATGTTTCCTCCCAGGAGATGTGATGGCTGGGCAGCCAGAAGCCTGAGAGTGGTGCTCTGGGTTGACTATAGGCGGAATACAGGTGCAGTTGCCCTGATGTGACAGTAAGCACCACCTCAAGGCAGGTCTTGTAAAGGGCTGAGTATACTGTCAAATTTTAGCAAATAATAAATTATAAGTACTTTTATAATACTGTAGATTTTATAATGGGTTTCTATTTCGGTAATCTAAATTCATATTCAGAGCCCTGTTGTCAACAATGTTTGGTTTCACTCAAATCATTTTTACATGAAGCTGAAAATTAGACACACTTTCTTTGAAACAACAATAAAAAACAGTAGAAAAAAACCTGCAAATTTGATCTCATTTGCATCAGCAAAGAAGATGATGTGAGCATCTTTCCAAACTTCAAACATATGCACTGCAAGGTTCAATATTGGTACAACTTATCAGCACACCTATTTTTTCCTAATTCCTGATGAACATTTATTCTCCAGAAGCCTTGCAGGCCCCTTTAAGGGAGTCAGGCAACTGGAAAAATGCTAACTCTGCAGCGAGGCTCCCTTTCAAGGCAGTTAGTGACAGCCAGCAAGAGTAAGCCAACTTGCTTCATGCTCTGCCATGAAAGAATGTCCATGCTGCAGTAAAGCAGTGTGTGGAAACCATCAGATATAATGTGATAAGGGGCAGTGTAAATGTATATATAGGCAAGCCAGATCCTCTGTAGCATAGTGATGAATAAAGTGGAAGGAATGCTGTTATATCTGTTTCCACATGGTTTTATTTCTAGTTAGCCTACTCTTTCCCATCACTTAGACGACTGGTTTTCCAGAATCCCTATGCAATGTAATGAGATGCTTGGCTATTGCTATCTGATCCAGATAAGAATTTACACTGGACAAGAAAGATATTACAGATGCGCTTAGCTTAAGAAAATCAATATTTCCTATAATTTGCCATATAATTATTCAGATGCTTTAAATGGAAAGTTTACCCATTTTGAGACTTGTAGTAGCTTGAAAATTCATAGGTTACAAGCACTTCTCACCATGCAGAAATTTATTTGATAAAATGTTTCTAAATTGCAGTTCATATTTCTGAGCAGCCTATAGGAAGCAGCCAGCTTGCTGAAAAGTTACATCATTTTTGTTCACTGGCAGCATGGGAAACCCCATGTGAGGCTGTGTGAACAAGGTTTCATTTTGCTTTAACAATAATACAATCATTTAATGAGACAGTCAAAATGAAAATAATAGGCCTGATTCTCCATTCTGCTAAAGCAGCTTTACACTGGTCTTATTCAAGTGAAAGCAATGGAGCTACTTTGGCATAGAATTGATGCAACATAGAAGCGCATCAGATTCTTATTCTTGTTACTACCTTAAATTATTATAACTGAAAGAAACTGTAAAAATCTCATTTTCACTATCTATCATGTTTGTTTAGGTTTTGTGAACAGTCAAATTACACTAAGTTTCACTGTATTTTTTTTCATTGTATCATTTTCTGGTTTTCATGCAGTAACAGTTCTGTTGCATTTCGATTCATAGCACTGCAGAGGAATACACACACACAAATCACTGCTTGCTTCAACTGCATGTAAATATTAATGTTTTGTAAAACATTAGGGCTTCTCCAGTCCTTCATTGTGATTGTGCACAGGATGACTGCTACTCCTGCATGAAGCTGGATGCTCTGTGTGGGCACAGCACTCATCCTGTGCCCACCACAATGCAGGATTGAAGCCATGGTTAGTAATTTTTTCTCTATTTTACACAAAACCTAAAGTTTGGGCATAAGCTGTTTGATTACATATTTTTTAAGTATGTCAGAGTGCTCACTTTAAAAGCATTACCATTCACTGAGAGATTATTAAACCAGTGTAAGGCAGGATGAAGACTTTTTTTCACTCTATTAAAATGCTCCCCGCCCCTCCCACCCACTCACTGCCAGTATCATGAACAACAGTGGGTCCTATCCTTATTCAGAATCTGATTTGGACACTGTTCTTCACATTGAGTAGTACTTACACATGTGAGGAGTCAAGAGGAGCTGGAGTACTTAAAACCTCTAAAAATGAAGTCACTCTTATTCTGGTACCTCAACAGAAATAGGGGTGCTAAAATTTAAGTATACTCAAGTTTGTAAATTTTGGGCTTAGTCTTTTGTAAACCCAGTTCTTAATACCAGGTTGCTTCCCTAGCAGCCTCAGGCCCTAATACCAGGACGCTCAGTCTAGAATGCTGGTGTATAAATGCAAAAATTAACAAACCAAAGCACACATTCAATTTGTTAGGAATTTTGCTACTGAAAAGGATGGGAGCAAGGGAACGTGTTTTGTTTAAATTTTTTTTAATTGTTCTGTTATTGCTCCATTTTAGCTCTGTGTCTACTTCATCATACATGGATGGATCTCATCAAGGGACTATCAAGGAATTTCAGAGTGGTTTACAAGAAAAAATCTTTGGGCCTTTTTTTAAAAAAAAACCTACTGGATAAATACAATACACCACTAAACTACTGTTAAAATTAGCAGTACAGTTCCACCATTCATTCCACTAAAGGAAATGAAGGCTGGAGCTTGACTGTAACTACTAACTACACTGGTAGGAATGAAACTCATCACCTAAAGTTCTACAAACAAATGTTACACATAGGCCATGGTCTTTCAACTTGGATGGACCACTGAGCTGTGTGGAGCCCCACTGATTTCCTGTGTCCCAGATGTTTAAAGTGTGACACACACATTAAAAACTGCAGCCCCTATCCTGTACTGAGAACCATGTGGGTGGAATCCTTACACCTATGCAGAGCCTCAATGAAGTCGGTGAGTCGTGTGGTTGCAGGTTTCTTAATGCAGGATCAGACTCCAGAGAGAAATGCTATAACCAAGGTGAGCAAAGATATTGCAACTCACTTCCTATTAAACTCAACCTTTACTACCTACTAATAGGGAAAACAAGAAAGGTACAAGAAAAAATGTCCTCAGATTATCATAAATAAAGCATTTCACATCAAGAACAAGGGAGAGAAACTCTACATTGCTTATTTTGCTACTTATATTAAAATATTAATGTTCTGAAAAATGTTTATAACGTTTTCAAAAACCCTAAAGTTTGACATAAACAGTGTTATTATCAATAAGAAAAACTACATAATGCTGCCAGAGAGGAAAGAGCAGAAATTGTCACAAACTATACAACAACCTGCCATCAGATGAGAAATTTATGATAATTAATGGACACAAAAGTTAAATCTTTCTCTTACCATGGGAAAATCCCCGGATCAGTATTTTCTATATATTGGTGTTACCTTTTATACAGCTCCGTAAACAGACATGGTGTTTATTAGACGTAATAATAATGATAGCAATACCAGATCTCAGATTTTAAGTATTAGCAGGGTCAAACAAGCTTGACAACACAGCACGCCACGGTGTCGGGAAGGGTACTATTCATGGAACGCCATAGGTGTGCGGCAAATTACAGGCAACGGGGTTGGGAAGTCGAGGGCGGAATAATGCAAATGCACTTTCCTCCACTCTCCGTGGGAGTTTTAAAATGAGGTAATGTTTGCAGCGCGCCCACGGCTGCTCTCCCTGGAGGGGTATCTGACTGGCTGAGTTGTGTTGGCTAAAACAGTCTCAGGGAGTCACTGTCCTAGCCACGCGTGCTCTGGGGTACCCCGCAGGATTCTTTGTTAGTAGCCCCCTTTCCGCTAATGACGTGTGGATCCCCGAGCTAGCCGCCACCGTGGGACACTGGGGCGGGGGGGCTAGGGCGAAGCTGGAGGAGGGTTACAGGAGTAGAGTGGCGGGACAGAGAAGTCGCAGAGCGAGGGGTGGCTGGGCAGCTGCGGGGGTTTCTGGGCGGTGGTAGCTGGTTGCGGGGACTGGCCGCATGCACAGAGGAGGGAGCGAGATGTGCTCGCCGCCGCCCTTGCCGCGCAGCGCCGCACTCGGGGGCGGCTGCAGTAGCGCCGAGCCGCGGGCGGTGTCGCTGTGGGCTGGCAGTGCAGCGGGCAGCTCCCCGCTTGGCGGGCGAGCTCGGCTCGGAGCCTGCGCCCTGCTGCCCGGCCCAGGCGGTGCGTCTCGGCTGACCCCGCCCCCTCCCCTCTTCCCTCCGCAGGCAGGCGGGCAGCGGCTGGGTGGGAGGCGGCGGCCGCGGCGATGGCGGACAGCGCCAGCGAGAGCGACACAGACGGCGCGGGGGGCAGCGGCGTGGCGCCGGCGGGCTCCGCGGCGGGGCCGGGCGCGGGGGGCGGCAAGGCGGGCGGCATCGTGATCTCGCCGTTCCGGCTGGAGGAGCTGACGAACCGGCTGGCCTCGCTGCAGCAGGAGAACAAGGTGCTGAAGATCGAGCTGGAGACCTACAAGCTGAAGTGCAAAGCGCTGCAGGAGGAGAACCGCGACCTGCGCAAGGCCAGCGTCACCATCGTGAGTGCCAGGGCAGCGGGGCGGGGCTGCCGGGCAGCCCGGTGCGGAGAGGGGGCCGCGGCGCGGCGCGGCGGGGTGGGAAGGGCCGTGCCTGCCCGCGCCAGCCCGGGAGGGAGGTGCCCGGCTTCCAGGCGGCGCTGGGCTGGGCGGGTTTCCCGCGTCGCTTTGAAGGGGGGACCTGCCCGCTGGGGTGGGGTGGGGGGGAGGTCCCTGCTTCTGGGCGGCTTGCGGTGAGGTTGTGGGGCTCCCCCGGAGCTTTGCCTTGGGGTACGGGTGGCGAGCCCTGGGCATCCCCTCCTTCGGTGGGTGGCCTTGCCCGGCATGCCCATGGCGCGGGGTCCCGAGGCGCTCTCCGCCGTGGCGGTGGGGGTGTAATTACTAGAAAGAAGGTGCTGGAGCAGTTCGTAAGCTGGTGACGGGAAAGCGACACAGGCGCTGGGGTGGGAAGTGGTTGGGGGAGGACCCAGTGACCTCGGAAACCCCCAGCGCTTTGCACTAGGAAGGGCTCTGCCCACGAGCCTGGCGGTGGCGGGCACTGTTTCTGCACCCCACTCTGAGGAGTGGGGTCAGGCGCTTCCCTGACAGGCTTTCGCTGCAGTTTGCTACCTCCTTATGGAAAGGTGGCTAAGGGGGAGAAGGGGCTCACCTAGGAGTAAACATTTAGAGCACCTTGTCTGGCAGCTGGTCTAAAAGGGTTGGAGGTGCTGCAGTTTGTTTGGGTTGGGTCCTTAGATGTCTGGCTTAATTGGAAATAGTTTAGTAAAGTTTTATCATCCTGTATGCTGATAAAGGCCTCAGGGAACTACCACAATACCTGAGTCTGTTGGCACAAAACTGGGTTTAAATACTGGGTTTTAATAGTAGGGTTTGTTGCTGTTGCAACTCAAACAAGTTTTCTTCTGCCAAACCCTTCAAGTAAAATGAATCTAAGCATATCACATTCAGAGCTAAGTCTTAATGTGTTCTTGCATAAATGGAACATTTTTCGTCTTTCTCTCTTTCTCAAATGCTTGCAGAAAAAATTAGCTCAGGCTAAGTCTTTCAGAACAGGTGCCATATGAGTTAATTTATTTCAAATATTTTTCTTTTAATATTCCTTACTGTATGGAAACTAGAGTAGAAAATGAGAATGAGCTATAATCAGACTTCTTTAAGATTCTATACTTTCTGGCTTTTGTTTTACAGTGCTTCTGAAGTATTGTAAATACTTACTGCACTTGGTTACGGCCCTGATCCTGCCATTGGATCTGCCGGTGTAAGAGTCCTCTGGAGGGGGCCTAAAATTTGCAACCTGATGAGAAAACGTGCCGATTTCCTCACCATGGCTAATGAAGCACTGTTGCTTACTTCTGTACTAACAGATGGGTTCTACTCTATATGGCTTTATTTGGTAATTGATAATTAAAATGCAAGTTTATTGAAATAGAAGTAAGGGTATTGGGATTTGTGTAGAAAGAATAAAGTCATTCCATAAAGTCACTCAGAGTAAAGAATGGTGTTGAGTGGGGTGGAGGACAGTTCATTTAAGGATATATAATTTATGGATACACTCAGTGCACGTTCAATTCACACTCCTCATCTGAGAAGACAAGTGATAAGAAAATATGCAGGTTACCATAACAGTATTTTAGTCATATATTTAGCACAAGCCCCATTTTACATGAATAGATTGGATGGAAATTCATTTAAATTAGTTTTGAAAAGTTGATTTGTAAAACTAGTCTTTAAAATAAGACTGTTTAGTGTCATTGTTGCAGATGTAGAAACAGTATTAAAAAGTGTAAAACTTAATTGCCCTAGATCATGGGTAGGCAACCTATGGCACACGTGCCAAAGGTGGCATGTTGAACCGATTTTCAGTGTCACTCACACTGCCTGGGTCCTGGCCACCGGTCCGGGGGACTTTGCATTTTAATTTAATTTTAAATGAAGCTTCTTAAACATTTTAAAACCTTATTTACTTTACATTCAACAATAGTTTAGTTATATATTATAGACTTATAGAAAGAGACCTTCTGAAAACGTTAAAATGTATTACTGGCATGCAAAACCTTAAATTAGAGTGAGTAAATGAAGACTCAGCACCCCATTTCTGAAAGGTTGCTGACCTCTGCCCTAGATAGAAGGACACAGTTATTGTAAATTTTTTGTCATTTTAAAACTGAGAGAAACACATTGCCTTAGCTTAGGTGAGGAAGGGCAATTGATTTATGAACACTTACGAGGATAATTAGAATTCTATCTGCATCATGAATTATGGGATTAGGTAATCCTGAGTAAAATAAATATGTAAATACGATTAACATGTAGCTGTTCTAGTTTTCCATTGTTTTAGTGTTCAGGTGCTTTTAGGTGAATAGTGGTTATGATGGTAGTTAGAATTTCATTATGAAAACTAATATGCAAGCATATTGTTTTATAATCATGAGCAACATTCTGTGGCATTATAAATAACCTTACATGCTTGTGTGCCTTGAAATTTGGTCTAGACACATTGATATGCAGGATGAGTCTCTTAGAGTGCAAATGCTCGTAACTGTCCTTTCTGATCTTTTATGTGTCTCAGACCTAGCAAATTCTCAGTTTTATTGCAAATATATTACCAATAACTTGGCTACCCATTTTACTTCTTACTATTGGTGGTATGAGTATATAGATTGTTAGATTTGGTGGCTAAGAAAAGAAATCTGGAACTCATCAAGAGAAACCTCTCTCCTAATAGCCATTTGAATGTCCAGCAGGATGTCTGCTGGAAAAGTGCATGAAATATAATACAGTAGTATTTTGGTGCTATATTTGTCATCCTTGACTAATCAGGGAAATGCACGGTTCTGTTATTACTTTAGAAGAGGCATATGCCATATTTTTATTAAATTAAATAGCATAGTATATCTTCTGGCCCAGAAATGAAGGGTGAGGGATCTTATCAGAGATTTTCTTTTTGCCATTTACAGTGAGATGATATACTCAGCATGGTTTCAAAAATATACTTGTTTGTGTGTAATTTCTAGAGAGAACCATTAGATTTTTGAACTCATTTCCAAAACTTATACTCTGGGGTTTTCTTTGGAGACTGAATACATTCACTATTAATCAGAGGTTAATGTATAAACGGGTGCTATTTTTGTTCAAATCTAAAATCCAGTAGTGCAATTTATTTTAAAATATCTTAGAAGAATAAAGAAAAGAAGTACAACATATCTATGGCAACCTGTGGGCACACCAGGAAATCTAACATCTTCAGAAGGATCTCTGTACAGTTAGCTCTTATAAATGGTTCAGTCAGTAATGCACGGGTAGTTTAGAATTCTGAAAATAGAATTAGGTGACATATTGATGAGCACAAAGGGGAGAACTAGAGTGCAGTTACTTGTACAGAAAAAAGAGATGATTAGGAAAATAAAATCAGCAAATAGAGAGTGGTGGCCCTGGAGAACTGTTCACTATTTCTCTGTCATATAGAGTATATATTTGTAACTTATGGCAGTGCGACAGAACTAGAATTATAGGTCATTTACCCTTTCTAAAGTCAACTTCTTGCTCTTTTTACATTTTTAGCCTATCAGTATTAAAGGTGACATGCAAGAGATCAGTTAATATGTATATGTATTTTTTAAATAGAATAATAAAATCAGTGTCTTGGATCAACAGAAAACATAACTTTATAACTAGGGCCCTACTAAATTCATAGCCATGAAAAATGTGTCACGGACCATGAAACCTGGTTTCCCCTATGAAATCTGGTCTTTTGTATTTTTACCCTGTACTACACAGCTTTCATGGGGGAGACCAGCATTTCTCACACTGAGGTCCTGATCCAAAAGGGGGCTGCAGGAGGTGGTGTTGCTTGATTATTGTAGGGGTGAGGTCATGATATTGCCATCCTTACTTCTGCACTGCCTTAAGAGCTGGCTGGCCGGAGAGCAGCAGCTGCTGGCAAGGCACCCGGCTCTGAAGGCAGCACCTCACCAGCAGTAGTCAGAAGTAAGGATGGCAATACCCTTCTATGCCACCCTTTCTTCTGCGCTTCTGCCTTCAGAGCTAGGCAGCCAGAGAGTGGTGACTGCTGGCCAAGGCTCCCATCTCTGAAGGCAGCACAGAAGTAATGGTAGCAATACTGTGACCCCTTCTACAATAACCCTGCAACCCTCCCACAACTCCCTTTTGAGTTAGGACCCCTTCACTTACAACACTGTGAAATTTCAGATTTAAATATCAGAAATAATTAAATTTGCTATTTTTAAAATCCCGTGACCATGAAATTGGCCAAAATGGACCTTGAATTTGGTAGGGCTCTATTTATAACTTGTCAGGACTTTAAACCATCATTAATATAAACACATTTGTATTCCAAATATTGTCCAATTACTCCAATATAAAAAATGGTTGGAGACCACTTTTCTCTGCCTTTGAAAAGGTTTAAGTGAGATCTGATAGAGAGCAAGTGTAAATAAATGTTTAGTTGGGGAGGTGTGTAGGGGAAAACAGTTCTACTTTGCTTGTCAGTTACTCTACCTTTTACTAATACTATATAGCTTTTTGTATTTACCCCCTCACAACTCAACTCAAGTTCTTTGTTGGTCTTGTAGAGAAGTTGTAAATGTATGTAACATGTTTATTTCCTATTATAGAAATGACTGTGATGTTACAAATCAGCTTTGATTTCGTCACAGGGCAAAGATGAGCTGAGGAGGAGAATGCCCATTTGTGTACAAATAAAGTACCAAGATGAAATTGTTTTAAATGAACACATAAGTATATAGATGAATATGAGTCTTCCCATCATGTGGTTTCTTATCAAGGACCCTTGGAATACGCACTGATTTGTACTCCACTGTTAGCACTGCAGACACTTGAAAATTGTATTGCAGTTACTTAGTTCTCTGTGCTGTTTCATCTTTAAATGTTGACAACTTTCTCCTTTTGTTTTCTTTTTGACAAACCTTTATTTCCCCCCCACTGATAAGGCTGGCTTTTATTAGTCTTTGTGTATGTGCCCCATTATCACTGAATTCAGCATGAATGTGAACAGCTTTTGGAATTGTTTAAAAGCTTGCTGCAGCATAGCAAAGGCGTGCACTCTCTCGCCTTTTTTTGTTTGTGTGTGTATGAACTTCTTAGTGGCAGAGGGGTGAATTTGAAAATGGATATTTTGTGCAGAAAGCCTGTATTTAAGTGTGTTTCTACGTGGAATAGTCAGTCTGGGGGAAAAAGGCATCAAGATTTCATGTTTGCATGTTTAGTGATTCCATATCAAATTTGGTGAAATATGTAAATACAAAGATTTCTTTGACTGTCAGACCTGCAAATTAAGTTTGGGCACAAAATATTTTCTTCCTTATTGACACCAATGATTGCACGCCAAATAGAGAATAACTTGTACTTGTGCAACTGCCTCATCTTGAAATTATGCCCTCACTCTTGTGTAACCACATTGAAGGCTGTTGTTGGGATGACTGAAGTTTGTGCTGTGCTTTAAAAACAAAGCACCATACAGATGTGAAGTATTATCAGATTACATACAAAAACTTTACATTAGGAGAATGTTACGGTTACAGTGTTACAAAGTCAATCACTAAGAAATTTCAGAAGTAAGTTGCTTAACCTTAATTTCACTCCCTTGTGCATATGCATTGTGATAGTCTTTTATTACATCAATACATACCATTTTTTCCACAAGATCCTTGCCTCATTCAGTAAGTTGGGTGCCTGGTACCAGGGTAGATAAAAATAACTCCTTTAAAAATCTGTGGTTTTTTAAAAAAATTTAGATCTTGATTTTTTTATTTAAACTTTTTAAAAAATTAAATCAGATTGTGTTTTTACATTTTATAGTGTTACATTTTTTAAATGATTGTATTGTAACTTTTTTTTAGTTTTCTAATTGGCACAGTTTTACATAACTTTTTTCTACTAGAGGTTTTAAACTTAAAAAGACATGCCAAGCGCCTCATTAACTTCCTTACTGTGAGACCAACACCAACTAAAAAAGTGATAAGCAAATAATTGTGCTATATTTGCAGTCAGCATCACCTTCTGTAGCTTGAACTTCTGTAAAGCAAGAAAGCGGGGGCAAGTAGCCATGTGAAAGCATTTCCAGTCAGGGTTTGCCTTGTAAAGTTAATGGGACTCGTGCTCCTAAGTCAGTTAAGTGCTTTTGAAATTCCTACCCTTAAGTGCCTAATATGGACTTCTGTTTTTGAAAATTTTGGGCTGGCTATGAAAAGTTTACAGTAACTTTGTTAATGTATTGAAAGCCTAAACTTTTCATTAACACTGCAGTAATTTTGTTTTATAGTGACACAGACTGCATGCCAGAATGATGATGATAAAAATAATTTTAGTTCCTGATTCCGCAACTATTTATGCACTTGCTTAACTTTAAGTATGACTAGTAGTCTCATTGACTTCAGTGGGGCGATTCATGTGAGTAAAATTATGTACCTGCTTAAGTGTTTGCAGCATTAGGATTGTGTTTTTCACTTTTTTTTTTTTTTACTATAATAATTTTTTAAAATTTGTTAGATAAGATACCTTATAGGCAATTTTAATTCTGGCATTTCTTAACTTTTGAGTGCTTGACCTTAACCTTATTTTGACATAGATTGTATAAATGTCACTTCCCATCTTGTTTAAAAAAAGGTAAAATGAAAAAGCCCAAACATTTCAGTAATGGGTTTGGAACAGTCAGATCCACAGCACAGACCTCTGCTGCATGAGCTAATGGAGTAACTCGTAGTAGGCAGTTATACTGAGTGGCCTGTCATTTGAAGGGGATGAGATACATTCTTTGCCAGTGGGTTTTACAGGTATTTGCTGACAGTGGAGTGTTGGGACTCAGGAATCCTGGATTCTATTTCAGGTTCTGGAGTGACATGTGTTTTGGTGGTTCGACTCTTTTTTCTCTCTTTCTTTACCTTCCTACCCTGTTATTTCTCTGCTCTTCGTACCTCTGTATTTGAGTTTGGCTGCTTCCTCTGTTGTCTGGATGCCAACAGGGGGAGCATGGAGGTGATTGAGTTTCCTTGTTCTCAGTTCTAGGGCCCAGTGCCACTGTTGCTTCCAGCAGCTGGGAGGAGCTGTTGAAGGAAAACTCGCTGCTCAGCCCTGGGATGGAAGGTGCTCAGTAGACACACAGTTTGGAGAAATTTGCTGTTGGCCTCTATAACAAACCTCTGCTGAGTGTGTTCAAATTTTCAGTGGCTCATAAGTTAGGCAAATTTGGATGGATTTTCATGGGTAAAGCAAAAGGCACTACAGAGATACTACAGTTTCTCAACAGAACAGTTGGCATCAGCAAAACAACTCATTTTCTTCCAACCTCATGCTCAAACAGTTCTTACTGAAACTTTATATGTAATCGAAGACAGTTACCTGGCAAATAAACTTTCAGCCCTAACAGTTAAAGTTAGCAAAGTTAATTAATATTTCAATTTACTATAAATACAGTGCAAAATATGCAGTTAATATACTTTTTTTTCTCTTCTAGAGTCTCTTAAAACATTAGGGTTTAAAAACAACAACAACAAAAAACCTTTGCAGTACACCTTAAGTGCATGAAGATTTGGGAGGGAAGGAAGAACTAGGTAGGAAGAATCAAAAGGAGGTATTTAAGGAGTGGTGAGTAGAGTGTATGTGGGGGGGGATGGGGGAAGGTAAAAAGGAAGGAAACCAGTCGTCAGTGTCTGGAGGTGGACAAGTGGAGAATGAAGCCTAAAGTGGGAAACAATTTAGAGACCGGCTAATCTTTTTTTTTTTTTTTTTTTTAAATGGATAGTATTTGGAGCCCTATGTCCCAGGCTTAAGCTGTTCGTTGAATTTTCATTTCAAAATGAAGGTTACACATACAAAATTAAAGAAGTCTGAAATGTACCCATAAGCCCAAATATTTTCATATGGTTTTGTTCTGTTTGGCTCCTGCTGGCTGTAGAATAGACAGTTCACAGTTCCAATCATTAGGGCTCGGTAGTCAGTCTTTTTTTGAAATTTTTTTATTATCTGTCTGCAGTGTGGCTCAAATGGTAATGTGTCTAGAGACATGACAAAGTCTTGAATATATTTGCAGAGTGGGGTGAATTGGTGAAAAATATATTTGGGGAAACTTGAGGTGTGAAATTACTAAGAGAGTGCAAAAGCTGAAGCAAAACTTTAGCACAAGTAATCAGCAAAATCTGTTCATTTTAGGAAAATGCCCATTTTTTTAATACCCACTTTTGAGAGTCAGATATCAGACTTTGTGTATCATTGAGCAGTAAATTATCAGTCATGCTATAACTGGCTAGTCCATCAGATCTTTCAGAAAAAATGGATAAATATGCGAGAGAGGTTTCATTTGTTCTTTTTTTTACAATTGCCTCTGTTTAAGAAGTGTCTACAGAACTTGAATCCTAGGTAGAAGTATCCAGAGGAAAAAGGCAACTTAATAGTGAACTCTGTCAACTTTTTGGCATTTAGGTTGTTGTGGTAAGAGTAATATTGTTACTTGCATGGTTGGCCAACTTTCACAGATGGCAGAAAAGGGTGCATGCATTGTCTGTTTACATTTAGTAGTGCTGACTAGCCTTTAGTGCATTAAGTTTCCAGAGGAAGATACTTTCAAGATGTTGTGATAACACTTTACTGTTTGACTATGTTATAGAAATAAAATAGAAAAGCCTGGTGACTTCAAGAACTGTAACAGTGTTTCTTTTAGAATTTTGACAGTTAGTATACTAGATATTTATAAGAAATAGACTGGTAGAAAATATTTTGCCATTATTTCCTCCCTAGCATATTTATTGACTTACAGTGAAAATAACTTCATCAGATATAACTTTGAAAAAATTCTGTTGTATATAGAATTTAATTCAAATGATTACAAATCAAAAAACTGTACATCTTCAATCTTGGTGGTATTATCAGTATGGTACTTTGCATTGCTATATCCAAATTGAATTGAATAGAGGGGGATTTCTTTTGTTTGGGTTAGGGAAAACATGTTGTATGCAGTGGGACTTAAATGCAGATGTTTTGGAGTTTCATATCATTCAAAAACTTTGGGATTCAGTTACATTAAATTTTTCTATTACTGTGTTCTTCTGTGGTTTCTAATATTTGGTGTCAAGGTTACAGGGCAAATTGAGCCTTAGAACTGTTTTAGTCTCTCTCAAGCATATCACATAGTTGACAGACCTGGTTTCATTTCTGCCACTTTGGGCGAACCACACAGCCCTACTGTTTTGACTGGATCTCTGGGCTGCAGTTCGTTTGGTTTCCCAACCATGT
Organism: Gopherus evgoodei; assembly: GCF_007399415.2. Taxonomy (NCBI): domain Eukaryota; kingdom Metazoa; phylum Chordata; order Testudines; family Testudinidae; genus Gopherus; species Gopherus evgoodei. The sequence continues at coordinate 50,822,509 of NC_044328.1, forward strand.
GAATGCAACAGACCTATCTTGGTTTGGCCACCTGTATGTCTCATCGTTCTGAGGAGCTGGGTTGTTAAAGTGACTCCAACTTCTGAAAACGAGGAAACAGAGTTAACGTAGATGCCCATGTAACCTTAAATCTTCCCTTTTTGAGTGATGTCTTAATATGCCCGTAACACATACACGCTCCCATTCTCCCTGTTTGCTGTAATGGACTGGGGCTCCCTGCATTTTCCCCACTCTCAACACTGAGCCTACCACACTTGTGAAATTAACAGCCCCTTCACACTTGCACGTAGTTACCACTTAAACCTATGTTTTTTCCCTACCCATCATTATATCCACAGACCGCTGTCATATCCCACCTCACTACTGACAATACCCATCACAAGTGTCCCTGCCGCTGACATAGTCTACGCAATTCTGTACTAAAATGATGTAGACTGGAACCTTATGGCACACGAGTACTTTTTCCTTTGATAATGCACAGTGGGGTACTCAGACCCAAATCTTCTCATTATAATTGCAGCTCTTTGAAGCTGCTCCAATTTACTCCTGCTTGTCTGAACAGTAGAAATCAGTTAATGTGTAACCTTGTTGTGTACCCTCTGGATCCCTCTAGTCCAACAATTCTGTCTTTATAACTGACAGAAATGCATCCTAGCCTAGTTCAGTGTTGGGGATTCTCTTGGTGATACTTGGGAACCATTTGTGTTTAAATGCATATATACTCAATTATAAGCTGGTTGATTTGTAAGCCGACCCCTGCAAGATGGATAAGTAAAAATGGAAAATTCGTATGATCATTCATAAGCTGACCCTATAATTCAGGGATTGGCAAACTTTGGCTCCTGGGCCATCAGGATAAGCCACTGGTGGGCTGAGACGGTTTGTTTACCTCGAGCGTCTGCAGGCACGGAGGTGAACCTAAGTAAACAAACTGTCATGGCCCACCAGTTTCTTACCCTAATGGACTGGGGTAACTGGTGGGGAAATTCATTTTTTTTCTTTGTCTTTTCTTTTCTTTTTTTTTTGGAGTGGGGGAGAAGCTGGGGGTTAGGGGAGTAACCCCTGTGACCACCCCCCACATGACCCCTCCGCTAGCCCCGAATCCCCACCCTCTCCCCATCCCATCCCTTCCCACCTTAGCTGGAGCGGACCAGTGGAGGATGTCTCTGGCCTGGCTGCAGCTGCTCTGGCAGGTTGGACAGCGTGGCCGCAGCCTGCCAGCCCCGGAGCTGTAGCTGCTTCGGAGGCTGTGGGGAGAGCAGCATGGTCAGAAGCGGAGAGACTCTCGCCCTGCCTCTTCCCTCCTGCTCTGCTGGTTGTGCTGCCTCTCCTTGCCCCTTCTGTTGGGGAGAGGGCCTGTGTCCCACCTCTCCCTCTCTATACCCGTTCATAAGCCGAACCCCTTCTCTGATGCTTCCCTTTTTTATTAAAATAATTTGGCTTATGAATGAGTCTATATGGTAATTAACTTCTTGTACAAGATGTAATAAATGTAAGTGTGTGGTTACCATGCAATTTAGAGTACATCTGCTTAAAATATCAAGGCTTATTCTATTGTCATATATGAAACTTATAAAGATGTGCAATACCTAACAGCAAGTGAGCTTTGCATTTAGCGAAAGCTTACTGCATCCTTCTGAGTGTTACAGGTTCCAAAATATTGTATGTTTTCTCTAAAACGTTAACTCGTTCAGCCAGAAGATAAACTTGCTCTGAAAGTTTATTTACTAAGGGCTTGTCTACACAACAAAATTAGTTGACTTAAGTTAAGTGGACCTACAGCCACCTCAGTATTTAAATTGGCTGGTGGTGGCCACACTACTCTCCTTCTGTTGGTGGTGTGTGTCCTCACCAGGAGCGATTGTGCTGACTGAAATGGGGCATTGTGGGCACTGTCATCTGTGCATGGATCACAGTTGGAGCCCACCCAGGGCTAATGGCCCCAACTGTGAGCCAGGCACTGGGCTCAGTTTCACAGCAGGGAGCCTACCAGCAGTGAAACTGACATTCTTGTCAGTTTCACAGCTGCTATTATTTCACATTTTCTTTCCAGCTCTGGCTGTAAGCCTGCATGGGGCTCACAGCTGGATTCACACCATCCCCACCCCCCAACGGCTGGAACTTCCTGGCTCTGGGGGTGATGGTTGGAGCCTGGAGACCAAATGTGATATTATATCAGCTGTCAATTTCAATGCTGGTAGGCTCCCTGGCCTATGAAATTGAACCCTGGCCTATGCTCCGGCTGTGATCCGTGGGGCGGGAGGAATAGGGGCTACTGCTGAGAACCTTGCTGCTGGGGCTGACAGCCTGGAGTGCTGACAAGCTGGCAGCCCAGAGCTCTGCCGCTGCCTCCCGGTGAGGGTTTATGAGGAAGGACAGTTTGGAGCCCTGTTGCTGCCTCCTGGTGATCGATTACTGGGGTGGGAGGAGAGCCTGAGCCCAGGTGACAGCCAGGCTTGGGCTCTCTCCCTTACCCTGCAATCTCTCACTGGGAAGCGGCAGTGGACCACCAGGTTGTCAGCCCCCTGGCAGGCTGTCAGCCAACAGGGGATGTAAGTAATGCAGTGTCTGAACAGACACTTAGTCACCCTAACTACATAGACCTAAGTGCTACACCTTTTGCAGAGGTGGAGTTAAGTTGATGTAGTGGGCAACTTACATCGGTGGGAGCACCATTGTAGTGTAGACACTGACATGGTTAGGTCGAAGTAAGCTGCCTTACGTCGACCTAACTGTAGTGTAGACCAGGCCTTAAAACAAATACCTTCAGTAGTTTTGCATATGAAAACTGTGAAGCTGAGAGTAAATTGGAAACTCATGCAAATGAGCAGCAGTCATCTTGTTCTTACCTGCAACTGTACAGGAAACCACGTAGACATTCTCCCTCTAGATCAGGGGTAGGCAACCTATGGCACGCGTGCCGAAGGCAGCACGCAAGCTCATTTTTCAGTGGCACTCGCACTGCCCGGGTCCTGGCCACCGGTTGGGGGGGCTCTGCATTTTAATTTAATTTTAAAAGAGCCTTCTTAAACATTTTAAAAACCATATTTACTTTACATACGATGATACTTTAGTTATATATTATAGACTTATAGAAAGAGACCTTCTAAAAATGTTAAAATGTATTACTGGCACGCAAAACCTTAAATTAGAGTGAATAAATGAAGACTTGGGACACCACTTCTGAAAGGATGCCAACCCCTGCTCTAGATTAATTTTGTATAGGTACAGGTTTTCTGATCCAGGTTATCTGGTAGGATAGAAATACCTTGAAATTCTTTGAGCTGTCATTAAAAAAGTGGCCGACATAACTAATAATAGGCCTATTAGATAGAGAAGAGCCCAACAAAAAACTTCAGAATGTGGGCTCCTTGAATTTTTTTCTGCAGCTAATGTTCCTTCACTCGTGTGGTGAAGAACCTGCTTTACAGTAAATTTGTTACCGGATTCTGAAAATGCTCATTGGATATGAGTTTTATTGCTTCGTAGTCAGCCTAAGCAATATCAAACTGCAAAACCAGAAAGGTGACAGGGTGGGGAAATAGCCAAGTTAGGTGTTTGATGATTACTGAAGGGAGAAGGATTCTGTTGACAAATTGTCTTTCTGAATCTAACTACAATAGCCAGATAGGCTGTTCTGATGGACTGAGTCGAATGGCTGTATTTCTAGTCAAGAATTTTTGTGTTATGAACTGTGAGTGAATATAGTGACTTATTGGTCACCAGGATTGCTATCTGAAATTTGAAGAATAATCAAAGAGTACACTTAATTTTTATAAAAATTATTTTTTCAGTTAGACTTCTGCTACTTTTCTCTGTATTACTCCTCCCACCTCCAATTTCTTCTTTTCTCCTATGATTTTTCTTGTCACCTCTCCTCCTACACACACAGCATTTTGAATGTTAATACATCAATACAATGGGTGGAGAATAGGAGTGGTGAACACTGGAGGGAGTGACCAAACCCACTCTAATGTAGCTAGTATTGACCCTTTACTTTTAGTTACTTAGGGTATGTCTACATCTACAATTTTGCAGCGCTGGTTGTTACAGCTGTATTAGTACAGCTGTATAGGGCCAGCGCTGCAGAGTGGCCACACTTACAGCAACCAGCGCTGCAAGTGGTGTTAGATGTGGCCACACTGCAGCGCCGTTGGGCGGCTTCAAGGGGGGTTCGGGGAACGCGAGAGCAAACCGGGGAAGGAGACCAGCTTCGCCGCAGTTTGCTCGCGCGTTCCCCGAACCCCCCTGCAAACCGTAGTAATAGATGGAATTTCTCCTTCAGTAATTGTCTAGAAAGGATCTAACCTGTAAGTATTCATAGAAATCCTAAGAAGGTAGATTCACTTTAGTTCTGAGCTACTCAGAATTTATCAGTGCTATACCCTTGGGGCTTATCTACACTTACAGTTTTGCAGCGCTGGTAGTTACAGCTGTGTAGGGCCAGCGCTGCAGTGTGGCCACACTGACAGCTACCAGCGTTGCAGTGTGGCCACATTTACAGCACTTGCAGCGCTGTTGGGAGTGGTGCATTGTGGGCAGCTATCCCACAGAGCACCTCGTCCCATTTTGGCGCTGTGGCTTGTGGGAAGGGGAAGGAAGTGTGCGGGTCTTTCCGCTTCCTGTCCCAACGCCCTGTGGTGCTTTGCTACACATTCCGAGCAGTTTGGCGGCATTGTGAGTCTGCAGCGTGATTTCTGAGATTTCTCTTACAAATGGAGCCTGAGCTGCTGAGGACCTTGCTGATGAATGTTGCCAGCACATCACGCATGGCAGTGGAGCTATTCCTTCAGCTGCAAAGTGACAGTGAGGAGTCAGACGATATTGAAACGCCTGACGCTGAAGACACTCAATTGCTTGTGGCAGTAACAGACGTGCTCAGCACCGTGGAACGGCGCCTTTGGGCTCGGGAAACCAGCACTCAGTGCTGGGATCACATCGTCCTGCAAGCCTGGGATGACGAGCAGTGGCTGCAGAACTTTCGGATGAGAAAAGCCACTTTCATGTCACTGTGTGCTGAGCTCTCCCCTACCCTGCGGTGCAGGGACACGAGATTGAGAGCTGCCCTGCCAGTGGAGAAGCGGGTGGCTATTGCAATCTGGAAGCTGGCAACTCCAGACAGCTACCGATCGGTGGCGAACCAGTTTGGAGTGGGAAAGTCCACCGTTGGAATGGTGCTGATGCAAGTTTGCACAGCCATTAATCGCACCCTGTTAAGAAGAACTGTGACTCTGGGGAACGTGCAGGACATTGTGGATGGCTTTGCAGAAATGGGTTTCCCTAACTGTGGAGGGGAAATAGATGGGACGCATATTCCTATTCTGTCACCACCCCACCTGGCATCAGAGTATGTTAATCGCAAGGGGTATTTCTCCGTGGTTCTGCAAGCGCTTGTGGATCACCGTGGGCGTTTCACTGACATTTACTCAGGATGGCCTGGAAAGGTGCACGATGCGCGCATCTTTCAGAACAGTTCTCTGTTCAGGAGGCTGAGGGCCAGGACTTTTTTCCCAGACCGCAAGATCACAGTAGGGGACATCGAAATGCCCACTGTGATCCTTGGAGACCCCGCGTACCCCTTAATGCCATGGCTCATGAAACCGTATACAGGGAAGCTTGACAGGAGCAAGGACCGGTTCAACTACAGGCTGAGCCGGTGCAGAATGACTGGAGTGTGCGTTTGGCCGTTTGAAAGCCCGCTGGAGGTGTCTTTATGGGAAGCTAGATTTGGGGGAAAGCAGCATCTCCGCTGTTATATCCGCGTGCTGTACCCTCCATAATATTTGTGAAGGGAAGGGTGAAAGATTCAGTGGGGAATGGACCTCCGAGGTTCGACGCCTAGAGGTTGAATTTGCACAGCCAGAGAGCAGGGCTAATAGGGAGGCCCAGGAAAGGGCTTCAAGGATTAGGGATGCTTTAAGGGAGCAATTTGATGCTGAGAGCCAACAGTAATGTTTGGTGCCATTGCTGTGCTATGTTCTACCTTGGGGTACAGTATTTACCACTTCCTGCAATAATAAAATATACTGTAAAAGCCATAAAATCCTTTATTCAAAGTACAGTACATAAAAGGCAAGGTGGGTTAGGGTGGTGGACTGTACATTCAGAGGTTTGAATATGTTCTGTTTTGATTACTGTTCAATGTCTGCTGCACTTCAGGATTACTATGCTGCAGGGTAATTGGAGTGGAGTGCACAGGGTAAGAATTATAGTTATCAGGGCTGGTAGGTGATCGTACAGGTGTTGGGGGCAGCTGGGTGTAATAAGGAACTGGCTGCTGGAGAAAGGTGTTTGGTGCAAACACTGGGGAACAAGAAAGAGAGCTTTGGGAGGGGTGTGGGTTACCACGGTACAGATCTGCCTGCATGGCTACCATAGACTCGAAAGACTCAGTTTGGCGAGCCAGGAGGCTTATCATCTGCTTTGTGGTTTTTTTGAGAGTCATTTCCTTTTTCCTGCTTTCTGTTTTCCTCCGCTCATTCATTTTCTCTCTGGATTCATACATTTTCTCTCTCCATTCCTGCGTCTTCCTACTTTCTCTGTTGTAGTGATTCATAACTGATTTGATCAATTCTTCTTTTGATTTTCGGGTTTTTTTTCTCAAGTTCTGCAAACGACGTGAGACCGGTGATCCGGCTGCATTACTCAAGGTCACTGAAAAAAACATAGATAGAAACATGTAATACACAGAGGCTACATTGTTTATTATCACACAGTGAAGGAGTTTTTAGACTTTTTGTAGCATCCTTCCCACATACCTCACATAACACAGAGAGGCCAGGGAAGCGAAGGCATGGCGAGTAATGGGGTGAGTGTTTCTGCCCCGACTGCACCTGGGAGGGGGAATTGACCAATGGGTCACTGGGGTTTATCAGCACTGGGTACAGGAGGTAGCTGGTGTCCTGCACAGGGGACAGTAGTGAACAGGAAGGTGGCGAGCTGCTGGTGGGGGGGGAGGTCCGCGTTAATGCCGGCCTGCTGGTGAGGGGGGGGAACGCACAGCTGTGCTGGCTGCCTGCTGGGAAGGGTGGGGGAACACTGGAGCGCACCGCGGGGCTGGATCCCTGCTGGGAGGGGGGTGGGGGAACACCGGAGCGCACCGCGGGGCTGGATCCCTGCTGGGAGGGGGGTGGGGGAACACCAGAGCGCACCGCGGGGCTGGATGCCTGCTGGGAAGGGGGAGGGGAGACCGGAGCGCACCGCGGGGCTAGCTAAGTGCTGGGGGGGGGGGGAGACCGGAGCGCACCGTGGGACTGGATGCCTGCTGGGAAGGGGGAGGGGAGACCGGAGGGCACTGCGGGGCTAGCTATGTGCTGGGAAGGGGGGGGGGGAGACCGCGAACCTGGTGCCCTGCACTCAAGTGTCCCTAAATTCTCAACAGGGTTTCCTACTGCCAGATATATCACTGCTGCGTGTTACCTGGGAAGAGAGGGAGGGTCTTCTACAGCAATGTGGATTCCGCCCTGGCCCCTATGCAGCTTGCCTGTGTGCAGCCATGGTCCCCCCACCCCTCGCTGCACAGTGGATCGGACGAGTTAGCCTGACCGGGACAAGGACCACGGTGGCTCTCCCGATAAACTTGAGAAAGCAAGTTGCCCACGCTCTGGCCGCAACTTTTCAAGAGATTACCGAGGCAGATTACAGAGACGTGATAGAGCAAATCAATAGGCTACTCCACGTTTAGGCATGCACGCAGGCAGCCATAACCCAGACCCTCCTCTCCCAAAACATAAAAATCTGCTTACCCCGAGCACGCTCCTCAGTTTCTTCCTCACCAGCAACTTCCTGCTGCTGCGACTGGCTAGCCTCCTCCTGGCTTGAGAAGAGCTCCTGGCTGCATGCCTCCTGGGACTCCGGGGTGTCTCCCTCCACGCCAGTAGCCTCACTGTCGGCTTCCTCTACACCCTCCCCCACTTCTCCCTGCTCTGAACTCTCCATCGTGGTCCTCGGATTGGCAGTGGGGTCACACCCAAGTATGGCATCCAGCTCCTTGTAAAAACGGCAGGTTGTGGGGGCAGCTCCTGAGCGGCAATTTCCCTCACGGGCTTTGCAGTAAGCACTCCTCAGCTCTTTTATTTTGACCCTGCACTGCAATGCATCCCGTTCATGGCCCCTTCTCAGCAAGGACTGTGATATCTGCCCATAGGTATCATAATTTCTCCTTCTGGAGCGCAGCTGTGCTTGCACAGCCTCCTCACCCCAAACACTGATGAGGTCCTGCAGCTGTGAATTGTTCCATGCTGGGGCTCGTTTGGGGCGTGGAGGCATGGTCGCTGATTGATTGAATGATTGATTGCACTCCACACCTGGCTGAGCAAACAGGAAGGGGATTTTTAAAATTCCTGGGGCATTTAAAGGAGGGGTCAGCTGACCCCAGGGCAGTGGAGTGTGCATGATTACCAGAGAGGCTTCTAAGGTATGCTGGGATACCTCCTTATACCACGGAGGTCAATAAAAGCGCTGGTGGGTGTCCACACTTGCTGACCTGCGCTGGATCCCCTATACCCAAGGCTCGACCGGGTGTACAGCCAGCGCTGCAACCAGGGAGTTGCAGCGCTGGCCGTGCTTTGCAAGTGTGGCCACATCCTAAGTTGCAGCACTGTAACCCCCTCACCAGCGCTGCAACTCTCCAGTGTAGCCAAGCCCTTGGAAAGGTCTCCAGTGTCAGACAGACAGTCATACCACTTTTTAAAGTTAGCATGTTTGTCTTAGGGAAAACAGAATTTCTCTGAACTTAAGACTTTTTTTTGTAACTGAAGCTAATTTATCACACCATGTGAAATTTTGTGATCTGATGTGGGCTAGTAATTTTAACTTAAAACAAACAAAATCATCACTTCATATGAAGCCAGTTGCTCATACTGGTACCTCTTGAACTCTTAAAGCATTCATAACTATCATCGTTCTAGCTTTTATTTCTTCATGGGGATCAGGGCACCACTATGCTAGGTATTGTGTACATACAAGTGATGGAAATAGGGCCTGCCCGAGAGAGCTCATAGTCTATGCAAACAAATGCAAAGTACAATGTAAACTCTTTTTAAAAATATTCCTGCAGTAATATTAATCCCTGATTACATACATAATCTAAATTTGTCATTTTATTTATGTTTATTGGTCAACCTTTTTATTACAGTCCGCTTTGTTTGGGTCCATTGCCTAGTTTTTAATACCTTTTCACATTGCCGTGTCTTTTCCTTCATCTGTTGCAGTTCCTTCGGAACTTCAGTTTTGGCACGTTACATCACATAAGACTTTTCCAAACCTGATACCAACACTCATCGTGAGACCCATTGGAGTTAGAGACTAATACTGTAAGCATAGACATTCTGAAGATTGACACCCTGCTTTCAAATAGCATAAAGCATAAATGTCAGCTGCTAAAATCATGTCTGAATTAAAAGCCAAAATTAAAATGCTAATTCATCTGGCATTGAACATCTGGCAGTGGTACTCTTTGGTGTCAAGTTAGCAGCAGCTTTTCCCTGCCCACCTTCATGAAATGCAGCATGATGAATAATCTATCAGTACTTTCCGTGCTCACCCTCACAGAGTGCAGCATGGCAAATCAGTGTAGAAAAGACCATGCTGTAGGCATTCATACACAGAATCCCCCAAAGACATTTCTTGTTCGGGGGAGGGAGGCCAACAACAGGCAAACAAAAACAAACCTCAGAGAATAAATATTCAGGAGATGTATACTGCATGTTGTGGACTAGAGCTATGGAAGATTCCAGATCCCTTAAACAAGCTATAGCTATATATCCCTTCTCATGCATCCTGTGAGTGTGTACTAGAAGGAGAGAGATTTTTGTGCCACACCTAAAAGACTGGGAAAGTACCGGGCCATGTCTTAACTATTGGGCTGTCATTCCCACCTGTGAGTCTCCAGGTCCTAATGTCCTGGTTATTGTTCTCAGCTTCTGTTACATGTTGCCATGCCTCACTACCACTTCTACCACCTTCCCCTAGATGGCTATGGAGTAATAAAAGGGACTGGGACAGCAGTCCAGATGTGGAAGAACTGGCTGGCAGTGTGTGGCTTCTTGGCCCACAATTTCTTTCTTTGCGTACTACATGTCCCCTAGCCTCCAGAGTTCCTTGGTGTGCACCAATCAGAATTTATGGTGGTGTCACTACCAAAAATAAGTGTGCCTTTTTCCCTGGTGGTAAAGGACATGTTTCTAATTGGGGAAAACTTTTGTCTGAAAGAGAGACATTCCACTATAGGCCCTACACAGACAGCCAAGTCTAGGCAGGCATAATTTTAGCTTCCTCCTTTGGGCAGAAAAACTATTGGGAGCATCAGGCCAACAAGAATAAATAAACAAAAGAAAACTGTCATCTGACACCATAAGCATCTCCCACGTTTCCACAAACTGTGCCCAATTGGGTGGGACAGTATTGCAAGTATAGATTCTCTCAACCTATTTTTAAAAAAAAATCTCATAGCCTAAGGGCTCCTGCTTGATGAAGAGGAGGAATCAGGGCAGGCATACAGTCATCCTAGATCTCCTGCAGATGAGAGCAATTGAAGCTGTCTCTCTTCAGAGGAAACAAGGCCTTATTCTGTATTGTTCAGATGCTCGGTGGGGTGGGGTGGGAAGTGAAGGGACAGAAGGCTACAAAGTACATCTCAGCATCAAATATCTCAGCAGATCCATTAAAAAAAATGATGGAAAACTAAATCGTATGGTTGACTGGCTCAAAATTAGGCAAAAAGTAGATCATTCAGAATGGGACCTACACCTGGAGGTGTTTCATCTCCTGGTAAAGAAATTTAGTCTCTCAGACATCATCTGTTTGCCTCCTACCTGAATCACAAGGTTTCAGTCTTATTCTCTTGCTGAAGGAATCACACAGCTAAGGCAACAGATGTCTTGTTGCAAAGATGTACAAAGGGACTCGTATGCCTTCCCTCGCTTTTCCTATACACACCAGAATGCTACAAAAGATCAGGAGAGAGGCAGCAATGGTAATTTTGGCCAATTACTAGTTTCATCAGCCAGAGAGAGCTGTTGTTGCTTCATTAGTCTCCATATCCATTTTTTTAATGTCAGCTTAAAGAATTTTAAGGTGTTTCTATCCTACCAGATAACCTGGATCAGAAAACCTACACCTATACAAAATTAATCTAGAGGGAGAATGACTGTTCCTGTGGTCAGCTGGCAGCGTGCTGGGAGTAGGGCTTTGTGTAATACAGAAACTGCTTAACTGTGTTTCCAATCTAGCAGTAAGCGTGGGAAGGAAGGACATTGTTTCCAGTTCCTAGGAATCGAGTGAGTACTTTGGGGATAGAATGGCTGAGAAACATTGGCTCATGGGGATTGTGGGATAGTAAGAACATAAGACTGGCCATACTGGGTCAGACCAAAGGTCCATCCAGCACAGTATCCTGTCTACCAACAGTGGCCAATGCCAGGTGCCCCAGAGAGAGTGAACCTAACAGGTAATGATCAAGTGATCTCTCTCCTGCCATCCATCTCCATCCTCTGACAAACAGAGGCTAGACACACAATTCCTTACCCATCGTGGCTAATAACCATTAATGGACTTAGCCTCCATGAATTTATCTAGTTCTCTTTTAAACCTTGTTATAGTCCTAGCCTTCACAACCTCCTCAGGCAAAGAGTTCCACAGGTTAAAAATAAAATGCAGATACACCAATCTCCTAGAACTGGAAGAGACCTTGAAAGGTCATTGAGTCCAACCCCCTGCCTTCACTAGCAGGATCAAGTACTGATTTTTGCTGCAGATCCCTAAGTGACCCCCTCAAGGATTGAACTCACAACTCTGGGTTTAGCAGGCCAATGCTCAAACCACTGAACTATTCTGTGCCCCCCCCCCCCCCATGACTGTGTGCTGTGTGCTGTGTGAAGTGTGAACAATTTCCTTTTATTTGTTTTAAACCTGCTGCCCATTAATTTCATTTGGTGGCCCCTAGTTCTTATGGGAACAAGTAAATAACTTTTCCTTATTCACTTCTCACCTCTCATAATTTTATATACCTCTATCGTATCCCCCATATTCTCCTCTTTTCCATGCTGAAAAGTCCTAGCCTCTTTAATCTCTCCTCCTATGGGACCCATTCCAAACCCCTAATCATTTTAGTTGCCCTTTTCTGAACCTTTTCTAATGCCAATATATCTTTTTTTGAGATGAGGAGACCACATGTGTACACAGTGTTCAAGATGTGGGCGTACCATGGATTTATATAAGGGCGATAAGATATTCTCCATCTTATTTGCTATCCCTTTCTAATGATTCCTAATATCCTGTTTGCTTTTTTGACTACCACTGCACACTGCGTCTTCAGAGAAGTATCCATGATGACTCCAAGATCTCTTTCCTAATTAGTTGTAGCTAAATTAGCCCCCCATCATATGGTATGTATAGTTGGGGTTATTTCTTCCAATGTGCATTACTTTACATTTATTAAATTTCATTTGCCATTTTGTTGCCCAATCACTTATTTGTGAGATCTTTTTGAAGTTCTTCACAGTGTTGGCAGAATATCCAAACATGAATCTGGGGACTCAGGCGTGACCTGTGTCCACACTGCAAAAAGACTGGGCTTAGACCTGAGGCCCAGTGGACAAAGTATTAAGACTTGTTACTGCAGTCTGTAAGAGAAACTTGATTATGGAATGAGTATTTAAGTTTGAGTGCTGGTGGTGAAAATACAATAGCATTTAGGATTTCATCCAGTATTTTAGTCAACATTAAAGCAATTAATGGAAATCAACATCTGATAAATGAATACTTTAAAACAACTAAGTAAATCAGGTATTACTTTGGACCAGGTCTACAGACAAAAGAGAGGCTTTCTATAAGAAAGAGTGCATGAGGTTAGAAAGTATGGCAGGGGGGCTGGCATCCTCTCATAGCATGTTCTAGTAACAAGATCATATTTACCTGTTTTCATAGTTGGCATGTGTTAAACTCAGATTCTCAAGTAACAAAGATCTTTATTCCCTTGTGTCAAGATTAACTATTATATCAGTTAAACTTTTACTGTTAGTACTTTTACTTAAGTGTGTCAGTCACTTAATTATCTGATCTCTTATTCAGAACAAAGTACTAGGTTTTGTTTGATTTTAGACCTTTTAAAGGCAGACAATATAGGATAGCCTTTTTAATGTCTTTTCGGCATTGAAAAGCAAACCCCAACAGTAATGGTGTGTCACTGGGAGTGGAGGGAATGGGTTTAAGAACTAGCTTGTGCTGTGAAGGACTCAAAGATGATAGAGACTAACTGTTTGACTTTAACGTATGTATTTGTTCTCTATCCTGAACTTCATTGTGTCCCGCTTATAGATTTGAGGCTGTGAATACCCGCCCTATTTAAATTCCCTTGTAAAGATTCTTTTGACAGTCAGTAGTAGTATTATTTTATTCAAATATCAGTTAGGTCTCTGATGTTAGACGTTTTCTGGATGAAAGCTAACAACTTAATGTAGCATTTGTCCAAGAGCTTGCTGACCTTTATACATTGAGTTTATAATTTCCTGATGTGACACTCAGACACATCCTTACGTTATTACTAATAAGTGCTCCGGACCTTGTTTGAATATAGCACATCTGTGACACTGCAGATGAAACATGAGTATTTCAGTTGTCCCAGACTGCTTTGCCAAGTTGTTATGTTTTATATGGTGAAAGTCCTGTGCATTTGAAAGAAGTTTGGGGATTCTCTGAACAACTTTCACTGCAGATTGTAACTATAGCAGCTGTTTCCTAATAAAATAGTTGCTTTGGGGAATATGGCTTTCCTTCATATAGATCGGAATGACATATTATTGTATTAAGTGTTCTGAGAAGCTTTCTGTGGCACGTTTACTGATCTTAAAATATATGCTGTGCACTATTAGGTTTTGCCTGAAGAATTTTTGTTACAGAGGTGCAGTTAAGTTTTAGGCTAACACCTTGTTATAATTCTGGTTCTTGGATTTTTAACAGTCTCTTTTCACCCCTGCCAAACTGAAACTGATCTGCCTAAATCTTTACATGCTGCATGTTAGTCCAGGGTAGATTTTTGTTTGTTTATAAGTTAGGGCAAAATGGACAAGGATATTAGCTAAAAAAATAGGATTTTAAACTTTTTGATAACTTTTTAACACTGTATTGTCTCATTTCCTAAAAAAACAACAAAAACCCATTGGCCTATAATTCTAAATTTGTTTTATTCTGTTGGTTTTAGTTAGGTGTGATCTATTTTTGGAGGTGTGAGCTTGGCTGTTACATTATTTAGCTATGAGCTTTAGTTTGCATGCGTGTTATAGTCTGTGTGGCCTATGTGGGCTTCAGAAGTATGCATCAAGCAGGTTTGTAATGTTTCTGCAGAACTTCTAAGATACAAAAGAAGAGTTAGGAGGATCTAAACTCTGCAGAAAGGACCCAGGAGATGGAGGGTATGAGGGGCTGATCTCCAGTGGAACAGTACCTAACCTCCAGGGAGAGATTGAGCGTGAATGCTGCTTCATTTTCCTTCTGATAAATTTAAGGATGCTCTCCTGAAGAGAGCGAGCTCATCGAATGGAGGAATAAGTGGCAGCCAACCTCTGTCCTCTGGAACTCTGTGGAGAAGGGGTGCTGCTGGATGATTTGATTACTCTTTAAAAAACCCATCTTGTTTGTCTTGTAGTAAAGGTTGAAAAAGTGAAAGAGAAGCTGAAAGGTTGGGGTGATAGTCACCCGCAACCAATAGTGTGTGTGTTTTTTTTAAGTTTAATTGTTGCCTGTTGTAGGCTGGGCATTTCTTAATGTGATCCAAGAAAAAAATGCTTGGATCCAAAATAACGTGGCTTCCAAACTTGGTACAAAGGAAACAAAGAAAGGAACATATGGCACTATGCCGGCACAGTTTCAGTGAAGGTAATGCGGTTTAGTAAGCTATATACAGTACTTTTGAGGTCTGGGTGACAGATGAAAAGGATTACCCTAATTTTTTTAAAATTTTTTTACAGTATTCTAAGAGCAAAGAGAAATAGTTGTAGCTTTCAATATGGAAACTTCCAATTTTTTGCAATGTCTTTTTTCACAGCAAGCAAGGGCAGAACAGGAAGAGGAGTTCATCAGTAATACTCTGTTTAAGAAGATTCAAGCTTTGCAGAAGGAGAAAGAGACACTTGCAGTAAACTATGAAAAGGAAGAAGAATTTCTCACTAATGAACTCTCAAGGAAACTGATGCAGGTAATTGGTTTCTCAGCTTGTATTTCTCCTCACAGACCCCAAAGGACAAGCTTAAAGAGGCGAGTTTAAACTTTGTTCTTGTTACCATATTTTCAGTAAAAGGGATGTGGCTAGCTTACCTATAGCTCAAAACTAACACTTTGTAGAGGAAAAAACAAATCTCCTTTCTTTTTTTAAAATCTCAATAGAAAGGTGGGTTGTTTTTTTTTTGTAAACAATTTGCAACTCAGGTTTTGTAGACTGAGAACTGGATTGAAAGTGAAGCAATTATGTTGATTTTCATTGTCCGTACTGAGATAGAAAAGTAAACTGGATTTTAAAAAATCTTTGAGTTCTAATACTCCAAGCTTTTGTTAGTAAGGCAGGTGAATAATCTTATTTACAGTACTTGATTTTAAATTAACTGTGCATATGTGACCCAGATAGAATGCTTTGTTAAGATGGATAGCAGCACTGGAGTCTTGGCTAGGAAATGTTATCCACATTTTTTAAAATATGTATGTTTGATATTTTTAGTGATTTATGGCCTCTTCTTCTAGTAACACTTATAATACGTAATTTATTAGTATTTCATTAACGCAACTTGCAAATGAAATTTAATAGTATATTAACAAAACTTATTTCTGCACATTCTAAGCATTTTTAACATTCTATAACTATAACCTTAAGGCATATTTAATTCTATAGGATAGTGAGAAATATATTGTTGTAAACTATATTATGGCTAATCTCCTCTGGCACCTTCAGTATTGAGAGATGAGCTAATTAATGAGTGACTGCCACTTATTGGTTGTCCCTACCTCATTCATTAACATAAATGTTAGGAGTTAAGGTTTTCTATATTTTGTGGGCATACTATTTCTTCCCACTGTTTTATAGTAATTTAGTCTAATTCACAAATATAAGCTTTCAGAATTATCCTTTTCTATGAACAATATAGTAGCATTTTTAGTGTGCATGGAAGGAGAGGCATTAAGTATTCTCCTCTTGTCAAAGTAATATGTAGTTTTCCTTAAACACACTGGAACATCTTTAGTGCAGTAGCTCTGGAAAACAGCATGAAGGGCTAGTGCATTTATTTCACTCAGTAGAGTACTTAAATTTCTAATATAAAACCGAGATGCTTTGAACCAAACCCACCACCATCTACAGCAAAATAAAACCTCATACAAAATAGCTTAAGTGAAATACAAAATAGCTTAAGTGAAAAATATAACTTGATTTAATTGGCTGAAATGACTTCAAACCTATGTAATCTCTTGATGCACATGGGACTCCACAATTTCCTTAGCAACCAAATTACTGTACCAAATGTAATTTATAGCTCTGTTTTATTTGTAAGTAAAAATTTTGTCTTTCTGTTTCTTAGAGTTCAGCTGCTCTATTGGTGTTTCAATCCCTCTGTCAGGAAGGACAGGGACTGTTTTAAAAGTGTATAGGTTGTATAGACTTAACCATTGTGACATTAGGTGCATATTACAGAAATTAAAATAAACTTCCTGTCTACAACTGTCACAAACTGAACATATTTACATGTTCCAGAAAGTCAGAAGAGTTAACTACATACAGTTAGTGTTCTAGCAAACCATGATTTGGTAATATGCTACAAAAAGAGCGGTCATGCACTTTCAGTTTCTTTCATCTGGGAATCCTGAAAGACACTGGCATGGGGAAAAAGATTCTGTCCCAAAGAGAAGTTTAGCAAAATGAGGAACTTAATTCAAAAGAAGCAAACCATTAAAGATATACCCTCAGTATTTTTAGTCAGAGTCCTTTGGGACTGATGTTCTCCTGCAGATATTGAAAAATGTGTTGGACATCTGAGTCAGAGGACTAACAGACTACCCAGAGATAAAGGAAACTGCTCCACTGCGCGGACTGTTACTTATAGTTTTAACTAGCAGCTTCAGAGGGAAACCAATATTCTTGTAAATTTCCTTCTGCTGCTGCTTATCAAAAGGAAGAGCTAGCTGGAGCAGCTAAAATCGCTAGCAGAGTCAGTAAAACAAAACTGCAGTGATTAACCTTTCAAAGGTGAACCAAATGTAAACTTCACCACCTAAGCTAGAATGCTTAGGACTAAGTTCTCTTGTTTCTTTGTGCTGCTCTGGTGGCTAGTGTAACTAGAAACTAGCTAAACCTTAGCTAGGGATTCCCCCAATAGGTCAGTCATAACAGGGAATAGAGCTGATATAGACCGTGCCTACGGTGCCTTTCTGCTAGCCAAAGTGTTGGGAATGCTCTCTGGACGGAGCTCCCTGAAATCAAATGGTGGGCAATATTGTTTAAAAAAGAAAACCAAAAGCAAAAACAAACAGACAGAACCCTGACACCATGTGCCCCCTTTGGAAACTAATTTGGTAATAGAAAGTAGATCCAAAAAGGTAAAAATCAGACTACACTGTATTTACCAGTACTCAGCCTCAAGTCTGAATTTTAGTTTGCAGACACCTCACGCCCCAACTCCCGTTCAGTCCAGTGAGATTAGTTTCACTCTAGTTTTTGACAATCTAGATTAATTCCTGATTGACCATAATGTCAGCTCAGAAGATTTTAGTGCTTACTGTCTTATTCGCTGAAAATTGTACCGTAGTTTTCCAAAAAGATTAATGACTAGATAATAGTACTGCCGTGAGTGCAGGAGACTGGACTGGATGGCCTCTCGTGGTCCCTTCCAGTCCTATGATTCTGTGTCCTAAAGCTCCCAGGAATATTTCAGTCAAAGTCAGGGTGTTATCCTCCCCTTCCTACTACCAACTCAGTTGACCTGAAAGAGAGAATCTATTCTACCCTTGTTGTTGATGGTGATAAAATTGTGCCTATGAAGAACAAATACCACCAGATGTCCCATTTATTGTTTCTGGCCAACCAACCACAATGTAAAGAGGAAAAAATAATCTTTTTCATGGTATAATGCAAGATGTAGATCTATCTGTATCACAGAAAACTTACCCAGCCATAAGTATTATGGTACATAAGTCTGGATGCACTGCATTCTTCATGCTGAAAAAGCACATGCTTCAGTAGAGGAAGTATGTGAAGTAGTCGTTTGTTCTTCCCTCTATACTTTCACAAAGGATTGTATTTTGTACTTTTTGTTCTCCCGCAATATTTTTTGGAAACTTCTTTGCTGTTTTAAAGCAATAATGCTTAACCTAAAAAAAAACAAAAAACTTCATATGTCTAGTTGTACGTCTAGTACAAACCTGTTCACCAGAACAGGTCATGGCTTGATTATATCCCAGATATAATTTGAACTACCAGTCATACGCTGGAATGAGAAAACAAAGGTGTGGGAGCACATTTCCCCAACCACTATTATTATGCTGAACAGTATATAAGGCACAACATGAAAATGGTCCCTGTCCTGAAGAGCTTATGCTACAGAATTATAAAGTTCTCCTCTTTTGAAATATCTTGCCCTGCCCTTTTTCTAGGGTGATCTTGGATTTGGGCAGTTAGTACTAAAATATACACTAATTGTATATAATTTTCTTAGGTAGTTATGAATTGAAGTTAATTTTAAAGTTGATGAGGTTTGCCGATCATTATTTGGCTAATAGCATGTCAGTTACTGATGACTCTGATCTACCTCTATTTATGAAAAGGGATGTTTGCATTCATATGTATGAATGACTGTTTCTGAGAAGAGAAAATTATGGTACTGTAAAGCAAATTCTCCATTTAATAGAAGAAATGGGAATAGAAGTGAATGTCTGTAATATGGTCAAGTTAATGCTTACAAAATATTCTGGACACAGGCACATGGCACGCATACCTACCCCACGTGGTATTCCCACAGGGACCATCACTTGAAGAACCAAGAATTGCAAAAGTTAAGCTGCTATAAAAGCAATCTGTTGTCTCTTGGCCCACATGTGCTTCAAAGCAAACCAAAGGCATAAAAGTTCTCTGCAGTTCTTTCATGCCACCACATGGTCTGAGTTGGAATCTCCTAGAACATCTCGGAGAACATATTTGCTCGTCTCATCAGTATTCATCCCTCCTATTTAGTCGGTCTTTATTCCGGGATGGCTGAGGCTATCCCAGCGTGTCAGAGTTGTTCTCCCATCCCACCTGCCAACCTTGGGGCACAACCGTTGGTACTGTCAGTTCCACTGGTAATAAGGGATCCGGTTTTCTTTTCAAATGAGTCTGAGGCTTCGCCCCCCCCCCCCCCCCCCCCGGAGCCTTTGCAGCATCGGACAGAGGTACAGAGGTGGCATGAGACAGGACCTCCAGAAGATCAGAGTTCCAGCCTCCAACCAAATAAAGTTGGTCAAAAGATGGTACCCTGTGCCATGGGATCCTCCTCTACCAATTAATCCATCCTACTGGCAATATTGGGGACCATGGAAACCCAACCCTAGACACCCAGGATCAGTGTAGGAGTCCTGTTTGACATTGCCCAGGCACTCACAATTGGACCTGTTGAAATATTCAGAAGGGGAAGGTGAGTTGGATCCCTGAGTGATTGCATCATCTTCACTGGATATGGTGGTTACCCCGTCTTCTCAATTTTCACCAGACGACTTTAAACAATATCAAGAGCTAATGCACAGGGTGGCTGCAGAGCTACAACTTCAGCTTGAGGAAGTCCAGGAACCTGAGCACAGTTTACTAGACATTCTGCAGCCTTCCAGTCCCAGTTGAGTGGCCCTCCCCATCAACAAGGCCATCGTGGATCCAGCAAAGATGGGTTGGCATGCTTATTCTTGTGCTCCCAACCCTAAGAGGGCTGAGACGCACTATTTTGTTCCATCCACACTCTGTTCCCTACTCTTTGGAGGTGCAGGCAGCTACAGAGAGGTCCAGGCAACAACACCCAAAGGCAACTCCCTCTGATAAGGGACAGAAGCAACTTGACCTTTTCAGGAGAGAGGTCTTTTTATCCACCTCCCTCCAGTTTGAATTCTGATTCAAATTATCAGGCCCTCTTGACCAAATATGATGTTACTAGTTATAATTTTTTTTAATGTAAAGACAAGCTCCCAGAGGAGGAAGGGGCCACTTTGAGGCCTTAGTGGACGAGGGCAGATTGGTGGTCAAAACTTCCTTCCCAGCTGCGGTGGATGTAGTAGATAGTGCACGTGGCAAGGAGGATGGCTATAGTCATTGTTATAAGGAGAGACTTGTTGTCACAATCCTCAGGATTTCCTAGTGAGGTGGGAGAGTACCATCCAAGATCTTCCCTTTGATACTGTTAACCTATTCCACAAGAAGGCAGATGAGTCTCTGCGCTCCCTCAAAGTCTCAAGTACAGCGCTTAGCTCGCTGGATATTTATACTTCTCTTCCTAAGAGAAAACACCATAGGTGGGGTAAAGGGCCCTCCTTAGCGGTTTTACCACCACCATCCTCAGTAGTTACTGTGCAAGAGACAGAGGGCTTATAGACCTAGGAACCCAACCTCTGCAATGTCCACCGGCACATCATACTGTAACTCTCAGATGAAGAGTTTCTCTTTATGGGACTGTTGAGACCTGTATCCTTTGTTGATGTCCCTTTATTCCCCTCCTCTGACACTGGGAGCCCACGTATCCTATTTGCCAAAAACTGGAGTGTCCTAACTATAGACAAATGGATATTGGAGATTATTCATGGCAGTTATCTGAATGAGTTTCTGGTACCTCCTCTCCACAAATCCCCCCTTTCCCAGTTGTTTTTCAGGGACCACTTTCATGAGGCAATTCTACAGCAAGATCTCCTAAGGGAAGCCACGGAGAAGTGAAGGGATTCTATTCCCCTTACTTCTTGATTCCCAAGAAGAATGGGAGGTGAAAGCCAGTTCTTGAGCTGAGACAGCTGAACGGGTTCATTCAAAAAGTAAAATTCCACATGATATCCTTGGTATCAATAATTCCCTCGTTAGAGGAAGACACATGATTTATGGCTCTCAGTATGAAAGATGCATATTTTAACAGATATCCACCCAGCCCACAGCAGTTTCCTTAGGTTCCTCTTTGATTATGAGCATTACCATTTCAGAGTCTTTTCCTTTGGCCTAGCTGTAGCACCCAGGGTCTTACACGAAGGTTTTTTCAGTAGTGGCAGCTTGGATGAGAAGACAGGGATTTAGTCTTCCTTTACCTCAGCAACTGGCTTCTGACGGGCAGTTCCTACAGAGAAGTCCAGTGGGCAGCCAGTACCCTGCTCAGCCTTCTGCCTTCCATGGATGTCTGCATCATTCATGAAAAGTCCACATTGCTTCCCACAAGATTCCTAAATTTTATAGGTGTGATAGTGGGCTCAACTATAGCAAGAGTGTATCTACCTCTGAAGAGGCAGATACACTTTGTCCTGTCTCAGGGACTCTTTCTGCCCTGCCCACCCCCACTAACATGATACACTACTGCGGCGATCTGGAAGCCTACTTTTGCTGTCTCCGACTCAAAGAATGCTTCCAGGGTAACACTGAACAGCCCACTGATACAGTTACCCTCCCACCAACAGCACAAGAAGAAAAACTCCACATGGACTTCCCCTGAGGGTCGAAACAACAGTCTGGACCTATACATAGAATGCCTCCGCCGACGTGCACAGGCAGAAATTGTGGAAAAACAACATTGCTTGCTTCATAACCTCAGTCGTGCAGAACGCAATACCATCCACAGCCTCAGAAACCACTCTGACATTATAATCAAAGAGGCTGATAAAGGAGGTGCTGTTGTCATCATGAACAGGTCTGACTACCAAAAGGAGGCCGCCAGGCGACTCTCCAATACCAAATTCTACAGGCCACTTTCCTCAGATCCCACTGAGGAATACACTAAGAAACTACACCATCTACTCAGGACACTCTCTACACTAACACTGGAACAAATCAACATACCCTTAGAGCTCCAACCAGGGTTATTCTATCTACTACCCAAGATCCACAAACCTGGAAATCCTGGATGCCCCATCATCTTGGGCATTGGCACTCTCACTGAAGGACTGTCTGGATATGTGGACTCTACTCAGACCCTGTGCCACCAGCACTCCCAGCTATCTCCGTGACACCACTGATTTCCTGAGGAAACTACAATGCATTGGTAACCTTCCAGAAAACACCATCCTAGCCGCCACGAATGTAGAGGCTCTCTACACAAACATCCCACACACAGATGGAATACAAGCTGTCAGGAACAGTATCCTTGATGATGCCACAGCACAACTGGTTGCTGAGCTCTGTGCCTTTATCCTCACACACAACTATTTCAAATTTGATGACAATATATACCTCCAGATCAGTGGCACCGCTGTGGGCACCCACATGGCCCAACAATATGCCAACATTTTTATGGTTGACCTGGAACAACGCTTCCTCAGCTCTTGTCCACTCACGCCCCTTCTCTACCTATGCTACATTGATGACATCTTCATCATCTGGACCCATGGGCAGGAGACTCTGGAAAAATTCCACCACGATTTCAACAGCTTTCACCCCACCATCAACCTCAGCCTGGACCAATCTACATGAGAGATCCGCTTCCTAGACCCCACGGTGCAAATAAGTGATGATCACATTAATACCGCCCTATACCGAAAACCTGCCGACCGCTATGCCTACCTTCATGCCTCCAGCTTCCATCCTGGGCACGCCACATGATCCATTGTCCACAGCCAAGCACTGAGGTACAACCACATCTGCTCTAACCCGTCAGACAGAGACCGAGACCAATACCTACAAAATCTCCACCAAGCCTTCTCAAAACTACAATACCCGCACAAGGAAGTAAGGATACAGATCAACAGAGCCAGACATGTACCCAGAAGCCTCCTACTGCAAGACAAACCCAAGAAAGAAACCAACAGGACTCCACTGGCCATCACATACAGTCCCCACTAAAACCCCTCCAACGCATCATCAGGGATCTACAACCCATCCTGGACAATGATCCCACACTTTCACAGGCCTTGAGTGGCAGACCAGTCCTCACCCACAGACAACCTGAAGCATATTCTCACCAGTAACTGCACACCGCACCATAGTAACTCTAGCTCAGGAACCAATCCATGCAACAAACCTCGATGCCAACTCTGCCCACATATCTACTAGCGAAACCGTCACAGGACCTAACTAGATCAGCCACACCATCATCAGTTCATTCACCTGCACGTCCACCAATGTAATATATGCCACCATATGCCAACAGTGCCCCTCTGCTATGTACATCGGCCAAACTGGACAGTCTCTAAGGAAAAGGATAAATGGACACAAATCAGATATTAGGAATGGCAATATACAAAAACCTGTAGGAGAACACTTCAGCCTCCCTGGACACACAATAGCAGATCTTAAGGTGGCCATCCTGCAGCAAAAAAACTTCAGGACCAGACTTCAAAGAGAAACTGCTGAGCTTCCGTTCATCTGCAAATTTAACACCATCAGCTCAGGATTAAACAAAGACTGTGAATGGCTTGCCAGCTACAAAACCAGTTTCTCGTCCCTTGGTTTTCACACCTCAGCTACTGGAAGAGGGCCTCATCCTCCCTGATTGAGCTCACCTCGTTATCTCTAGCCTGCTTCTTGCTTGCTTATATATACCTGCCCCTGGAAATTTCCACTACATGCATCCGACAAAGTGGGTATTCATCCACGAAAGCTCATGCTCCAGAACGTCTGTTAGTCTATAAGGTGCCACAGGACTCTTTGCTGCTTTTACCTCTAAAGAGATTTCAGGCCATGAGTGTTCTCATATATCAGGTCAGTATAGGACCCTGGTTGTCAGTCACAACTTGCTTTTTCCTTGGCCACATGGCTTCATGCACACATTGTGCTGTTTCCCAGACATAATCTTTATAGCCTATGAGCCTGACATCTCGCTGTTTTGTTGCCCTTCTCTGATGGGTACACAGAAAGATGACAGTTCTGGCCAAAGTTTAACTCTCTCATTTGCCGTACAAAATAAGAGAAGATTGGTGTGGGGATCCCTTTCCTCACACCAACTCCTGAAGCAAGCATGGTTCCTGACACCTCTCTTGGGTTAGGTTGTTCATATGGGTGATCATATAGCACAAGGCATCTGGACCCTATGCGAGTCCGCAATACATGTCAATTCACTAGAACACCCTGCGGTTTATGTCATGTCTTCAGCACCTCCCTCCCCCCATTTTTCTGATCCAGACATGTCCAAATAATCACATGACAATGATATTTTCTATGAACAAGCTCGGGGGGGAGGGGTCTCTCCCTCTTTGTGCCTAGAGGCAGTCACCTCCTGGGACTGGTGCATCAGCCATTGCATAACTATCAGCAGTATGTATAGCAGGATTCCCTAGTTGACAAAACTCCCTAGCTGACTGCCCAAGTGGACCTTTTTTTGCCAATAATGAATGGGAGATCTAAAGTTTGGTTCTCAATGACATCTTGACCAAATGGGGAACAACAGCTTGGGACCTTTTCAACTTGTGGGAGAACAGGAAACTTTCTTGGTACTGCTCCAGAGCAGTCCTGGTTAAAGGCTTTATGGGAGGTGCCCTCTCAGTGTTGTGGAATGGTTGCCTGTTATATGCCTTTTCTCCCATCCCATTGATGCCACAAGTTCTGCAGAAGATCCACCAAGAAAGAACTTTATTCATCCTGATTGCACCCAACTGGCAAAGATAGTTCATGTTTATGGATCTTCTGATTCTCTCGTTTCCCATGAACATCCTCACTTTACTGGAGCTTCTAATACAGCACAAGCATGGGTTCAAGCACAGTCTGGGACTCCTTCAACTCAAAGCCTAGTATTTGGGCATCAGAAGTAGAGTGTTCACATTCTGAAAGGGTACAATCCATCCTTAACCAAAGCAGAAAATACTACAAAAAGCAGTTAGCAAAATGGAAGTGTTTCTCCTCTTGGGCTCAACAGTGTGAGTTGTCTCTAGAATCAGCCAGGATCCCTTCTGTCTTAGAGTATATACTTACCCTTTGGGTCTCTCACTCAGTTTTCTGTGACTTCAGTTAGCACCAATCAGTGCTTTCTATCCTCCGGTGAATAACAGTACTATATTCAGTCATCCTGTCACCACTAGATTTCTGAACGGGATTCTCAGTCCTTTCCATCAATGGGGAAGTTTGAATCTAAGTAGTACCTCAGTTTTTGTTTTATCGTCACTCACCTTTGAACATCTGACCACATGCTCTGTGGCCCATCGGTCCATAATGGTGGCCTTTCTGGTAGTCATAATAGCCAGTAGAGTTAGTGAGCTTGGAGCACTCATGGCAGACCTACCATATACTGCCTTCTATAAAGAAAAAGTCCCTTTACAGATGCTCCCCGACTTACACAATCATTCCATTCCAGAAAGCCTTGCATAACCCTAATTTTACATAAGTCAGAAATGTATATTTGTGCAGGCATAAAAAACAATTGCAACAAAATATTGCATTTACCTTAATCCTATTGTTATCCTGGCACACTGAAGGCTGCATTTTGGTGGTGGATGCCAATGGGCTTAATTTGTAAATGAGGAAGGAGAGGAGGAGACAGGCATTACATCATCAAGGTCATCAGAGGGGGCTTTGGAGGTGGAAGGCTGTGGAGATGAGGCCTTTTTCTTCTTTTCATATATCTGTCTGTAACAGGCCAACATTTCGGCCATGCCTCTATTCACTTTCAAGAATTGTGATTATAAAGGAGCAGAGTATTTCACATGCTCTTTTATGCCTGCACTATCATTCAAAATACTTTTCACTATTGAGGTAGCCAAATCAAGTTCACAAGCAATTGACGACAAGCTTTGTCCTCCTTCATACTTTTTCACTATTTTCTTTTTCTGCTCTAAATCAGTCTTCTTTCACTTACGAATGGGTCATGAACTCCTGCTATCACTTGGTCACTTTCCAGGCATGATTTGAATGAAATAATAGAGTGAAATAACAGAAATACAGTATCACTGAAATAACATGAGACTGAGAGGCTGTGAGAGCGCAAAGCCTTCCCTTGCAGGAGATGCTACTGCTGTATTCCTCCGCATACCGCTCTACAGTACTTTGCATTTTCATATGCTATGCAATATTTTCCACAACTCAGAAATTTTATTTATGCCTTATGGAACTTTTTGCATAAGGTTGAATTTGTGTAAGTCGGGTTTTGCGTAACCTGAGGAGCGTCTGTACAAACTTATCTTAGATTTGTTCCTAAAGTAGTTTCCAAGTTTTGTATGAGTCAGAAAATCCCCTTAACAGTATTTTTCCAAAACCACATGCTTCAGATGAACAGAGATGGTTGCATTCTCAAATCATGCAAAGGGCTTTGGCTTTTTATCTATAAGGACTGAAGGATGTTAGAAAGACTCCTTAACTATATGTTTCCATAGCAGAGCGATCATGAGGGGTCAAGCTACATTGATGCAGAATGGATCTCAGGTTATATTGCCCTTTGTTACCAATTAGCTCATATTCCCACTCTGGAGAGAGAGAGGGCTCATTACACCAGCGGGCAAGTTACTGCAGCTACACTGATGAGAGACATAGCACTCCTAGTGATATGTAGCACAGTACTTGGAGCTTTTTGCATACCTTATTGAGACATTACCCTCTCGTCTTGTCATCAACTGTGGATACAGCTCTGAGGACAGCAGTACTACAGTCAGCTATCACTTCTGTATCTGTGCACCCACCTCCTGTCTGATTATTGCTTGTGAATCTCCCACATGTTGAATACACATAACGATAATCACTCAGAGGAAATGGAGGTTACTTAGCTGTAACTGGAGGTTCTTCAAGACATGTCGTCCTCATCTGTATGCCACTACCCATCCTCTGTCCCTTCAGCTGTGAATTGTTTGAATTGCACTAAGAATGGGAAACTGGAGAGACCTTTTATGCCCTCAGTTTGGAGTACAAGGAGAGCTACATGCATGTATGGACCAATGGACATTGCTTACAAATCACTCCAGATGTAGGAGCATGATGCACATGTGTATCCCATGTGTGAAATGCAGATAGGGACTGCACATCTCGAAGAACCTCCAGTTTTACGGTAAGTAACTTCTATCTTTATTTGAATTGTGCAACCATAATGTTGCATTGCCATAGCCCAAGATTTTCAAAAAAATAGGAACCTACAGTGTTCATAATTAGGTTCCTTGGTGTCTGATATTCAAAAGTGGTGGGCAGCAAGCAACTCTCCCTGAAGCCAAAAAGCTATTTTCTGTATAAGAAAAATTAATACAATTATGTTCACAAACAGTGAATTTTGTTTAGTTAATTTTGATAGGCAGGTTTCCAGCTGTCATTGACTTCATTGCTCATTACACTTAAAAATAAGACATGTTATTTTAAGCTACACTGCACTATCTCTGGTTTGAGAGCAGCTTTAAGTTTCTCACTACATGAAGTGTAATAGGCTTGGCTTGTTGCAACCTCCAGAGCGAGGTAAGGGAACAAAGGTCACGTGTAATTGTTCAGGGATACTGCACACATGTGGCTGAGAGGTATTGTCATGAGAAGATATAAAAATAGGGAACTGGCATCTTTCTTCTTCCATATGAGGTTTCTGTGCTTCAGACAGAATCCTTCCTGTCTCAGACAATGATCCTATTTTGGATGGGACTTCCATTGGAGGCTGTCAGACTTCCGATTAAGTCCATAAAAAGAGTATCTCCTTTCTCTGTTTGGGAATAAACACCTGAATTTGGGTGCCCATCCTAATCTGAAATGATAGGAGTGTTAAAACTCAAAAACGTTCTCTCTGATCGCAACATTGAGCTGACCTGGAGCGAAACTTTCTCAAATTAAAGCTAATGTGTTCCCAAGCAGTTTTGGTTAATTGAGAAATTTAAGATAAACTGATGTATGCGAAAGAATTTTAGACGTCACAGGGAGGCCTTGTGATATAGTCTGCTAACCCAGGTAAAAGTCTTGGCCTTTTATTTTTTCAAGCTATCACCATTCTGCTGCCAAGATAAAATTGCTGCCACATTATGCAATTGCCGAATAGTTGGCAGAGTAGGTTTTTTTTCATGTTACTTGAACTGTTGCATTGCTTAATCTTTGTTTTTCACGTTGGAAGGGACTTACACACTGCATTGAGTGGCATCTGGAAAGAGCTCCTAGAATGTTTCTACTACGTTTTAAATGTGACAGCTGACTACCAAAGCACAAACTACAGCTCTCTCATTAGTAGTTTCGTAAGAATTTCCCAGTTCAGCATTCTGTTTTTCATTGCAGTTGTAAAACACAATAAAATTGCATTAGTTTTTCAACTGTTATAAAATTGATTTTGAAACATTTTTATTACTTGCTCGCTTGATTGTAAATATATACACACTTGCACTTACAATAAGAGAAGCAGATAACTTACCCAGGATGCCTATCCTCCTTAGACTGTGCTTTCTGCTGTAGTATGGCATAGCACGGTTTTCTAATGTATGTTTTAAAATGATTGATATTAGCTTTTAGTAAAACTTGTATGCTTATTTATTGGGCTTGCAGAAGCGCTGTTTTCAGTTAGCTTTATGCAGCACAGCGTTTGGTTATGCTGGCGAAATGCTCCATATGCACAATGAGATAAAATACCACCTCATCAGACATCTTGGAATGAGGCACCGTATATACTCGTTCATAAGCTGAATTTTTTTAGTAAAAAAGGGAAACATCAGAGGTCGGCAGCTTATGAACGGGTATAGAGAGGGAGAGGTGGGACACAGCCCCTCCCCCCAACAGAGGGAGCAAGGAGAGGCAGCACAACCAGCAGAGCCTGAAGGGAAGAGGCGTGGCCAGAGTCTCTCCACTTCTGACCACACTACTCCCCCCAGCCTCTGAAGCAGCTACAGCTCTGGGGCTGGCAGATTGCGGCTGCCCAGAGTGTGTGGGGGTCCTGGGGTAGGGATAGGGTCATGTGGGGGGTGGTAACAGGGGTTACTCCCCTGACCCCCAGCGTCTTCCACCCCTCCCCTTTTTCTCCCCCTCAAAAAAATGTCCCCACTAATTGCTGTCCTGGCCCGTCAGGGTAAGCAGCTAACGCGCCGAGACACGTTGTTTACTTAAGTTTTACTTCTGTGCCTGCAGACGCTCGAGGCAGATGCTCAGCCTTCCAACGGCTTATCCTGATGGCCCAGGAGCCAAAGTTTGCCATCCCCTGAATTATAGGGTCAGCTTATGAATGGGTCATAAAAATTTTCCATTTTTACTTATCCCTCTTGGGAGGTTGACTTATAAACGAACTGGTTTATGATGGAGTATATACGGTACATCCTTCATTATCTGAAAAAAAGCTTTTAGTGACACAGCCACCTCACTAATAACTATTTTTACAGCCCTTGTTTTTAATTAAATGTCTTGTATTTATGACTTCTATTTGATCGGATTCTGCTGACAAGCCAAGTCTTTGAAAAGTTTGGAAACATAGGGTTCAGGGACTCTGTTAAAATTAACAGACTAATGGTAACTTTTTTTTTTGCATAACTCCATTAGATGTGCTTGGTATAGGATTTTTTATTGGAAGTTTTTCCTTGCATGCACTTGTCACACCTTTTGAGATTTCATGGAATATATTTTGAAAATTAAGCTTGCATGTAACAGGCTGCCCAAAGGGATAATTGAGGGTTTTTTTAACTTACAAACTCATTTATCCTTTTGACTCTCTACATTTAAAAATTAGTGAGATTCTGCTTTGTCAGTATCCTTTACCAATATTGTACTATTTGCAATTTGTTCTAAGTTTGGTGCATCTCTCACATTATGACTTGTGGTTAATGTTAAAGGGGGCACCATCAAGTGAATAGGCATAATTTGTGTATTCGGGTAAACTAAGTGGGCAATAAAAATAGATTTGATATCTGACTCTTCTTCTTGACAGTCCTTTTGAAAATAATATATCTTGTAAAAACAAGCTGCTGACCCCATTCAAATGTCATGTTAACTCCAAGATGCAAATGAAATGATTCATTGCATATGGATGGGTATCATTTACCTGATGGCATCTGGGAACAAAGCCTGTGTAGCTTCTCAGTTTCAGAAATATCTTTTTAAAATCCAAATAGATTATATCTGTAGTTGAAGACACTAGACAGACTACAAAAATCTAGATTTTATTCAGTTTATTTGGAACTGCATCAGTAGGAAATAAGACTAATTTTTTTCCACAGGAGTCAAATGTATCACAGTAAAGGGTAAAAATTAGTTTTATTCACTTAATTTTGCCCTGAATCGTCAGCCAAGTGTAATACACAAACCAAAGGCGTTGCCAGTCGACTACTTTTTATTTACACATATATCAATTTTGTATTTGCTACTGTCTTTTGGGAGCATTTCTGATGCTTTCTATCACTGCACAGCTTTCTTTTTAAGCAGTCTGGCCATATAAATTGCTTGCAGTCTTAAATTTATCCCAAATCTGCCCATCTTTTTACCTTGTGGCCTTTTTAAAATGCCCATTTCATACGCCACTTAGTATTTTCATCTTTGAGACAATGTTATGTAGCTGACATTTCCAGTTACCAAGTGCATATTTTTTACCCTTCTCTTCAAATCACGGCTGTCTATGTATTTATAAGCAACTGTCACTGATACCTAAGCGCTGCACATATAGTTAAAAGCACGTCTGTCTGAAAAATACTCCACCATCCCTTAATGTACTGTTTACTTAAGTGGATGTTTTCTTTATGTCACTGAGAGATTTAGCTATGCCAGCCTGCAGCTGTTATTGGGGGAAAGAAAGATTGAAATGTCAGCATTATTAACTGCTGATCAAAGCAAGTAAGAAAGGAGAGGGATGATCTGCACAATCTGGGGGTGACATCTCACTTTGTCATGAGAGTTTGGTGTCTAGGAGAGTACCACCACTAGTTTTCTGCCATACTTTGTCTTGTGGAATCAAAAGAACAAAGAGGAGAAGAGCCCCAGGAAGTTGTTTTGGAGCCCACCAAAGGGGTCAGAATCCTGCAGAACCCAGCATGGCAGGTCCTTATCATTTTTTCTCACATGGGCAGTGCTTTCTCTGTGCTCCTCAGGTACTCAGCTTTCTGATGTGCTTCATACATTTGAGTCAAGTAGAAAAGAAAGCATTGCTATGGCTGGAGCACTCTTGGCTTTGCCGAAAATCAGATGGAACCACTGGAGTTCTGATCAGCACAACCTTGTGCTTTGGCTGCAGTGTGCTCGCACTGCTAAGATCAGATTTAATGGGTCCTACAATAGGTACAGCATAAGTGAGTGAGCCTCATCATTTCCTCTGATGCAGATTCCACATCCAAGTATTAGCAACCATGACGTGATGAGCCAGATTATGCAGCTGCAGCTAAACTTGATTAAATAATAAATGTTTCTGGTTCATGTTATTTATTAAGTTAGTTTTTGAATAACCTTTATGGTTTTATTTGTCTGATTCGCTGCTGATGTTAACAGTCCATAATCACACACTTGACATTAAGCAGCAGTATAGTGTAGACTCACTTTATATCAACAGAAGGATTTTCTGTTGGTGTAGGAACATCACCTCCTCAAATGAAGTTAGCTATATTCATGGAAGCCCTCTTCCATTGACATAACAAATGGTGCAGATGCAGGCTTGTCAGCAGTGCTACATTGGTCAAGGATGTGGGTTTATTTTCTCATCCTGAATAAAGTAATTATGCCAATATAACATTTCATTGTAGACCTGGCCTAAGACTTTGGTCATGTACCTCTTCGTACAGTTATTAATTCACTAACTAAAAGTTAACCTGATTATCAGCAGCTGGCTTTGGTATTAATTTTCGTGAGAGAATGGGTCCATTTAAAAAAAAATAGAGCAAATTTTAAATTGATGAAAGTGAAAAACTTGCATTATCTTGAGCGAGGCACTGCTGTGCAAGGTTTATGTGCATGTCTGTTATTGCTTGGGTCCCTCATGTTAGTCTTAATTCTCTCCTGAAAATTCTAGTCATACCATATTTTGGGGAGTGGTGTACGGTGGGTATTTAAGGTGAGCATGAAGATGTGACCATCAGAGGCAGGATTTAAATTTTGGTCTACGAAGGTATAAGACTTGGGAATAGTATACTTTTGATATTGAAATTACAAATTGGTTTTTTTTCTTAGAAAGTTACCTCTGATTTAACAATGTTATGCTACATAACAGCATTTCTCAATTTTCATACAACTTGTAATATTTGAATTGCATGCATTTTAAGAGAGATCTGGTGGTGAATGAGGAAGAAAATTGTATTAAATGTTTGTGCTGCTTCTTCAAGCCATGTATGTAGGTGTGATGTCAATAGGACTTTTAGTAGTGAAACAAGGCAACTATTGGTAAAGGTTTGAGTACCTCAGGGATCAGCATTTAGCCTTTTCTTGTTTATCCTCATCTGGATACCCTCACAAGGAACGTAATGAAAGAGGCATCTTGGTGCATGATGTTTGCAGATGATGATATTGTTCTGTGCAGTGAGGAGAAAGATGCTCTAGAAAAGGATCTGGAAAAAGGGGAGATGTGTTGGACAGACATGGCCTCAAAATAAGTATAGGAAAAAGAGTAGGCGGTATGTAATTTTAATAATGTGACCAATGAAGACTTATCCTTGAAATTAGATGGGCAGACAGTATCAAAAAGGCAAAGTTTCAAGTATCTGCTTTCCAGAATCTGGGGAAATGTAGGACGAAATTAGAGCTAGGATAATAAATGTGTGGCTCAAATGGAAAGAGAGAAGTCGTATGGTATGTGACAAGAAGATACCAGTAAAATTGAGAGAGTTTATAAAAGAATAGTCCATCCAACTTTAGTATATGATGCTTAATGTGGGCAACAAAGAGACATAACTGATTGATCTGTTCCAGACAAATGTGAATGTTGAGGTGGATGAATGAGATAAGCAAGAAAGACCCCCGAAGGAATGTGTGTGTTAGACATGTTCAAAGTACCAGTAACATCCATAAACAAAAAAATGGAGTGCAGGGCCAAATGGTTTGGTCATGTCAAGTACCGTCCTGACAACTGTGTGGGTAAGAGTTCAAGAGATGAAGATTGAAGGAAAAAGAGACTGACTCAAGAAGTTGTGGGATGTCATAAAGAAAGATGTGGTGAGGTAGAGGACTGGCACTGAACAGAGCACTTTAGATGGAGAGGACTCTAAGAACTGACTCCATTTGATGAGATTAATGCAAGAGAGAAGATTTTTGTCTTTGCTAAATATTTTTAAATTTAACATAATTTAAAATGTTGATCTTAAGTGTACTGTATATTTTCAGATCTTCTAATAGTTGAATACAGCCAGTAGAGAAGACTTTAATATCCAGAAAGAAAAAATGTGGTGTTACTTATAGTCCTGTGTAATCTGCTTTGTAGTCTTTTATAATTATGCATTGAAATATTTTCATATGTATCTTGAATTTTTAGCTACAGCATGAGAAGGCTGAACTGGAGCAGCATTTAGAGCAGGAACAGGAGTTTCAAGTGAACAAGCTGATGAAGAAAATTAAAAAACTGGAAAACGATACCATTTCTAAGCAGCTCACTTTAGAGCAGGTAAACATCTATTTCCCATTCTTTGAAATAAAGTGTTTATCCTAGAGAACAACTTCTGTTCAGATTTGTTTCACGGGGGGGGAAAGTAATTTAAAAATACATAAATGTTCTAGGCTCCAAATTTGACCCATTTCTTAATCTATAATTTAGCTGGATGTCATTGTTCAGTTTTTTACTGTTTTGAGATGGGGGAAAATGTTATCAGGAATATTCAAAGGAAATATATGGTAGGTTTATTTTGTGATGGTTATAGTAAATTACTTAATGTTATGCTTCAGACTGCCTGTTTGTATAATAGTGTTTCACAGGGCTGTTACAAGGCCTTTTGTACATTGAGAAATACTGGTGTTGCCACCATCATTACAGCATATTAGCTCACCTGTACACATTTGTATCCACATACAAGTCCTTGAAACGGTACACAGGTGTTTTACAATGAAGCAAGGAAGAGCACAAAATGATAAAATGACAATTGAATAAAACATAGCTTAGTCCCACATAGTTTAACCTTAAAAACAGATGTATGTTTGTTCAGCAGCCACATTTCAAACACCACATCTCTCCTCTCAGTGTATGTTCTTATACTGGAGAAGTTTGCTCATCAGTCTGTCCACTACCTCAGCAGTATTTCCTGCACACAATGCAACTGAAAGACCACGTAGAAAAAAAATAATTTGTTGAAAGTTACCCCCCATATTTCCACATCCATTTACCACAACATAATGCTCCAGCATCCACTTTATGACCCTGCTTATTTCCCATCCTGTAGGAGTGATACACACCTGAAGGGCCACATTGAAATACTTTGGAATGGAGGAGTGTCTTCCCTTCAGACCTGGATGGTCCTATCTCTGTATCCTAGAGGGAAACATTAGAAAAAGTAACTTAAAGAACAGAAAAACAGCAATAACAATTGAAATATAGACTATATAAATGACAATAAAATCATCTTCTTTCTGCCAGCACTCACACCTAAAGGTGCTAATACTGTGTCTAGCACTTAGCCTCTGGGCTCATAAGCAGGCTGGTAATGGGACTGGTATGAGCTGCTGCTCTTCACCATGTATTAGACACCATCTCTTACAGTGCATATGCTATCCCCACCTGACACATGATGGCCCACCCCTGCTCTGTGGATAGGGAAAATGGGGTCTCTGCTTCACACAGGGAATAGTGCAGTATAGCAGGAGAAAACTCCTGCTTCATCCTGGCTTTGTGCAAGGATTCAGGGAAGTAGTCAGACTGAAAAGTTGTACACTCCCAAAGTGGCTTGGAAAGACTCTACATGAGGACTTCCAGAGCAACGGCAGGCATATCATTATCCTCATGCATGATACTAAATAACGAAACTGGCAAAGTGGGAGAAATTATACCCAAAATACAAAACATAAATAGACTGTAAATAGAGAATTATCACTTTGATTTTTAGTAATCCAATTTATGGCATTTTGTTATATACGATTGAAAAGATTTCAAATGAGTTGGGAGTTGTCTCTGTAATGTTGGGATGGAGTGATTTTTAAATCATTTGATTTTTTTGTAATTTATTTAAATTGAGGCTCTGTAAAACTAACTGGAAAATGTGTGCTGTCGCAATTTTAGATGAAAACTTTAATGAATTAAATTATAAACTTTTTTTAAAAATATTTTTATGGATAGGATATCTTTTGAATTTTACAACATTGCTAGAGGCAAAAATCAAAATACGGCAAATGGAAGTCCTGATCTTGCAAAAACTTAAGCAGGTGTACTTGATTCACATTTACTGTACTTCAGTGGGACTACTATGTTTAAAATTAAGCATGGACCATTGCATCATTAGAGAGCTAAAACTGTTCTTGTGGCATAAAGCTGTCACTTCAAAACCAAAAGCTTCACACTGAAAAGTTATTTCTACTTTCAGTATATTAACAAAATTACTGTGAACTTTTTATAAAAGATAGGCCAGACTTTTCCACCCCATATTTAGGCACCTAATTGTGGGATTTTCAAAAGCACCTAGTGACTTATGAGCACACGTCCCATGGACTTCAGATGGCAAACCCTGATGAAGCCTAGCCTGGCCAGAGGATTTCAGCTTTCTTGAATTATGGAAATTGAGCATATTGGAAGGAAATGTTGGTTGCAAATACAAGGCCCTAGACTTGGCTTTTTCAGCATAGAAGAGCATTTCAGATGCGAGACTAGTAGAATTCTAGATTTTACATAGATGGGTTTTTTCCTGCTGGTAACTAGGAAACTAATGAAAGTATCCCACATCCACTTTAGAAACAGAACATTATAAAATGGGATGAAAGTAAAGAATTCTCATATTAAAAAATCAGATTTAAAGAAAAAATATTTTTTAATTTAAACATTGATTTTAATTATTTTAACCATGATTTTATCCCCTTTAGTTTATTTTGCACTTTGAACATGTCAATACTATATATGCTAAATATTCTGTTTTTCTGCCTGGTGCTTAAATGTGGATTTATTGAAGGATCTGAGAAATAGAAAATTAGACGGATGTAGTACCTGACAAAATCACGACAATCAAAATCTGGAAACAAACTTTAAACTGAAATAACTCTCTTAGCCACAAGGTGGTGGTGGTGGCCACTTAGAACTAAAGTGCAGGCAAACTGAACTGAAATATTATGCTGTTTTACAACCTTTGAAATATCAGTGCAAATAGTTGTCTGTAAATTTCTTGTGTGTTGGAGCTGTGTTGGTCCCAGGATCATTGGAG
The DNA here is from genome assembly GCF_007399415.2 of Gopherus evgoodei. Taxonomy (NCBI): domain Eukaryota; kingdom Metazoa; phylum Chordata; order Testudines; family Testudinidae; genus Gopherus; species Gopherus evgoodei. The sequence goes on from NC_044328.1 coordinate 50,858,851, forward strand.
AGACAAGGTGGGTGAGGTAATGTGTAGTATTGGGCTAACTTTTGTTGCTGAGAGACAAGCTTTGAAGCTTACACAGAACTCTTCCTCAGGTCCTGAAACAGAACTCTTTGTAAACCTAAAAGCTAGTCTCTCATGCCAACAGACATTGGTTCAGTAAAAGGCATTACTTCACTCATCCTGTCTCTGTAAATTCATTAGCATTTGTGATGTTTCTGTGTATCTTGGGCAGACAGCTTGGTTAAAAGATAAAAGGGCTGTGTTCTTACTGTGCTGTCCTCCGGTTTCCGTGTACTTAGGTACCTGGCATAATGCACTAAATTTATGTCTGTGCAAAGTTTTGAGTCAAAGATAGGTGGCCAATCTTTTCTTTGAATTTCCTTGCTCCTATGAGTTTGGTGTGTTAAAGTTTTGTTTGTATAATTTTTTCTTTTTAGTATGGTAAAATAAATCCCAAGTTCCTTTAAACCCCCTTTCTTCCCTCTTTTTTTTTCAAGTTGAGATTTATTGAAATAATACTTAACTCATCTGTTACTATTATGTTAATGCCCTAGAGACCCAAATAGAGATTGTAACCTCATTGTGCAACAACCTGTATATGCATGTGGTAAGAAATAGTAAGAAACAGTCAAAAGGCAAGAAACGGGAAATATTATACAGGTGGGGATTTTAAGGCAGAGAGAGAGAATGATTTCCCCAGTTACATAGGTGTGGCAGACTGAATATTTGAATAAGACTGTCTTGATGTTGATGTTATGCTTGAGGAGGAGGAAGGATAATTTTAAGGAATGGTTTCAACTATTGTGGAGAGACAATATGTGTTAACATCGGAGGCTACATTGCTTGCAGTGTTGGGGTTCTGTGGGATCCAACACTGTCATAGATTCTCAGGTAGTATCGGTGATCCACGGTATCGTATATTGCATGTGACTAAGTTCACTCTCTCTAGTGCAGAACTTGCAGTGCCTTCATTGCTTCCCGATTTGAGTACTATAGTGTGCTCGGTTTGTGGCAGAGGTGTCAAAGCCAGTAGGCCAGGGCAACCCACTCCAGGGGTAATCTACTCTGACAATTCTGTTTCTGCAGCTCATTTTTGTTTTTCCTTGTGTTTCTGAATTTTACCTGATGTGGTTCTTTGTCTGAGGGCAGATAGCTGGAAACAATAGATCTGAGAGATTTTAACTCTGGTTCAGACATCACACCCTGAAGCATAGCAGCGAAGTTTGAAACTCTGGCAATTTCATTAGCTGGATATTTTAGCTAAAATGAACTGAATGTGCTTCTCCATTGTTGATGCAGTGATACAGGATGAGGTGGCTGTTACAGTTTGCCATTCAAGTGCTATTGTCTGCTGTTGTGATTGCAGTGCTAGTTGTGGCCTCTTACTGTTTCTTCTTTCAGCTGCTTCCCTAATGAGCAAAGCAGAGGGCAGCTAGAAGAGATGCAGTTGGTGAGATAAGTAGGACTTTAGCTAACAGTAGAATCTGGTGCTACAACCACCCCTTTAGCCTGTAGTTCTTGAAAGAAAAGAGAACAGGTTTTGATGCTTAAGAAGGAAGGTTACTCTTTGGGCCCAGCAATATATTATGGTGTGAAGGGGAAAAGGGATGGATGAAGCCTAGAGGTAGAGTTGGGATGCTGGGGGAACAGTAAGTTCAAGTCCTGAGGCAAAGGAAAAGCATGGAGAAGAAAGAGCAATATGCATAAAATATGGAGTTTTGAAGGGGATATAAGTAGAAAACCAAAGAAAGGAGGGTGAAGAAAAACAAAGTGCATAAATTATTGTGGTCCTAAAAATACCATTTTTCCATTATAGAATGCTGAATATAACTAAGTTTGGTGAGAACCGAAGGACCATACCTGTGTCTATGCAAATTTCCACTGACATCAGTGGGAATGTTCCTGTTAATCTGAGGGTGGTGTTCGATCTGAACCGTGTAGCCACAGCCTCTTGCCCTTAGTTTAAAATGTAACTGGTCCCTGTCAAACTCATTGTCTAGACACTGACTTTAGTCTGTGCTTGAAATCCATTTGGAAGCTCCTTAGTGCAGAACACAGCTGCCTGCAAAGAGCTACAAAAGGATCTCTCAAAACTAGGTGACTGGGCAACAAAATGGCAGATGAAATTCAATGTTGATAAATGCAAAGTAATGCATATTGGAAAACATAATCCCAATTATAGTATAAAATGATGGGGTCTAAATTGGCTGTTACCTCTCAAGAAAGAGATCTTGGAGTCATTGTTCTCTGAAATAGTTCTCTGAAAACATCCACTCAATGTGCAATGGCAGTCAAAAAGGCGAAGAGAATGTTGGGAATCACTAATAAAGGGATAGATAATAAGGTAGAACATATCATATTGCCTCTATATAAATCCATGGTATGCCCACATCTTGAGTACTGTGTGCAGATGTGTTTGCTCCATTTAAAAAAATATATATTGGAATTGAAAAAGGTTCAGAAAAGGGCAACAACAATGAGTAGGGGTATGAAATGGCTTCCATCCGAGGAGTTATTAATAAGACTGGGACTTTTCAGCTTGGAAAGGAGACGACTAAGGGAGGATTTGATAGAGGTCTATAAAATCATGACTGGTGTGGAGAAAGTAAATAAGGAAGTATTGTTTACTCCTCCTCATAACACAAGAACTACAGGTCACCAAAGGAAATTAGTAGGCAGCAGGTTTAAAACAAAAGGAAGTATTTTTTTCACAGTACGCATAGTCAATCTGTTATTCCTTGTGTGAGGATGTTGTGAAGGCCAAGACTATAAGAGGGTCCAAAAGAGAACTAGATAAGTTCGTGGAGAATAGGTCCATCAATGGCTATTAGCCAGGATGGGCAGGGATGGTGTCCCTAGCCTCTGTTTGCCAGAAGCTAGGAATAAGTGACATATTTAAGCAACATATTTAAGTGACATAATAAGGAGATATTTGCATTCTGTGCCTATATTTGAACACTTCGTGCTGCTGCAGGTGCAGTAGTGGCAGTGGGACTTCCATGATTGAGGACCCTTGCTTCTGGAGTTCACTCCTTGGGAGTCCATTAGAGCCTGTTTCTTGATCTTCAGGGCATGATGAAAGGCTCATTTATTTTTAGTGTCTGGTGGAATCTGAGTTTGTTGGCAATTGTTGATTGACTGAAGAAAATTTATATTACTTTGTTTTTATCATGTAAACTTTTTTGAGTTGTGCTAGATTGTACCTGAAATGTAAAAGTGATTAAAAGAAGAGTTCAAACGTGATTAATGTAATCTGAATTGTATGAATTAAATGATGCAGAGACCGCTGTACTACAACAGCTGATCTGTAGTCATCCCCTATCATCAGGTGATCATAGGATTGGAAGGGACCTCGAAAGGTCATCTGGTCCACTCCCCTGTACTCATGGCAGAACTAAGTATTATCTAGACCATCCCTGACACGTGTTTGTCTAACCTGATCTTAAAAATCTCCAATGATGGAGATTCAACAATCTCCCTAGGCAATTTATTCCAGTGCTTAACCACACTGACAGGAAGTTTTTCCTAATGTCCAATCTAAACTTCCCTCTACGTACCTTCATGATGTAGTAAAAATGTGTATGGGGGTAGGGAGGAGTGAATTCTCAGAATATCCTGTATTCTTCCAAGCACTGGTGAGATGAATTGACTAAAGAGCAACGTGCTAAATACTTTATCTTTATATCTCTCTAGCTTCTGCTAGAGTCAGGATCCACATTCTAATGCCTTGAGTGATTACTGCAACATACTGCTTCTGGACTTGACTTTTGGTTGTATTAAGTATACATTTCCTTGACTATTAATCTAGAATCTCAATTCAAAAGCACTTTTTAAAATTAAAAAAATAACTGTCTGGATTAAAGAGTCTGTCACACAAATGCAAAGGAAAGTCTTATTAGTTCTTCAGTTTTTTACTTTAACTGATAGAGAGATTTGTCATTTTAAAAAAGTCATGATTTGAGTGCAGTAGTCGTTTTATTTGCAGTAACTAATTTTTTCTCAGCTTGGATGAAAAAACTTGTACATGTACCAAAAACTTGTATTTGGAAGGTAAACTGTTTCATGAACCAATTCAATATCTAATTTTGCTTTGGTATCTGGATTAATTTATTAATAATCACAATTCACTTGTCTTAGAGGAAGGGTCCACTGTATGTAAGGGCTAAGCACAGGTCTGAGATTCTAGAGATCTGGATTCAGTGTCTGACTCAGCCATAAATAAGCAGAATGGCTGTGAGCAAATCGTAATCTCTGTTCCTCAGTTTTCCCATTTGTAAAATGAGAACATTTAATTCCCCATCAGGTGTGGTATTAGTATCTGGTTGGTTTGAAATAGACAGATGGAAAGTGGTGTAGAAGGCCGAAGTATTAAACCCTTTTAGCTTAGGTACATTTCATTATTGTTACTTTTCTCTTCAGAGCTACTGTACTTTGATGTCTTCACAGTTACAATTGTACTTGTTGAACTTGCAGTGCATTCTCATCCAGAACTGACTACTGTCCAGCTTCTTTGGGGATATTCTGATGTGCAGGATTTTTCCTATTTTCTGGTAGCTCATACTTGAATCAATAATGGTTACTAGTCTTTTAACAGCCATTGGAAAACTGGAAGCTCTATGAACCCTTGTTTCTGCTGGCTTTAGAATTTGGTTCCATAACAGTTATCTAAAAATAGAGACACCACTTTTCTTCATTGCTTGCTGTATTTACCTGTGATGCACACAACTTGCCTCTCATGTCAAGTAAACATAAACCTCTGTAGTGTCAACGTTCATTGTTTAATTTTCCACTTTAATTTTTTTTAATTACCTATAAGAATAATTGTATATACAGTAGATGTGTAAGCTTGTGAATACATTGTCACTTTAAGTTACTATGACACATGCAATGGATGGTGTCTGTCTGCTAGGACCTATCCTTTCACTTGTTGGCCGCACTGCAGCTCCGTGACCAGGTATGGAAAAAGACAGAGCAACCCAAACCTGGGAATGAGAGGTTCTGTGTAGAAAGGATCTATGTAGGGAGAAAAGGCAACGTACACCAAAGGCAGCTTACGTACCTGTATTGATGTGGTTCCATGATCTCCATTTACTTTGATACTATTCCACTATTTGTTTTAATGAATCTACAGTTTCCTCCCAAAATTTAGCAATAGGCTGAATATTAAACTTTCCAGAATAAAAATCTTAAACAGAAAAGTCAATTCTCATCTCTTTCACCAAACAATTTTTTTCCTCAGCTAAGACGAGAGAAGATTGACCTTGAAAATACATTGGAACAAGAACAAGAAGCACTAGTGAATCGGCTCTGGAAGAGGATGGATAAACTTGAAGCAGAGAAACGGTTTGTCTTATCATGTTTTCATTATTAAAGATTACACTATTTAATACTTCATTCATTGCAAGAGGCTTGTTTGATCTGCCAAAGGTGCAGAAGTTACAACATTTAAAAAGTTACTTGTTTTACAATGTATCACATACTTGGCTGCTTAAATTTGCTAAAACAAAGTAGTACAAGAAACCAGGGAACTGGGAAACCAGGGAGAAACTTGCAAACTTACTCTCTTAATATTTGCTGACAGGGTGGTTTTAACGCTGTGTTAAAAGGTGACCTGCAAAGAAAACAATTGGGCTTGTACCCTTTCTTTCCTGCTTTGTCGTGCATAGTGATAAAGTGTGTTTTGAAAGTGTGTTTTGCTTTTTCTTTTCTGCTTTTTTATCCCATAAGAAAGTCAGATCCTTTGTAGCCTGGAAGACTGGCTTAAGGATAGTGAAATTGTGGCATCACAAGAATGAAGAGAGAACTGAGCAATTTGGAAGAAGATATCTTTCATCATATTTTTTTAAACTTTGTTTTTGTCTTTTAACAGCTTTTTAATTTCAGTGACAAATCTTTAACCAAAGGCTATTTTAAAATAATGTTGTACAATCTTTCCCTGCTGTAAGGGTATTAAACAGCTCACATTAAATGTCCTTGAAACCTCCAAGAGGTGGTTCTGCAAAACTAGGGACACTCAGGTTTGACATTCCTGATATTTTCATGATTAAAAAAAAAAATTCAAAAAATCTTTTAGACCCTCAGTACATCACAGAAGAGAAAAAAAGGACATAAGTTTATAAGCTCTGATTATAAACTTTACCTTCATTAATAAAACTTAAGCATACTTAAGCATACAGGGACTCTTCTGTTATACAGCTGTATAGCATCCATCTGAAAGAGGCCTTTAATTCCTGGTTGGGCCTCTGGGAAGTTCTGCAATACAAGTAATAATGAATAAGCCCAGAGTTTAAAAAATACCATTAAAAGTAGTTTACATTTGTCTTTATAGTTCTGTGTTGAATGGTAGCCTACTTAATGGGAAATGAAGTGGTGCTCTAAAAAAACATCTCTCTCATATCAGTGTCAAAAACTCCATGAAGAATGGACCCCTACTTAGGGCTTATGCTGTCTTGTACCTGTATTCATCTTCAGCTGCACAGTTTCCTGTTTGACTTTGCCCAGTATGTGTCTAACAGAGAACTATTTCATATTTTCATGCTAGTAGATTCCTCCCTCCCTTGACTTCAAGAACCTTTATGTAGCACATCATTCTATTGCAGAGCTCACTTTATACGAAAAGCAAATTGTGCCTGAAACCCTAATAATTAAGACAGATTCCAGATATTTAAATTTAGGCTTGCTGTAATTTGAAACCCTAGCTATAGAAATATGATATGAAATACTTTTCTGTGCAGAAATACTAAATAGAATATCTATTTTGGAAGCTGTGTCTAGTTTGCTTTTATTCAACAACACAATGAATGTATATATTCATAGATCAGTAGTGCAGGAAAAAAGTGTTAATGTGCACTTTATGAATGTTGCTCTGCTCTGACCTCTTTGAGGAACGAGTTCTTTATCCAATAGCACAAATATAAATGTACCACAAGAGTTGGACTTGAATTTGCTGAGAAGTTACTTAAGAGAATTAGGAGAGGATTAATATAAATCCACAGTAGTTAAATGAATAATGGAACAAGGCTATAAATATAGCTTGTTTATAGCTTGTTTCTGCCCCTGTAAATTCAGTTTCCCTTTTAACTCTATTTTGACAGTTATTTAAATGAAATACTTCTTGAAATTTGGGCATATAGTGGGTACAGTTGAGGCTTTCATAAAGTTATTTCACTGAGGTGTACAAAAACTATACATTTTCAAAATGGTGTGCATTTACTATTAGAAGCACTTTGACAGTATGAGCATCTGAACACTTAAATTTTAAAAGATCTAACAGGTGGCATTTGACAAAATAAACTTTACCTTCATTAATAAAACTTAAGCATACTATTAAAACATAATTGGAGCAATGTATACCTATTAAAATTTTACTATTTCAAAGTATGTGCTTCTAACGTTCAGAAATACGATAACATCTAAATTATTTTTAATACAGAATTTTGCAGGAGAAGTTAGACCAACCAGTCTCTGCTCCACCATCACCCCGAGACATATCAATGGAAATAGATTCTCCAGAAAATATGATGCGACATATCAGATTTTTAAAGAATGAAGTAGAGAGGTTAAAGAAACAACTAAGAGCTGCACAGTTGCAACGTAAGTAAACTCTCTTTGGCTATAAATGGAGTTTGTAGCTAACAGTTTACTAAAGTGCACCTAAAGGAATTCCTACATATTTTTAGTTTAGTTGGTGCTGGAATTTATTTGCTGTTTAAACTGCACCAACCGTGAGAGCAGTGAAGATACTCTTCACTTACTGTTCTCATCCATTTAAAATTTAAAGGTAGATGACAAAACTTAATATTCAGATTGAAGTTTAACTAGGCCATTGTGATTAAATCCTTTACTGTGTGAAAAATGTTATTTGATTTTTTTACAATGAATAGTCAGTCCTATACTTTGCATTTCATTTGAAAGATAGGAATTCCAGCAACACAGCTGCTCCAACACCATGCTGGGGCATAAACTCTGAGTGGGAAAGTGTTACCTGTACCTCTGTATAAGATGTTGACTCTACTAGCTAGAGTAAGGCATACAGTCTCTGTTGGTATATAATTTCTTTTGGTAATTGGATTGACGGTCATCTGCCTCCCACCGTGTGCTAGTCTTGGCAGACTAACTGGAATATTGCTGTCCTGTTTTTGGAGCAATAACGTTTTGCAGAGATAATGGTCTTCTTTACAGACAGATGGGTGCTCTTGGACAGAGGCTTTGTGTACAGGTTTGGGATATTAGTATTGAATGCCACATAAAGAAGATAAGGAGCGTTAGTCTTGCCAAACTCTCCAATATAGCCTTCACTTACCAAACTTGACAATGAAAACAAGGCTTTTACTACTGAGTACTTCATGTGCAAATATTTGAGTGATTAATTAAACTTGAAGCACTCTTCATTTTTGCTGTTTCTTTCCTTATTGTATCTTTGATTTACAGTAAAATGTTCAAAAACACCTACATTTTTCTTAAGTGATTGTTCATGTGTATTCCAATTGGTGTGCGTGTGCCACGTGCATGATCGTCTGAAGGTTTTTCGGTTGGCTGTGGAGCCCCCTGAATTTGTACCTTCATGGCAGTGTATAAAGGTCCCTGCCGATCCACCGCTTGCTCAATTCTTTCTGACCGCCAGTGATGGTCGTTGGAGCAGCTCAGTCTCTTGCATTCACAAATGCCTACCTAGTGGTCCCCCCTTTCTTAGTTGTAAATAGTTTCATAGAGTTGTAGTTACAGTAGTTTGTAGTCTCATAGTAAGCTAAGCTTATTTTGGGGGGGGGGGGTCCTCCATGCTAGTTTTCCCCAGATACTGGAGCATGCCTCAGTCGCAGGGGTTTGTCATGCAAGAGGTGTGAGAAACCTATGCCCAGAGGCGATCCGCATGCTATTTGTCTTAAGTATCTGGGAGAAGGTCATCATACAGACAAGGAGCTTTAGACCCAGGATTGAGAGGGAGCAGGACTATCCTTTGAAACTCCTCCTAATGGAGTTGGCCTCTGCCCTCAGCTGGTACTGGAAACGGCACCGGCAGCATCAGTGCACAGCGCTCCGGTAAGGGATGCCCTGGTACCAAGAAAGAACTCCTCCAAGGAACATTGGCACCACTCCCCAGCTCGTAAGGCCAATTCTAGCAGGCAGCAGTCCCCACTGCCGTGTAAGAAGAGGAGGAAGAAGGTGGCAGACAGGGGTCATTCACCCATCAAGAAGCCGTGAGGGGATTCCCACGGGGTGCGTCCCACATCGGGACACCTACAGCCTACCACCATTGACTCTGGCCCCGACCAAAGGTCCGTCAAATCTGGTGCTGGTGGACTCTCTGATTCAGGAGGAATTGGAAGAAGACCTTGATCTCCCCTCCATGCCAGATACTTTTGAGGCAACGTGGGACCTTATTGCCATGACTGCACAGTCCCCAGCCCCAAACCAGATGTCGGCTTAAGTTCCAGTGGCGGCGCAGCATGTGACACCATCCCCAGCACTATTTGTGGCACCGATGGCAGCACCACCCCCCGTTCACCACTTAGGCAAGCCCATGATGTTACGGCGCTATTCCCATCACTCCAGTACCACTCCCCGGCACTGTCAGACTCCGCTCCCCCCATGGCCGGGCTCAGAGTACTCTTCCGAAGAGGAGGCCAAGTCTTCTGTCTCCTGATGCAGCCAGTACAGTGGCCCTCTTTGGACTTCTTGGGCCTGTCATCAGGCTCAGGGACAGGGCTGCAGGGCCACATCAGTGGCATCCTCACCCAGGCTCCCTCCTCAGCGACATTGATGTCACAGGGCTCTGGAGGACCCCCCATGGGACAAGGATCCTGGGACTTCATACCCGGGCGCAGCATCTGAGCCAGCACCACCAGTGCAGCTGGAGCCACTTCTAGTCCCGGGGCAAACTGACCCACCTGACCCAGCATGTAGGGAGCCAGAGGGTCAGGAAGACTTGGTCTCACGGGCCTCCTCCTCCTTGCCAGACAAAGCAATGGCAGATACCACCACCACCTTCTTGGTGACAGACACCAGGGCACGCCAGAATCTTCTTAGGAGGGTGGCCCAAAACCTAAACCTCCATGTGCAGGAAGTCACAGAGGACTCAGACCCAATGGTGGACATTCTTGCCCTGGAGGGTCCATCTCAGGTGGCCTGTCCCCTGATGAGAACTATCCAGAACACCACTAAGGTACTCTGGCAGACCCTGGCCTCGATACCACTCATCGCTAAAGGGATGGAGACGAGGTACTTTGTCCTGCAGACGGGGTATGAATACCTATTCACCCACCTCCAGCCGGAGATTCTAGTCTTGATGCAACAAATCATAAAACGAGGCAGGGACAGCTGGGTCCCACACAAGTCATGGGACACTAAGAAGCTGGACCTTTTCGGCCAGAAGGTCTACTCGACCCGGGAGGGCTCCAGCTTTGAGTTGCCAGCCAGCAAGCGGTACTCAGCCACTGTGCTTTCAGTTACTGGAGCATGTTGGTAAAGTTTCAGGAGTTGCTCCCGGCTGACTTTCACTTCTAGAGGAGAGCAGGGTGGTGTGAAGAAACTCCCTCTAGCCTGCGTTAGGCTCAGCGGCTCGAACTATGGCCACTGCCATTACAATGAGACATAGCATGTGGCTGCAGGTGTCGGGGATACCGGCGGAGGTCCAGAACACCATTCAGGACCCGCCCTTTCACTATGCGGGCTTGTTTGCTGAAAATACAGCCTCCTACTTGCACAGTCTTAAAAACTCACGGGTGAATCTGAGGTCTTTGAGGATCCACACTCCTGCACCTCAGAGAAAGCCATTCAAGCCTCAGCCCCTGTCCTACTTCTACTCCAGGCCCCTGAGTTGGGAGTCGTCCAAGAGACGGGGCAGGAATAATAGGAGGCGCTTGTTGCAGTCCTCCTCCGGCTGTGGATGCTGGAGAGGCCGTGGGGGTGTGTGGCCCAGGGGGATGCCATGGGTGCTGGGGAGGGGGGTGTTGTTATAAACAGATAGCTAAGGGTTAACGTTTCTTTCACGTGGAAAGAAGTAATTTGAAACACCTGACCAGAGGACCAATCAGGAAACCAGACTTTTTCAGGTCTGGGTGGAGAGAAGTTTGTGTCTGAGTTCTTTGTCTTCTGCCTATCTCCCTCTCGGCTATGGGAAGGATTTCTCTAGTTCCTACTTTCTAATCTTCTGTTTCCCAGTTGTAAGTACAAAAGATCAGATAGTGATTTATATGTTTTTTGTATTTTACATGTGTGTAGTGGCTGGAGTGTTTTGAATTGTATTCTTTTTGAATAAGGCTGTTTATTCATATTTCTTTTAAGCAATTGACCCTGTATTTGTCACCTTAATACAAAGAAACCATTTTTATGTATTTTTCTTTCTTTTTACATAAAGCTTTCTTTGTAAGACCTGTTGGAGTTTTTCTTTAGTGGGGAACTCCAGGGAATTGAGTCCGTGCTCACCAGGGAATTGGTGGGAGGAAGAAGTCAGGGGGAAATCTGTGTGTGTTAGATTTACTAGCCTGACTTTGCATTCCCTCTGGGTGAGGGGGAAGAGAAATTAGCTCTTGGTACTTCTGTTTTCCAAGGCTGAAAACGGGGAGGATGGAATCCCTCTGTTTAAATTCACGGAGTTTGCTTCTGTTTATCTTTCCAGGAACCCAGGGAGGGAATACCTGGAAGGGAGAAGGGAAGGAAAATGGTTTATTCCCCTTTGTTGTGAGACTCAAGAAATTTGGGTCTTGGGGTCCCCAGGGAAGGTTTTTTGGGGGACCAGAGTGCCCCAAAACACTCTAATTTTTTGGGTGGTGGCAGCTTTACCAGGTCCAAGCTGGTAACTAAGCTTGGAGGTTTTCATGCTAACCCCCATATTTTGGACGCTAAGGTCCAAATCTGGGACAAGGTTATGATATGGTGTGCAGCGTTTGTGGGAAAGATAGAATCCAGAAGCCAGTAGGAATATTATATTTTTCTTTTCTCTGCTAGGGGCTTTTAAGCAGAGAGAAACAGTTTGGTTTTAAAAGGAACCAGAGAGAATTTTTTTTTCCTCTGCTCTCTCTTGCAGTTTCTGGCTTGCATATTAAGCAAGCAACCATTAAATAACTATTACGGGTCTTTTGTCACCAATAGCACTCCCATAAGGAGTCAAATACCAGCACTATACACATGCAAATAAAGTGGTTTTTCTGGTTTACTTTACATTGAAAAGCTTAGCTAGAGGAAGAAAGGGAAAAAGGCACTGTTGCTAGGCAGACCCCAGGAGGCAACAGAGAACCTGCAGTTCAGAAGATAAACACCGGAGGGCACCCCAACACAAGAAAACAGGAACCATGACTTCCAAGGAAAAAAGGGAGGCAGAAGAACAAATCAAAGAAGCTGAACACAGGCGACAACTGGAAAAGAGACAAAAAGAGGTGGAGCTGAAAGAAAAAGAAGAAAGCATCAAACTGGCAGCCTACAAAAGAGAACAAGCAGCCAAAGAGGCAGCCCACAAAAGAAAACTAGAAGAAGAAGAGGTGGCACACAGAAGGAAACAAGGAGAAGAAGATGCAGCCCACAAAAGACAGATAGAACTCCAGAGGGAGGCACACTGCCAGACCCTGGAATTAGAAAAGGCTAAGCAACAGGCTTCAGCCAATCCTAACAACCCTTCGCCAATTATGGTTCCACAGCACAGGAAATTTCCCACCTACAAGGCAGGTGATAACACCGAGGCCTTCTTGAAAAATTTTGAAAAAGCCAGTCTTGGGTACAGCATCCCTGAAAACCAGTACATGGTAAAATTGAGGCCACAGCTCAGTGAACTTTTAGCAAAGGTGGCAGATGAAATGCCTAAGGAAAACATAAACGACTATAAACTTTTTCAAACCAAGGCCAGATACAGAATGGAAATAACCCCGAATCATGCCCGTCGGCGTTTCAAAACCCAGAAGTGGAAACCAAATGTATCATTTCCCAAACACGCCTACTACGTTGGGAAAAATTATGAGGCCTGGATATCAGGACACAATGTTAAATCCTTGGAAGAAATGCACCTCCTCATACAAATGGAGCAGTTCTTGGATGGTGTTCCTGAGGACATAACACGGTACATACAAGATGGAAAACCCAAAAATCTTGCTGAGGCGGGGGAAATTGGAGCCAGATGGATGAAAGTGGCAAAAAGCAAAAAAGCTACTGTCAAGGGGAATGAATACCCTAGAGGGCACACCGACCATAAACCCTACAACCGAGGGCAGCCAAAAACCCCACCTACAACCCAAGTAAAGCCACAGACACACTATTCTTCCACCTCACCAGTCTCCAGTAACTCACCTCGACCCAGTGACCCATCAGATGGAAGATGCTTAAAGTGTAATGAACTGGGACATATCAAGGCCCACTGTCCAAAGAACACCATCCGAGTGCAGTTCATTACACCACCATCACCCAAAAGATCTCCAGGCCCAGATGCCTCTCAAATACCCTTGGAGCGAAGTGAAAATTTGAGAGTGGGCGGAAAGAAGGTTGTTCTTAAACTGTACAAGTCTGTTAGTTATATATTTAGTGGTATATGTAACAGTGCATGTGTTGTATTAATCTGTTTAGTTTAAAGTTCTAGAAAGAAATTGCCGCCAGTGAGCTTCCCCATTGTCTGCAATTTGGGGGGCGTGTCATAAACAGATAGCTAAGGGTTAACGTCTCTTTCACCTGGAAAGAAGTAATTTGAAACACCTGACCAGAGGACCAATCAGGAAACCAGACTTTTTCAGGTCTCGGTGGAGGGAAGTTTGTGTCTGGTTCTTTGTCTTCTGCCTATCTCCCTCTCAGCTATGGGAAGGATTTCTCTAGTTCCTGCTTTCTAATCTTCTGTTTCCCAGCTGTAAGTACAAAAGATTAGATAGTGATTTATATGTTTTTTTTGTATTTTACATGTGTGTAGTGGCTGGAGTGTTTTGAATTGTATTCTTTTTGAATAAGGCTGTTTATTCATATTTCTTTTAAGCAATTGACCCTGTATTTGTCACCTTAATACAAAGAAACCATTTTTATGTATTTTTCTTTCTTTTTACATAAAGCTTACTTTTTAAGACCTGTTGAAGTTTTTCTTTAGTGGGGAACTCCAGGGAATTGAGTCTGTGCTCACCAGGGAATTGGTGGGAGAAAGAAGTCAGGGGGAAATCTGTGTGTGTTAGATTTACTAGCCTGACTTTGCATTCCCTCTGGGTGAGGAAGGAAGAGAAATTAGCTCTCGGTACTTCTGTTTTCCAAGGCTGGAAACGGGGAGGGTGAAATCCCTCTGTTTAAATTCACAGAGTTTGCTTCTGTTTATCTCTCCAGGAACCCAGGGAGGGAATACCTGGAAGGGAGAAGGGAAGGAAAATGGTTTATTCCCCTTTGTTGTAAGACTCAAGAAATTTGGGTCTTGGGGTCCCCAGGGAAGGTTTTTTGGGGGACCAAAGTGCCCCAAAACACTCTAACTTTTTGGGTGGTGGCAGCTTTACCAGGTCCAAGCTGGTAACTAAGCTTGGAGGTTTTCATGCTAACCCCCATATTCTGGACGCTAAGGTCCAAATCTGGGACTAGGTTATGATAGGTATGGCCTGGGGGTGCACTGCTGTGGGTGTGCAGGGGGAGGGGGCCAAGTCACGGCCTGGGGAAAGCAGGGGTTGGTGAGGCTCCCTACTGGGCTTCTGGGAAGCCGCAACCTCAGCTCCTAGCTCAGGGGCGGGCAAACTTTTTGACCTGAGAGCCGCATTGGGTTTCCAAAATTGTATGGAGAGCCAGTTAGTGGAGGCTGTGCCTCCCCAAAAAGACAGGTGTGGCCCGGCCCCACCCCCTGTCCGCCCTCTGCCCCCCTGCTCCTTTCCCCTGGCAGCCCCCCCGTTCCCTGCCCAATTCAACCTCCTTATTCCCTTCCCTCTGACTGACCCAACCCCTATCCACATGCCCGCCCCCTGACTGCCACCCCGAACTCCTCTGCCCTCTATCTAAACCCTCCCCCCGCCCCCTTACCACGCTGCCTGGTGCACTGGTGGCTGGGTGCTGTGCCAGCCACGCCACTGCGCAGTACAGAGCACTGTGTCAGGCCCCAGCTCTGCAGATGCACTGCCCCAGGAGCTGGCAGCCCTGCAGTCCAGAGCATTGTGCCGATGACGGAGAGAGCTGAGGCCACGGGGGGAGGGGGAACAGCAGGGGTGCAGCCGGGTGCTAGCCCCCAGAGCAGGAGCTGGGCAGGAGATCCCGCGGGCCGTAGTTTGTCCACCTCTGTCCTAGCTCCATTTGCTGCCTCTGCTCCACCCCAAGCCTAGTTCTGCAGCTCCCATTGTTTGTGAATCGCGGCCAATGGGAGCTGTGGGGGCAGTGCCTGTGAGCAAAGACAGCATGTGGATCTAGGAGCTGAGGGAGGGGAGTTCCTGTCGCCCTTCCAGGGAGGGCGACCGCCGCCCCTCCCCCCAGCAATCCCTAGCCCTGAAGGCCCTCACACCCAAACTCCTGCTGCTGGGATACTCCTGGCCCAGAAGCTGCCCAAGCTGCTCAGGAGCCTTAAACGTAAGTAATCGTTATGAATGCTGAAAAATCCAGATATTTTAAGAATCAAGATGTGCCCCATAAACATGAACACCTCTTAAAATTAGAGGGTAATGAAAAATATGATATATCATACCCACAAAGTGGAAGGCTTCGTCATATGTTCCTTCTTACTAAAATAGAGCATCCAAAAATATTTTTATAATCTATCTTACACTTAGCTTTGATCATTTGTATTCAATCATTTAAGATACTCAGTGATGCTAGCACACCTCACTAACATTAGCTGACTTAGTTTTAAAAACATAAACTTAAATGCCCACTGACTTAAATGCAGCTATTTGAAGTAAAGACTAACTCACTTGGTGACTTTTAATATTGACAGACATCCTGCCAGTTAATCTCCAGGATAAAATCTCTTTAATTGAAAGCATGCTGGGAAATGTCATAAAATAGCAGTTTAATGAAAGTTGTTCAAATGTTTGTTTTTTTCCAGAGTATGGCTGTGTACTGATCTTTCCCTTCCACCTGCTCTATAATTTTAAGGAAAGACTTCCTGGGGAGTAGTAATTTACAGTGATTTTTAGAGAAGTAAACCCTTTCACTTACTTCTGTCATCATATTTGATCAGTGTAAACTGTTTTAAAAAAATATGTGTTCAAATTTTGAATATCCTCATATTAAACTAAACATTAAAATGAATATAGTAAATCTTAAAAATTGATTAAATATTTGAAAAGAAAATAAGTCTTGCTCTAAAATTTTAGGTCCTTCCATTTGCAGAATGTAAGTCCATATGAAATATGAAATTTCAACTTTACAGTAGGGCAAATTTCTGTTTCTTCTACAAGTCTGATTTTATTTATTATTTTTTTAAGCTTGCAGTATTTTTCAAATCACCTCAGTTAAGAGGAGAAAAATGGGGGTGGGGGGAAGAAGGACCAAGCAAGCTTAATTTCATAGTTCACCAAGTAGTGATCAGTTAGTAACTACTTTTGATCACTACCATCTTAAAAACAGGCTTTGAAGTAGTGATTTAGAGATGAAAGGCTATTGAATTAACAATTCCCTGAGCCATGCTCTCTTTCAGCATTTGAAATGTTTGGACACAGGAAGTAAAATTCAAAATACTTGCATATACATTAAACTGAGTTGGTTAAGAGCTATCAAATTTGGAATTTCAGATTCAGAGAAGATGGCGCAATATTTAGAGGAGGAACGTCATATGAGAGAAGAGAATTTAAGGCTCCAAAGAAAACTGCAGAGGGAAATGGAGCGAAGGGAAGCTCTGTGCAGACAACTGTCAGAAAGTGAATCCAGCTTAGAAATGGATGACGAAAGGTTTGTGTTCTCAAACGTTAAGATCTCTGTCCTCTACTAAATAAATACCGCCCAATCTCTTATATTGATATTTCTACATATCAACTCTGAAAATGAGCTCATATACAATAATGCAAAGAATTTCAAAAGAATATATTCTAAGCATATCCTTTGTAGGAGTCTGATTTAATTCTTGCAGTGCTGGTTTACGTTTACCGTGAGCAGAGAATAGTTATACTTGAAGATTAGGGAGGGCATTTACAACCAACATATGCATATAGATTTAAATAATATAAATATGTAAACTTGAGAGACAGACTAATTACATGGTAACTTTGTTCTGGACATAAATTCACAAAAGCAAGGTCTTGCCTGAATTGAACAGCCTACAGCACCCTTAACCTATGCAAATTGTAAGATGTATAATGTTGAAAGTTCTAGTGTTCTGCCAGTCCCCAAAGGACCATATATGCAACATTAGATACCAAAAAAGGGATTAGCCACCCTGAGAACTCTTAATTGAGATGTTATTGCTGTACATATGTGGTATCAGAATTATAAGATCTTGGGTTTTTTCCTATTTAAAAGAAAAAGTTACATCACTTGCACGGACATTACAGATGGCTGGGTTTTGTGTCTTAAATAGAAATAGTTGATATCTTACTACAATCTTGCATAATAATATCATGGCAGAACATTAAAGCTTGCCCTAAAATGTCTTTTCTTCCAAGGCTAATACTTCAGTTTCTTACTGGGCTCAACCATATGCCACTACAGGAACTCCTCACTTAACGTTGTAGTTATGTTCCTGAAAAGTGTGACTTTAAGCAAGACGATGTTAAGCGAACGCAGTTTCCCCATAAGAATTAATGTAAATGAAAGGGTTAGGTTCCAGGGAAATTTTTTTCACCAGACAAAAGACTATATATACACACACGTGCAGTATAAGTTTTAAACAAACAATTTAATACTGGTACACAGTGATGATGATTGTGAAGCTTGGTTGAGTTTGAGGAGTCAGAGGGTGAGATATTTCCCAGGGAATACCTTACTGCTAAATGAATTAGCAATTGACTGGGCCCTCAAGGGTTAACTCTGACAACACTCTACAAGGCAGCGGGAAAGGAGGGAGAGCAGACAGAGAGAGACACCCTGTGTGTAAGAGGAAAAAATGCGCATTTCCCCTTTAAGTAGCTGACCCTAGGCTTAAGTACACTGCTGTGCTGATGAGCCCGCAGCTACTGCCTAGAAGCTCCCTCCCTCCATTGTGTGTCCCCCAGCTCTATGGAAGATGGGGTAAGCAGGGTGCAGGAGCACGAGGGAGGGGGAGATGCCTTGAAATTAGCCCCCTTCTTCCCTCCTCACCCAATATAGCAAGCAGGAGTCCCTGGGAGCAGCACATGGCAGTGGGGGGGGGGGGGAGGGGAACAGCTGCTGCACAGGGAACTTAGGGAAGTGGGGAGCTGATGGGGCTGCCAGTCCACCCTGGTTCCAACCAACCACCAGTTAGCTGCAATGGGCTGCCCTTCCTGCAAGCAGCGGACAAAACAGGCAGCTGCGAAACGACCGTTAGAAGGGAGCATTTCACAACTTTAAACGAGCATGTTACCTAATTGATCAGC
This sequence comes from Gopherus evgoodei, assembly GCF_007399415.2. Taxonomy (NCBI): domain Eukaryota; kingdom Metazoa; phylum Chordata; order Testudines; family Testudinidae; genus Gopherus; species Gopherus evgoodei. The sequence continues at coordinate 50,877,261 of NC_044328.1, forward strand.
AACTTAACATAGCAATGTTAACTGGGACAACTCTAAGTGAGGAGTTCCTGTATTGGTATAGTTTTATTGCACTATTTCACATTATACTAGCTGTATGAGGGCACCTGAAACAGGGTCATTATAAATTGGAATTCTACTAAGCCTCAAAGAAGTTCTTCTTAGGGAGTTTGTATATTCTGGTATTAAAAATAACTAACCTGAATGACATTCACATAACTTACAATAAAACAAAACATTAGATATTTGTTTCAAAGACTAGATTAGAAGATTAAAGGCAATATTTGCATTTTTTTTCAGACGGATTCAGCAAGCAACATCTAGCAGTAGCACGAAGTGTATCACCATTGTGATTCAATGAGCTTTTTTCTAAAAGATAACCTAAATTAAACACATGGTCTAGTAATGTGTGTAATTGTTTGCATCTACTTTTCTGTTATCCCTGTTTTATGGGTTAATATCTCAGTTTAAATAGAAATGTGGCATGCGGTTTCATCTTAGATGTGATTTTTATATGGAAAAGAGTAAATACTATTTTATATGGAAAAGATTAAATACTGTAGCACTTCTAGTTGGTCAAAATCCAAATTTATATTAACAGTTCTTTGTCCAATGTTTGGTCAAAAAGCATGTAATATTTCAAAATTAAACTTTTGCTTAAGTAAGTGCTCACTAATTTTAGCACTAATAGTATCAAAAATCTGAAAAGGATACATGCAAAAATGTTGACTAAATTTACATTCTCCTGTAAAACACTTTTTGCACCATTGATGATACTGCATAGACAAGACAAGGTTGCTGACTAGGATGCCATTTTCAGTTGCAGATTAAGCCAATATTTGAACTCAGCTCTTCAGAAGTAAAAAGTGAATGTTAACCCAGGCAGTTCCAAACTATTCAAAAGTGCCTGGTTGAATGCTAACCTAATCTATATATTTTAGAATGTGAGATTAATGCTGCAGAAAATCACTTAAAACATATCCGGATTTGAAAAAATTAATCTAATTGTTCTTTACCTTCTTCTGTTAGATATTTTAATGAGATGTCTGCACAAGGATTAAGACCTCGAACTGTGTCCAGTCCAATCCCGTATACACCTTCACCAAGTTCAAGCAGACCTATATCACCTGGTAAATATGTAACCATATATAAACCAGTTTCTGGTAAACTTTTGTATGCATCACATAAAAATGTGCCATAGTATTATATTTGCTTAAATAGCCTATTAAAGCTTACCTGGAAAAAAAGTAAATCAAATGAAAGAGTAATTTTGCCTTAAAACTTTTCAAGTACTTGAATATTTTTACATATTTTGATTAGAGAAAATTTTGATCTAATGCAACATGTTTTTAAGAATGTTCAGACTACACCATAATTGTCCATTAAAGGTCAGTTAGTAAGTGGTTAGCATCTGAAGTTGTATTTTTCTAAATGTGTGAGTATACAAATTCTCTTATGCAATGTGATTTTGGGCTTGTTTTCTGATTCTTAATGGTCCAGATTTCTTGCATCTCTGTGGTTTCAAACACATTACCAGGAAAATTGCAGGTGTTTCACTTCTTGATGTATAATTTGATATATATTATGATTTTTTAAATCAATTACAGAAGCATAATTATGCTGGAACAACCAGCTTCACACACTCATACAAGTGCACACATTCATGATAATCTAATGTCTTTCATTGTGGAATGTAGTTATGATCTTCTGTAGTGGCTGAGTTTTAGGGGTGGGAACAGAGGACTTTCTTATGTGTAGCACTCGGCATCAGACATGTTTCTTGCACATGACACAGTCATGTGTTGTTCCTACCCAAGGACTGTGGATGGGTAGGACTCTAGTGTTACTGCCAGCAGGGAATGCTAGTGGCCAGGCTACTCATACCAAAAATTCCCTTATTCTGACCTGTCCCTTTTGATACTGTTCTGAAGACCTGTCATAGCCTGGCAGCAAAACCCCCTTGCTCCAGTAGCTTAACTCCACTGCTCTACCATAGTCATATTGGCTATAGCAGCACCTGCTGCACCTGACAGACTTGTCATAGACTCTCTCACCAGCGGTAGGTCTGTGGCTATTCTCTCACCTAAGCTGGGTTCTTAAAGTGATGGAGCAGATTTGCTTTCCTGGTGTATCATTCACATCTGAACTGTGACACTACTGATAACTCTATTAACTGTCCCACCAGGAAGTGTCCCAGCAGCAGGGAATGTTGCAAAACAATGGTAAAGTTAACTATAAAACAAAACTAAAATCCTTAACTGGTGTTTAGTTCCAGTGGAGCTACCTGGTTTAATAAAGTATGTTTTATGTACAAATACTCCAGACTATCATTTTGATAATTCACTTGTCCTGGTGTTCTTCTCATCTTGTAAATTAAACTAATATTCCAAAATACTCTGATATTCTGAAGCTTCAAATCTGAAAAATATTTGCAACATTTTTTTTTAATGGACTAACGAGGTGGGAAATCTGACATAATCAACTCAGTGTGTGTGAAATACATTAAAATATAATGGGAGATGAAGCAAACAGTTGAGAGAACTTCATGTTACAGGCACTGTAATAAGACACAAAACCAAGTGTATCCAACTCAAAATATATCTGGAGATATAAAACATCTGTATGTCTTGGAGTGTTTCCTTTAGAAACCAATGTAATTGAATTTGCGGAAAAGTAGTTTGAAACTATCTAATGCCGTAAATTCATGGATTTGCACCTTAGTCCCTTACACTTACTGAGTGAGTATGCTGGGTAATAAGGCCAGAATGATGTACAGAAGTTTGAAAATCCCCAGCTCCAGCTAAGAGAGAATTTCTCTGGTGCAGGACCTAAGGAAGTAGCCACAGACCGACTTCTAAGAATGTCTTTGCAAGCTGAGGTGCGTCAGGGTTGCGGGACACAGTGCTGCAATTTAAATTTGGTCCCCAAAGCAGTCCAAAATCAAGAGGACACACAGCTGATTTAAAGCCATCTCTGCCCCTCATCCTTCTGACTTCACCTCTTGGACATACAGCCTGAAATGTCACCCGGGGAGACTGGTTTTAGAATGGAGCTGAACTGTGCTAGTACTCAACAAGAATAATTTAAAAAAAAAAAAAAAATTAGGTGCAAATGATTTATTCTGTCAAATCAGTAAATGGAATATTAAGCAGGAAATATAAACAGTTTAATCAGCTGTTACTTGTAAATCACTTAAACTAATCTAATCAGGAGAAATTCCACTGAAGTTATTGGAGTTGCCACTGATGTGTGACTGGTGAGAGATCAGAATTACTCTTAGTTAAGACAGCCATGGTAATTATAGTGCTGGTTTCCCTGTGCAGCTGTACTGGTTACCTAAAGCTTGAATGATTTTTTTTTTCCTTCAAATTTTCTTATCAAACACTAGTACAAAAGTAAACCATCAGCTACGGACAAACCCATATGCTGGTCTGTAATACTCACTAGTGCTGGATTCTGTTGATAGAGGCAAAAATGTGTGGAGCCTGTTAAATTCAGACAGACATAATTGTTTCAGTTTGAGTAAATTCTTTATGCTGTTATACAAATGTAATGGACAGTCGGAAGCTTTTGTCAGATGCCCATTGGAAAAAAATGTGGTTAGCTTCTAATACTAAACAGAGGAGAGCAGTTGTTGCATATCCAACAGATATATCTGTCCGGAAGCAATAGGGTGAGTTAAAGATTTCAGGAGATCTCTGTTTTGAGAAGTGCGGTTTTCATTAGGTTTAAGGTCTGAACTTCAGAAGCACTGAGCAACTGCAGTTCCTATTAATTCAATTAGTATAGGTGCAAAGCACTTCTGAAAATCAGACACTTAATTTCACTACTAGCTAAATATTTCTTTAAAGCCATTTTCTTGGGGGTTATTTAAACTTGGAAAACAAGACCTTTGGGAAATGTCTTAAACAACGTATTTTAACTGACACTTAGTGTATGCATGGCAAGTCATGTTTAAAAGTACATTAGCAGTCAGTCAACCATAATATAATCACTTTAACATGACTTACCTGATCTGTACTAGGTGAAAAGTCATGTTTTAAATCATGTTACTTAATATGGTAACTTCTCACTTAACTTTGTAGTTTTGTTCCTGAAAAATGCGACTTTATGTGAAACGATGTTAAGCAAATCCAGTTTCCCCATAAGAATTAATGTAGATGGCGTGGTTAGGTTCCAGGAAATTTTTTTCACCAGACAAAAGACATTATATACATATACAGTGTAAGTTTTGTAAACAGTTTTAAACAGTTTAATATTGTGTACAGCAATGAATGATTGTGAGGGTTGGTCGAGGTGGTGGAGTAAGAGGTGAAATATTTCCCAGGGAATGCCTTTGCTGCTAAATGATGAACTAGCACTCAGTTGAGCCTTCAAGGGTAATACGCAGTTGTTAATGTAGCCTCGCACTCTACAAAGCAGCATGGACTGAGGCAGGAGGGAGGAAACACAGTAGATGCAGGGCAGTAGCTGCAAACACTTCCCTGCAAAAACTGAACATGATGATGAGCCAACACTATCCAGCTGGAGCACACCACTCCCTCCTCCTGACCACACATGCATGGCTTCACAAGTGCGTGCAGAGTGAGAGAAAGAGAGAGAGACTTGCATTGCCCCTTTAAGTATGCTGACTCCGCTTCAAGTACATTGCCCTTTTAAGGAGATCTGCCAATTCTGACAGGAAGCAACAGCTCCAGCAAGCTCCCTCCTTTCTGTCCCTGAGCCCTGTCCCCCTCCTCTGCTTTGTGGAGAGGGGGTACAGAACTGGGGGGGGGAGGAGGGAGCAGGGGGCCATCCTGATATGAGCACCCCCCTCCCCCAGCAAGCAGTAGGCTCCAAGGAGCAGCTCCAAAGCAGAGTGCAGGGCAGGAGCAGCATGGCTGTGTGGGGAGGGACAGCTGAACTGCTGCTGGACATCTGTGGAGCCACGTACCTTACAGGAAATTTAGGGGAGCTGATTGTTACCACTCCCCACCCCTCCCGGCTCTAATCCTCACAAGGAAGGGCTTCTCTTCCAGAGAATCCTGCAAACAGTGGACAAAGCAGGCAGCTGCTAAACGACGTTATAAGGGAGCATTGCGCAACTTTAAACGAGCTTGTTCCCTAATAGATCAGCAACGAAACAGTGTTAACCAAGGAGTTACTAGATGTTTTCAAACACAAGATATTTTCCTAATCTAGACAAACCCTTAGGGAAAATATTAAAAGTAATGACATTCTTTTTTCAAAGCAGTGGATATTTTTTCTGGGTTCCTGACTTAACTATACAGTTATCAGTTTCTTAACCCTGTCTTTGTTTTAAAATAAACTTTGTACTTACTATTATTTGCAGGACTCAATATTATTTGCAGTAGGAATGTTAATGTTCCTTTGGCTTTAATAATTGTAGGTCTATCATATGCAAGTCACACAGTTGGTTTTACACCACCAACTTCACTGACTAGAGCCGGAATGTCTTATTACAACTCCCCAGGCCTTCATGTGCAACATATGGGACCATCCCATGGAATTTCAGTGAGTATTAAAAACTAGTAAATTTTCTTTTGAATTAAAATGTTAGTTATTTGTCTTAACCCATTTTTTAAAATGCAAATGTTTGATTTTGTTTCCTTGCCCTAAAAGGTCGTTTGCCTTCTTCAGTCCTAATTACCTCTGTACCTTGAGAAATTGATTTAGTGGAAAATCTTTTCTTCTGAAAGAGTGGAACATGTTGTCCCCTTAAAGACAGTAATAGGTATCGCCCTGTGGATCTGCAGGCAAGGTGTGAGACGTGATGTTCTAACCTATCCCGTGTCACAGGAAGTAAATACATTACTTTCATTTTTCTCCTAGTCTCCACCACATCTGACGGATGAGTCATCTGAGGTTGCTCCAAGCTCAGGTTTTCTTCAAGATAATGCTACCACCGTGTCACTGTAACAGGCAGCTAATTATTATTTAATTTTTTGTTTTGTTTTCCAGTGAGAGTGGCAATATATTAAACATTTGTTAGGACACTACTCAACATCTTTCAACTGGAATCATTTTTTTTTCTATTGAATTTAATGTACTTAACTTACTCAGGTTTTTCCTAGGGCTGCCGATTAATCACAGTTAACTCATGCAATTAACTGAAAAAAATTAATCGCTGTTAAAAAAATTAATCAGTTTATTGCAGTTTTAATTGCACTGTTTAATAGAATACCAATTGAAATTTATTAAATATTTTGAATGTTTTCTACCTTTTCATATATATTGTATTCTGTGTTGTAATTGAAATCAAAATGTATATTATTTTTGCTTACAAATATTTGCACTGTAAAAATGATAAAAGAAATGGTATTTTTCAATTCACCTCATACAATACTATAGTAGTACTATAGTATGAGACATACTATAGTACAGTCTCTCTTTCATGAAAGTGCAACTTACAAATGTAGGGGGGGGTTTTGGCGGGAGGGAGTACATGACTGCACTCAAAAACAAAACAATGTAAAACTTCAGAGCCTACAAATCCACTTGGTCCTACTTCTTGTTCAGCCAATCCCTAAGACAAACAAGTTTGTTTATATTTACAGGAGATAATGCTGCCCTCTTCTTATTTACAATGTCACCAGAAAGTGACACCAGGCATTTGCATGGCACTTTTGTATGTACAAAGGCATTGCATCGTATTTACGTGCCAGATATGCTAAACAGTCATGTGTCCCTTCATGTTTCGGCCACCATTCTAGAGGACATGCTTCCATGCTGATGCGTTAATATAAGCATTAATTAAATTTATGACTGAACACCTTGGGGGAGAATTGTATGTCCCTTGCTCCGTTTTTACCCACATTCTGCCATATATTTCCTGTTATAACAATCTCGTATGATGACCCAGCACATGTTGTTCATTTTAAGAACATTTTCACTGCAGATTTCACAAAACGCAAAGAAGGTACCAATGTGAGATTTCGAAAGATAGCTACAGCACTTGACCCAAGGTTTAAGAATCTGAAGTGCCTTCCAAAATCTGAGAGGGATGATGTGTGGAGCTTTCTTTCAGAAGTCTTAGAAGAGCAACACTCTGATGCGGAAACTACAGAACTCGAACCATCAAAAAAGAAAATCAGGTTTTTGCTGATGCCATCTGATAATGAAAATGAAATGCTTTGGTCCGCACTGCTTTGGATTGTTATCGAGCAGAACCCATCATCAGCATGGATGCAGGTATTCTAAAATGGTGGTTGAAGCATGAAGGGACATGTGAATATTTAGCTCATCTGGCACGTAAATACCTTGCAGTGCCGGCTACAAAAGTGCCACGCAAATTCCTGTTCTCATGTTCAGGTGACATTGTAAACAAGAAATGGGTAGCATTATCTTCTGCAATTGTAAACAAACTTTTGTCTGAGTGAATGGCTAAACAAGAAGTAGGACTTAGTGGACTTGCAGGCTCTAAAATTTTACAGTTTTATTTTTGAATGCAGGTTTTTTATACATAATTCTACATTTATAAATTCAACTTTCTTGATAGAGATTGCACTACAGTACTCATATTAGTGAGTAGAAAAATACTTTTTTTTAACAGTGCAAATACTTGTAATCAAAAAATATTTAGGGAGTACTGTACACATTGTATTCTGTGTTGTTGTTGAAATCAGTATATTTGAAAATGTAGAAAACTTCCAAAAATATTTAAATAAATGGTATACCATTGTTTAACTGTGATAAATCACAATTACTTTTTTAAATTGCGCAATTAATCGTGATTAATTATTTTAGTCGTTTAACAGCCCTAGTTTTTTTCCAAATACTCATTGAGTTTATAAAGCAAACAAAGCTGAAACTTTAGCACTTTGGCAAGATACCTTGTGGCTGATGTATCAAACAGGAAGCGCTATTCAATATATTCTGAATAAGTATAACAGTATACAAACAATCTCCTGCAAAGTTTCTTTATGCCAGTGTCCTCTGATACAAAATCTTGTTTCAGTAGATTTTTATAGAAAGGCACAAATAGATTTGTCAAATCTTTAATAAAAAAAAGTTTCATGACATAAATCTAGCTGGAGTCTGATTACAGTAGAATATGCTAATATGTGGACTTTCATAGGTTAACTGTTAATATTAACTCCCCAATCGTTAAGGCCTACAGCCATACCACACGGAGCTCTGATCTCGTAGGGGGAGGCAGCATGGTCCAGTGGATAGGGTATCAGAGTAGGAGTCAAATTGGGTTCTGTTCCTAGCTCTGCAGCTGACTGTGAGCTAGTTGCATAACCTCTTTAGGCTCTGAAAAATGGGGAATAATAATGTCTGCCCACTTTGAGAGAGACTGATTTTTAAAAAGGTATTAAATTTTTATACCATAAGCTAATCAGGACCAAGCTGTCAGTACTTGGAGGGAAGACTTCCTAGACAAAACGCTGGATGCTGCAGGAAATGGTGTTGATTAATAGGCACATAGTTCTCTGCCTTCAACATGTACTGAACCAAGGCTCCACCATGGTATTAGAAATTCACTCACGCTGGACGTGCTTTCAGAGTAGAAGTCCAGATCAATTAGTGGTCAGATATCCTATGGCCTTTTTCACACAGTGTCAGTCTAATCTGTTGTATACATTTATACTGCAGAGTAGGTGCCCTTGGTGTCCTGGCCGAATTCTAATTTGGAGAATTTTATGCCTATGTGGGAAGGCATTTCAGTTGGAAAAGGAACCTCCTTAATAAACAATCAAATTGTTAAGCTGTGTATCTGTTGTAGAGTTGTTTCCAGGTTTCTTTCCCAAAGGGTGGCTGTCTTGTCTTGCTTGGTTATGTCAGGGGTAGGGGTGTTTTGGAGTTCTTAAGGATTTGACTTAATATACAATTGTTATTTTTGTTATTTGGGTCATAGCTGCTGCAATTTTGAAGACATTTTGGTTTGTCTTACATTTTTGTATTGCTAATTTTACGATAGTGCTTCCTCCACTCTGAAAAAAAATATCAGTATAGTAGACGTCAGATCTTCTTGCTTGAAGAATATTTTCACGTCTTCTTGTACTTGAGAAAGGGCATGCTGAAAACTATTACAAATCTGCAGTTTCTTTGGAGACAGTTCTGTTAGCCACTGTTTATTTGCAACAGCCCAAAGGGATGTACTTACCATTTTTATAATGCTTGCCTCCTGAAGAACAGCTTGATTTGTGCTGCCATATGACTTCATTTTCAGATATGATCTTTTTAGTCATTTGGAATTTTCCTATACCAGTTTAGGTATGCACTATCACTTTTTAACTCCACATGCTGATAATGTTAAGTTGTGCTTATTAGCACCTGCTGCTATGCTTTGTTCAAGCATAGATAGTTATTATAGCTGTGCTTCTTCCTCTATTCTTTTTTCTAGATATCTGTTTGCCATTAAGTGTTTCCAGGGCTATGCTTAGGAAGGAATAATCAATTACACAAATACAATATGAGAAAAGATTGCCTTGGCAGGAGTAGTGCAGACAAGGATCGGGGGTTTATAGTGGATCACAAGCTAAACATGGGCCAACAGTGTAATGCTGTTGCAAAAAAAGCGAACATCATTCTGGGATGTATTAGCAAAAGTGTTGTAAGCAAGTAATTCTTCCCCTCTACTCGGCACTCAGGCTTCAACTGAAGAATTATGCCCAGTTCTGGGAACCACACTTCAGAAAAGATGTGAAGAAGTTGGAGAAAGTCCAGAGGAGAGCAACAAAAATGATTAAAGGTCTAGAAAATATGACCTATGAGGAAAGAGGGAAAAAAATGGATTTGTTTAGTCTGGAGAGGAGAAGACTGAGGGGGAACATAAGAGTCTTCAGTTGTTATAAAATGTTGTTATAAAGTAGAGGGTGATACATTATTCTTAATCACTGAGGCCAGGACAAAAAACAATGGGCTTAAATTGCAGCAAGGGAGGCTTAGGTTGGACATTGGGAGAAACTTCCTAGTGTTCAGGATAGTTAAACACTGGAACAAATCCATCATCAGAGTCTTTTTAAGAACAGGTTACACAGACACGGGACAGGAATGATCTGGATAATGCTTGGTCCTGCCTCAGTGCAGGGGACTGGATTAGGTGACGCATTGCGATCCCTTCCCATCCTGCATTTCTATTTTATTTCTCCCCTACTCACTTAGAGGAGTGGGCAGGCACCTTCTTGATCTCAAAAATGGTTAGTGTGCTATGCTAGTGCATTTCAAAGTTAGGTCAAATTCAGAATTTGTCTTGATAACTATTTACCTAAATCTGTATTATCCTTTTTAATATTTTGAACTTGATTCTTCAGTTTAATGTGGTATTTAGAATTTTGCCTTTAAACAATGTGTTAATGATGAGTCTGTAAGAGGGCTTCTTGATATCAGCTAAAGTGTCTTAAAAATGTATACATGTTCAACATGATTTCAATATTTGTTCTGCAGAGGCCTTCACCACGAAGAAGTAACAGCCCTGACAAATTTAAACGTCCCACTCCTCCTCCTTCTCCAAACACGCAGACCCCAGTCCAGCCACCTCCTCCACCTCCACCACCACCTGTGCAGCCTACAGTCCAGTCAACGGCATCGCAGTCAGCCACTTTTCAACATTCAGTGCATCCCTCCTCTCAGCCTTAGTGCATGTGCTCAGCAGTCTGTATTCAGAGTTGGACTCATAACATGGAGCAGTTTACTAAAAGCCAAAGGCTTACCTGGCATATTTGGATTTGACTTACTTGCACTGAGGTTATATACGCTTCATTGTTAATTGTGTTGTAAACATTTGTCTAAAAATGCAGCCAGTGTTGTGGGTCTACAACACTAATTTAACAAAATTTTCCATCAGTGTTTACTTGAACTACATGTATGTCCATTCTCTGGCTGGAACATTGCTACTCTCTTTGGTAATACGGCATTATGTCGTTTTGCTTGGCTCCAAAGCTTCATTTTCCTGGCTTTTAGGTTTGTAAAATTAAAGGGATATCTTTTTATATTCTTTTCATGACAATTTGCATAAAATTACAGGCATGATGGGCTATATTATAAAGTCCTAAATATTAACAGTGTTTACTAAGCATATGGTAAATCAGCACTACATTTCAGTAATCTGAAGATACAGCTTTTAGTGCAAAAGTGAAAGTCAGACACGTTAATCAGTGCCCAAGACTATATTCTTATTGTATCACCTAATAAATACGCTTAATACAGGTTCAGTATTCAGCACACATGACACATTCATACCTGTTTAAAAAAAAAACAAAAAAACAAAGCCTCAATTGTATGGTGCAGTCTGAAGTTAAATGTGGAGAATTTAACTTGTCAAAGTATATGGAATGTACAAGTCACGACCTTAAGATTTGATTGTCTAATTTATCATTTACGTTAACTTGTAAGCTGTCCATACTGTGTGTTCTGTCACAATGAACTTCTATAAGTGTGGTCCTGCCAACAAGTTACTGGTGGCTGATTAAAGTGTGCTCTTTGATTTCTGCTGCAGAAGGCAATGTGATTGTAGAGAACAGCTGATTTTTTTTCTTGTTGAAATATGTTAATTGTGATTTCCCCTAAAACAAAGTTTGAACAACTATTTTAAATGTTCAAAAGACTATTAAAGAATATGGTATAAGATGAATATTATAGGAATATATTGGCATAACAGCCAAAAATGTTGTATTGCTTGGTAGAAACAGAACAGAGTACAGAGAAAGTAGCACAACATGGCACTAATGAATGCTTATTTAGCAGCCTAAGCCGGTACAATGTATAAAGAAATGTATTCTGAATACATTCTTTCAATTCATTTAGCACAAATAAATTGTTTGGTTTCACTTTGCAGTGGAACAAAGTGTCACTTTTTTCTTTGATACTAGCATCGTGCCTAGTTTTATTTTTAAGTTCCTATTGGCTAGGTTTATATAATATTGATATTTTTAAGTGGTTTACCTCATATACTAGCATACATGGGCCATGGAAAAAATAATTAGAAAATGTATTTGAGAATATGTATTTGGTTCTAATGAGAACAGAACATTACGTGCCTTATTTGCTTACAAAAGCTTTTTGGCACACCTAACATTTCATTGAGCATGTTCTTAAGAAAAAGTAGAAATTTGGATATTTACTAACACTGGCAAATATGAAAATGTATGTACAATTCAACAACTATGTAAGAATTACAGGCTGAAAATGGTAATGATAGCAATCAAAATATCAAGTTAAAATAGTGTTTTAAAATGTTCAATTAAGGTCAAAGCAAAAGTGGAATTTCATCAATATAGCTATGTAGTTTCAGATCTTAAAAAGAGTTTAGAAAAATGTGTGTGTATATATAGTATGTTACAGTTGTTAAGCCAACATGACATTAAGTGCATTATTAAATTCCACTAGTTAGGTTGCAACTTTCTGATAAAATGGCACTGTCAAGGTTGTGACAGGCCTAAAAACTGACCTATGCGCCCATCTTTAAATTTTCAACTTTGTTTCTTTTTCTAACCACCTTTTCAACCCATCTTCTCCCTTCCAGTCATGAAGGTCGGTCAGTAAACTGCTTGTATACAAATTGTCTGACATAGAAGATGCTCACTGTTCTAAGTCTCAGTTGTGAGCATTTTATTAAGTGAAACTTCTGAAGCAGTTGCAGGATTGTATTGGAAAAATTACAGAAAGTCAAAAGTTATAGTCTTGATGGGACTAGTGGCACAATAGGGTCAATATGTAGATTTCACACTGTTTGTGGTTTTTGTAAATATAACAAATAGAAAAAATATATATTCCTACAAATAAGATTCCTGCTCATGTATATCACTGACTATTTAAAACACAGTGCCCACCTTTCTAAAGTGCTTTGAGACTCTTGGACAAAAGGGGCTATATAAGTGCAAACTAGTACTTTAGCAAAGCTGGCTAAAGAATAAGAGGTGTGTGGTAGTGTTGCTTTAATATCTTCAAAAAAGTGAAAATAACCTAGCATAATTTAAATTTGAAGCTTGGTCTGAAATTGAAATTCTGTAATGCAAGGTTTGAGCATTGTTAAAAGATATCACACAGTGAACTCCCCCTTATTAGTGTGTGATTTGTTACCAGTTGAAAGCAAAGAACTGACAAATGTATACTAAACGCTGAAAATGTAACAAGGCACTGAAGTGGCCTTACCTAGCTAATAAGGTTGAACAAACATTCTCTTGAAGGCAGAAACGTTAGATTTTATTTGTAGATTTTTTGAATAAGATAAGGAATTGTGTACATCCTTCTAATAAACATCAATGGATTTTCAGTTTTGTTTGTGAATTATAGTCTTCCATGATTCTGCAGCTCTGGATTTACCAGGCTAGTACAGAATCTTCTGTGGACTAAAGAAATTCACTTAAAAATAAGAGCCAACTTGACATGAGTCTTACATGTTTGGTTTCTTATTTTATCCAATATACATTCAGGTGGGCTTCTGTCTTCATCAGTGGTAATATTTGCCAGTCACACATTGCATGGCCACTAGTTGAGTAGCATGGTGAAATAGACAACCCAAGATGCTACCATGTTTGAAGGAAATGCATTGTTCTAAGGGCACACATTCACTAGCAATGTTAAAGCAATGTGTAGTCGCAGCATAGCTCTGGGAGAGAGCTCTCCCAGCACTATTAAAAAAACACCTTCATGAGGGGAATAGCTGCCTGCACTAGGAGTGCAGCTCCTGGCGATGGTGCACTGTCTACATTGGCACTTTACAGCGCTAAAACTTCCAGCACTCGGGTGTTGTTTCACACCTCTGAGCAAGAAAGTTGCAGTGTAGACAAGCTCTTAGTCATAACATTCCTTGGACAGTACCCTGCCATAGGACTCATGCCTAACCAGAAGGCCACAGAAGCACTTTTCAGTAGTAATTGGTGTTTAGGATGTGTGCACAATTCCCTCAAGCTCAGCAGTTAAGGGTATAAAAAGCCCTTTTCCTTCAACTATCCACCAATTGCTCTCTTTCCATGGCAGAAATGGTCACCAAACCATCCTCTCCTTTTTATTCCCCCCCCTTCCCCCTCCCAATTAGCAAGTGTCATTCCGTTCTTTGGCAGCTAAATCTTAGTAGTCTCTGATATTCCTTTGGAGAGTTCTAGAGTTCATCTCACCTGGGATTTATTCTGTGGAGGTATTTTTGGCTCTGAGTTTATAGGATCAGTAGTTCTTAATTATATAAAACCAGTCTCTTGGGAGGAGGAGGTGAGACAGTTCTCAGAGGCATCTCCTTCACCTCATCCTTAGATAGGGTTGTGTTGACTGCTTCCTCTCCTTCTGAGTGACATTATGGTCTTGCAAGACTTGGTGGGCAGAGGAACAACTGTGGTGTGTGATTCTCTTGGCAGCTTTGTCCAGAAAGCTGCACATGCTTTTTGACATAGAGCTCCACGAGTGAGAGAATAATTCTTAAGTAAGAATGTTTTAGCTCCCTAAAGAGGTCTGAATCCACTCTGACTCTTATTTCAGTCACAGGGAAACCCAGTTTCTTATACAAGGTCTTCAAATTATTTTTCTAGTATTTTTCCAAATAAGATATATGGAGGTGGAAATGTAATTGACCCCTGGGCAGTTCAAATGACTTTATGCCCCTCTGCTGTGAGTTTTGCAGCTGCCAATTATCAGGCTACCTGTACATTTCCAAGAGTTTTTGCTTTTTTGCCTCTTTGTCCCCAGTACATTCCTGAGGACAAAAAAGAAATATCTGGATTCGTTCATGGAAATCAAGGTGGTGTTCAGCCACTGCTTCACCCATGGCTAGCAGCACAGAAGTAGTGTCCAAGATACCCAAGGAAGACTGGTCTGTTAGAAGGATGAAAATCACAGCCAGCTCTTTTGGGCTTGAATCACCCTGTTGTCAGCAGCAAATCTGTATTTTGATTTCATACGTAAGTTACAGCAGTCTTCTTCAGAAGCTGTCTGCCAGTAAAGCATGAAATAACCTGGAAGATATTTCCATACCTATTAAAGAAAGCAAAGATCTGCCCCTTCAGCTTTTCTCTCAGAAACTGTTTGGATTCATGTATTTTTTTTACATATACATGACAGATTTAAACTCATGTTTCTGACGTTGGGATCTTTGATAACAAAAGAAGCTGCCCTGTGACCCCCCTCCCTGTTTTTTTTTTTTTTTTTTTTTTTTTTAACCAGCCTTTCCATATCAGCTTTGGAAACTGTCCTATCTAGCAGTGAGCAAGCTTTCTTGCCATATAAATATTTATTTAAACAGACAAGTATATATGCTAGTACTGGAACCTCAACTATCCAGGCTACAAGTCTGTGACTGTCTATCTTCAGTATGGTAACCATTCCACAGAGAATGGAATCCAAGCTTCCTGATGAGGAAGAAAATATCACCAGGCAGATTTAGAGCCATATCCTCCCTGCAGAAATATCACAGGTTCCCTGAATTCCCAGACAGAATTGGAACAGACCTCAATGAACCTTTCTGCACCTCAGTGTTCTAATGTCAAGTTCTTGAATGATTTGGCCATTGTATTGGAAGAGATAGACATCTCCACATGGAGCTTCCAGGCCACATGGTATCTGGGATCCCTTCATTGAATTACCCCAGTGTTTTCCTAACCCCAGCTGAGGGAGGCTGTTTGTGGGCTAGCCTGCTTAGAAGTCCCAAGATAGATGAAGGTTTGTTAAACTAAGTGCAGATTTGCTGGATAAAAACCAAGGCGCAATGACTGAGTACTATTTTTCCTGACATGGATTGGAGCTTACCAGTCATTAATGGAAAGGTACAAGATCTCATATACTTTGGGGAAGGCTTTAGTGCAGTAGGCGGCAACCTTTCAGAAGTGGTTTGCCGAGTCTTCATTCATTTGCTCTAATTTAAGGTTTTGCGTGCCAGTAATACATTTCAATGTTCTTAGAAGGTCTTTTGATAAGTCTATAATATATAACTAAACTTTTGTTGTATGTAAAGTAAAAAAGGTTTTTAAAATGTTTAAGAAGCTTCATTTAAAGTTAAATAAAATGCAGAGCCTCCCCGCCCCCAACCAGTGGCCAGGACCTAGGCAGTGTGAATGCCACTGAAAATCAGCTTGCATGCCGCAGGTTGCCTACCCCTGCTTTAGTAGTTTACTTTATCTTCCCATATTATTAGCTGCACTATTGATTTGTGTCTTTATTCTCAGGGGAAGGGGTGGGTTGTAATGTGTATAGTCAAACTCATCTGTGCCTTCATTCAGACTTGCAATAAACACTCCTTTTTTTTGTGTGCCTCCTGCTATTGGAAATGTCCTCTCAACCTTTTACTCTTTTTGGCCGTTGTCCATGCGGGAGTGGGGAAGGGAAGATAAGAATTAGAAAACCAAGAGAGGGAGAGTGCCCTAGCTTACCATGTTGTCCATCTTGCTGTTTATAGTTCCAGTGGGGGCTGATCTGATATTTCCACCCAGAAGTCAGATTTGGAGGGTGGTAGTGGTAATCAAACTTCTATCAACAAATAAATTGTGTACACATGAGATGCCACTTTCAGTACTTTATGCAGATGCTGAAAATTTTATCATATATGCTCTGTGGACACTTTAGGGTTGGCTCCGCCATCCCCATCCCTGTGTAGGGTTCAACTACGTTCCAGAGGTGTGTGGGAACCCTTTTGAGCTGACTTCTGTTTAGGGGTGGGGGCAAATAGTGATTCTCTCTCAAGCCTTACTCGCTTGTGGTGATACGTGGTCATTCACAGTAGTCTGTGCAGATCTTACTCCTGAGGGAATTCTATGCATGTGCAGAATTCATGTTTCCCACAGATTTCTTTGCCTCCTTGTAAAAAAATGATTTTCTGACAGGGAAGCAAAGGGAAGCCACAAAAGCAGTCCTGTAACCCTCCCCAGCAGTATGTTTTGGGTACCCATGGCAGCTGGCAGAGACATAAATCACTGGGGGGTAGGGAGTGGGACTGGAGGAGATCCAGTTGGTGGCTACTAGCCTGCGCCAGGCTCAGCTGCTAGTCTGGCTGGGCTGGGGAGGACAGGACTTCCTCTTCACCTGTACAGCATCCAGTGCTGAGTCAGATCCACTGTGCCCAGATTTCTCTCCAAGCTGCAGGAAGCTCTGCAAACTCCTCCTGCCTCCCACCCTGACCCCTTGCTCCTCAGCTGCAGGGGGAGGGCATCACTGTATGGGGAGCTGCTTCCCTATCTGCCAGACCCCCACATACCCAGATCCTCTGGCTGAGCTCCCACACACCCAGAATCCCCCCTTCCAAGCCCCACTCCCCCTGCATCTGGACCATCCCCATGAGTCACCTGGGTCTTCACTGAGCCCCAACCAGCTGCACTTGGATCCCCAACTTCACTGAGCCCTATACCCTTAGCATCTAGCCCCCCACACTCAGTCCCCCCATTCTGAGCTCTATTCCCTCCTCCACTCAGACCCACCCTGCTGAACTCTAGCCACCCCAGATCCAGATCTCCTGCTGAGCTCCAGACATCTTCAGCTGGATCCGCCCCCTGCAGAGTCACATTACTGTTGCACCCAGACACCCCACCACCAACAAACCCCTGTGCATCCATATCCCCCCACACCTCAATCCCCCACTCAGCTGCCCACACTCAGATTGCCCCATGCAGAACCTTCTAAACCCACACCTGGATCACCCCACACTAAGCCCCTCCACACTTGGATCCTGCTGGGCTGGGCCTGCCTGCCCCACACCTGGTGCACCTGGCATGGAGGGGCAGGGCCTTGGGGTGTTTCTGGAGCAGGCCCAGTCCTTGCACTGTGTCAGGGTTCATGCAGCCTCATTGCTGAGTCTGTGTCCAAGGGGAACTGCACAGTGATCTCCCACCTCTGCAGCCAGTGGCCTGTGCTCCCCAATGCAATGTTCGTGCTGCCACACTTATTTGACAAATAAAATTTGCAGAATTTTAAAATACCGTATGCCGAATTTTGAATTTTTTGGCACAGAATGCCTTCAGGAGTAAGATCTTCATGACACTACTCACTTTCTCGTTTCTAACATGTTGACATTTAAAGTACTTTCGTTGTCATCTGATTTAAAACTCATTGAAATGAATGGGGTGTACTCACATAAACCATAAGAGCTGGAGCCTTACTTTTAAATAACGAAAGCTTACATTCTGGAGGACAAGAAGGCAGTATGAAAAAGGTCCTCATATGGCAAATTTTTGCCCAGGCTTCTTTAGCCATTTTCCAGATACTGCTTGGATGGTTACTTAAGTGGTCACAACACTTTCTGCAGTTCAAAATTGGCAGTTTCCTTGTCTTCTTTGTAGCATCAAAGGTTCTGGTATCTGGCCATTATCCACCTTTCAAATCCTTTCTCGCAATCAAGCATGAAGTGCAATACAACAACATTCTAACTAGAGCTACTTGATTGTAAACTATTTTTGTCAAATTGAGCCCTTTTTCACAACCATATTCCATGTATTCCACTTCACTCTGAATGGTCCCTTAGAATATGTACTAACTACTTATGCTAAACTGTCTGTTCGAATTTGTATTTAGCTGTGACACTGAGTACCTTTCCCAGACCTGAAGAGGAACTCTGAGTAGCTCAAAAGTTTTTCTCGCACCAACAGAAGTTGGTCTAATAAAAGAGATGACCTCACCCACTTTGTGTCTCACTTTCTATTGGACAGTTCTGCAACATGACTTTTACCAATTTGAGTTTATTCTTTATTTATCAAATCATATATATCGAGCATATATGTGAAACTGAGGTTTTTTGCTTGCAGTAGTGTTCTCCTTGGAATATTCAGACTGCAGTGATTGGTTACCTAAATCACATGGCATTATTTCTGTTTCTTACTAAATGGCCTAAGTTTTTTTTATAACAGGAACTGGCATCTGAAGAAGTGTCTCAGTAGAGGAGCAGGATCAGGAGATGGGAGGAAATGAGCAGTGTCAGAAATGTTATGGTATTGTAAATCTTTTCCTGTCTACTCTTGCACAAGATGGCATTCTGTGTGGCTACATATGTGGAGTGCTAGTTTTAAAATAGCGTTTCTTATGTAGGGAGAATAAGATAGCTTTACTTGCTCTATGCTTTGTTTTTCTCTGGTCTCATTCACACAATGTATGATCATAGCTGTCTGTGCTATCAGAAGATACTTTTCTGGCTCATTAGTTGTCTGAGTGCAAAACCGCTGGCTACGAATTTTTGGAAGACTGATCTATAGTCTATTAACATAAGAACAGCCGTACCAGATCAGACCAAAGGTCCATCTAGCCCAGTATCTGTCTACCAGATCTCTCTTGCCATCCATCTCCATCCTCTGATGAACAGAGGCTAGGGACACCCTTCTTTACCCTTCCTGGCTAATAACCATTTATGGACTTAGCCACCATGAATTTATCCAGTTCCCTTTTAAACATTGTTATAGTCGCAGCCTTCACAACCTCCTCAGGTAAGGAGTTCCACAAGTTGACTGTGCGCTGTGTGAAGAAGAACTTCCTTTTATTTGTTTTAAACCTGCTACCTATTCATTTCATTTGGTGACCCCTAGTTCTTGTATTATGGGAATAAGTAAATAACTTTTCCTTATCCACTTTCTCTACATCACTCATGATTTTATATACCTCTATCATATCCCCCCTTAGTCTCCTCTTTTCCAAGCTGAAGAGGCCTAGCCTCTTTAATCTTTCCTCATATGGGACCCTCTCCAAACCTCTAATCATTTTAGTTGCTCTTTTCTAAACCTTTTCTAGTGCTAGAATATCTTTTTCGAGGTGAGGAGACCACATCTGTACACAGTATTCAAGATGTGGGCGTACCATGGATTTATATAAGGGCAATAATATATTCTCAGTCTTATTCTTTATCCCCTTTTTAATGATTCCTAACATCTTGTTTGCTTTTTTGACTGCCTCTGCACACTGCATGGACATCTTCAGAGAACTATCCTCGATGACTCCAAGATCTTTTTCCTGACTCGCTGTAGCTAAATTAGCCCCTATCATATTGTATGTATAGTTGGGGTTATTTTTTCCAATGTGCATTACTTTACATTTATCCACATTAAATTTCATTTGCCGTTTTGTTGCCCAATCACTTAGTTTTGTGAGATCTTTTTGAAGTTCTTCACAATCTGCTTTGGTCTTAACGATCTTGAGTAGTTTAGTATCATCTGCAAACTTTGCCACCTCACTGTTTATCCCTTTCTCCAGATCATTTATGAATAAATTGAATAAGATTGGTCCTAGAACTGACCCTTGGGGAACACCATTAGTTACCCCTCTCCATTCTGAGAATTTACCATTAATTCCTACCCTTTGTTCCCTGTCTTTTAGCCAGTTCTCAATCCATGAAAGGACCTTCCCTTTTATCCCATGACAGCTTAATTTACATAAGAGCCTTTGGTAAGGGACCTTGTCAAAGGCTTTCTGGAAATCTAAGTACAGTATGTCCACTGGATCCCCCTTGTCCATATGTTTGTTGACCCCTTCAAAGAACTCTAATAGATTAGTAAGACACAATTTCCCTTTACAGAAACCATGTTGACTATTGCTCAACAGTTTATGTTTTTCTATGTGTCTGACAATTTTATTCTTAACTATTGTTTCGACTAATTTGCCTGGTACCGACGTTAGACTTACTGGTCTGTAATTGCCGGGATCACCTCTAGAGCCCTTTTTAAATATTGGCGTTACATAACTAACTTCCAGTCATTGGGTACCTAAGCCGATTTAAAGGACAGGTTACAAACCTTAGTTAATAGTTCCTCAACTTCATATTTGAGTTCTTTCAGAACTCTTGAGTGAATGCCTTCTGGTCCCGGTGACTTGTTAATGTTGAGTTTATCAATTAATTCCAAAACCTCCTCTAGTGACACTTCAATCTGTGACAGTTCCTCATATTTGTCACCTACAGAAGCCAGTTCAGGTTTGGGAATCTCCCTAACATCCTCAGCCGTGAAGACTGAAGCAAAGAATCCATTTAGTTTCTCCACAAGGACTTTATCGTCTTTAAGCGCACCTTTTGTATTTCAATTGTCAAGGGGCCCCACTGGTTGTTGAGCAGGCTTCCTGCTTCTGATGTACTTACAAAATTTTTTTTTATTACCTTTGAAGTTTTTGGCTAGCCGTTCTGCAACTCCTTTTTGGCTTTTCTTATTACACTCTTGCACTTAAGCTGGCAGTGTTTGTGCTCCTTTCTATTTGCCTCACTAGGATTTGACTTCCACTTTTTAAAGGAAGTCTTTTTATCTCTCACTGCTTCTTTTACATAGTTGTTAAGCCACGGTGGCTTTTTTTTAGTTCTTTTACTATGTTTCTTAATTTGGGGTATACATTGAAGTTGGGCCTCTATTATGGTGTCTTTAAAAAGGGCCCATGAACTTGCAGGGATTTCACTTTAGTCACTGTACCTTTTAACTTTTGTTTAACTAACCCCCTCACTTTTGTATAGTTCCCCCTTTTGAAATTAAATGCCACAGTGTTGGGCTGTTGAGGTTTTCTTCCCACCACAGGGATGTTGAATGTTATTGTATTATGGTCACTATTTCCAAGCGGTCCTGCTATAGTTACCTCTTGGACCAGCTCCTGCGCTCCACTCAGGATTAAATCTAGAGTTGCCTCTCCCCTTGTGGATTCCCATACTAGCTGCTCCATGAAGCAGTCATTTAAAGTATTGAGAAATTTCATCTCTGCATTTCGTCCTAAAGTGAAATGTTCCCAGTCAATATGGGGATAATTGAAATCCCCCACTCTTATTGGGTTCTTAATTTTGATAGCCTCTCTAATTTCCCTTAGCATTTCAACATCACTATTACTGTCCTGGTCAGGTGGTCGATAATAGATCCCTAATGTTATATTTTTATTAGAGCATGAAATTTCTATCCATAGCGATTCTATGGAACATGTGGATTCGCTTAAGATTTTTACTTCATTTGAATTTACATTTTCTTTCACATATAGTGCCATTCCTCCCCCTGCAGGACCTGTTCTGTCCTTCCGATATATTTTGTACCCCGGAATGATTGTGTCCCATTGATTGCTCTCAATCCATTGGGTTCTGTGATGCCTATTATATCAATATCCTCCCTTATCACAAGGCACTCTAGTTCACCCATCTTATTATTTAGACTTCTAGCATTTGTGTACAAGCACTTTAAAAACTTGTCCTTGTTTATTTGTCTGCCCTTTTCTGATGTGCCAGATTCTTTTTTATGTGACTGTTTATCATCTGATCTGGCCCTTACATTATCCTTTTCCATCCTTTGTTCCTGACTATAACCTGGAGATTCTCTATCATCAGACTCTCCCCTAAGAGAAGTCTGTGTCTGATCCACATGCTCCTCTGCAGCAGTCGGCTTTCCCCCATCTCCTAGTTTAAAAACTGCTCTACAACCTTTTTAATGTTTAGTGCTAGCAGCCTGGTTCCACTTTGGTTTAGGTGGAGCCCATCTCTCCTGTACAGGCTCCCCACATCCCAAAAGTTTCCCCAGTTCCTAATGAACGTAAACCCCTCCTCTCTACACCATTGTCTCATCCATGCATTGAGACTCTGAAGCTCTGCCTGCCTACCTGGCCCTGTGCGTGGAACTGGTAGCATTTCTGAGAATGCCACCATAGAGGTCCTGGATTTCAGTCTCTTCCCTAGCAGCTTAAATTTGGCTTCCAGGACATCTCTCCTACCCTTTCCTATGTCATTGGTACTTACATGTACCACGACCACCAGCTCCTCGCCAGCACTACACATAAGTCTGTCTAGATGCCTCGAGAGATCCGCAACCTTTGCACCAGGCAGACAAGTCACCATACGGGTTCTCCCGATCATCACAAATCCAGCTATCTACGTTTCTAATGATCGAATCTCCCATTACTAACACCTGCCTTTTCCTAGCAACTGGAGTTCCCTCCCCCCAGAGAGGTAACCTCAGTGCGAGAGGCAACCCCAGCATCATCTGGAAGGAGGGTCCCAACTATGGGAAGGTTTCCCTCTGCTCCCATTGACTGCTCTGCTTCCCTGGGCCTTTCTATTGCATATATACAATGTAGAGTTTCATATATTGGATTTCAGACCAACTTTTTAAAGGTATTTATGCATGCAGATGTCTAGTGGGATTTTCAAAAGCACTGGAATGCCTAACGCTGCATTGAAATCAATCCTTTAGTCTCCAGTTTATTTCATGTGGTTTATCTGCTATTCAGTGCAGTCCTTAATCGCATCTGTATGGTCAGTATTCTTTGAAAGTAGCATTCACTGTGTCTTGCTGTATTTGTGCCAACTCTCAGGCCTGGGTGGTCAATGAACACGGTTACTGGCATGTCTCATGTATGCCCATATTCCATGTATCTGTCAAGTATATTGATTGACTCCGCTGGGCTCCATCTTGTCATTCTCCGTCATTTTTCTGCAAGTACTTGCCCTGTCCTAGCCAGCATGTGGTTACAGTCAGTAAGAGTAGTTGCCCAACTGTGAATTTCATTCCTGATGTATGCCATCTTATGGTCAATGCAGTAGTGACCAGAGTGTTTTCCAAACCTACCTTACAACTGTTGCTTCAGATGTTGCACCTGTGATCTCTGCCCCTGACTGGCTCTGCTGTTTATTCATATGTATGTACCCTTTTAAACTGAATGCCTCCCCCTCAGTCCACTCATCGGGGTATTGGGTGTCGGGAGGTCTGGTCCACTCCTTGGGGTACCGGGCGTCAGGAGGTCCAGACAGCTCCTCCACAGGCTGAGCGTCGGACTGCTCAGTCGGCTCCTCTTTTGTAACCCTAATACACTGTGGTGGCTGCAGATTATCTGACAACAGGACCATAGACTGGTCCTCTGCTGTATGTAGAGGCTGTTCCACTGAGCTGGTGTCCCCCTGTGATGTTTATTCTCATTGCTTCCTGTCTACACTCCAGATGACTTGCCCATGTTGTGGTCCTGGAACATGTGCAAAATTTCTCTAAGTAAGATATCTTCAAGTACCTGGACTTCTTATTTCCTTCTACTCTTCATGGTGAGTGATCAGATAGCTCTTTTGTCCTGTTCTCTCCTACTTAACACCCTCAGCCTGAAACATAGCCAATGCATCTATATGATAGGTGAATGAGACGTTCTGGTGCAAATGTTTGCTCACACACATATTTGCTCTGACATTTGTCTGAACAAAACCTGGTCCTGAATGTTTGCAGGAAAGCAACAAATATGGAGGAAGGGGCATATGGGAAAGATGACATTATGTGATTGTAGTACAGCAGCACCAGGGCTCAACCCTCCTTGCGGGCGGAGGGGAGCCACACCGGCCCACAGTGCTCCGTCGACTCGGGGCTTATCCCTTGCTGCGGGGCGGAGTGAACCCACAACAGTTAGCAAGTGGCCCAAGCCCTTAGGCAGGGCGGGGCAACCCACACAGTCTACGCTCAGGCCCTTCAGCGGGGCTGAGCGACAAGGTAACAGTATATATAAGCCCAGGCCCTTAGGCAGGGCGGGGCAACCCACACAGTCTACGCGCAGGCCTTTCAGCGGGGCTGAGCGACAAGGTAACAGTATATATATATATATATATAAGCTCAGGCCCTTAGGCAGGGCAGGGCAGTAGCAGTTGAGGCTCAGGCCTGTCAGCAGGCTGAGCAAACACAATAACCCATAAGTCTACACGAGGGGGAGTCTGCCACCCTTGGGGGGTGGCAGGGGGAACACAGGCCCTCCCACTCCACTGCGTTCCAGCCCGGGGCCCTAGCAGCGGTCAACACCGCTAGCGGTCAGTGGGGGATCCTGACCGAAACACACTGCCATCGGCTCAGGTGAGCCTGCAGCCTGACTGGGGTCAGCTGCCCCCAGGCCACTTCCAACCTCCCCCTCACTGGGTACCTGCTCTCTGCCAACGTAGTCCAGGGGGTCCCAGATCATGGGTTCCTCAGGGTGTCCGGAGGTCCAGTCCACTCATCGGGGTATCGAGAGATCTGGTCCACTCCTTGGGGTACCGGGCGTCGGGAGGTCCAGACAGCTCCTCCACAGGCCGAGCGTCGGACTGCTCAGTCGGCTCCTCTGAGTACTGGCCCCAGGGGAGGTCAGGCCAGTACCCCTCCGGGTACCAGGCACAGGGTAGGCCGGGCCCAGCAGGAGCTCGGGCTCTAGCGTCTGCCTTCTCTGGCAGCCTCCTCCTAACTGAGTGCTGGGCCCGGGCTTTTGTACTTCCGGTCCCGCCCCCTGACTTCCAGGGGGCGGGGACAGGTGGCGGGGCCTCCACCCGTGGCCGCACCTTCTCTGGCCTATGTCCCTCAGGATCGCGGGGGAGTGGGGCCCCCTCGCTACAGTGATCCAAACGAATTGAGTCAGCTTTATTGAGCTAATCACTTTCTCCCCTTTAAATGGGTCTGACCCTGCTTCTGCTGTTATACATCCTACATAGGAAACCATGCAATAAACACTCTTCCAGCATTACTGAAATTCAGGTAGGAAAGTATGCAGTAAACCACTGAGGAGAAGAGGAAGAGTAGTGGTGTGGGGAGCAGAGACTCCTAATGAGTCTGATCCAGGCTCTGCTCCACCTTTTGATAGGTAGTCTCTGCCCTCACCAGCAGAAGGGTCTATAAAAGCAGAACCCAACTCACTTTGTTTATTTAGAATCTGTGCCATGTGTAGGCAAGATAAGGAATTCAGCTGAGCACTGGGGATGTGACCCCATACCTTGAAGCCACTTCCACTCCTCCCAAGACAGAAGATGGGGGGAGTGAACAGACACTCCCAAAGTAACCAAGAAATTGTACAGGTAAGCCCCATGTTCTCCAATGAGAGCTTGGGGTTATGTATTAAGGCCACTAATTCACCTTTGTGCAGAAGATGCTAAAATAAGTAATGGGGCGGGGAAGAAACAAGGCTGGGAATGAAATGAGAGTAATGGGGTCCCTTGGCAGGAATTTTTTTCAGCACTGCTGCCTGCTGCCCTCTCAAACTGCATTGCTCCTCATCTTCCCATGCACTGACTACCACTCTTCTCTCCCCTGACATGGGCAATGAGTTGAACTAGGGAGATGACTTCCCCCAGTTTTTTTAAAGGCAGTGTGAGGATATGTATCTATTCCCTGCCTCATCTCCTGTGTGAAGCAAAGAGGAAGAAAAGCCATTTGTGGATAATACTCAGGGGCCTGAAACCTAAGGCTGGGGCTTAATTGCCTAGTGTGAAGGGAAACACCACAAAAACAGTATTTCCTGTGGTATTTTCTCAAGGGCTTGAATTGAGCAAGTATGTACTGGTACAGCCTACCTGTACCCTTTTAAAGCTTTTTAACAAAATGTGTCTGGCTATGGTTTTGAAGAAAACCTCAATAATGTGAACTAACTGTAAGCAATGCAGAATTGAGTATGCAGAGAGCCTGGAACAGTAGCTCTGCAAAGCATGAACAAAGTGCTCCATTCACTTTAGTGAGGGGTTTTCTCAGAGGCCCGATGGTGATGATTTAAATATTTCCATTCTGAACTATTTAATTTCTCACATAAGAAAGGAGAAGGATATCGCAGATCTGCACAACTTACTGTGAATGATGTTTCACTTTGGTGCCACCAATAGGAGGCACTTGGAAGATGCCACCACATTTTTCTCTTAGGAAGGTGCCTGATAGAGCCTATGGGCATAGTCAAGCCCCACCAATGGCACGCCATGCTCAAAGACCTAGTGGAGCTCAGAGATGATATTCATATTTTGAACACCTGCACATACTACTGAGTGCTATCCTATATTGGCAGCTTACATGGCAGAACTTACTTTTGAGGACAGAGCTTTGCAGTGTACCACCTTTTCTCTTTACTCCCAAATTTGGTTTTTCTCCCACATCAATGCTATGAATTAGTCCTCAGTCCTCTGCCCTCAACCTAATTTCTGTGCTAAAACCACAACTGTGGCCTTTTGTGATATTGAGATGGAATTTCAGATCAGATGCAACTCTGGCTGTTACTTCATGATCAATTAGTGAGAGTTTAAGAGCTCTCAGAAGCTCAAGAATCCTCACTCTTGGCTATCAGCAAAACAGTGGTGAATAGTGGATATTCTATCCTCCTGCCAGAAGATGGAGACTTGCAACAAAAAATATTGTGACTAGTAACTTTTTCTGTTCCCAATAAAAATCTTTCTTATTCCTGGTTGATTTTTCACTGAACTCATGGTACTTAACAGCTTTAAAAGCTTTAATTTCTGGAAGACATAAGAACTATCAAGTATTAATAAAAACTGGTGTACCAGCTCAGGTAAGACTTTAACCCAGTTCACTGTCTTTTGGAATGAGAAGGACACTAAACAAAAGCATATTGTGTTGTATAGACTGAAAGTTGTCCAGGATAAGTGAACTGATTGCTTCTGCATAAAAGGGGCCTAAAGAATAAGTTATTTATGAGTTTATCTCATTTGTGCTAGGTTGGTGTGATGTTCCTATGTCTGCTAATACGTATAATTTTGGTCAAACAGTAAAAAGTTTATGTGAAATGTCTAAACAACATTGTGTACTTGCTGAGCTATGGTTTGAAACTGGGATAAGTTGACATTTCGTGATTGACATTGGTGCAGTGGTAGAGTTTGCATTCAGGCAGGTACAACAGTACCTAAAAACCCAGTGTAGACAAAGCCTGTGGTTATAAAGATTTCCCAGTAATCTGTTACTCTTACTGTTATCTTTATTGACCACTTTATAGCAGTCAGTGCTTTTGGATAGTCATTTTAAGAATCCTAAATGGAAATCAAATTGTCTAGAGATAACTTTACTGCTTAAATAGCAATTCAGCTATATTATTCTCTTTACAGATAGAGATGTGAGATGTCTTTTCTAGGAGAACTTCTCCCTACTCTGGTCCCTTGATACCAGTTGAAAGGGCCAGAGTAGCATAAAGGGGACCCTAAAAGCCCCATATCTAGTTGTGGGAGGATTTTCCCAGCACAGGCACCATGGGAGACAGCATGTAAAGCTGCGTTCAGAAGATTCCCTAACAAACCCTGGCTTAGGGGCAGGAATGGGGCACATAGGACATGCTCAGATGAGGAGGGTCAGCAGCATGCAGTGCTGCAGACATTCTGGCGATCACTGTGGCCCATAGGGCAGCTCTGGGATGGCTCTTCCCACAGCTGTCTTAATTACACTGGGGACCTTAAAGCCACCTTAGTACTTCATCCCCATGGGCTGCAAGTTCTGTGCTGTACCTCTGATAATGTCTTCCCTTCAAGAGAAGGTGTGATTGCATCACAGGCAGGCATATTTATCTCGCTTTAATCTAGCTAGCAAGAGTAACAGTAGTCTTGAACACATGGTGGGTTAGCATGGGCTAGCAACCCAAGTATAATATACAGAGTCCCCAGTAGATTTGTACTTGGGTTGCTAGCCTGTGCTGAAGCCCTTGCAGCCAGGTCTTCACTGCTTTTGTTACCATACCAGCTAGATTAAAACTAGCATGGGTATGCCTTGCCAAGATACAATCACACCTAGATTTGAGTGAAGACACTCCCTAATGGGTGAATACAATCTCACCCCTACTCCCTTCCTACAAAAGTTCATAATCCAAGAACTCAATCTAACACCTATTGAAGTCAATAGAAAAGCTACCATCAACTTGAATGGCTACTGTATCTGGCCTAAACTTAAGATGTATACAGATAGTGAAAGTGATAAAGGAAAGGCAATAGGAAGGATAAACAAAATTTTTACAGTTAGCTTAATTTACCCTTATGCAAATAAAGGGGGAAGTATTGTTTTGTGAATTAAGCACAGGAATGGCCATAAAAAGGTTTTGATTATTCTTTGAGTGGTGTCCCTATGGGTGCTCCACTTCAGGTGTGCATGTGCCTTTGATCAGAGACCTTCAATCGCAATGCCTGTTCAGCCCATGGATGAATTGCAGATATCCTGCACACCGAGAAGATATAGAGCTGCATGGGGAAACCACCCTCAGTTCCTTCTCAACCACCCGATGACTTGAGATGGAACATCCAGCATGCTATCTTCAGCTTTGGTTAGCTTAACCTCAAGTTTTAATTATAGTTTTAGCTTGGCTTATTTGGTTCTTTGAAAATTCTACTTTATTTATATGTCAGAGGGTTCCATTTAGGTTTTCCATCCACTCCCCCATTCTTTCCCCTCTGTTCTGACCCCTTCTGGGGGTCATTCTCAACTTGGTACCCAGGATTCAAGTGCTGTCTTTACCTGCTGAGAAGCTTTTCTGGTTAATGATGAATATTCCCAGTGTATATGCTATCTGGGCGACACCATATCCCAGCTAAGTGTAAAATTTGCAATGCTAATTTTGTAAAAACTGGGAGATTAAATTTAGGCTCCTCATGATGGATTCCTCTCTCCAACCAACCTTAAATACCCCCTGGACATCAGCATCTGAGTGAGTACAGTACCACCATCAACCTTTGTATCTAGGTCTTCATAAGATAAGATCACAGAATGTCAAGGTTGGAAGAGACCTCAGGAGGTCATCTAGTCCAATCCTTTGCTCAAAGCAGGACCAGTCCCCAGACAGATTTTTGCCTTAGATCCCTAAATGGCCCCCTCAAAGATGGAACTCTCAACCCTGGGTTTAGCAGGTCAATGCTCAAACCACTGAGCTATCCCTACCTGTTAGAAGCTTCTAGGAAGAGGATTCTGGATCTCCTCAGAGACAGCATACTTCAAAATAGCTTCAGTCACCATCCAGGTCAACCATTTCTGAGACCTTATGTCCCAAGAAGGGTACCACTGGGGCTCCAGGCATCTCCTCTACTAGAAGCTTGTCAAAGACCTTGAGCCTCTCAGAGGTCTATGGTACTGTGCATACCTCAGTATCAAAATAGTCTGCAGTACCATCCAAACATGACTGCTCCAGCAGCGATCCTAAACATTCTGCCTCAGAAAAGTCTGTAACATTATCAGACTTTTCATTACCAACCTTGGTACCCAAACAGGTGACCCAGACTGCAATCCTGGTACCTCTGACTAGCAACTTTGGTACCAACACCATCAGCTAGAGAAGTATCACCTATCAACACCTATCAACATGGGTTACTCTGGAGTCCCACGTAATATAGGTGCAGAGTCACCCAGTACCATAGGAGTTTAAATTTTCCAAGGACCTGTTGGTGTTTGATGAGCCAGAGTCTCCAATATTAATAGATACACCAAATGGCTGTCAGTACAGAGATCAGCAAAGTCTGAGGCCTTATCTTTCTGTGGTATCCTATGGTTCTCCAGTACTGTTGGCACCAGGCAGACAACCATCGTTGCCTCCAATGTCTGCTCTTCCACTAGACTATGCTGACAACCTTCTTCAGATTTCCAAATCTCTGTACCAGGATCTCCTACATACCAATGGAGAGACATCTTCCCAGGCACCTTAACTGAGAGAGAAGCTCCAAGGGCAAAACAATTTCATGCTCCTTCTCACTGGTTTAAAGCAGCACTGGATGCCTTCCCATCTGCCATATGGTCTTCCACAATGACATGGGCAGCCTGCCATCAGCAATATTCGAGGTTCCTAGTTATTCCTGTGTGGGTCATTGTGAAAGGCACTCTTCTGCTCCATCTCTCCCTCCTCATAGACTTTTAAGGTCAGAAGGGACCATTATGATCATCTAGTCTGACCTCCTGCACAATGCAGGCCATAGAATCTCACCCACCCACTCCTGTATCAACCCCCTAACCTATGTCTGAGCTATTGAAGTCCCCACATCATAGTTTAAAGACTTCAAAGTGCAGAGAATCTTCCAGCAAGTTACCTATGCCCCACGCTGCAGAGGAAGGCGAAAACGCCCCAGGGCCTCTGCCAATCTGCCCTGGAGGAAAATTCCTTCCCAACTCCAAACATGGCGATCAGCTAAACCCTGAGCATGTGGGCAAGACTCACCAGCCAGCACCCAGGAAAGAATTCTCTGTAGTAACTCAGATCCCACCCCATTTAACATCCAGTCACAAGCCATTGGGCATATTTACTGGTAGTAGTCAAAGATCAATTAATTCAACAATCCCAACTTCATGAGGAGTCCTTTGAAGAGCAAGAGGCAAGTGTGGACCAGATGAGGCTGTGATGCCTCCTCCCTTCTCTTTTGCCGCTGACTTTAAACAGTTTCAGAACCTGATGAATCTGAAACAAGTCAGAAATCAGTTTCATTGAAGGAGGTCCAAGAGTCAGAACATAAGCTCTTGGATATACTCCACATGACATCCTCTCGTTGAGTAGCCTTTCTAATAAGGCTTTACCTGATGCTGCCAAAACCATCTGGCAGATGCAACTGCACCACTTACCTGTAAATGAGCCAATTAAAAAAGAAAAAAAAGTCTACATTCCTGCAAAAAAATCTGAGTTTTTATTTCCAGTCTCATTCTAACTCTACAGCTATGGAGGCCATTAATGAGCATGGTAGACAACACTATACTTAATGTATGCCATACAATAAAGTCCAGGTTTGCCTCAACCTCTTTGGTAATAAAAGCTACTCTTCGGCAATGCTGCAGTTTAGAAAAGCAAATTATCGCGCTCTGATTGCAAAGTATGATCACACCAGCTTCCGCAAATTAAACACCTTCCCCTGCAGCATTGGGAACAGTTTCAAGCCATCAGAACCAAGGGTTAGCTCTTAGCAAGAACCTCATTGCAAGCTTCCCTAGATGCAACCAACAGTGCAGCTCATTCAGTCTCTATTACAGTCATTATGCATCAAGCACCTTTACTGCAGCTGTTGGGATTTCCTACCAAGGTCCAAAATACCATAGAAGACATTCCTTTTCATGGACTAGAACATTTTAGGGAATCCATTGATGAATCCTTGGACACCTGAAAGGATTCAAGGGCCACTTTCAGATCTCCTGGTGTGCATATACATACCCCTGCAAACAAAAGAAATTTTAGTAGAACGAAACGGCACAGAGGTCCTGCCTCGTCCAATTCTCTGGCTTTTGTAGATCAGCCAATCCACACAAGAAAAGGTCAAGATATCAGAAGAGGCCTTCTGCTGCAACTCTTACCACCTTCCTCATCAACAAAGCATCAATTTTTATGGTCTGTTTGAGAATCAATAATATTCCCACTTTGGGAGTCTTCAGCCAACGTCCTCTCCTCCCTGTGGAGACTGCCTTTCCTATTTTTGACCTTCATGGGAGCAAATTATATCCAACAAATGGATTTTGGAGGTTATAACATGGGGTTATTCCGTCCATTTCACCTCTGTACTCCACTATCCCTCTTTCTCATCCTTCCTGAGGGACTCTTCTCACAAATGTTTACTGAGACAGGAGACCATCTCTCTTCTATGCTTAGGAGCCATAGAACAAGTTCCAGTCCAGCACAGGAAAAGGATTTTATTCCAAGTGTTTTCTAGTTCCAAAAAAGAATGGGGAATAGAGACCAATATTAATGCTCAGACTTCTAAATACCTTAATAAAGTCACAGAAACTCAGGATGGTAATTCTTGCAACTATAATTCCATCATTAGATGGGAGAGATTGGGTCATGGCCCTCAAACTTCAGGACACATTTTCGTGTTGCACAATTCACCCCTCTCACAAGAGGTTTCTTCATTTCACAGATGGCCAGGATCACTTCCAGTATCAAGTGCTCCCCTTTGGCCTCTTGTCTGCACCGAGAGTATTTTCCAAAGCCCTGGCCATAGTAGCCACTCACCTTCATCTGTGGGGAATAGTCATCTTCCCTTGCCTCAATGACTGGCTATTCAAGGGCAGGTCATGCATCTAAGTCCTCTCTGCAGTACAGACAGCCATGCCCTATCCTGCAACTTAGGATTGGAATGTAATATCAAAAAGTCCATTCTAACTCTAGTTCAACAGATGGACTTTATAGGAGCTTCTCTGGATTCCATAACATTCAGAGCTTACTTCCCTGTTGACTGATTTATAACACTGATAAGCCTTATTGACAAGGTTCAAATAACCCCCTAGATGACAAGAAATTGCCTCCACCTGCTTGGTCATATGATACCTTGTAGTTTAGTAACACAACACTCTAAGCTATATCTGTGCTGCTTCCAGGGTTGGTTCAGAACTGTATATATCCAAAATAAGCATGGTTTAGACAAATTGATGTCTGTCCTTTATTGGCTGCTAGACTCACTCAGTTGGTGGAAGGACCCATCCAAAGTCCATGTAGGAGTTCGTTTCACCCAAACTTCATCTACCATTTCTGTAACCTTGTACACATCACTCATGAGATTTGGAGCTCACCTTGGGACATACACCATCCAAAGCAAATGGTTGTGTTAAGAGTCTCTCCTACATATCAGCCTCCTAAAATTACACCTGTATCCACTTCCTTTCCTTAATCAAGGGCCACTCTATCAAAGTCATGACAGACAATATGGCCTACATATTCTACATAAATCATCTGGGATGGGTGAAATCCCCCTTTCTTGGTGCTGAAGTAATAAAGCTATGGAACTGGTATATAGCCATTCACATTTTAGTCTCTAATATTCCAGGCAGGAAGAGCACCAGGGCCGACAATGTGAATAGACATTTCTCCCTGGATTTTGGGAGTTGGACCCTTGAATCCTCAAACAGATTTTGCTGACCTGAGGGTTTCTGAAAGTGGACATCTTTGATTGCCACCAACAGAGAGTGCAAGAAATTCTGTTTGAGCGATGGTCTGAATTATCAATCCTTGGGAGACTGGCCTTTCTCATTTCTTGGAGGAGGGGGGGTTTCTGTGTATATACCCTGACACCATTGACTGAGGGTATTGAACAAGATCAAACAAGACCAAAGCCTGTGTCATTCTAATTGCACCAAGTTGGCCAAGGCAAGTCTAGTACCCTTACCTGATTCATCTTCATTCCTGTTCGGCATTGTAGCTTCTGAGCATTTCTCATCTGCTATCTCAGAATTCCAGTCAGTCTCAACTTGTGCAGTAACTGGATTTCTTTGAGATGTGTCCCCCTCTGCATGCTTGAACTGGGTGTTCCACTACCCATCCACCTTCCCTTTGGTTTCAGAGTTTCATGGGACTTTGCAGTAGGGAAGGAACTAAAGGCAGTTTGCCTGTTCAGCTCTCTATATCCTCTGGGTGGGGCCCAAGGATATCTGAAGCGCATGTGTGGGCCAAACAGGCACTGGTACCAAAAATCTACGATCAAAGGCACTCATGCACCTTGGAAGTGGAGCACCCATAAGTACACAGTTCTCAAGAACTCCAGTTACTGCACAATGTGCATAACTTCTTTTATGCTTGAGTGTCCTACATATTTATTTCTACATCCTTGGGCAAATAATTCTATGCCTCAGGTCCCCCATCTATAAGATAAGGATAATACCTACCTCATAGAGATATTCTGAAGCTTCATATATTAATTTAAACCTTCTATGGGTATTTAAACTCAACACAACCTTAACTCAGGAGCCAGAGAGATGCTTCCATAATTAAAATGTTCATAATGTGTGTGGTGCGTTTAAATCCTCAGATGGAAATTATTACATAAGTGAGAAGTATTCTTTGACCTAAATTAGAACTCCAAGCTTTCTTGGACAGGTAGTTAGAATTACCAAGGTTTTCAAACTTCTTAGTGAGTATATTTTCATGTTACTTGTCAGAACACATTCCTGTGTAATTTTAAAACCATCCATTCACTTATGTTTTGTGCAGAGATTTTTTTCCAGCAGATTTTAATGAGCTAGAACTGTCATACCAGTTTTATTTAAATGATTTTTTCTTTTTCTTTCCAAAACAAGTGTTAGCCATGACAACATATTAAAGAATTAAATCTGTTAAAACTTACTGCATTCCTCAAACTATTAAGCAACTCAAAGATTATTACAACTGTTGTCCTGAATGTTTAATCATGGGCTATTTGAATGGTGTTAGCTCCTAAAGACAATTAAGGATTTTCATGTTGTTTCATATTTGGAAAAGACATGAATATTTGCTTTTAAACACTTCTCTTTAAATTTCCTTTTAGAAAGTGCTCTGTTTACTCTTCCAAGGTGTGCGTTAGCTTTATATAACCTATATTGTTTTCCAAACTATGCACTGAACCCTGCTCTTGCTGAAATCAGTGGGAGTTTTGCCTTTGATGTGAGTGAGAGCAGGATTGATAGCTAAAGGCTCAATCCTGCAAATTCATTTCTGAGGGGATAATACATGAATAATGAAAAATTGCGTGACTAAAGATTGCAGGTTGAGGTCATGCAGTCTTTATTGCCATTGCCTGTTCCATGGACACCTGAAGGTGAAACCCTGGCCTACTGAAGTCAATGGCAAAACTCCCACTGCACTGCACCCAATTTTAAAGGCTCAGAAAAAGACGGCCGAGCACTTGTATATTTGAAAGTGAGCTCAGCTCAGCTCTAACTCAGCAGTGGCCCAATGTCAGCTTTGTAGGTATACAAGCCTGATATAGGTTGCTGCTCTCAGCAGGCACATTTAATATGCAAACTGATTTTGACTTGCTTCTACCTTTGTTTGGGGCGGGGAGTGGGGAGTACAGAGCAAAACAAAATGAAAACAAGAAGGGAGTATGGATCTCTTTTGATGTCTCCAGTGTTAGAAGAGATCAAGTAGGCCCAGGCAAGAACATGCATAAACTGCCGCAGCATTTAACCTTCTGAACTTTGAAGTTCATAATTGTGATTATTGTCCCCAAAGCCAAAGTAGGAGAAGACAGTGGATTTAAAGTTTCTCCCTTCATGTTCAAAAACCACATTTATATAGCAATTTGGCTTAAATAATTCAAGAAATTGTTTTGTTTTTATGAATAATTAACTAAAATGGTTGGAATGTACCAGAACGATGACCAGAAACAAACTAGGGGAAATGTAAAATGACATTTATTTGCATTGTTTAAATATGAAGTGAGAGGTGAAAAATTCAGCTTAGTGTATAATTCTACCTTGTGTTGTACTTGTTCTTTTTCCATCAATAATATAAATGAAAACAAACAAAATACTATTTGTCTCAGAATCCAGCCCTAGGTTGTTAGTCAGGCTGGGTAACATCTTCCTCCCCAAGTAGCCCCACCGACTTCAGTCGGGTTGAGTGCGCACTACAGCCTTACTCATTATGTCTCAAGGGGAATCTGAACCTGGCTGTGTTGCATGAAGCTCTAAAATTCTGGCTCCCATTCCATAGGTACAAGTATAGGCCAGTGGCAGTGAATACTGGCAATCTTTTTCATACCAGTCCAAAGCATCACTGCCTATCTTACTCCTGAGAGTCACAAAGGCACAGAGAACATAGCTGCTACTGATGTCCTGGAGCTGCCCAGGCCCATATGCCACTAGCCTGTTTGCTGCAATGGTGCCAGCCAAACCCATCACAGTGGCAAGGGAAAGTGTCCTATCATGGAGGAAGAAATCAGACTGCCATCTCTAGAGAACTTCGGGAGAGGATTGCAGAGGATCTCCATGAAAGTTTCATTGAGATCTCTCAGGAGGACAAAAGAGACATCCCTACATGCATAAACAAAGTGCTCCACATGCCCCACTCCCACCCCAACAGGGAAATGAAAAACAGATGCCGACTCTACCACTGTTTGTTCAGCCTCTTCCCCCACACAGGACACCAAATCAATGTGGACCATGTAACTGAACGGCCACAGTACTGTTTAAGAATTTATTTTAAATTTACTTCCTAACTTTTTATTTTCTCACAATATACTAGCAAATCAATGAAAAGTCAATACTTATTGCTATATTCACTTGGGGATGATCCAGGCACCAATTTTAAATGGGGGCAGGGGAGGAGAGAGGAAAGAAAAGCAAAAATAAAACATTGTAAGGAAAAATCCATTCACTCACTTACCCAAGCTCCTATCCCCTTCATCAATGGGCCCATCTGCACTCACCTAGAGGGACTGGCTAGACTCTTGCTGAGTTTCAAACAGGTCCTGGTTCATGGCATGGCTGGAGTCCCCTGCCACACATCTCTTCTTCACCCCATTCCTGCTCCTTCTTGCTTTTCAAAGCAAGGGTGTCCAACTTGGTCTTTTCTGAGGTATTCGTAATGGTCTGTGGGGTGTTTATAGGGTCATTGCTAAGTATGGCATGCAGTTCCTTGCCTTCTGGTATTCCTGGTGAAGGTCTGTCACTTTCACACAGCACTGCTGCTGATCCCTGCTGTACCCCTTTGCCTACATCCCCATGCAATCTGCTGATAATGTCATTGCTCCTACAGCTGGTCTGTAGCTGTGCTTGCATAGCCTGTTCTCACTGCAGGCCCAGGATATCCAATACCTCCTCTCTACTCTGGGCAGAAGCATGTCAAGTAGCTGTGCATGTAGAACCATGGTCGGTTGGACACAAACAACAAAGGTAAACTTGCCAAGGTGGGCAACTAGGGAAGGACATTGCCAAAAAACATGGGGTCTTCAAAGTGGGTGGCCTTCTAGTTTCTGTGACCCCCCCCCCGGGCAGTGGCATTTAAAATTGTGAACAGAGAGGGGAACAAGGTATTGTGGGACAGTTGTTGGAGGACTATTAGGGTTGACACAGAATGTGCACACTTGCACTATGTTCACCAAAGTAGGATGAACAGGGGTCTATACTGTTTGTGGAGGTAGTTTTACTGTATCGCCATAATGGGATGTTTCTACTGACTGGAGACACATTCATAAATAGGTTGACGCAAAGTGACTTACATTGACCTAACTTTGTAGTATAGATCAGGCTTAGGGCATTGAATCAGAATTATGTACAAAGTTTTGGAAGGCTAGATCAATTGATCAGCAGAGTAGATTATTTTGTATAATTTCTATGTTAAGAAATAAATAGGTATGCATAGATCAATTCAAATATAAGTGTAAACTGTACAGAAACAAATGAGCTAAATCTGTACAGAAAATTAACTCCAAATACATGCACACAGAAATGTAATTATTACAATTTATTTGGTTATGTAACCTTTTTTAATTTGGCTGATCATTTTAGACACAAGTTTCAGCAATATTTGTGTTTGTCAACTTCGAGTTTCTGAATATTAATCTTTCACCAGCAATGCTGCCCATTTTTATATGAATATTTCATTTGTTTTATTAAGTCTCCCAGTAAGTAAATTCTTAGTTTGAGTGTAAGACTTGTACCTAAGACGTAGAAGAGGACAAACTAAAGGATAGTGCCAGCATTGACTTCAAAGGATTGTTGACTATGGTAGATCACATAATGATTTTTGTTTATTTAGTTTGTCGCAGACCAAAAAGGGATTATGGCCTTTTGTCATAGTATATGTGTTAGTTCATCATTGACTCCTACATAATTATACCACTTCTTAATTGGCCAAATTAATCCCCATTCAGTTTTGTGGGTTTATGTCAGGGATGAATCTCACTTAGCGAGTCTATTATTCATCCTGCTAGGACTTTCTTGTGTTCCATAGCACAAAATCAGTCATTCGTGCAACTGCGCCCTTCCTCATCCACACCTTGATCTTTGGATGAAATGGGTCTTGTATTTGAATCACTCCTGTTTTTGATTTTGCAATACTAAGACCTAATCACTAAGACAGTGCAAAGTTCAAACCACCACCCTTCCAATGTTACCTTTCTCTGAATCTGCATAGTTCCTAATTTCATAAGAACGGCCATACTGGGTGAGACCAAAGGCCCATCCAGCCCAACATACTGTTTCCTGACAGTGACCAATGCCAAGTGCCCCAGAGGGAATGAACAGAATAGATAATCATCGAGTGATCCATCCCATCACCTATTCCCAGCCTCTGGCAAATAGAGGCTAGGGACACCATCCCTGCCTATACTGGCTAATAGCCATTAATGGACCTATCCTCCATGAATTTATCTAGTTCTTTTTTGAACCCTGTTATAGTCTTGGCCTTCACAACATCCTCTGGCAAGGAGTTCCACAGGTTGACTGTGTTGTGTGAAAAAAGACTTCCTTTTGTTTGTTTTAAACTTGCTGCCTATTATTTCATTTGGTGACCCCTAGTTCTTGTGTTATGAGGAGTAAATAACACTTTATTTACTTTCTCCACACCAGTCATGATTTTATAGACCTCTATTGTACCCCCCTCAGTCATCTCTTTTCTAACCTGAAAAGTCCCAGTCTTATTAATCTGTCCTGCTATGGAAGCTGTTCCATACTCCTACTCATTTTTGTTGCTCTTTTCTGAACCTTTTCTAGTTCCAATATATCTTTTTTGAGATGGGGCGACCACATCTGCACGCAGCAGTCAAGATGTGGTCCACAAGCTAAGTATGAGTCAACAGTGTAACACTGTTGCAAAAAAAGCAAACATTATTCTGGGATGTATTAGCAGGAGTGTTGTAAGCAAGACACGAGAAGTAATTCTTCCTCTCTGTTCTGATTAGGCCTCAACTGGAGTATTGTGTCCTGTTCTGGACGCCACATTTCAGGAAGGATGTGGACATATTGGAGAGAGTCCAGAGAAAAGCAACAAAAATGATTAATGGTCTAGAAAACATGAGCTGTGAGGGAAGATTGAAAAAACTGGGTTTAGTCTGGAAAAGAGAAGACTGAGAGGGAACATAACAGTTTTCAAGTATGTAAAAGGTTGTCACAAGGAGGAGGGAGAAAAATTGTTTTTCTTAACCTCTGAGGGTAGGACAAGAAGCAACGTGCTTAAATTGCAGCAAGGGCGGTTTAGGTTGGACATTAGAAAAATCTTCCTAACTATCAGGGTGGTTAAGCCCTGAAATAAATTGCCTAGAGAGGTTGTGGAATCTCCATAACTGGAGACTTTAAGAGCAAGTTAAACAAACACCTGTCAGGAATGGTGTAGATAGTTAGTCCTGCCGTAAGTGCAGGAGACTGGACTAGATGACCTCTTGAGGTCCCTTCCAGTTCTTTGATTCTATGTGGATATACTATGGATTATTATCTATCCCTTTCTTAATGATTCCCAACATTCTCTTTGCCTTTTTGACTGCCACCGCACATTTAGTGGATGTTTTCAGAGAACTATCCAAAATGGCTCCAAGATCTCTTTCTTGAGTGGTATCAGCTAATATAGTTGGGGTTATGTTTTCCAGTGTGCATTATTTTGCATTTATCAACATTGAATTTCATCTGCCATTTTGTTGCCCAGTCACCCAGTTTTGAGAGATCCTTTTGCAGTTCTTCTCAGTCTGCTTGGGACTTAATTATCTTGAGTAGTTTTGTATCATCTGCAAATTTTTCCACCTCACTGTTTACCCCTTTTTCCGCTACAGACCCCTGGGAGACAGCACTATTTACCTCTCTCCATTCTGAAAATTTACCATTTATTCCTACTCTTTGTTTCCTATCTTTTAGCCAGTTACCAATCCATCTTATCCCATGACAGCTTACTTTGCTTAAGAACCTTTGGTGAGGGACCTTGTCAAAGGCTTTTTTAAAATCTAAGTATATCCACTGGATTCCCCCTTGTCCATATGCTTGTTGACCCCTATCATAACTCTAGTCCCAGATTTGGACCTTAGCGTCCAAAATATGGGGGTTAGCATGAAAACCTCCAAGCTTAGTTACCAGCTTGGACCTGGTACTTGCTGCCACCACCCAAAAAATTAGAGTGTTTTGGGGCACTTTGGTACCCCTGAAAAACCTTCCCTGGGGACCCCAAGACCCAAATCCCTTGAGTCTCACAACAAAGGGAAATAATCCTTTTTCCCTTCCCCCCTCCAGGTGCTCCTGGAGAGATACACAGACACAAGCTCTGTGAATCCAAACAGAATGACTCCCCCTCTCCGTTCCCAGTCCTGGAAACAAAAGCACTTTCCTCTTCACCCAGAGGGAATGCAAAATCAGGCTAGCAAATCCAACACACACAGATCTCCCCCTGATTTCTTCCTCCCACCAATTCCCTGGTGAGTACAGACTCAATTTCCCTGAAATTTCCCAGTAAAGAAAACTTAAACAGGTTTTAAAAAGAAAGCTTTATATAAAAAAGAAAGAAAAATACATACAAATACAAATGGTCTCTCTGTATAAAGGTGACAAATACAGGGTTAATTGCTTAAAAGAAATATGAATAAACAGCCTTATTCAAAAAGAATACAAATCAAAACACTCCAGCACTTACATTCATGCAAATACCAAAGAAAAGAAACCATATAACTTACTATCTGATCTCTTTGTCCTTACACTTAGAAACAGAAGATTAGAAAGCAGAAACTACTTCTCCAAAGCTCAGAGAAAGCAGGCAGATAGACAAAGACCTCAGACACAAAATTCCCTCCACCCAAAGTTGAAAAAATCCGGTTTCCTGATTGGTCCTCTGGTCAGGTGCTTCAGGTGAAAGAGACATTAACCCTTAGCTATCTGTTTATGACAACCCCCTCAAAGAATTCTAATAGATTGGTGAGGCATGATTTCCCTTTACAAAAACCTTGTTGACTCTTCCCGAACAAATCAAGTTCATCTATCTGTTTGACAATTTTGTTCTTTACTATAGTTTCAACCAGTTTGCCTGCTACTGAAGTCAGGCTTACTAGCCTGTAATTGTTGGGATCACTTCTGGAACCCTTTTTTAAAATTGGCTATCCTCTAGTCATTTGGTACAGAAGCTGATTTAAACGATAGGTTACAAACTACAGTGGTTAGTTCTGCAATTTCACATTTGAGTTCCTTCAGAACTCTTGGGTGAACACCATGTAATCCTGGTTACGTATTACTGTTTAATTTATCAATTTGTTCCAAAACTTACTCTGACACCTCACTCTGGGACAGTTCCTCAGATTTGTCCCCTAAAAA
This sequence comes from Gopherus evgoodei, assembly GCF_007399415.2. Classification (NCBI taxonomy): domain Eukaryota; kingdom Metazoa; phylum Chordata; order Testudines; family Testudinidae; genus Gopherus; species Gopherus evgoodei. The sequence goes on from NC_044328.1 coordinate 50,918,789, forward strand.
GAATGGCTCAAGTTTGGGAGTCTCCCTCACATCCTCAGCCATGAAAAGTAATGCAAAGAAATCATTTAGTTTCTCTGCAGTGGCCTAATTGTCTGTAACGAGGTGGTGTGGCTTCCCTCCTCGTCCAGGAGGGTCGAGCCCCATCAATCATCCAGAGGGGCGGGGCCTCTAAGCAGAAGTCCCGCCCCCCAGAGGGTCAAGCGGCGACCCAGAAGAATAAAAGCCGGCCCTCATCCCTCAGTTGGAGCCCAGCCACTGTCAGGAGCAGACCTGTCTGCAGGAGTTCCTGACTGGGAAGCCGCTGAGGCCGCAGGCCGGTGTCCGAACTGGCCAGAACCTCCTCGCGCCTGCTACGACGAGGAGCTGCCGGAGCTGCCCTGAACCTGCTTCGACGAGGAACTGCCAGAGCTGCCCCGCGCCTGCTACGACGAGGAGTGGCCGGAGCCTCCCCGGCCCTCTTGCGGCCCCGAGGACCCCCCCGGAACAGGCCTGGCCGGACTTCCCAGAAGAGCTGCCGGACCTGCCACCCAGCCCTGGCTGTGAGGAGCCGATGTGGTGGGACATCCCTGAAGGTGATCCCACAAGCCAGGTAGGCTCGGAGGGGGATACAGGATGTAGCCCGGGGAAGCCTGACACCAGCCAGGCTGTAGAGCAAACCTTGCCGATGTCAGTGTGTTTCGGTCAGGACTCCCTTCCCCACTGACCGCTACTAGCGGCGTCAGCCGCTATTAGGGCCCCGGGCTGGAACGCAGAGGAGAGGGTGGGCCTGTGTTCTCCCTGCCACCCGTAACCAGGTGGCAGACTCCCCCTTTGACTTTGCCACTGCTCTGCCCTGCTCCAAAGGCCAGAGCTGTTAGAACTGTGTTTGGTGCCCTGCCCGAACCAAGGGCTGGGCCCCCTTTGACTTTGCCATTGCTCTGCCCTGCTCCAAAGGCCAGAGCTGTTAGAACTGTGTTTGGTGCCCCGCCCCAACCAAGGGCTGGGCCCCCTTTGATTTTGCCATTGCTCTGCCCTGCTCCAAAGGCCAGAGCTGTTAGAACTGTGTTTGGTGCCCCGCCTGAACCAAGAGCTGGGCCCCCTTTGACTTTGCCATTGCCCGGTCCTATCCACAGGGACCGACTACCCGCGCGGTGGGCGACAGTCCCGAGAACCCAGACCCACAGAGGACAAGTTGAGGCTGGTGTGGCTCTCCTCCTCGTCCGGGAGGGTCGAGCCCCGGCGAGTCTCGCTTACAACTGGCACCTGACCAGGGACTGCTTGAACCCGAGCCCCTGTGAGAAGGGGCTGGTAGGAGGTCGGTAGCGCGACCAACCCTCCATAGCCAGAGACATGGATGTCGAACGGCTGTTCCAGCTGCTGGCAGAGAGCCAGGAGCGCCAGCAGGCGGCGCAACTCCTGCAGCAGCAACAGCTGCAGGCCGCCCATCTCGAACAGCAGCAGCAGCGAGATGCCATGCACCTCCAGCAGCAACAACAGCAGCATGCCGCTCAGCTGGAGCACCAGCAGCAGCTGATACAGCAACTGGGAGGCCAACTGCCACTGCTCCTCGGGCCTGCGTCCCGCCCCATCGATGGAGCCACGGGAGAAGACGCCGGGGGCTTCCGCCCGCCGGTTCCCCTGCGCCTGACCAAGATAGGCCCGGGGGATGACCCGGAGGCCTTCTTGGTTACGTTCGAGTGCGTGGCCCTTGTCGCAGGGTGGGCCCGCGACCAATGGGCCACTCTTTTGGCCCCATACCTAACCGGACCAGCCCAGCTTGCCTATCGTGGGCTGGCGACGGAAGAGGCCAAGGACTATGATCGGGTGAAGGCGGCGGTCCTGGACGCCTTGGATGTCAGCCCCGAGACCTTCAGGCAACGGTTTTGGGGCCAGACCTACCCGACAGGCGCCCAGCCCGGGCTGATTGCCCAAGGCTTGAAGGAGGCCTGCCGCCGCTGGCTCCAACCTGAGACCCGTATGGCAGAGGAGGTGACCGAGCAGGTAGTCTTAGAACAATTTGTGCAAATTCTACCTGTCCGGGGGAGGGCTTGGGTACTCCGCCACCGGCCAGCCACGCTGCAGGCGGCGGTCTCCCTGATGGAGGACTTCCTGACTGCAGAGGCTTCTATGGAGTCTGCCGTTCAGCCACCCACCCTGGGGCCTGACCAACTCCGGGGGGAGACGAGGGCATCCGCCTCGTCCGGACCGCGGTGCCTGAACCGCAGGCCGGACCCCGTGACGGCCTTCCGGGCCCCACGCTCGGGTCCTGCCCCGCGCTCGGCCCCGCGAGCTTCTCCCGCAGGTCTGTCGGGGCCCCGCCGAAGCCCTCCCTGAAGCCCTCAAGCCGCCGGCCCCCGGGGCGGACGCCCAGAAATTGGACCCTGCTTCGGATGTGGGAAGACCGGGCACTTACAACGGGACTGTCCCAAGATGGAGTGTGAGTTAGGGCAGGTCTGTGCAGGGGAAGGCCGAGCCCAACAGCCCCAACCCCCCAAACTCATGGTCCTGGTGGCTGTAGGGGACCGTGCCACAACGGCCCTAGTGGACTCGGGCTGCGGGCAAACGCTGGTCCAGCAGGCTCTGGGACCGCCGGTTGACCCTGGTTTGGGGCCCATCCGTTTACAGTGCATCCACGGGGATGTCCGACCCTACCCGAGTGCCCGGGCCTGTTTGATGGTCAATGGCCTCACGTGGTCGTTGATAGTCGGCTTGGCCCCCCGACTAGCCTACCCCGTGATCCTGGGACGCGACTGCCTGCCTTTGAGGGGCTCCTCCGGTCCATACCGGCCTTTGAGGCCGAGCCCCAGGAGCCCCCGGTGGAGACAGAGGGGGACGCCGAGAAGGTTGGGGCAGGAAACGTGGAGGCCAAAGGCTAGGGGGAGGAACCTCCCTCCACCAGACCTCACTTTGACACGGACTTCTGTCAAGACCAACGGGCCAACCCCACACTCAGCCGGGCCTACGAGCAACTGGAGGCAGTCGATGGATCCGTTGTCGACCCTCACCATGCCACGCAGTGACTGCACTTTGAGCTCCGGCGAGACAGACTTTATCGAGTCGAGCGGGACCCCCACACACGGGAGCCCGGGATGCAACTTCTCGTGCCCTGCTGCCACCAACGCGCTGTGATGAGCCTCGCCCACGACGTGCTGGCCGCGGGACAACTGGGGCACGAGAAGACCCTGGCCCGAATCCGGACGTGGTTCTACTGGCCGGGGCTTGATGGGGACGTAAACCAGTACTGTACTTCCTGCCCGGGGTGTCAGTTGGCCGTCCCGCCCTGAGTGCCCAAGGCCCTCTTGGTCCCCATGCCGTTGGTTGAAATGCCATTCGAACGCGTTGCCATGGACCTGGTAGGCCCACTGCCCCGAAGTGCGGCTGGTTTTCAGTATATCCTGGTCCTGGTCGACTATGCCTCCCGGTTCCCGGAGGCTATTCCCCTGAGGAGCATCACAGCCTGGACCATTGCCGGCGAGCTGGTGAAGGTATTTTCCCGTGTAGGATTGCCTAAAGAAATCCTGATCGACCAGGGCACTAACTTCACCTCCCGGTTACTGAAACAGGTCTGCCGACTCCTGGGGGTGAAACAACTACACACTTCTGTCTATCACCCCCAGATGGACGGATTGGTGGAACGGTTCAATCGGACCCTTAAGGATATGCTAAAACGGTTCCCACTGGACGAGCTATGCCACTGGGACCAACTCCTACCACCCCTGCTACTAGCCATCCGAGAAGTTCCGCAGGTGTCGACCAAGTTTTCCCCCTTCAAGCTCTTGTACGGGCAGAGGCCACAGGGTCTCCTGGATTTAATGAAGGAGACGTGGGAGCAGTCGGCCTCCCCAACCCAGGGCCTCCTTCAGTACGTCCTCTGGCTGCGGGAACAGCTTACTCAGGCGGGGACCCTGGCGCGGGAAAACCTAAAGGTAGCCCAAGAGAAGCAGGAGCAGAGTTACAATCAAGAAGCGCAGGTATGCGAGTTTGCCCCTGGAGACCGGGTTCTGCTGCTCCTACCCTCCAAAGAATCGAAATTATTGGCCCGTTGGCAGGGCCCTTATGAGGTAACTCGAAAGGTGGGCCCCGTTAATTATGAGATTTACCAACCAGGCTGCCGGAAGAAGAAACAGATATACCACGTCAACCTGCTGAAGCCATGGCGTGATCGGGAGGGCCTCTTGATCGATCCACGCCCGCCGGACTTGGAGCTAGGCCCAGAGGTGGTCCAAATGAGGGACCTGACGGAGCCCCCGTTGGGGTGTTCCCTGACAGACGAGCAACGTAAACAGGCGCAGTGCCTCCTGCGAGCATTTCGGCAAACCTTCACGGCGCTACTGGGCTATACGACGTTAACCTGCCACATGATCCAAACCGAGCCCAGGAAGGTCATCCAAGAAACCACCCGGCCAGTGCCGTATCGCATGCGGCAGAAAGTTGAAGAGGAGGTCCAGGCCATGTTGGCTCTGGGGATCGTCGAGCCATCTCGAAGCGAGTGGTGCAGTCCGGTGGTCTTGGTGCCCAAGCCAGATGGCTCCCGTCGGTTCTGCATAGACTTCCGGAAGGTCAACGCCATATCACTCTTCGATGCCTACCCGATGCCCCGGGTCGACGAGCAGCTGGGCCGCCTCGGGGAGGCCCGATTCATCACCACGCTGGACCTTAGCAAGGGCTACTGGCAAATCCCGCTTGAGGAGACCTCCAAGGAGAAGACTGCCTTTGCCACCCCGTCGGGGCTCTATCAATTCACACGGATGCCGTTTGGCCTCCATGGGGCCCCCGCGACCTTTCAGCGGCTCATGGACCACCTCTTGCAGCCGCATCAAGAGTATGCGGCCGCATACCTAGATGATGTCGTGGTCTACGGCCGCCGCTGGGAGGACCATCTAAACTGGGTCATGGCGGTCCTCAGAACCCTGCAGGAGGCGGGGCTAACGGCGAACCCCAAGAAATGTCGGATAGCCTGGCAGGAGACCACCTACCTTGGCTATACTGTCGAGCAGGGGCAAGTCAAACCCCTAGTGGGAAAAGTCCAAGCCTTCACAGAGTGCCCCCCCGACAACCAAACGACAGGTATGACGCTTCCTGGGACTCGTGGGGTATTACTGGCTGTTCATCCCGCAATTTGCATCCATTGCTGCCCCCTTGACTGGGCTGCTGACTAAGAATAGCCCGTGACAGGTACAATGGACCTCCGAGTGTGAGGCGGCCTTTCAAATGCTCCGAAGCTGCTTGTGCCAGGAACCCGTCTTGTATAGTTCGGGTTTTGATAAACCATTTATCCTCCAGACGGATGCATCTGATGTCGGCCTAGGAGCGGTCTTGTCTCAGGAAGGGGACGGAGGAGACCACCTCGTACTGTACCTGAGCCGAAAGCTGTTCCCACAAGAGTGGAACTACTCCATGGTGGAAAAGGAGGCCCTCGCAGTAAAGTGGGCCTGCGAGGCCCTTCGGTTCTTCCTCCTGAGGGCCCCTTTCACTCTCATCACAGACCATGCCCCTCTTCAATGCCTCATGCGCATGAAGGACAATAACGCCCGCATCATGCGCTGCTATTTGGCCTTGCAGCCCTATGCATTCACCATCCAGCATCGGGCTGGCAAGGATCATGCCAACGCGGACTTCCTATCCTGCCTCGAGGAGATGGAACTGTCCAGCACTGACGAGCGGGCGCTGGACTTGAGGGGAGTGGTGTGTAACGAGGCGGTGTGGCTCCCCTCCTCGTCCGGAGGGTCGAGCCCCGCCAATCATCCAGAGGATGATAAGCGGAAGTCCCGCCCCCCCGAGAGTCAAGCGGCGACCCAGAAGAATAAAAGCCGGTTCTCATCCCTCAGTTGGAGCCCAGCCACCGTCAGGAGCAGACCTGTCTGCCGGAGCTCCTGACTGGGAAGCCGCTGAGGCGGCAGGCCGGTGTCCGGACTGGCCAGAACCTCCCCGCGCCTGCTACGACGAGGAGCTGCCGGAGCTGCCCCGGCCCTCTTGCGGCCCCGAGGAACCCCTGGAACATGCCTGGCTGGACTTCCCAGAAGAGCTGCCGGACCTGCCGCCCAGCCCTGGCCGTGAGGAGCCGATGTGGTGAGACGTTCCTGAAGGTGATCCCACAAGCTAGGTAGGCTAGGAGGGGGATACAGGAAGTAGCCCGGGGAAGCCTGACGCCAGCCAGGCTGTAGAGCAAACCTTGCCGATGTCAGTGTGTTTCGGTCAAGACTCCCTTCCCCACTGACCGCTACTAGCAGCGTCAGCCGCTATTAGGGCCCCGGGCTGGAACGCAGTGGAGTGGGAGGGCCTGCGTTCCCCCTGCCACCTGTAACCAGGTGGCAGACTCCCCCTTTGACTTTGCCACTGCTCTGCCCTGCTCCAAAGGCCAGAGCTGTTAGAACTGTGTTTGGTGCCCCGCCCGAACCAAGGGCTGGGCCCCCTTTGACTTTGCCACTGCTTTGTCCTGCTCCAAAGGCCAGAGCTGTTAGAACTGTGTTTGGTGCCCTGCCCGAACCAAGGGCTGGGCCCCCTTTGACTTTGCCGCTGCCCGGTCCTATCCACAGGGACTGACTACCCGCACGGTGGGCGACAGTCCCTAGAACCGAGACCCGCAGAGGACAAGTCAATGCCGGTGTGGCTCCCCTCCTCGTCCAGGAGGGTTGAGCCCTGGCGAGTCTCGCTTACAGTCCTTGAGTGCTCCTTTAGCATCTAGATCATCCAATGGCCTCACTGGTTGTTTAGCAGGCTTCCTTCTTCTGATATACTTTAAAAAAATTGCTATTATTTTTTGAGTCTTTGGCTAGCTGTTCCTCAAATTCTTTTTTGACCTTCCTACTTATATTTTTACACTTCATTTGCCAGAGTTTATGCTCCTGTTTTCCTCACTGGGATTTAACTTCACTTTTAAAGGATGCCTTTTTGACTCTCACTGCTTCTTTTATTTTGTTGTTAATTTGGGGTATACTTTTAAGTTGGCCTCTACTATGTGTCTTTAAAAAGTTGACATGCAGTTTGCAAGGATTTCACTTTTGGCACTGTACCTTTTAATTTGTGTTTAACTAACTTTATAATTTTAGTGTACTCCCCCTTCTGAAATTAAATGCTTCAGTGTTGGGTCACTGTGGTGTTTTCCCCACCACAGGGATGTTAAATTTAAGTTATATTATGGTCACTATTACCAAGCAGTCTAGCTATATTCACCTCTTGGACCAGATCTTGAGCTCCACTTAAGACTAAATCAAGAACTGCTTCTCCTCTTATGGGTTCCAGGACTAGCTGCTCCAAGAAGCAGTCATTTAAGGTATCAAGAAACTTCATCTCTGCATCCTGTCCTGAGGTAACATGTACCCAGTCAATATAGGGATAGTTGAAATCCATCATTATTAGGAGTTTTTCTATTTTTATAGCCTCTCTAATCCCCCTGAGCATTTCACAGTCACTATCAACCATCCTGGTTAGGTGGTCACTAATATATCCCTACTAAAATATGCATCTCTATATCTTAATCTATGGCTGTTCTCTAGTTTTACAGATTCTACTTCACATTTTTATCATCCAGTGCATATTCCACCCAGATGAGTTTTTTAATGTATCAGTTTTATTCTAAGAGAAGAGCTAAAATGTAAAGTTCTAGGTATGGAACCTTTACTTTTGCTGGGTTTCAAATGGGATGGGAATTATGATAATTTTAAATAGAAAGTAACATGCCAGATCAAATTGCTGTTTAAATGCCAAATAGGGCTAAAAGTAATGTCATTTAGTCTAATAAGACTGAATAATTTAGGCTCTATGTAATGGAAGACACATTACATCATAAATTAGCTGATTGTGAATTGCTAAATTACTATTTGTCCATAAAACATTTTAACTAAGTATAAATTTTGGATTTTCTGATAATGTGTGTTAACAGCAAGTTGTATGTAAATACAGCTCAATATGTTAACTTGAGTTCAAAGTTCTTATACACTGAGAGCAGTGTTACAATGAAAGAGTTCTGGAGAGAGGTAAAGATTTTGCGTGTGACCTCTGGCAACAAAGTGGTAATAAATGCTGAGAGTAGGAAATTAGAAATGTTTGTTTCACTGATATTTGTGTATGGTTTACTTAGTATTGTATACTCTTTTGGGGAGAGTTTTTGATAAATATATGCCTGGGTCAATGTGTGATTATAGGGTTGGCTCTACACTTAATTCCTGCACTGAAAATGACAAAATGCATCTTATCTAACTGGTTATTGGTGTAGAAAATCACGGATAATTTTAGTGTAAAAAGTTAATAAACAATAATCCTCCTTAGTATATGGAGATCACAACCAGCTTGTGAGTAGTGTGTTTATTTGCCTTCTTAACCTAAGTAGTATCCATTTGAAAGTGTGTGTGTGTGTGTGTGTTTGAGACTGAACACTTGTCTAAAGAATTGAACACAAAGGTACTAGCAAGGAGGGGAGTTTGGGTAGAACAAAAAGCGGAGAAGGAAGAAATTGGAGTAGAGCAGAAAATGGGGGCAAAGTTGTTCAATATCTTGGTGGAGAAGATCAGAAGCTTAACCAGAATGTGGAAGGCCAAGGAGAAGAGGAAATGAGGAGTGACTAGGAGTACTGCAGTAGGTTCTTATAAAATGCAGTGTTCAAAAGTTTAAAGCAAAGACACAGTCTTAAAATGCTCAGTTAAAGTAGTTCACAGAATGACAAACAAGATTTGAATAAACTCCTCTATATTTTTATTTTGGGGAACATTACAATAATGAAAAAGAAAGTGTTCCTTAAATTAATTTAAGGTAAGCAGTCACAGCCAGAACTGTTTGGGAGACTGAGCAAGTACTTTCACTTTCTGAGAAGATAGTGCAATATGTGGTCTTGGCACAACACAACTTTCAAAAAACCCATTTCAATTCACACCTCCAGGATATCCTGTTTAATCAGTGAATGGTTATCACACAAAGAACAGGAAGAGTTTAGCCTCAAAATTGCCCTTCTCAAGCTGGCATAGATTTGTAGCGTGAGGGTGTGTGACAGCTCTTTTCCCCCAGGAAAGGATTAAACTGCTCTCTGTCCCTTTCATAGGAGTCTCTTGTTGCAACTTCAGATGAATTCTTGTTTTTGTTCCTCTAGCATCAAGTGTATGGGTTTTTTAATTGCCTTATGCCAGTCATTTGTATTTATCTGGTAAACAAACAACCTTGAAATAATATTGTTGCATGCCTGGATGCTCTGCAAGGACGAGGCCCACACACACAGGTGAATTAATTGGCTTTAATGAAGGTTAAGTGACACACTGGCAACGGGAACTCCACGCGTTGCTGCCACTGGCTTGGGGAGTCCAACGTCCGAACAGCTCGGTCAGGTGCGAAGTTCAGCGTGCAAGCTCTAACCCTTAGCAATTATAGCATCATGCTAATAGCATGCAAAGCAGCCTTTACATATGCAATGGGGGACTTCCATCAGCAATGGCCGCCTCCCCTGGCCTTGGGCCAGGGACTTTCTGCAGTTCTCCAAAACACCGGGACTTCCCACACAAGGCAGTTCTAACCGGTTAGAAGCAGCAGCTGCTAGCAACTTCTGTCCGCTAATAACCTCTCCTTGAGAAAGCGCAGGCCCTAGCTACACCGTAACAATATCTTCTGGAGACCTCTACAAATATTCTGAGACTGATTCTTGCAAAAGTTATTTGGAGTGTCCTTACTATTTAAGTTTCTACCCATCCTTTAAGGAAATGGCTTAACTAAGTTTCTACACTGTGGTCACATGGTTCAGGGAGCACTCAATGACATGTGGAGAGAGGGTCTTTTGCATGGTGCTGGCTCTCCTGCCTGATTCCAGCTGGTAAATAGCACTCAGATAGGCTAATTAATGCTTTCCTGCTATGACTTTTCCATGTAAGCAATTGCTGCTGTTGCCACGGGGATGCTATATGATTGTGAGTGGTAAGGGAGGCTGACCACAAGACAACTTCTCTCTTAAGATGAGGTCCCTCCTTGCCTGTTTGGATAATGTGTATTATCTGTGAGGGGCATTGCTGGAGTGCCTCTACCAAATGGTAGCCACAAACCAGAACAGCAAGCAATTAATCATTTAATCCATGGATAAATGTCCAAGGGCTTTGTGTTGACAGAATTTCAAATGAGTGTCAAATTGTTCCATAGACATGCCACATCTGAATTCCTATCTGCGCTGGCGAAACAAGGAGCTACTAGGTTTGCTTTCAGGAACAAGAGTACAGTAAGTACATTTTAATCCCATGTTCTCCTGATTTCTGCCAATCACTTCTCCACTACTTACAGTACATGCATCAGCTGAAATGTTTCACCTGTTACATTGTATTTTTGTAATTGTAACCACTTCTTAATCCCATCAGGTGAATTATAACCTGCAGTAAAAATTGCATTTAATCTTTTGCAAAGTGCTACACTGCTACCTCGATATTAACACTACCCGATACAACACGAATTTGGATATAATGCGGTAAAGCTGTGCTCCGGGCGGGGTGGGGGGCGTGGCTGCACACTCCAGTGTATCAAAGCAAGTTCAATATAACACGGTTTCACCTATAACATGGTAAGATTTGTTGGCTCCCAAAGACAGCGTTATATCGAGGTAGCGGCATATCACCAAAAATATGTGCTCTCATAATTTAACGGGGAGCATTCACATCTCCAGGTCAAAAGATTAAACTGCTCTACAGCCAAAATGCTTCTGAAATAAATGTAGTCCAACTTTACTAATTCTGGGTCACAGAGAACGAAAATGATGCTTAAAATTGTTGATTGGCTCTAGTTTTCAAGATATGCTATTGGGTCAGTATATACGACCCTTGACTTGGGAATGGTGGAGGATACGTTAGTTATAAAGGGAAGGGATCTCAATTTAAACCAGAAATGACTAAAATTCATCTTTGACTGGATCTATGAATAAATCTATGACTGGGTTTGGACAGTACTTGCTTTTGAGGCAAAACAATGAATGATGCAATCTGAAGCTGGTATTGCATCATACATGATATGAATTGCATCATGTTATTCCTAGAAGTCATGGATGATGCAATCATAATGAAGCTTACATCACTCTGCTGAACAAATTGCCCTATGTCAGCTCTAGAAATCATACAGTGTCGTGCTCTCTTATTTGTCAGTGTTTGATTTTGCAAAGGGACACATTTCTGTTTAGCCAAAGTGAGCAGAGATGCCTCGTACTTGTGTGAACAGTGCAGATAACTTCTGCTATGTTTGTGGTGAAGTGACTTTTGCATCACAAAAGCGCAGTATAACCACTATGGTTAAGAAAGCCTATCACCTTTATTTTGGCTGCAAAATTGGAGATCAGGACAAGAGGTGGGCCCCACACATATGCTGCAACACTTGTGCAACAAATCTTGGCCAGTGGTTGAACAGGAAAAGGAAATCTATGCCTTTTGCAGTGCCAATGATTTGGAGAGAGCCAACAGATCATACCAGCAATTGTTACTTCTGCATGGTGCCTCCAGTTGGGAAAGGTGTGTCAAAGAAGAAAAAGTGGACTGTGCATTATCCAAACATTCCATCAGCTATACGCCCAGTACTCCACAGAGAAGGACTGCCGGTTCCTGATGCACCAGAATCATTCTCACTTGAGTCAGACGAGGAAGAGGAAGAGGATGAAACTTCTGGTCCTGAACCATCAATGTCACAGGACCCACATTTTCTCCCATCCTCCTCCTCTGAACCACACCTCATAACACAAGGTGAACTGAATGACCTTGTCAGGGATTTGGAACTACCCAAGAGTAAGGCAGAGCTGTTGGGCTCCAGACTACAGCAGTGGAATTTCCTGGCAGGCTATCAGGGCAAATGGAGCTCATCAATGCTTGCAGACTATTGCTGGACAGTGACAAGAGATGCTCCATTTAATGAATACAAGAGACAAGCCAAGAAGTGCCGAGTAGACACTGACTAGGACTAAACTATGTACATAATAGTTTTTTGCCTTTTGTTTCATAATAAATTTTATTTATAGAACCCTTTTGCTGATTTTTAAAGTGTTACATAAACAGGACAGGTGAAATATTATCATGTAAAGCAACCATAAACACATGAAAAGAACTAGGTTTACAATTTATGATTAAAACTCTACTATCTACACAATATACATAGACATAAAATGTAAAAATTTAAATATCTTAGAAACAGTAGCCAATCAGTTGTTTTAATTGTCATATTTGAATTCAGCACATCAAAATACATAATAAATATCACATTTTATCTCTGAAGCAGACGACTTCTCAAAAATTGTAGACCAGTGTTATCAGTTCACATATCACATACTTCACTAAGACTTGGAATGATATAAAATGCTGACCTTACTATGTTGGAACAAGATGCTACAGCACTGCTAGAAATACTGTGTCATTGTGAGAGGCATCATTCTGTGGTTAACACTCTGTATCAAAGCCCATTCTGCTTGTGTACGATGGCTGGGAAAGTGGAAGTTAACCCTTCTGGAAAACATGCTGGAGAGAGAACTATGACTAGAGGTGAGGCTAGATCTGTATTGCAATTCTATAATATATGGAGAAAACTGGACAACATCTGCGCTAAAGTAAGTGTAGTTACTCTAAGGATGAATTTGGCTCGCTATCGGATTAATGCTATTGCCATTAGTTCCTCACTTTATCATCAGAAAATAAACAAACCAACACCACTCCTCACTATATAATTTAGTTAAATAAGAGAGAGGAAAGCTAACTGTTAATCCTTGGTAGTCTAGTAAGATGAAAAATGTATTCTCACTCTACAGAGATCTCCAGGAAAGCAATGCTTTCCTCTCCTGCCTTTCACTGACAAATGTGCACTGTTAAAATTCAATAATCCCTACTGACAAGAAATTGCTCAGCGGGAAAGAAGCAGATGGCAACTTCTCCATCACTGACGATATACTGGCTGGCTGTACCCACAGAAATATTTAGCCTCTGATATGCTGTGGATGCCTAATTACCCTTCCGGACACAAGACAATTCTCACCCACAAGACGTCTAAACACATTTTACAAAGGAAGGAGTTCAACCCTGTTAGATACACTGGAACTGAACATTCTCAAAACATCTGAATGCGCCATAGCATATGGTTTTAGTCATACCATGGATTTAAGAAGCATCTAATCTGGTAGTAACATGAATTTAAGAAGCATCTAATCTGGGTAGTAACAGTCTTCTCTGTGTCATGCACTTGACTGGCAAATGTTGGAGAGAGACTTCGTCACCTACTATCAAGGAGGGTAATTCTTGAGTGGCATATATTGCAACATTTAAAAAAATGCTCTGTCTCAAATATACTGCATTTCGGACTACATTCCCTGCCCACATAATTATCTTAGATTTCATAGTCTTGCCTGCAGGGAGAGTTATGTCCAGTGGGCTTTGTTTGGAGTGAGTGGATGTCTTTTGGTCACCTTTCCATCACTGTCTCTTCATCCTCTCTTAATCTTGTTCACTTAAAATTACTTAAATTCCTCCCAGACTTATCCTTCCCTGTTGCAATATGTATCATTCTCCCTTTCTGGTGGGACACCATAGATTGTACTGTAGTTCTGTAATATATCATGGTGTGGGGGTAAATATAGTGTCATCAAACTTCAGGTATGCTTGCTTATATGTAAAAATGGCCCCCAGCCAGAACATTCAGGTTGACTCCCAGCACCTTCAATTTTTGTGCAGTTTGGATCCAGATCAAAATTTTACAGGTCAGTCTCTCTCTGCCCAAACAAAGTGATTACGCCCGAATTTCATTTTGACGCAAATCAGGACTTCAGCTATCTGGTATGAGCCCTGCTCTCAGTTATAATACTTAACTGCATTGTCTGATTGGGTTGTTCTTTCTTTTGTACCAAAAGTAAATAAATATTTAAACACCACAATTTATACATACACCTTTAAAGAAGGCCCTTCGAGGACACTCAGTAATACTCATGAGCTTCAGAGTTCTTTGTTTCCAAAATTATTCATTTATGTGGCTAAAATGCCCATAGGTGGGCTAAAGTTTTTTTCCCCCTGTAGACAACCCTTAGCCAAGCTAAAGAAATTTCTAATTAATTTTAGCAAGCACTTTTGTGAAATTTAATTTTATATCCACAGAAAAGATTTTTAACTGGTGTTATGAATCGTGGGTAGTGAAGTCTCAAAATCTGTCATGTTAAAATAAGTCATGACTATCATCTGAATTTACTAATTTAACTGTTTTTATTCCTGGGGACCTTGTAAAGTCTTGAAGCATGATTGCTAAGGGTCCCCGTGTTATGGGAAAAGTTCACAGACAATGAGCATGCCTACTTTCAGCCTCTGTGAGGAGACGTGAGATCTATCCCTAATATTTAGCCCGGCATAAACACTTCAAAAACTTTTAAACTTTCACAGAAACATAATTGGTCTGATTTTTCCAAAGGTTGGTTGTCTAGCTTAGAACTAAAATTTCTCAGTATAATTGTGAGCCTAATCTGCATGCCTAATCCTCAATCACATATGCAAATCAGAGATTTGTTCAAACAAAATGGCATATTAAGCCTTTAACTATCCATTTCCATACACAAATACACCATTTGCATGCACAATTGCAGTTATTTCACATGGAAATTATTGACTCAGTTACCGGTGAATTTTTGCCTGAGGCCATAGTCTCAGGTCAAGTATGAGACAACAAAGATATCTTGGTAACAGAATTTTCTTTGATGGTTCATATGAAATTTAGCTGAAAAATCAGTCCTTTATAATATATTAAACTTTTGCTGCTTTTCTGAGAGTACCAAAGTAAACATCAAGACACCACATATTATGGGTTCTTTAACCTGTAAAGCTAGTGTGCTTCCCAGTAACTATCATATAGTATGTAAATCACATTTATCTTAGTGATAAAGACTACATTTCCTAAAAGTGATGCAGAAAATAACATGGGCTGTTGACTTGTGCTAGTGAGTTTTGTTTCAGTGTAATGAAGTGAATCAAAGTCACTTAGGGGCAGATTCCAACATTTAGGTATCACTGACATTTTCAAAATCACTGTTCAGCTGCTGCCTAACCATGTAAAGTGTCTAAATACCCATAGGCACTTAGGTGACTTTGCATATGCCCTGCAATGGAAACTTGAGGACTGGCCTACACTACCGCTTAAATTGATGTAAATTACATAGTCTTAAAGCATTGTCCACACCATGCTATGTTGGTGGGAGATGCTCTCCCGACGACATAGCTTCTGCCTCTCATGAAGGTGAAGTAATTCTGCTGACGGGAGAGTGCTCTCCTGTCAATATAATGCATCTTCACCAGATGCACTACATTGGTAGTGTAAACATGCGCTAAGCCTTAACACCTCCCTATAGTTAACGAGCTGCTCAAGCTGCCCTTATTCAAGCTGAAGCCCCAGTAGGATTCTCAGATCAGACCTTCTCCCACCTAGCTCACCAGTTGGCCCTGATCCCACATATGTACTGAATGGGCCCCGTAGAAAAGAAAGCTGGGAGTGAGCAAGTTGGAAATTCTTGATTTTGGGGATGCATGCATGTGTATGCTCTTGTTCCTAGTATACTCAATAGCTCAGTAGTTAGGGCCCTCACCTGAGAGGTAGGAGAGGTAGGTTCAACTCTCTTCTCTGCCTGATTTAGAGTAGGGACTTTAACCTGACTCTCCCACCTCTCAGATAAGTGCCCAGCCACAGTGCTCTTTCTCTGGTCTAATGAATATTTAATTATTTATACAAAGTTGAACAGCTCCAACAAGAGAGATTGAGACTCATGCCAGAATACCCTATTAAGCCAATTTTTAGGGTTGTCACCCAGGAGGCCAGGGTTCAAGTCACCGCTCCAAATCAGGCAGAGCAGGGATCAGAAGTTAGGTCTCCCATACCCCCAGTGAGAGCTCTAACCACTGTACTATTGGCTATAATGGTGGGGGAGAGTGGCAGGGAAGGAGTTTCTCTTCCCTTAAGTTTACTTGTCAGATATATTTTTTTAAAAAACAGGGAACTTGCCAACACATTAATGTTTTGCATTTAATCAATCTACTGACCATGTACAGTGAGTTTGTGTGATCAAATCACATAAGAAACTGACAAACATTAACTACTATATATGGTCAATGTTTAAACCACAAAAGCCAATATAAATCTCATGTCTCAAATTAAAAAAATGACAACCAAACCTCTTTTATCTTATAAGCATTACAAAGTTTTTTGGCATCTTTAAATATTTGTTTTTACCCACATGTAATTTAAAATATACAAACTGATTTATTTGAAAATGCATAAAAATACTTTCAATTGGGGGTTAGAATTCCATGCCAAGTTTCATGTAACAGCAATGTGTTACAGCTGAGATGTTATAATGAAAAATACTGACGGCTTTACGAATAGCAGCATAAATGTACTATAATAAAAGACTAATTGATAAATCTACATTGGGCATAACACAGGCTAGCTATTTGTCAGAGGGTTGTTGGAATTTGGGATACAATTAATCACATCTCCTGTCTTATTGTACGAAGAAGTTTCTTGCTTTTTCTCTATGCTATTTTAACTGCTTTTTGCTGAGTGCATTATCAAAGTAACAAGGCTATTTATCTGTATTCCTGGATTTGTTTCCATAGCACATACATATAATATAATCCCATAATTTGCATAATATTCTCTTTATCTCTTACAGCAAGTGATCAGCTCTGGTAGCTATGCACTAGGTACTCTATGACAGTAAGTGTCCTAATTTGGCATCTCCTCTCATTAATTTGAAAGAATGTACAATAATGTTGCTTAATTATCATCTATGATGAAACAGCACTTGCCAAGATTCAGTCTTTTTATTTCATATGAGGCATTGAATTGTAACTACTAAAATACTGCTTATAAGATTGAAGTTTCAGTGCCCTTTAGACTCTACATGCATAGATATAACACATAACAAAATCCTAGCCAATCTAGTGACTGCTTTTATCATTTCTATCTGCCCAATCATTAATGAATGTTTTCACCAGAAAGTTAACATGCCACCTGGAAAATCAGTGAACTTTGAACATGTTAGCTTCTCATTTTCATTCCAGAATCCTTCCTCATACACATCCTGAACATGAACTTAAGGTGCAAAAGGTTGCAGCCATCTTTTGATAATATTTAACTCTAGTCTGATCAGATAGGTCATTAGGGGATAGTTGCTCCAAAGATCTGCTTCTTGAGTTTCCCACTGCAGACTGTGTCCTATTTTAGAGCATCACTTTCGTCACAGTGAGGGTTGCTTCTCAGAGAGTCCGTAGTCTCCAACATATGATCAGGTGTCATAGGTGTGGGGGATCCACTCTAATTGGGGCTCTGTCCTGTAGCTAGACATTGTTATATCACTCCTCATATTAACTGTTGTAGTTCTATGATCTTCTGCCACCCCATACTCTGTGGGAGTAAAAAATAACACAAGCAACACTCCTAAATCAGTTGTACACTAATTTAACTGTAAGTTATCAGGAATCAAAAGCCTAGCCACATAACCACACCAAAAGCAAGGTGAATGCTGGTCATACCACTTTTGTCCTTGGTGACAATCTACATGACTACATAGGTTCCTGGGAAGAAATTCCAGTTGAGGGTGGTTGTTTTTTAACAACTGTAATTTTTATGGATAATTTTCCACCTCTGCCTTCATTTCCTGTTTTGCAACAAGGGCTTGGTGTTCTGATGATGGCAGATGGGGCAGAAAGAAGGTTTGCCTTTACTTCCTAAAAAGCTGCATTTTATCTTGAGGTAACTAATGCATATGGTATATCCTGAGGTAAAACCACAGTGAAGATAAGGCACTTTAGTTTTACTGTGAGGTAAACTTGCCTAGGTCAACCCCAGGTGGGTATATAAGGTTGGCCTCAGAGAGTTTACCTCACAGTAGAACTAAAGTGCCTTATTTTCACTGTGTTTTTTTCTCCTTTGGATAGCTCACAGGTCTTAGTTATCCTGAAGTTGACAATGGGCCCTTTTTAAGCAGTGAAGATGAGCCCCTAAAGCAGTTCCTGTGATAGTTACCTGATGCTAGCTTCCCACCATTTACCCCTCTACTTGAGATATGTTTATGAAGGGGACGCTCTCAATGATTTGAGGGAAGAGCGGCTAATTTGATGCTGCCAAAATGCTAGTGAACTGAACAGAAGCCTAGGAGCAGAGGAGGAACTACCAAGAGATTTGGATTATTGGTGATGTGGGATCAAAGTGGGACAGAGGGGAAAACTACATTGGTTTCAGCTCCCTTTCTTGTGCTGCTTTTTTACATAAATCTTCTTCAGAAGATATAGATTTACCTGAACTATTTATGAACTTTACACATTGCCATGTTCATATCAGTGGGGCAACTATACATGGGGATGCAGGCAGGAGCAACTTCCATTCTAACTCACCCTTTTCAGATACTCATAACTTTATTAGTTTCCTTGAGGCTGAAATTTCTCATGTGTAGTCTTATCTCAGAAGGTTTATTTTTAAGCTTCAGCAAAATTCAAAAAGCAAACCCTTTTTTAAAAAATAAACTGCAATCAGAAATTTTGTATATATAAAACTCAACAATGACTTAACCAATTTGGTTCATAATTGGCTGTTTTTGTAGAACTATTGAAATCCGGGAAACAAAACAAGTTAAAAAAAAACCCAACATCATCAGTAGTTTTGAAATTATTCATGTATGCACACTAGGAGTTTCAGTTAGGTTTCTTGTGCTCCAATCTATAGATTGAGCAAAGAAACAATAAAACAGTCTATGGCAGTGGACCTTATCATTTCCTGCTTGTGATGAGGTGTCTGTCCCACACTGGCCCATAATGGGTTAATAGAGTCCTAGAGGGGCTGTGCAGGAAGCAGACAATTAGAGAGGACCCTAGGAAGGCTGTGCAGAAGGCAACCAATTAGAGATGGGCTGCGAGTAGCAGCCAGTCAGGGCCCCACAGGCCCATATAAGAATGGCTGCAGAGCAGAGCAGCTTCAGTTGCTCCCTGGAGCTTGAGGAGAGAGGCCTGGTTGCCTGCCTTACAGGAGGAAGAAAGCCAGCACCATGGACAGAGCTGTGCTGGACAGGATTGGGGCATGAGAGTGAGCTCCTGGCTGACTGCTAAGACTGGCATGCTGAGGCCTGGAGATAAAGGCGGAGAAGCTACTGGGGCTGTGGGGACATGGCCTGGGGAAGTGGCCCAGGAAAGTAGACTGAGAGGTTGGAGGGGATGCAGCCTGTGGCTGCTATCTACAGGATCTGCTTAGCTCTTGGAAGTTCCCAAGGCTCCAGGCTGCTGGCCCCGTGCTGCCCGGAGTCCCTGTGGACAGCTCTGTCTGCCATTAGGGATTTTTTTCCTGAGAACCCCGTTACATTTTGTGAACCCCTTGAACTTCACAAACCCCAGTTTGGGAACCACTGGGCTAGCCTGACATGTGAAACAACTCACTAAAGAACCATGCATGGTGGTGGAAACACACATCAGCATCCACACTATTTTCATTGAGGGAGGTGCAAACTTCCATTGCACTTCCCTCTTCCCCCATTCTACTACCGCTGTACAAACATATCACAAAGAGATGGCCCTTGCCCTGAAGAGTTTACAGTCTAAGACTATACACAACAAGTGGCTAGAACAAATGAATGAATGAGCATGAGAAATAATGAAACAATACTAGTCACCATGATGAGCAGTGGTCACAACACACCAGTGCTATATTAGGGAAGTTTTCTAAAAAATGTACTTATATCTTTGCCAACATAGGTTTAACTCATCCAGCTGATGGACCATTGTTTGCCACTTGTACTTTAAGGATGCAATCTTGCTCTAATTGACATGGTGATTAAAAGGAGGAGGTTACTAGCTGTCAATCTGCATTTAGGCTCTGATACCAGTCACTTCAGTGTTTTTGGGGAAACCAGGGTGCAGTGTCTGGCATGTCTCCCTCATGAGGGACACTCCTCCCTGCCAGTCTCTAGACGGATAGAGAAAAGGCTTGCAGAGAGCAGTGAGGGGCGTTGGGACACCTAGACCTGACAAGGGTGACAAGATTAAGACATCTCAATTTGAATACAGAATAGAGAGCAGACAACTCCCCTGGCCTCATTTGCATGAAAGATGGGACAGGGATTAGCATACAGAATGAAGACTAGAGAATGGCACTGAACTCTGGGACTAGAGAAGAAGGGAAGCACTGTATCATGGCAATCTCTGCTCCAGATGTTAATCAACCTATGCCTGCCCACACCCAGCTCAGCAGTTATCAGACCAATTCTAGTAATGAATCCTTGATTGATATCCAAAATACCGAAGCAGCCTAGTTGCACTGTGAGCTCCCTGGAAGAAAAAACCACCCATAGCCAAGAGTGATCAGCTCCTATTGTCTAGCCCAAAGAAAACTCTTGAGTCATGAGTTTACCCATAAACAAATCTAGTGTTCTCTCTTGAACCATTGTATTTTCCTCTATAAAAACCCCTACCTATGCCCACCTAAGTGTTCTGATGCTTAGATCCAAATTATGCATCAGTTCCACTGGGACTCCATCTTCTCCTGACTGATCATGCTGGGGCTCTGCCTGTCTCCAGCACTCAGGACACTGAGTTACCACCATCACCTGGGAACCCTGACCAGTTCAAGCCTCATGGAGTGGGTGAGATCCCTGCCCTCACTCTGTTTTCCTTTCTACCTCAGGTATTAACCTATAATAATGTATGTAACGTTGGTTTAGCCCTCCTTGTGTAGTTATCACTATTAGTCAATAAATAACTTTTATGGTTAAACTGGTTGCTTCTCTCTCTCTTACTGATCTTTACTCTTTTGTATTTTTAGATTCCCTCATTTACTCTGCAGCAAGATTTCTTTTACCTAAGCGAAAGATCCCTGCAGCACCCAAAATACTGTGGGATTTGCTCATCAAGTAGGTTACTACCAGTACAATTGTGATGTAAGAGTGGGGATAGGGACATGCTGAATCTGGGACACACAAGGGTGGCAGCTTGAAAGTGCTGCTTGACCCAGTCCATTGAGCCCAGGGGCACATAAGCGGGGCAGCTTGAAAGTGCTGATTGACCCAGTCCACTCAGACTTGTTCTGTTAATGTGTGTATGTGTGTGTTCATCCAGTTCTGGGGCTGAAGGAACCCAGCCCTAGGAAACCGAGGTCCCTCAGGATAGTTCCATTGGGAGGGGACTTGCAGAAGGGAGAAGTAGAGCTCCCTATGAAAACATGCATGACACAAGCAGTACATTGATAGAATTACAGAACCTCCCCACTTCCCCGAAGAGTAACACAAATAAATGAGCATACCCCAAAGTAACGGGCAAAACTCGTAACAAATTGGTGGAGAGATGCAGGCAGTATGTGACCCTAATCATGTAGTAATTGTTGAGTAGGTGCTGTGGAGTAGGGAAACTGAGGCACGGATCTGAGTAAGCTTTCTTTTCCTTTTTCAGACCATGCTTCTTTAGCAAGGTCTTTCTCTCTCTCATAGATTATTTGGTAATCTTCTGTTAAGAATTGTGTTTAGAATACCTGTAGAACTGTGGCATAAGAAGTAGAGTAGTGCCTTTAAAAAAAATAAAGGTTTTAGAAAGAGCTGTTGGTGGGGATCATTAGTGAAATAAGGAAAAAGAGATGGCTGAAAAAGATCTTTTTGCTGTTCACTTGAGACAGGAGAAAACCAACAGGTTAGAGAGCTGGATAATGAAGAAGAGGAAAGGGGGTGTTTTAAGGGTGAGAATCCCTTGACTGAAGCTAGTTTGAGCTTTGAACAATATTGCACAACCTTTAAGCCACGTTATTTTATGCATGTCTGGACATGGTTGAAATGGTAAAGAGAAGGCAGGAACTGGTGCTTGAGAAAAACCTGTTACAACAGCGTTTGAACAAATGTGACACAGATGGGTGTGAATTGATAGGAAAAGCTCAGAATGGTGACCATACTTAGAGATATACAAGAGGAGGGAGACAAGGCAAGCAGGAATGCAGAACAGTATAGAAAAGAGTTAACACACACAAAAGTTCTGTTAGAAGAAGCAAGAGCAGCAACTCGCTTCTTGGCAGAACAGAACAGGGTACCAAAGGCAGCAGCAGACCATCAGGAGTGTGAGGCAAAGATTAGTAAATTGCGTGCCCAACTTAGTGCCCATAGGGGGTGGTAGCAGGTGTAAGGCTAAGAGAGGATTGTGATTTGGAGCCCCCTGGGAAAATAAAGATACCCCCTGATGCTGTCCCCCAAAATCCATTTAACCCCAATTGGCCACACATGTATAATGTTGCCCCTGTTTCTACAAGGGAGGTTAAAGGCATAGTTGCAGGAGCTGATCTTCTCACAACAGAGCAGGTCACGAACGTAGTAAGGTGGACTCCTCGGCAAGCCAAGGCTATTGCTGAGAGACTGGAGTCACTGAACCATGACAGAGCCTTTGCATGGCTAGCTTGTGTTTGGCAAATGTATCCCTCTGCTAATAGCATGGACTTAACACAATTGGCTCAGTTATGTGCCTCTCCTTGTGATGCAGATGCTCTAGACCAGGGGTAGGCAACCTACGGCATACGTGCCGCCTTCGGAACGCAAGTTGATTTTTAGTGGCACTCACACTGCCTGGGTCCTGGCCACCAGTCCGGGGGCTCTGCATTTTAATTTAAATTTAAATGAAGCTTCTTAAACATTTTAAAAACCTTATTTACTTTACATACAACAATAATTTAGTTATATATTATAGACTTATTGAAAGAGACCTTCTAAAACCATTAAAATGTATTACTGGCATGCAAAACCTTAAATTAGAATGAATAAATGAAGACTCGGCACACCACTTCTGAAAGATTGCCGACCCCTGCTCTAGATTTAGGCATAGGTTCTTGGGAGCAGACTGCCAAGACTGCCATTGGACCTTGGCACCAAAATCCAAAGAAGCCAAATGACTGGACCTCTTTGGCAGGAAGGTCTACTCGTTGGGAGGCCTGCAACTCAGGATAGCCAACCAACAGGCTGTTCTTAACAGAGAACTTCAACTCTTGGAATGCTATGTCCAAGTTTAAGGATCGCCTGCAACAGGATTCGCATGCAGAGATTTCTGTGCTAATTGAGGAAGGAAAAGCAGTAGCCAAAACCTCTCTGCAAGTCTCCCTTGGTTCGGCTGACTCTGTGGCCAGAACCATATCATCAGGAGTGGTTATGAGGCATTCAGCATGGCTACAGGTATCAGACCTTCCTCTCGAGGTCCAAAACACTTTTCAAGACCTCCCCATAGAAGGTTCCAGCCTCTTTCAGGAGCAAATGGACTCCAGGCTGCATAGCCTCAAGGATTCCAGGGCTACAATGAAATCTCTGGGGATGCATACACTAGCAACCCAGAGGAAGCCCTTCAGGCCTCAACCTCCACAGCAGAGGCAATACCAACCTCGCCCTAGACAAGATTCCTACCACAGGCGAGGCAGAAATAATAGATGCTGACTGTCGAACAATTCATCTAACCAAGGCCCAAATTAGCCCCAGCCAGGAAACAAGCAAAGGTTTTGAAGGCATTGTGGCAGGGCAATGACTCACTGGCATGGCCCCTCCTGCTGGTTGTCCAGAGAATTAGCTCTTTTTCAGCTTTGGAGTGCCCTCTGCCGGCTGATGCCTCGGCTGCTGTTGGCCCCCATGTCTCTCCCACACCCCAGTGCCCTTGTATACCAGGGTTCTGCCCCCAGCAGTAACCCCTTTGTCTCTTGGTCTCCTCTCCCAGGGGAACTCCAAATGGCCTATCCTCCCCTTGCCTCGGTGGCTACTGAAGGTCCCCATCTAGCTCCCGCTCCCTGGGGCAGACTGCAGCCTATAAACCACACATCATGGGCAAGGAGAGGTTGGACCAGCTGCCTCTGCCTATATCTGAGTTGCCTCTCTGCAGCCCTAGTACCCTTTTTGCAGGCCCTCCACTCAGCCTGCAGCCTGGGGCTTAGCTAGGCTGGAGATCCCCAGCTCCCTCTGACCCTTCCCTAGCACTGCTCCATTTCAAGTACCCTTCTCAGCTTCCCAGGCAGCCAGGTCCTTCTCTCTCAATGAAACTAGAGAGAGTGTCTCTTTTGAGCTCTTGGCTCACAGCCCTTTTATAGGGCCAGCTGTGGCCTGATTGGGGCGTGGCCCCAGCTGTGACTCCTTCCCCATCAGCCTAGCTTTTCCCTACCACAGCCCTCTCCCAGGGCTGTTTTAAGCCCTTCAGGGCAGGAGCGGAGTGACCACCTTGCTACAGCATGCATAAGGGCAGCCCACCAATCCAGTCCCAGGATCCCTCCCCACAGTTTTAAAACCAGCTATCCCACTTCTACTGTGCATGGTCCCATATAATATTGGACCGCTGGGTCCTACGCATGGTACAGGTGGGATACTCCCTCCAGTTCTCCTCCCTTCCATCCCTCTTCAGGGACCCCTCTCATGAACAACTCCTTATACAGGAGGTACTATTGCTATAGAAGCAGTGGAGAAAGTTCTCCAGGAGCTAAGGGGAAAGGGATTTTACTTCTGTTATTTCCTAATCCCCAAGGCAAAGGGAGGTCTACAACCCATTCCAGACTTTCACAGACTCAACAAATTTATAGTCAAGCTCAGGTTCCGCATGGTCTCCCTAAGCACTATCATCCCGACATTGGATACAGGAGTTTGGTCTGCTGCCCTTGACATGAAGGACACCTTTTTCCACATTGCCATCCATCTGGCACACAGATGCTTCCTAAGGTTTGTGATAAACTGGGAGCATTACCAGTTCATGGTGCTCTCATTTGGCCTTTCTACAGCACTCCCCCCTTACCACCATTGTGTGTCCACCAAGTGCATGGCGGTGGCGGTAGCTTTTTTGCGCAAAAGACGTGTTTGAGTGTACCTGTACCTCGAGGATTGGCTGCTGACAGCATGCTCCAAAGAACAGGTGCAGTCCCATGTTACACTGGTCAGAGGCTCCTTTTTTACATAAGCAAGTCGTCGCTCATACTGACTCAAAGGATAGAATTCATAGGGCCAGTCCTGGACTCAGTACAGGCAAAGGCAAGCCTCCGAGAACCCAGGTTTCAGGCCATAAAACAAATTGTCAGGACGATATTGTATACCCCACCACAACTGTCAGGGGTTGCCTGAAGTTAATAGGACACATGGCAGCCTGTACTTAAATAGTCAAGCATGCCAGACTGAGGCTCAGGCCCCTACAAACGTGGCTTGCATCATGTTACTGCCTGCCACAAGACAGCCTAGATGTGATAGTAACGGTACCCGGCAAGTCCGAGAGTCTCTGTGTTGGTAGTTGGACCAACCAGTAGTCTGTGCGGGAGTCCCCTTCACCACAGCCCAATCGTCACTGACGCTAGTAACAGACACATTGGATCTGAATTGGGGTGCACATCTAGGGGATCTGAGAACACAAGGTCACAGGATGAGATACCCCTCCATATAAACCTGAAAGAGCTCAGAGCAGTTTGTCTGGCCTGTCAAACCTTTCACGCCACTTTGCAACGTCACAGCATGACAGTCTTGACAGACAAATCCACCACCATTTTCTACATAAACAAACTTGCTCCTCATCCCTCTTCCGCGAGGCTCTTCTCCTCTGGGTCTTCTGTATAGCCCAGTCCATACAGCTGGAAGCATCCTACCTCCCTGGGGTGAGGAACAAGCTGGCCAATGGCCTCAGCAGGTCCTACCAAGCTCATGAGTGGTTAGTCCGACCAGATGTCTTGCAGTCAGTTTTCCAAAAGTAGGGTTATCCCCAAGTCGATCTATTCACCACCAAAGACCACAAACAGTTCCCTCGATTCTGCTCATTTCAAAACCACAGCCCAGGCTCCATCTCCAACATGTTCTTAATGCAGTGGGGATGATGGTCTGAAGTATGCCTTCCCTCCAATCCCACTGATCCACCAGGTCCTGCTCAAGATATGCAGGGACAGAGCAGTGGTGATCCTGTTTGCCCCGTCCTGGCCATGTCAGCACTGGTACACAACACTCCTCAAACTATCAGTAGAGGCCCCTATAGCCCTACCCCTGTATCAGGACTTGATCACTCAGGACATCCTCCACCCGAATCTACAATCCCTGCACCTCATGGCTTGGAAGTTCCATGGCTAAACTCGATGGAGAACCAGTGCTCTCAACCAGTGAGCCAAATACTTCTTAGCAGCAGGAAACCTTCCATTGGGTGAACTTACTTAGCCAAGTGGAAAAGGTTCTCCTGCTGTTGTGAACCCAGATGTCTGTTACTGCTCCAGGTATCTATCCCAGTTATTCTGGACTACATGCTTCACCTCAAGTAACAAGGTCTATCACTTTCATCCATCAGAGTACACCTGATGGCTATCTCAGCTTTCCATCCAGGAGAATCTGGGCTCTGAGTGTTCTCAAATCCCATGGTGGTGCATTTCCTCAAGGAATTGGAGAGGGTATACCCTTACTCTCGACCATCACTACCAACCTGGAATCTGAACCTGGTCCTCTCCAAACTCATGAGCCCACTGTTCGAGCCCCTGGACACTTTTTCCCTCCTCTACCTTTCATGGAAGGTAATGTTCTTGATGGCCATTACATCTGCGAGGACAGCGTCTGAACTAAACGCTCTCACCTCCAAACCCCCTTATATGGTGTTTCATAAGGACAAGGTGCAACTTAGATTGCACCCTAGATTCCTTCCCAAGGTAGTCTCCCAGTTCCACGTGGGACCGGACATTTGTCTGCCTGTGTTTTTTCCAAAGCCTCACACAAGCCTGCAGTAGCAGAGCTTGAACATGCTAGATGTTCAAAGAGCCCTAGCATTCTACATAGAGCGCACAAGACCTTTCTGCAAATCAATCTGACTGTTTGTGGCCATAGTCAATAGAATGAAGGACTTTCCAGTATGTTCTCAGAGCATCTCGTCCTGGATCACAGACTGCATTCACACATGCTATGAGTCGGCTAAGGTCCCAGCTCCACCAATCACAGCCCATTCAATGAGAGCGGAAGCGTCTTCGACCGCCTTTCTGGTGCAGGTACCCATCCACGAAATCTGAAAAGCAGCTACCTGGTCTTCAGTGCATACGTTCACAGCCCACTGTGCCATCAACCAATAGGCCAGAGATGATGCAGTGGTCGGCAGGGCTGTCCTCCAATCAATCATTCCTTGACTCCTATCCACTTCTGACGGTCAGCTTGGAAGTGGAATGGACATGAACAACCACTTGAAGAAGAAAAGATGGTTACTTACCTCTCGTAACTAACTGTTGTTCTTCGAGATGTGTTGTTCACATCCACTACAGTACCTGCCCCTCTTCCCCTCTGTTGGAGTCAACGGCAAGAAGGAATCGAAGAGGGGTGGGGCCAACAGGGTACTATATACAGCACCATAAGGGTGCCACGCTAGAGGGCTCCTCTGCCATCTCGATGGGAGCTGCTAAGAGGAAAACTTTCTGATGTCTGTGCAAGCGAGGTGCGCAGCCTAATTGGAATGGAGATGAGCAACATATCTCAAAGAACAACAGTTAGGAGAGGTAAGTAACTATCTTTTTCTTGTTGCAGGAGTGAGCTGTAAGGGGTTCTAAGAGCGAGGGTAACCAGACACCAAGTGTGAAAAATAGGGACTTTTTTGGGGGGGGGTTAATTGCATAAATAAGAGAGGGCTGATAAGAGTGGGGGGTGGTCCTGATAATAGGTGGAGATCAGGTCATCCTCCCAGAAGCCTACAGCCCCCTGAGAAGCAGGGGTTCCGTGTTTGTAGTTGTGTTAGAAACAATTCAGGAATTTCATAATGCCTGAAGCTTCACAGCTGGGAGAGTTCTTCAGAGGTCATTTCCCACCTGTAAGTGGGGGTCGGGGGTGGGAAGAAGAGCAATACCCGGTGAGCGGGTCCGAGTCATCCAGTAGCATCTCCCCGAAGCGCGTCCCTCGGCCTCAGCCAAGCGAGCGGTTGCCTGGGGTTTGGCAGTGGTTAGCGCTGCGGGGGGGAGACGGACACTAGGGAAGGGCTAAGTGACACGGGGGGGGGGCGATGGACACGGGGGGCAGACGGACACCAGGCAGGGGCTCAGTGACACGGGGGGGCAGACGGACACCAGGCGGGGGCTCAGTGACACGGGGGGGAGCAGACGGACACTAGGCGGGGGCTAAGTGACACGGAGGGGGCAGACGGATACCAGTCGGGGGCTCAGTGACACGGGGGGGCAGGCGATGGACACGGGGGGCAGACGGACACCAGGCGGGGGCTAAGTGACATAGGTGGGGCAGACAGACACCAGGTGGGGGCTAAGTGACACAGGGGGCGGGCGATGGACATGGGGGGCAGACGGACACCAGGCGGGGCTCAGTGACATGGGGGGGCAGACTGACACCAGGCGGGGGCTAAGTGACATGGGGGGGCAGACGGACACCAGGCGGGGCTAAGTGACCACGGGAGGGCGGGCGATGGACACGGGGGGGCGGGTGATGGACACCAGGCGGGGGCTAAGTGACACGGGGGGGGCAGACGGACACCAGGCGGGGGCTAAGTGACATGGGGGCAGACTGGCATCAGGCGGGGGCTAAGTGACACGGGGGGGCAGACGGACACCAGGCGGGGCCTAAGTGACACGGGGGGGCAGACGGACACCAGGCGGGGCTAAGTGACACGGGGGGGGCAGACGGACACCAGGCGGGGGCTAAGTGACACGGGGGGGCAGACTGACATCAGGCGGGGCTAAGTGACACGGGGGGCAGACTGACACCAGGCGGGGGCTAAGTGACACGGGGGGGGCAGACGGACACCAGGCGGGGCCTAAGTGACACGGGGGAGCAGACGGACACCAGGCGGGGGCTAAGTGACACGGGGGGCAGACGGACACCAGGCGGGGGCTAAGTGACACGGGGGGGCAGACGGACACCAGGCGGGGGCTAAGTGACACGGGGGGGCAGACGGACACCAGGCGGGGGCTAAGTGACACGGGGGGCAGACTGACATCAGGCGGGGGCTAAGTGACACGGGGGGGGGGCAGACGGACACCAGGCGGGGGCTAAGTGACACGGGGGGGCAGACGGACACCAGGCGGGGCCTAAGTGACACGGGGGAGCAGACGGACACAGGCGGGGGCTAAGTGACACGGGGGGCAGACTGACATCAGGCGGGGGCTAAGTGACACGGGGGGGGCAGACGGACACCAGGCGGGGGCTCAGTGACACGGGGGGGGCAGACGGACACCAGGCGGGGCCTAAGTGACACGGGGGGGGCAGACGGACACCAGGCGGGGGCTAAGTGACACGGGGGGCAGACTGACACCAGGCGGGGGCTAAGTGACACGGGGGGGGCAGACGGACACCAGGCGGGGGCTAAGTGACACGGGGGGGCAGACGGACACCAGGCGGGGCCTAAGTGACACGGGGGGGCAGACGACACCAGGCGGGGGCTAAGTGACACGGGGGGCAGACTGACATCAGGCGGGGGCTAAGTGACACGGGGGGGCAGACGGACACCAGGCGGGGGCTAAGTGACACGGGGGGGCAGACGAGACACCAGGCGGGGGCTAAGTGACACGGGGGGGGGGCAGACGGACACCAGGCGGGGCCTAAGTGACACGGGGGGGCAGACGGACACCAGGCGGGGGCTAAGTGACACGGGGGGGCAGACGGACACCAGGCGGGGGATAAGTGACACGGGGGGCAGACTGACATCAGGCGGGGGCTAAGTGACACGTGGGGGGCAGACGGACACCAGGCGGGGGCTAAGTGACACGGGGGGGCAGACGGACACCAGGCGGGGGCTAAGTGACACGGGGGGGGCAGACGGACCCCAGGCGGGGGCTAAGTGACACGGGGGGGCAGACGGACACCAGGCGGGGGCTAAGTGACACGGGGGGGGGCAGACGGACACCAGGCGGGGGCTAAGTGACACGGGGGGGCAGACGGACACCGGGCGGGGGCTAAGTGACAGGGGGGGGCAGACGGACACCAGGCGGGGCCTAAGTGACACGGGGGGGGCAGACGGACATCAGGCGGGGGCTAAGTGACACGGGGGGGGGCAGACGGACACCAGGTGGGGGCTAAGTGGCACTAGGAGCCAGGGGGCAGCTGAGGCGCGCCCAGGGAGGGCGCACCTCGCCGGAGAGCTCAGCCCCGCACAGGGCTCTCCCGCCGGCCGCTCTCCGTGCCCCGGGGCGGGCGGCGGCGGCGGCTGCAGCGCCCCTACCGTCCGCCTCTGCCTTCCTCCTTAGTTCCAACCGGTTCGGACCGGCCCAGTGCCCTGCCCCGCGCGGAGCAGCGGCCCCCGCCCGGAATGCGCCAACCGGCAGCTGCTCGCCCAAGGCCATAAATAGGCGGCGGCGGCGGCCCCGCTGTCACAGCTGGTGCCGGGCTGCGCCGCGTCCCCGATGAGCTGCTGGCTGCACCCAGCGGAGCCGCAGGTAACGCAGGCGGGGCTGATGCCCGGGGGCGGGGGAGCAGCGACGGCGGCATCGCCCCTGCCCTAGTGCCCGGGGCTTGCAGCGCCTCGCTGCGGGCCGCGCGCCGGGAGCCTCGCTGCGCTCCCGGGCAGCCCCTGGAGCGGGTAACGGGTCCGCTCCGCGAGTCCCTGCAGCACGTCCCGGGTCGGGGCCGCAACCCCTGGCCGAGCGCGCGCCCACGCCCGCCTCGGAGCCAGCCGGGACCAGCTGCAGACCCGATCGCCCAGGCGGGCACAGAGATGCCCCAGCCCAGCCGCACTCACTTCTCCTGTCTGCCCCAGCGTCCGGGGCGCTTCCCAGGCGAGCCCTGCTGGGTGACGCCTCCTTGTACTGCCAACGTTTACAGGGCAAGGGCTGGCTGAAGGCGGCTGCCCCAAGCTCGGTTCGTCCCGGGTAGCATGTGAGTGTCAGAGCCGGACGGGCACTAGCCGCAGTGCTGCTGGGTGGCCGACAAGAGAAAGAGCCGAAACTCCGGTTCCCCCCGCGTTTGGGGGACTGAAATGAGGCGATTACAGCGCTTGTTGAGGTAGAGTTCTGGGTTGAGTTACATGCAGACACAAGGAGTCTGTCTTTGCGCAGTTGATTGGATTTAAACTTCTCTTCCATTGGCTTTTACTAGTATAATCGGAGGGGCTTTTGTGCAGTAAAAGTGCGCCCTAAACAGGGAAAGTAGTAGTCCCTAGTAGTTGGAAGAAGGAACTTAGACTCAGGACTCCTGAATTCTGTTGCTGGTTCTGCCCCCAGCTTGCTGTTTGACTTTGGGTAAAGCATTTCCTAGCGCAGTGCCTCAGTTTATCCCACTTATAGGACTGACGTTTCTGATATGTTTTTATAGTGTCTTGCATATAGTGCATAAAGGCCAGCCTAGTCCAGGCCCTACTGCAATAGAGATTTTCCATAACTTGTAATAAAAGTAGGTTTAATTCCTCCCTTGCATGGGCCATTATGAGGCTTCATTAAAGTTTCTGAAGCATTGTTAAGCATTCTAATGTAAGAAGCTACAAAAGTGTAGACTATTTTTATATATTTTCTTTTTTCTAGGTAACACATTAGTACAGTAATAGTATGGTATTTTTACTGTACACTGACATGTTACTGCTGTAAATCAGTGTGATAAAGAATTTGCACTGGTGTTAGATTTGGAGTAATAATGTGTTTAGCAATTTCACAGTTGCTTCTGCTTGGAGAGTGATAGCTGAAAATTGGAAGCATTATGTTTAACAAAACTTGTGCAGCAAAAAATCCAGTTCATTTCAATATCTTTCAACACCCTGTGTAGGGGAACCAAGAGCACCTGGAGTGTCTAGTTTCTGTTTATCCTTGTATGGGACAGACTGAACTGAACAACAGAATTTTCTTCCAAGATGTCACACTGGGGATGTAACATCCCGAACAGGTAGACAAGAAGAATCTGAGAACTAAGCAATCTGAGGGGAGACTTGCTTTAATGATCTCTAGGTGTATGCCTCTTTATGTAAACATTTATCATCCAAAATTGGTTTTGGGGTAGGTTATGTAATTTTGTTCTCTGTACCAGCAAGGAGGAAGATTTGTATTGGGGGAGGAAGGCCATGAGAATTGGTGGCTATAAAACATTGCATCAAGTCATAGAAAAGGGATCTGAAGGAGACCTGAGCACTGGTTGAGAAAACCAACAACCAAAGGAGCAGATATGGACTCTGATATGTAAGGCTACAGCTGTCAGCTTTTGACCTTTGCAACTGACATCTACTATTAAAGGAAGTTGAGGGACCATTCGTAATACATATGGTTTCAAAAATTATTTTTAAAAGTAGCCTGTTTCTGACTGTTAGTTATTTTTCACTTTTTTGTGTGGAGTGACCAGAATTTGAAAACAGTTATAATTGGTTATACTTAGCAGACTGATGTATCTGAGGTCAGCTCATCTAAGAACATGTTGATGCTTCTTTATGTGGATGTAGTTTGTGCAAGAAAATTATTAGATGGTAATTGGAGTAAAAATCCTTGATTCATTTGGCGATAATTTTCTTTTATAGAAAAATGTAGTGGAAGAAATGATTTAATTTTTCTTGAATCTCAGAGGTTACTTATCAAAGAGAAAGCAGAGAGTGAGTGGAGGAGGTAAATACAGAAAAGAGAAATTGAGGGGGGAATAGTGAAATTTATGGAAGTTTATATATAAAAATTGCAAGCTGGAGTGAAGGTAGAAAGTACATATGAGTAACTTTAAAGTAAAAACTACAAATCTGTTGTAATTAAGGAATAATTCGAAATTCAGAGTTATAATAAAACTTCAGAGAAACTTCTATCATTTGAAAGTATGAAAATTTACAGCTAAGGAGCTCCTATTCTCTTAACTCCGTGCCAATGCCCTGCGAATATGGAATGATTTAGTTTTAATCATGAACTTGTTATGCTGACCTCTGTTTCCTTTGCAGCCATATGCTGTCAACAGAAAATAATGTACTTTACAAATTTGTTGCTAGATAAATAGTAAATTGAAGACATTTATTCTCTTCTCTTGATTAAGATGCTATGTTCCACATACAGGCATCCTTGTGCTTAGAGATACTGTACCTACTGTATGCACACCTATTAGGTCCTGTTCATTCATATATATTTATCTAGCTAGATGAAAGCACTGGATTAAATGAAGCTAGCGTTGTGATAAGGCAAATTACCAGTCCTCTGTGGTGCACATTTTCAATAGTGCACATTAAACCTCTGCTAACTTGGTTTTGTCTCCAAATGTAAGATGTCACAACAGCAAACTGTAGATTTCATAAAACTTTTATGAAACATTTTCTCCTTTCGGTCTCTTCTGTGGCTGTTACGATTTATGATTACCAGATATATTTTACATAATGGGAAATTCTGATGCTAATTCTGCTAAATGTAAAGTTTAAATTTAAATGTCACAGTTAAAGTGCTTAAACTACTGTATTTCCATACTTTCCAAGTGTTTGGGTTTCTTTTAAATCTACTGATTTATTTATTTTTGAGTTTCTAATGCAGGGGTGGCCAAACTTTTTGGCCTGAGGGCTTTATCGGGTTTCAGAAATTGTATGGAGGGCCGATTAGGGGAGGCTGTGCCTCCCCAAACAGCCAGGCATGGCCCAGCCCCTGCCCACTATCTCTCACCCATCCTCCCCCTACTTCTTGCCCTGTGATGCCCCTCCGGGACTCCTGTCCCATCCAACCCCCCTATTCCCTGATGGCCCTCCCGGGACTCCTGCCCATCCAACCCCCCCCCTTCCTGACTGCCCCCTTGGACCTCTGCACGTATTCAACCCTCCCAATCCCCGCTGTCTGACTGACCTAACTCCTATCCACACCTCCACCCCCTGACCACCCCCCCGAACTCCCCTGTCCTCTATCCAACCCCATCTGCTCCCTGCCTGGAGCACCGATGTCTGGCGGTACTACAGCTACACTGCACTACAGCTACAGCCTAGTTGGAGCCAGCCATGCACCACGCAGCACAGAGCACTGGGTCAGGCTGTGGCTCTGCAGCTGTGCTGCTTTGCCACCCAGAGCATTGTGCCAGTGGCATGGCATGCTGAGGCTGCAGGGGAGAGGAAACAGTGGGGGAGGGGCCAGGGGCTAGCTTCCTGGGCCAGGAGCTCAGGGGCTGGGCAGGAGGGTCCTGTGGGCCAGATGTGGCCCATGGGCCATAGTTTGCCCACCTCTGTTCTAATGGCTTTTTGATGATTGCAGTGTTCTTGTAAGGTTGCTTTTACACTTAAATTACTGAGATGTATTCCTAACATTAATTCCATTTTAATAAAGTTTTGAATCTATGAATTTTCTTTTTGTGTATATTACGCACATTTTAAAAAATGCTTTTATACCTTGGGAGACAGGGAGCAAGACAGCCTAACATCTGCAGAAGACTGATATTCAGGCAGCTAGGGAACCAAGGAGCCCTTTGGAGCTTAATTTTGTGTGGTCTTTTTTGCTTCCCAGCCAGGCTCCATTACTTGGTTCCCCAGCTTATCACTATTCAAACAGACTCTATACTTTGACTCTTATATTGATGTTCTGCAGATCTGCTTATTATATCTGGTGAAACAATGGGCCTGATACAAACTCTAGGAATACTTTAGCAGCTGCTGCCTACTTTAAAAAAAAAACAAAACAGCAGGGAGACAAGTCTAGAACTGCTGTGGAAATCAAGATAAGGAATGAATAACTCAAGGAAGCTGACTAGGGAGCCAGAATGACTGCAGGATCTGCCAGTGTTTGGTGACTCCTGCAGAGCTTGGGAACACTTCAGGCACGCCGACCTGATGATAGAGGAGAGAGAAGCCAAGGTGAGTTTAGGAGCTCTGTAGGTCTACAGGAGTCACTAGGGAAATAGGAGTCCATCTGCTTGTTATGGTTTATTCTGATACTCCGTCTCTTTTGGCTGTTGCCTTACTGCTTCCCATATGTACATGTGGTAATACATTGTAATCTCAAAGCATCCTTGTATTGCATAGACAGCCAAATTTTTGTAATGGTTAGGGCCATACCGAATTCACAGTCCATTTTGGTCAATTTCATGGCCATAGGATTTAAAAAATCATAAATTTCATGATTTCAGCTACACCCTGTACCCAGATATAATGTGACCCAATATAACACGAATTTGAATATAACACGGTAAAGCAGTGCCCGGGAGGGGGGGAGTGGGGTCCCACTGCAGCGGATCTAAGCAAGTTCGATATAAGGCAGTTTCACCTATAACACGGTAAGATTTTTTGGCTCCTGAGGACTGCGATATATCGGGGGAAGAAGTGTATTTAAATCTGAAATCTCATGGTGCTGTAATTGTAGGGGTCCTGACCCAAAAAGGAGTTGTGTGAAGGTCGCAAGGTTATTGTAGGGAGTGTTGTGGTATTGCTACCCTTACTTCTGAGCTGCTGCTAGTGGCAGCGCTGCCTTCGGAGCTGGGCAGCTGGAGAGTGGCAGCTGTGGGCTGGGCCTGGACTCCCAGCTCTGAAGGCAGAGACACTGCCAGCAGCAGCGCAGAAGTAAGGATGGCATGGTATGGTTTTGCCACCCTTACTTCTGCACTGCTGCCTTCAGAGTTGGGTGACTGGAGAGTGGCAGCTGCTGACTGAGAGCCCTGCTCTGAAGGCAGCAGTGCAGAAGTAAGGCTCGCATTGTATGGTATTGCCACCGTTACTTTTGCGCTGCTGCTGGTGAGGCGCTGCCTTCAGAGCTGGTCACCCGGCAGCGCTCTCTAGCTGCCCAGCTCTGAAGGCCTAGAAGTAAGGGTGGCATTACTGCCCCCCCATAACTTTGTGACTCCCCACAACTCCCTTTTGGATCAGGACCCCCAATTTGAGAAACACTGGTCCCCTGTGAAATCTCTATGCTATCGGATAAAAGCACACAAAAGACCAGATTTCGGGGGGGGGACCAGATTTCACGATCTGTGATGCATTTTTCATGCCCATGAATTTGGTAGGGCCCTAGTAATGGTATTCATGGCAGTCATAACTTCCATGATTTCTAAGTCTTTTTCTGAGGTCACATTTAAGCTTTTCCTGTCCCCTTTTTCTGGGGTCCATTATCTTTTCCCTGTCTTGGCTCAAGACATGTCATTGACCTTCCTATGTGTGGCTGTGAAAATTCTACTTGTCCTTGCTTGTGGTGCGTGTTTGTATATTCTGCTGGTACCTTCTGCATGGGGCTGGGGCTGGAGACAAATAGCAACAAAATCTTCAGGGCCTCCCATGCAGGTGGAGGCAGCAGATCTCTAGACAAGGAGCTACTGGTGAAGATTCTGCTCCCACTGGCATCTCCTGTGCATAATTCTAAATATTACACTACAGCATGCCCTGTTCAAGGAAGCACTGGAGATTCTATCAGCAAAGACGTACAGTAGCTTCCATGTTGGGTTTTGAGAGAACTCGAGTGAGACCAGACTGCTGCCAGGGACATGGAAGTGATGGACAGTCACTTCCTCTTCCCGCCAGTGCTGTTGCGAAGTATGGCACAGGGGGTTCTTATTCCTGGAATCTTTCCAGCACACAGAAATGCCTTCAGGAGACACGTTCCTGTCGATGAGACTTTATTTCCTCAAGGAAGAGTGAAGGGAACCTTTGCTGACTTAGGATATGGGGGGGTTTCTCCTGACAGCACTGAAGGTAGGAGTAGGTAGCTGAGGACACTGCACTGAGAATGAAAATTCCATTGTTGCCTGTCCCCATCTATACAATGTGATGACTGGAGAAGATGCCAGCAACTGGTAATTGAGGTAAAGCTCTGACCGTCAGTGGCTGGAGTGTATTGGTAAGAGAGCAGTTTGTGAGAATGACAAAGAAGAGTTTGGGTTTTTATTTTGTTTTCAGAGTAATCACTGAAACTTCCTGGTAATATGTTTAGACTTTGAAGGCTGTTTTTTTTCAAGGAAAAGGACTAAAGACTTAATTTAAAAAATAGGTGTCTTAATGAATGCCAGATGACACACAAAGTCCACTGGAGCCCAATGAAACATTCTAATTCCAATTCAACCATGAGTAACTTCTCAATTATGGCTGCACACTTGTAAAGTTAGCCCTGTGCTCTTGATCTCAGCAAGACCTTTCAAATAAATTACATTTGAAGTTTCTTGAGCAAGCTGTTTTTTTCTGAAGTTTGGCAGCTTCTTCTAACATCTATTTTTTCTAAGTTCCCTATCTCAAAAATGATGTATCCAGATTACCTCAGATCAGATACCAAAAAACTCTGTTGCTTAGACAACACAAAATTTAAAGTAGAAATGACTCAAGTATTTTAGGATAAGGACAAAATCAGGCTTATCAATGAAAATTTTCAGCTTGTGATTATGGCATAATAAAGTTTGCTAGAGGCTTTGATTGTGCTTGGTAAAAATAGTAAATCAACATAATATCTTTGTCTTATTAGTAAAGAAAATCTGATATGTGAATGGAACTATTACGTGCATGATAGGATGTACGCTTTTACTGATATCAATTTACAGGATTTAATGTTAATTACAATGTAAAAGGTATGTTTAGGAAAGATAATAATGTGCCTATATTAAGTACCTTTAATTTTAATTACTAAAATGAAGCAAAAAATATCTTCACAGTGCAAAGTAAGAGCTTCCAAAGTGTATCAAGCTAAATTGTCAGCTGGTATAAATTGGCATAGTTGCATTAAAGTCACTGAAGTTATGCACATTTACTCCAGAGGAGTATCTAATCCAGATTTTTAACCCTTTCCTCCCCCCCCCCTTTGTCAATTAGAGCATGACAAAACATTTGTGATCAAGACTTTTTTTTCTTTAATGTCTGGAACAAGAACAACTGATTTAAACAGTTTTTGCTGAGCCTGTATGCCAAGTTTCTGAGCTTCAACACAATAGAAATTAAAGGCTTGATGCTGCAGCTAAAATGTAGAGAAAAATATTCATCATAGAAAAATATTGTTTGTGGTATGGATTGTTAGATAACATAACAGAATAGAGATTTTAACCATATTTTTAAGTGCAATCACCACTTCTAGTATTGTATTAGTTTTCTGAGAACTTCCCTGTTTTGTTTGTGTCTGCAAAGTAGCCTTTCTTGAAAATATTGCAATATGCATCACTTGCTATTCACATTGAGCACAAAAAATTCAAATAATATAGAGATATACCTATACCTATCTCATAGAACTGGAAGGAACCTCGAAAGGTCATCGAGTCCAGCCCCCTGCTACCTTCACTAACAGGACCAAGTACTGATTTTGCCCCAGATCCCTAAGTGGCCCCCTCAAGGATTGAACTCACAATCCTATGTTTAGCAGGCCAGTGGTATTTTAATAGAAAAGGATTTCTGCAAACCCTCTAGTAGTTGTGTGTATAATATTTTGCAGAAATGAGAAGGTACCATTTTATATAGTCTGAAGGGTTCTGACTACAGAAAATGTGTATATTTTTAAATACTGTTGATCAAAACTGCATTGTCTTCAATTATATGATAACACATCTGCATACAAATAATATAGAGTTGATAGCAGCTAACATATCAAGAGGAACTTACTAACAAGAAATTATGAGAGAAATTTAATAGAAAATAAAAAGAAAAAAGCCCTTGATTCATAACTGATAGTAATATATTCTTAAGACAGTCTGTCCTCTTGCAACCCTGTAAATCATTCCTAAAGAGCCCTAGCATGGTCAAAGTTTGTTTTATGTTTGTAGGCCTGTATTTTTGCTCTTCTTGGGTCCAAGGTTGCTGTCAGCCCCTAATTGATCAAGAAAGGGTCAGTATTTCTCCACTCAGTTAAGTTTTTTGTAGTTCCTAGTAGTGGTTTTTTTTTTTTAAAGGATCAAGCGTTCGCCAAGAGCTCAGACTTTCATATTTGTTTTACTATGCTAGCTGTCGGCTGTTTGTGCTGAAAAACTTTTTTTATCTAATATTTTCCCCACAGGTAGACTTACCAAGTGGAACTGGACTAATATATTCTAGAAGGTTGAAGGAGTCTAGACCATCTTCTGTAAGTGTACTTCTTAAATCAATTGCATCTCTATTCCCACCATTTTCCATGTCTCAAAAATGAATATTTGTAAAAATGTTGACTTTTGTCTTGTGAGCTTTCCATAATGTATTCCTTGAATTTTCACTGGAGGTATGCGATTCTTAGCATATAAATTTTGT